>NC_016475.1:1345773-2018660 GCF_000226095.1 Thermothelomyces thermophilus ATCC 42464
AACCCTCTCTTTATTTTATAGCCTTTTACTTAACCGGACAGGGTCCCTAGGCTTATAAGCCCTCCTCCTACCTCTGCCTCTCCTTATAAGAGGTTGCTAAGTAGCTTCTCCTTCGCTTCTACCTTCTAGAGGATATATTAGCTAATCCAGACTTCGCTTAACGCTCCACTCCTTTAGCCTAGCTAGATATAATATATCGATAGTACCGTCCCTAGCTCCTAGCTCTTCTGTTTACTCATTATATATATTAGATTCTTTTATAGAAGGTATTCCTCTATTAGATTCGATAGCTCCCCTGCTCTCCCTAGCGTCTAATTAGCTAGCTAGCGACTAGGAAGGCCCTAATTCAACCCTTCCTACTTCCTAGTAGACATTCCCTTTATTAGCCGGCATAGGGTAAGTCACCAAGGGCTTAGGCGTATATTTAGGAGTTAAGAGTCTTCTAAAGCTTTCTATCTATTTAGTAAGTTTGTCTATTGCTTATGTCTTTATTATAAGAGTCTCTAGAACTAATTACTTGCTTATAGGCTATATATCAGAGAGCTCCCTTACCCCTAAGTCTTGACCTTGTTAGAGAGGTTAGTCTACCACCAGACTCTCTTATGATAAAGGTAGCTAAGCCACTATAATAGAATCTTCTATTGGTTGCTAGATCTATTATAACGCTTTCTAGAGAAAGTCGGTATCCTAGGAATCTTTGCTAAGATCAAATTAATTGACTTCCTAGCTTGCTACCATTAGCAATGACTCCATCGGCTACTCTTTGCCTAGACGGTAGAAAGTCTTCTTATTAAAGTAAACGTTATAAGTTATAATGACCTTATCGAGCTTAGGTATCTAAATGTAATAGATATTAGATATATAATATCTTATAAGATACCTTGTTAGCCTATATAGTAGTACCTTAAAGTCTTTTATACGTTACTTAGTTTCCCCATCCTTATAGAGGATATATACCCAATATCTATATATAAAGATGCTATTCTAGTCTAGGTATAAGTTGCTAGTTAATATAATTGTCAAGCTAGGTTTATACTAGTAAAAATACTATTCAAACTAGCTATAGAGTACCTTATTAGGAGTTCTAAACGAGTAAATACGGCTTAGGCTTATTATATATAAGTATACCACTACTTATATACTTTCTAATTTATACTATTAAGTATCTTGATTAAGCGTAAGATTAGTTCTTACCTTACTCGCTCTATTAGTCTGTTAAGCTTATAAGTATATAAAGGTAAGAGTTTAAGATCAATATTATTTTCTATAGTCTAGGTCTAGTAGCGTATTAGTATACGCCCTACTAAACTAATCGTTATAGTATCGTTATCCTACTTAATCCTATGGATAGTAAGCCTATATTAGCGTCTTACCTAGCTTTTGAAATTCTAGATAACTCCTATAATCTAGTCTAGCGACTTTATTATTAAGAGGAAAAGGAAGAGCTTCCTACTATACTTATCAATAATTACAAGTAGCTATCGCAATCTATTAATCGCTTTAGGATAGTTAAATAGATCCTAGGCTACTTACTAGAATAGGTATATAGACTTTTACTTAGGTAGTGTTTTCCTAGAGATAACCTTACTTATAAAAGTATAAGCGTAGCTCTCGTACTTAATATATATTATCCCCTTAATATAGACGTTTCTAGCGTTATTAACAAGCGCTTTTAACGCTTCTAGTCCGAGGTAGCTAGCTCTTAAGTGCCAAAGATTCTTAGTATCCTCTCTTATAGTAGGTAATGCTTGCGTCTAGGACCTTCTACTATATATAATAAATATATTCCATAAGGATATATAAACGTTTATAATACCTGCTTTACTAATTAAGATATAGTCTAGGAAGCTTAGGTAGTAGGAAAGTAGCTTATATTCGAGGAAGGTAAGATTATATTTATATTCTAACTTATAAAGTATAATGTTATTTTCTAGTGTTCCGAAATATAGTAAGTAATCTAAGCTATAGTATTAAGTGTCTACCTTAAGTAATAGAGCTTCTAAGATAATATTAATATAGAATCCTTTGATAATAGTAATATCCTTAAGCGTTAGGCTCTTAATATATAGTCCATATAGTCCATCTAGAACGTTTTTAATTACCTAAGTACCCCTTCTATTAATAGGGAAGGTCGTTATACCTGCTTTAACGAACTTAGAATCCTCTACCTTAACAAACGTCCTAGGTAAAAGGAACTTCTTATTATTAACTAAGTAGGTCACGCTATATAAGTCTAATAGAGTGCTTTCTAATAGAGGATAGTATTATAGAGTGACTATACTAAATGCCCTATAGTAAGTCAAGAGCTCGCTAAGTAATTAAAGGCTAATAATTAATATATTGAGCTAGTGCCAACCCTCCAGGGCACCACTCAGCACCTCCAAAACCAAACCTCCGTCTGGTCAGATGGGGAGGAGCGTCGGCTCAAAATGTCCAGGGCATCCGAGTATTCGCGGTCACAGCAGGCAAGTCCAACCATCTGGACGGCAACGACGATAGGGGCAAAGGTGGCGGCAACGATGTCCCTCTGGACAGACGTAGAAGAGTCTACTTACGTGGAAAAAGATACTCCAACTTACAAAAGAAAGAAGAACCACATCTCGTCACTCCAATCCATCAGAGCAAACGAGTGTTGAAAGCCATCTGTTGTCCTTGTCTGTCTGTCTGGTGCTCCTAGATAGGCAACCCCTATTTCTGCCTATTGTATATAGCAAAGCTCTACAGAACCGGAAAAACAAAACTGCACCCTGTGTCCCTCTGGTCATATCAAGAACTTCTAGCCCTAGTCTAATATTAAGGGAACTAGGATATCTTACCCCTAATTACCTAGAATAGGATAGCTCCCCTTACTTAGTAATAAGTTAATTTTTTAGTCTAGCCTACTTTAGCTTATTAAGCTCCTAGTAAATTCTCTTATACTCTTTATCGGAAAGGTATAAGCATTATTTATTACTATAGATAGCTTACTTAAGTATATAATAGTCCATTAGATCCTATAGATGTCTTAGACGCTTATAGGGATATCTTATATTATATCTCTAACCGCTATAAGAGTCTCTATACAAGTCTCTACCTCTCTCCTTACCACTTTTCTAAGCTATAAGAAGTATTAGTATATAAGTTATTAAGAAGATTCCATACTTCTAAGAGACTCTAGGTTATATATCATTATTAATTAGGATCTTAGCTATTATAATAAAAGTGCTAAGCTCTAGAAGTAGCTATCCTATATTATTAGCAAGCTTAATTTCTATCCTCTTATTTACTACCTGGGTTAATAAAATATATATAGTGATAATATTAAGAAAGGTATAAAGTCCTTATATACCCTATACTTCTAGGATATTATATTAGATAGCTTACTAAAAGGCGACATTAAAGTTATAAACCTAGCGCTATAGATTAACTCCTGAACGCTTAGCTATATTAAGACTAGTTATATATTATATAATAATTATTATATAAAGCGTTATGATAGATAGTATAAGTATAGAGTAAAGTGCCTAGATAATCCCCTTAATAAGGTTAATATCCTTCTTCCTATACGCTTTCGTAGCTTTATGGAGTTTAGGATCTATAGTATATACTAGCTAGTATTATAACTATCCTATCCGCTTACTAATATCTATAGTATATATAATATCTTTATAAAAGGAGTCTTATAGTTACGTAAATTCGGCTATAATAGCTATGTCAGAAGGTATCAAATCTATAGACATCGAGGGTGACAATCCTTCTAGGAGTTGCTCTTAGGAAGCTAGGAGGAGGTTATCTCTAGCTTGCTTACAGGTTAGGCACTACAGAACTTCCAGATCTGGCTCGCGGTCGCTATTAGGGTTGACAAATCCCTATATACTAGCAAATTCAGCCTACGACTACAGTTTAATATACCACAAGTTCTAGGAACTAGGCCCTATAAGGCGTGTAGAAGTCTCGACTAGGATCTCGGACATAATAGACGGATACGTCGTCGAAAGCGTATTAAAGTAGGGTAAGAGAGTTCGTAATAGAAGAAGCTACTACTAATATTAAAGATACGTCGGCAGAGGAGCAGTTAAGGCGCCGGGCTTATAACTGCCGAACGTAGTGATGAGCTTCTGGGAGCGTTAAAAGTGGGTGGCTATACGAAGGAAAGAGTGCCTTGTTGAAGCTATCTACAAAGGAGACAAAACGAGTGGTATTCATAGACAAAGGGACTGGCCAATGCGTTGAATAGCCTCATACAGCTGTGGCAAACGCGTGGCTAATACGTTTGGAAGCTCTACAGCTTCTGACATTATTCAAAGGGGGCGGATTCTTGTCCTCTGAGCGACTAGTTTTGGACCCTTTTGAGCAGATAAGGAAGATTTATATGCAAAATCCGCGTTTTATCTTCATTTGCAAGCCGAATTGTGGCGAGAAGCGAGAAGGCCGCGTAGTACAGAAATAGGGTGATTCGAACGTCATCGCGATTAGATTAAGTCCTAGATCCGACAGCAGCGGGTTTCAGATTTTGTTGCAGTGGATGAATGGATGAATGGAACCAACGATCTTCGTATCTCTGCTATACTGGCGGATTGGCGATGGTTCTGGAGGAAGAAGGACGGAGGCGTCCAGAGCCATCCTGCAGGAAGATGTGGGTGGCTGCAATCCTTGGTAGGTCTGGGAACCCTAGTAGGCCCAGTCTACCATAGACTTAGACCAAGATGATCTATCCTCACTGCGCCCTGTACTAAGTCCGAGTTGCGGACCATAATTACTATATAGTGTACTAAGATGGCCCGTTTCAAACCAGCAAATGACACTGTAACTGAAGGATGCTGCGGCGGGAGAACATGAAAAACAGGACTGCATGTGGTAAGAAGAATCACTTGCGTAAATAATTCGAATAAACCTTCAACTTAATATTCCCCCCTCTGATTAATAATACCTGGTAGTTAGTCTGAGAACTAAGATAAAAACATATTGGTTGTTGGAACCACTGCGCGGTTCAAGTCGAACGTCAGATATCACGATGTTGATGGAATGCAGCCATCGGTTTGATTCTGTTGATTGCCGAGAACTCGTCAAGTGGCGTTCCGCGCCATATGGCGGTCAGTGGCTAATTGGCTCAGTAGGCCTATCTGACCCACACGGCAGGTTCCGAAGCTGGTAACTAGGTGACACACCACGTTGACCTCGATAATCTAGGTAGCAAATGGCAATCCCATCTATAAGCAGTTACTTTGACCAAGTTTGGTAAATCCAAGCAGAACTCAATTCCGGACTAATTTTAGCACCAACAGCTAGGCTGTGTACCTTAAGGGCCTCGTCTCTGTTTCAGCCTCCAAGTCTGGTCAGACCAACATACTGGTGCTTCTATTGGGCCACGTCTAATTTTGGCATTATCCAGTCTACTACGGAGTAGGTATGATGGGCAAGTTAGACCCCCTGTCTGGGTATAAACAGGGGGCCTGACAAGCGGGCGCAGGCAGGGGAAACTGGTGATAGAGGCACAAGAGGTTTTCCCGAGAGAGCCCTGTCGGTACCTAGGCAGGGGGGTTAACTTTGGCTCCCTACCCCAGTATACTAAGCCATGTTCATTCATTTTTGCATCATCTGCACAGTTTGTGCCTTAGTGGTGAATTCTAACCAACAAGATAACTATCAGGAATCCTTGACAGCTGCTAAAGATGACGAACATCATTCTTATAAGTAGGCTTGGTGACACCTCGACTGACGACCTAGCTATTCGTCTTCATTCGCATCGATAATCAGTGCCTACCCCTTTACTTACCAGTCTTCCTCTACTAGTGAAAGGAACATTTGACAAAACACGCCTAAAAGAAATAGCAAACCTCAAAATCACAACCTACTGCCCATCATGCCCTCATATGATCCCGCGGAAAACGTCACGAACAAAGACTTCAATGTTTACGACGCGCGCGATGTGCCGAGAGCAACTTCCCAACGCTTTAAAAATCTGCATCAAGCTCTGGACAAGCAAATTGTACACTTCACGGTCGAATTCCTCTACACCAACCCCGTCAAGCCCCATGTCGTGTTCAAGCTTAACTTCCGCTCTCCGATAGGCCCAAACAACCGATTCTCCTCTGCGCGCGTTTCCATGGAGCTAGGCGAAGGCGAGAAGGATGGCGAGCAGGGCCCCGGAGCCTGCCAGATCAAGCTCTGTAGCTACAGGGGCCGGACGGAGCGCGCAAGCGCTGGCTTCCAGTTCGAGCTCCGGCGTTCGATCACCCTTGCCAACATGATCCAATTGATCAATGGCACGTATGATGGGCTGGATAACACCATGAAAACCGACATGAAGCCTTTCGACTTTGTGGATATCAACGGTTACTTTGACGGATGCCGCGACTGGATGTAAGTCTACCTGTCTTGTTGCTCCGGGAAAACGCACCGAAATTTCAAGTTACTAACGACCACTGCAGCGCTCAAGTCTTTGTCCGGGCGCATGCCGCAGGCGTGGTGGGCTGGGCCATTGTGGGCATTCTTGGTCCCAGCGGGCAACAAATGCAACGCGAGAGCCTGCGTCCAGAGCAGGGGGCACGAGTAACTCCTATCAACTGGCATAATGCAGGCTTCCATGACGTTATTGGCAAGTTCTTTGGGCGGCCAGTGCCGACCGGGTCGGCCACTTCAGTTGTCTACTAGCGCGATCTCCCGGTCGAGAAAGGTAAGTTCTGGGCACGGGGCTTCTCGCGTTATGTCACCGACCGGCATCAGCGTTATACACTGCCGTACAGAGTGCCCCAGCCTAACACCGGCGCGCCTGGCAACACTGCCGGGCGTGGCGGTGGTGCTGCTGGCGCTGGACGCGGTAGTGCTGCTGGTGCTGGACGCGGTGGTGCTGCTGGCGCTGGCCGTGGTGGCGCTGCTCCTCCTGCTGGACGCGGTGGTCTTCCGCGACGCAGGTGAGGCTAAAATGCCAAGTCCAAAACTGGCAACGCTAGATTTTGTTGCCTGGCATTTGTGCTAGTTTGCTACTTGTGCGGAGAAGGGAAGAAGGGAAGAAGAGAGGCAGAGTTGGCGGGATGTTGTATTGTAGTCTCACTATCTGGAATAGTTTTGAGACAGTGGAAGATGGAAGGGGACAATAGGAATTCCGCTCGGCTCTGGAAGCTTTAGGCGGCTTAGATCAGATTCATAAAGAGTCCTAACGTTAACGTGATTGTATAGCGAGTGGCAATGTATAAGTCGGACCCCCCCCCCAATGCTCCGACCACTTGGGAAACCTTGGCACTCATCCCTATCCTTCTTCTTCAACCTTCAATACAACAGTCTGTTGAACCCAGCACAATATAGGAAGCTTCTGATTCTATACTTTCCGAGCTACTCTCTTTAGCTATAGAGCCTTCTATATTGCCGGCTTCAATGAGGGCCTAGTAGATCTGTTCAATCGAAGCTGACTGCTCGTTCGGATCCGTAATCACCCTCTTCCTCTTCGACGGCAAGGCTGCTTCTAACTCTGCTTTTAGAGCTTCATTTAGTTTAAAGTCCTGCTAATCAAATAGTGTTTTAACTTTCCTAAATAGGAGCACATATATAGAAGGATACTAAGCCTTAATAGCTAGGTTAATTGGTAAATTATATAAGTCTAAGCCTAGGTCCTAGCAAGAACCCTTATCTAATAGGCCTATAATAGGCTTAGCCAAAGGTTTCAGAGACAGAGGGCAAAGAGTCAGGGGTTAAGGCCTGTAGCCCTTGAGGCCTTTAGAGTAACGGCCTAGTAGTAGGTTTAACAACGCGATGGGCATCGTCAGCCTCGACACTGACGTGGACAGCCTCGACAGTCTCTCGTAGGTCAAGGCCGTGGGTGCCGAGGAAGTCGGCGAACGGGAGCGCGTGTACGGCCAGACCTTCTACCTCGGCACGCCGGACGACCTTTGGCCTGGACGACACCGGGGTCTGCGCCTTCTTTACCGAAGTTAGCGACCGCATCAAGTTCGGCGACGGCGACGCCCGCAACTCGCAGGGCACCTGCGGACAAGCCCTGTCGGATTCGTCCGTCTCCGCCCTGACCAACCGGGCCGAGAAGGTGGACCTTAATGGTCTATCGGGCAGGGAAGCCTGCGAGAGACTGCAGAGGGACTTCTTAGACAACTTCGACTCAGACTGCTCTGCCTCTGTCCCGGGAGACCGCTGGACTGGTATCACGGCCAAGGTTGAGTGTGTTCCGGTCCGTGCTAGAGTCAAGGAGCACTCCGAGGGTTCTGACTGTTGTTTCTTTGATAGCCCTCTCCGGCAAAGAATCTCCCGAACCCATCTCCAGGCGGCAGAACAAAACTTCAAACTGCTGGCCAGTACTGCCCAAGAGCAACGACTTGACTCTGGTCGAGCGGGTTAACACGACGGTAAGCCTAGTGTCCATTCACACCCTCCACCCTATTTGACCTGAGCCCCGGAAAAAACCGACGGTTGTTGGTTGTCTTTGGCAGGGTGACTACAATGCGTCGACCCTCATCAAGAACCTGTTCAGCATCGCCCCGATCCTAACCGTCTTCTCCCCTGGCGACGGCGACGACAACCTGGTGTCGGGGACGAAGGGGCAGTTGACATGTGTGAAGGCAATTGATTTGGCCACGGCCACCAATGAGACGCAGTCAGCGAAAGACGGAGATGGCGACAGCGCTGCCGCCAATTGTCGGACAGTGGAATATTGGCGATCTGGGTTGGCATGATGTCCATTGTCTCTGTGCTGCTTGGGTATTAAGGTCCGTAGTCTTTCGCGACTGCGATATCTTAGTGTTGTTTGAATGATGCATGTCGAAATTTGTAATCCGTATGTATTCCGTACAGAGATGCCCGTCCGACTCTCTCGATTACGAATCTGCCAAGGGATTCCATGTCCAGTGAATTGTGCCCCTTGCTTCGCACGCAATGCCGTGATTGGGCATAGAGCTTTGGCGGCCAGGGGCGGAAGCTCGCCTATTGGCCAGATAGTTTCGAACTTCGTAGTGCGAAGTGTAGTGTGAAGGAACCAAGGAACTTTCGTGTAGCATTGTCAATGTGCACGACCTTATCTTCAGCGGAGTCCCCGGCTTTCGCTGGTTCGACTGACACCGCCTTCGCGAGTCAACCTCTGATTCCTAGCGCTTTGTCTGTTTTTGGCACGCATTCGTTACCCATTGTCCTTCACCCCGCTTCGGAGTGTTGCAGGTTTAGCATTTTGTAAAATTATGGAGTACAAGCGGCAGCAAGCTTCTTCGCCCAAAGTTCCCCCTCGGCTGATAATTCACGGCGGGGCGGGCAACATCACCCCGTCGAACTTGACGCCGGACCGCTACGCCGAGTTTCGTACTGCCCTTTTAACCATTGTAAGATCTCTGCCCATTCCCTCTCTCCATACCACTGAGAGCACTATTACAACCCACTAACCGTGCCATCCGTCTCCAGATCTCCAAAGCCCACTCCTATATGACGACGCCCTCCCCGGACGACGGCAACGGGGGCGGCGGCGAAAAGCTACCCTCGGCTCTCGCCGTGGCGACGCACGCCGTTTCCCTGCTCGAGGACGACCCGCTCTTCAACGCCGGGCGGGGTGCCGTCTTCACGCGCGACGGGCTCAACGAGCTCGAGGCCTCCGTCATGGTCTCCCGTGGCCGAGCCAAGCGTGCCGCCGCCGTCTCCGGGCTCCGCCGCGTGCGAAACCCCATCCTGCTCGCCCGCGAGGTGCTGCGCCACGGCGATGCCGACCTCCGCCCATCCAAGCCCGGCCGTCTCGCCGCTGCCGCCGATGCTCTGGCCACTGATGTTGCTGCTGCTGCTGCTGCTGCTGCTGCTGCTGCTGATGATGATGATGATGATGCTTCGAGCGCGCAGCTGAACGTTCCCAGCGCGCAGGGGCACACGCACCTGCACGGCGAGACGGCCGAGCAGCTGGCGGAGAAGTACGGCCTGGCCCTGGTGGACGAGGGGTATTTCTGGACGAAGAGACGGTGGGAGGAGCACCTAGGGGGCTTGGAGAGGGAGAGGCGCGGGGGCGGCGGCTGGGCGGCCACATGGAGCAAGGACGAGTACGTGCCGCAGGGCACAGTGGGCGCCGTGGCGCTTGACGAGGACGGCATCGTCTGCGTCGCGACGAGCACGGGCGGGCTGACGAACAAAGTAACCGGGCGTATCGGGGACACGCCCACGGTTGGAGCGGGGTTCTGGGCGGAGGAGTGGGTCGAGCGCGCGCAGTCCGGCGGGGGATGGAGTCGGCAGCCGGTCGTAACGTTGGCTGGGGCGCTCCGGAGCTGGGTTGCAGATTGTTTGCCCACGCCCTGGCTCTATACGCCTCTTCCGGCCGGAAGGGGTGAGCTAGTCACCACGCGATCGGTCGCTGTTTCGGGCACCGGCAACGGAGACTCCTTCGTTCGGACCGCGGCCGCGAGAACAGTCGGCGCCCTTGCACGCTTTGCCGGCGATTCCTCCCGCGAAGCAGTGACCAAGGTCGTTGGGCCAGGCGGCGAAGTCCAGAGAAGCGCTGGGGATAGATGGGGCAAGACCGGTGAGGGTGAGGGCGGCATGATCGGTGTCGAGTGTGTCGTTGTGAGAGACGCCGAGGGCAGCGTGGTTGAGGTCCGGTCCGAGCTGCTCCAAGACTTCAACTGCGGCGGTATGTTTCGAGCGTGGATCGATGATCGCGGTGTCGCCATCGCTCAGGTATTCCGCGAGGGAGAGGAAGTACCGGACACATACGCCGGCGAAGGAAGACCCGAGAACCCTCGTGCGTGGTCTGGGGAGAAGGTGGGCTTAGTCTGACAAGTTCAGTAAAGAATCCTTAGATTGGGAGATGGACAGGTCGCCTGGCTTCAAGATGGATATTATTTTCTTTGCAGATATTCCCGCTGGCTGCCGCTGCCGCTCAACTCCGTGGCAAGCGTAGCCGACCGATTCTATGTTACAGCGAACGCCGCCACCAATATGCTGACCGTCATAAATGCATACAAAAATACACATCCGGGCATTGCCGAGCGCACGGAGAAGAGTTGGGTGTGTTGAAAGGCCGTCACTAAGCATTCCGAATCGTGGCGCTCTACGCGAGCATCTTCTCGCCCGAAGGAAGTGGTTGCGGCGCCTTCGATCCATTAGCCCACGCCCACGCTGAACAGTTGAACCGAAACAATTTGTTTACTTACCTCCAGCTTTGTGGCACCCGCAAACATCTTCTGGAATCCAATACCGACGCCCTCGATGACGGCAAGTAGGATCGCACAACTAATGGCACCGTTCCTCGCCGCCTTGTATCCGCCTCGGATAGCCAACGAGCCGCCCGTGAAGAACCCGGCAATCTGTTGTTGTGTTAGAGCCTGTCATTCGTAATGGAATATTCGCGACGGAACACGGGGCTACTTGCAATCGCATTGTACCTGTCACGACGTCAGCAGAGTCGTTAAGCAACGAAGAGATCCACGCGACCGCCGTTCGCTGGGGTAAGGCAGCGGGATTCAGGGTCCAGCCGGAGTTGGAGCACTTACGCATCTTCCTTTTTCCTGATGCCCTTGACTGCGCAGTCGAACGTGCTGAACAAACCACCCCAAACGCCGAAATTGCCTCCCAAAACTGGGGCGCGCATCTTGATCGCTGTGATGGCGCCTAGCCTCCGTTCGCCATACGGGCTGTTCCTGAACCCTTTAACACCATGCCAGATCGTGCCTCCAACAGCCTATTGGGAAACGTCACATTAGCGGACCGACTCCGTGGCGCAACCGAGGCAATATGACAGCGCGCTTCGTGGGCTAAAGCGCATCGAAGCGAATGCCGAGAATCGGATTAAGGAAGACATACACCCATGCAGAAAGCACCGCCGAAGTCATTGAGAATGACCCAGGGGCAGGGGTCGCGGGTGTGATCCATCTTGGCCTGTTGTCTGAAATCGAACGGAGGAGAGGGAGGAGGACGGCTACGGTCAGCGCGTCGCTGTGTCTAGATGTCGCAAACAAGAAGGCAGCCGAGCAGACTCCAGATCTGTGGAGACCGATGTCGATGAGCCGGCGCGCTTGCGGTTATCGTCGATCGATGGGTAAGGCGGTAAGGGGTCGTTATCGGTGGTGATGTCTGCAAATTCGCCGCGATGATGATGGAAACCGAAGAAAATTGTTCCGTGACAGGGATGTTGTGCACAGGCCATTTCACCACGCCTCGGACCCGCAGTTGCGAGATAAAGTGGGCTTTTGGTGGGTCACCGGTTCTCGGAGTTTCAGAGCCGAGAGAGTTCGATGAATCGTTTTTTGGGCTTCACCCATGAACCAGCTACTAATGATTTTGCGCGATGAGCTTATCAGGCCACACTACGGAGTACTGTATGTAGTTGGTAGTGTACCCGATGTGCAAACCGCTGTCAATGTTCAAGATTGTGTACTTGGTCCTTCTCTTTTGCTTTGACTCGATTCCAACAGAATAGAACGTTTCTGCTAGTGGAACATGTTGTCCAACTTTTCCTTGCCGCGCGACGGGAGGTGCAAAAGATACAGTTCTGGATGCTTTCACCACGTCTTCTTCAGGTTGCATCGCGGCATCAACTTCTCGGAACGGCAGCCCTACGCAGTAGTGTACTGCACCGGCAGGGATGATACATACGTGGTATGCTTCCCCCCGGAACTACGCACTGGTCCGCCAGCCCCCCCACCAACCGAATCCGCCAAGGAGGGACCAACCTCTGACCCCGGGAAGTCCTGTGACCACCCCCAAGGTCGAGCAGAGACTTTGTCCTTTTTGCTTCGTGGCATCCGTTCTGTCGCCGACTCGGAATCCACTGCCAATGAGCTATATCAGGAGCAGCGGGCCCCCCTCGCAAAGCTCTCGTGCTCGCGCTGCCGATCGGTTTGCCAGAAACACACCGTGTCACTTAACTATGCCTCTCCACTGCCTTGAGCCGTAAAAGCGGTGAGATGCTTCCGTCCTTCTTCTTCCGACCTGTTCGCTCCGGGATATGAAAAGTGCTCGCGATGGCGCACACTGCCCCTGATCTCACGTCATGTCTTGGTTCCGGCGGTACATTGCGCAAAATGGAAGATATCGGAACTCTCAGCGAACCGGAGGTACAAAAACAAGGCGCTCCCAGCCAGGCTCGCCTTGCTCCACACAAGTTTGTCTGGCGTCTTGCTTGCCAGCGCAGCAGCTCAACCAGCCCGACCAACGAGGTCACAGACGGAGAAATGGCCGTAGGAGTGCCCGTTCTTCGTGCATCTTTTGATCCATGGCGCCGCGATTTTCGAGAGGACGACCGTGATGGTCAGCAGAGGCGTTGTCAGGGATGCAGCAAGATATCCAGAGCCAGGGAGGCGGATGCGAGGTCCCCCCACGCTCTCCCACGCGGTAAGTTGTTGCTACTTCCTCATGTGTGACTCCCACATCTCGATCAAGACGCTGCCGGAACAATTCCCCAGCGATCCCCCACACGAAACGGGGCGATCCGTCCCGCCCGATGGAACATGCGTGCAAGTACTGTCCGTATGCTTGGACCAGTGTAGTGTACGGGTGCATATACGCGTGCACATACAGTACTGGTACCTGACCAGGGGGGGTGCAGAAACCGTGCAGCATCAACGACACTGACAAAGGCGGACTGATGGAGAACTGCGTGCTTCGTGGGGTGCTTCCTGATGGTCGAGGATCGCATCACATGGAGTGGGGTATTTTAGCACCCTAGGCCCTAAAACGTGGAGTCAGCCTTCCCTAAATAGGCGGGTTCTAGGCTTGACCTAGCGCGGGGTGTCGGGTCCCTCCAGCTTCGCTCAAACGGATTTCCAAAATGCCGTCAACGCCTTCCATTGTCCACCGATCCCGAGGATGATGGATTGATGGATTGATGGATTGAACTCGCTCTAGCACCACCAGACAATCGCATTGGGCCGGACTCTAGCCGGCGCCGCTTTCATATTGTGCTAACTTCCGTCGTGCGCAGCGCCCGAGGAGAGAACTCCGACCATGGCCGGCCTGCAAGGTCGCGAGCTCGACGACGGCTGTCCCGACAGCGCTCCCGACCAGCTCCACGAGCTCCGACACGACGGGTCCGTTCTCACAATCGCGGTCTCTGACAAGTACATCTTTGCTGGTACGAGCAAAGGCGAGATCGCAATCTGGTCTCTCGGAACGTACCACCACGTCCAGACGATTCAAGCCCACAAACGAAGCGTCCTTTGCCTCGTGCTCTCCGAGGATCAAAAGTACCTCTTCTCGAGTGCGTGCGAGCCCATCATTGGCGTTTGGTGTCCCAAGACCTTTGCTCGACTTTATGAGATTTACAGCACCTACGACGTCGGCGATGTGTTCAGCATTGCCTACTCTTCGCAGCGCGAGACCTTGTACCTCGGTACGCAGACGCAGGATATACAATGGGTCAGCTTGAAGGATCCCGCGAGGAAGGTGCCTCACGACTCTGCCAACCACCCAGACAGGCGGCAACACCGCTTCTTTGACTCGCGCGCTGTTGGGGGCACGTCTACACCCAGGAGGATGGAGGAGCACTACGCCCTCATTCCCAAGGCTGCCACGGTGCTGGAGATTGATCCGGGCGCGATCCGGCAATATGCGCACTATGGCTGGGTGTTCTGCATGCTCATAGCGAAAGGACCCACCGTGCTCGGTGACCCGGAGGAAGACGTGCTGATTTCTGGGGGCGGGGATGGCACGATCAAGCTGTGGAGGCTCTCCGACGAGGCGCCGGACCACGACGACGGCGTTCTTGGGGACATCGAGGAGATGATGACTCTGGGCGAGGATGACAGCGAGTCCGTCATGTCCATGGCCGTTGATGGGTCCTTCCTGTACGCTGGGAAGCTACGGGGCATTATTGAGCTGTGGGACCTCGATACGAAGCAGAAACTGCGGGTCATCAAGGCGCACGACGGAAACGTCAACACCCTGAAGATGAGTTTTGGCCTCCTATGGAGTGGCGCAACTGGAGGGTCGGCGTCGGTAAGAATATCGTCCAGTGCTTTACAACCGAGGGGTCACCAGCTAATTATCCCTGGATAGAAACACAGCACTGTGCATTACGGCCGAGACAAGAATGGTCTTCCACAAAACGTTAGCCAAAAGTATCAGTGTCTGAGTCGGTGGAAAGCTCACGACGCAAAGATCCTGTCTTCGGCAACAGCTACTCATCAGGCCGACCAGCTCTTCATCACCGGAGCCAACGACAACACTGTACGCGTTTGGCGTGTTAACGGCATGCCGACCGAATGCGAGCAGGAAGTCGGCGGATCGGAGAATATGATGATTACGTCCCTTCGCGAGTTCGTCTCGTTCAAGACGATATCCTCCCGTCCCGAATTCACCGAGGACTGCCGCAAAGGTGCCACGTATCTGGGCTCGCTCTTCAAGCGACTGGGCGCCGAGGTGGAGATGCTAAGCACTGGCAAGCTGTATAACCCCGTGGTGTGTGCCAAGTTCAGCGGCAAGCTTGAGCCAGTAGAGAAGCGAAAGCGGATTCTCTTCTATGGCCACTACGACGTAGTACCGGCAGACACGAAGGGGGGCAATTGGCAAACCGACCCGTTCAAACTCGAAGGTCGTGACGGTTACCTATACGGCCGTGGCGTTAGCGACAACAAAGGGCCCATCATCGCCGCGCTTTACGCCGTCTCCGACCTGCTCCAAGCCAAGGTCCTCGACTCGGACATTATATTCGTTATCGAAGGGGAAGAAGAGTCCGGTTCGCGCGGGTTTCAAGAGACTATCCGGATGCATAAACACCTAATTGGCCACATCGACTATGTACTCCTCGCGAACAGCTACTGGCTCGACGACGAGGTTCCCTGCCTCACCTACGGCTTGCGCGGCGTTCTTCACGCGACCATCTGCGTCGATTCCAGACACCCAGACCTCCACTCCGGCGTCGACGGCAGCAACCTCGTTTCCGAGCCCTTAACTGAGCTGACCCTCCTGCTCAGCAAACTTAAAGATTCAAAAAACCACGTCAAGATTCCCGGCTTCTACGACGGGATCCTCCCGCTTACTCGCGAGGAGGACCAGCGATACGACGACATCGCGAGCATTCTGATCCGCCGCAACCCGTCGCACGGGCCGGTTGAGGCGCTCAAGCGCAGCCTGATGGCGCGGTGGCGCGAGCCGAACCTAACCATCCACCGGTACAACGTCTCGGGCCCGGACGGCAGCCTGATCAGCAGCCACGCGACGGCCAACGTCAGCGTGCGGCTGGTGCCGGGCCAGGAGGTCGAGGACGTAATTGAGGCGCTCAAGAAGTACCTTCAGGACGAGTACGCCAGGTTTGACAGCGACAATACGCTGACCATCAGCATCGATAACAAGGCGGAGCCGTGGCTGGGGGTGCCTGGGAACTACATCTTTCGCACTCTGGAGGAGGCCGTGATGCGGGCGTGGGCCGGGGTCGGCGCCGCCGGTTCATCAGCGTCGTCGTCATCGTCGCCGACCGCCGCCGCCAAGGGATCGAATACGGGAGACAAGGGAAGCGTGGTGGATGGCGTGACGGTGGCGCTGCCGGCGAACGCGACGGACGGCGAGGATAGGCCAAAAACGAGAAAGCCGCTGTATATCCGCGAAGGAGGGTCAATCCCGCCCATCCGGTTCCTCGAGAAGGAGTTCAACGCCCCGGCGGCCCATCTGCCTTGTGGCCAGGCCAGCGACGCCGCCCATCTCGACAATGAGCGGTTGCGGGTTCTGAATCTGATGAAGAGCAGGGAGATTTTCAGCACGGTTTTCAGGAAGCTCTAGAGCAATGTTCGGGTCCGGTTATCAACGGTGGGAGAAAAAAAAAGACGATGTACGATTCCCTTCTAGTCTGCTTCATGGCGTATTCGCAGCTCGTGAGGGGAGAGCCGAATTTTAGAACGTGATACCCCCGCATCATGTGTCTTTTTGCGGTCACACAAACAAAACCGTGGTGTGCAGGTTCCCTTGTCCGACTGCGAACGTAATGGCATCAACACTCCCTATCCTGTCCTATAATAACTAACGTACCCGGTAATTCGACTCTGCCGAGAGTTGACTAATAGGCCCTAATTATGCCTCCTAACCTCCTTCCTTGAACATTAAGCTGCAAGCAGAATCAAGTAACGGCTTCCTTCCGTTTTCTGACGTTTTGTTTTCTGCCTTAATTACCTACTGTCCTCACTCCGCAATACTAATCAGGTGAACCATCCGCTCCCTCTACTTCCTCCTGCCCGTGTTCCTCCACACCCTGCCAACTGTTCCTCTCCCCCACTGTCTAATACATACCCACGGTAAGCGTCTGTCCCCTACTCGAACTCGTCGTCTCCGCAGTGGTGCCTGATGAAGGCACAGAAGATGGCCCGACCGTGGAGGTCGGCCCGCTCGGTTCAGAGGGGTCGGCTCCCGTCACCGTCACGGTAGAAGTGGTGATTTCGGTCTCTGTTTTCGTTTCCGTTTCCGTCTCCGTTTCCGTTTCTTATGGCCGTGGCCGTAGCTGTGGCCGTGACGGTGGGTGTCGAGATGGACGGGTTGACGATGGTAGTGACGGTGGCGGTGGCGGTGGTGGTGGTGGTAGCGGGCTCGCCTGGCGCCGCCGTGGTCGCCGTCACGGTGACGGTGACGGTGCGCAGGGCGGTGGATGTTGTGTTCCAGTGGCGCGTGACGTCGTGCGTCTCGGTCGTCACGGCGGTCGTCGTCGCCGTCAGGAAATCAGTCTGCGTCGTGTACTCTGTGTCGGTGTCGGTGGCGGTCACGGTCACGGGCACCTCGGTCGTCTCGGTCGCGGTCGTCAGGCGGGTCGAGTTGATGGTTATGGTGGACGTGGACGTGGACGTGATGGTGAGCGGAACGGTCGTGGTGCGCGTAATGAAGTCCGTCGAGGTGGCATTGACATAGCGCGTAGCGTTGGTGTGGGAGGTGACGGTGATGGGTTGGGTGTACGTGGAGGTGCGCGTCAGGTTGAAGTACTGGGTGGTATCGATGGTCTGGGTCGTCGTGGACGTGGCCGTCTCCCAGGCTGTTGAGATGCGGGTGACATTGATGGTGTTGTAGACGGTGGCGAACACGATGGAGTAGCTGGTTGACGTCGTGGTGGTGAAGTGGACCGATGTCGTGTTCACGACGACCGTGTTGGTCAGGGCGGTTGTTGTAGAGACGGTCACCAGCGTGCTCTGGGTCACGATCGAGGTCACGACTATGGTCGAGACCGCCTGAGACTGCGACGGAGGCAGAAGACTCGAGGGAATGGCGGTCAGACGCGTCGTGATGGTCGAGGGCAAGGCCGTCCGCCTCGTCGTGGTGAGGGTAGTAGGAAGAGCCGTCTGTCGAGTGGGACTACTACTCTTCGTGGGATCCGGCTCCTCCGTAGTGCCCGGAAGTCCGCCAACACCCCTTCCACACAGACCGAATTCCGGCTGGCATCCTGGACCGCAGTCCTCGTCCGTTCCACCGCACTCCCCCTTTTCAGTGCAACAGTTGCCGTACGACGACCCGAGACAGGAGTACCGGTTTCCGGGCCCGCATGTTCCGTCAGGGGACACCTCGAGTTGTGCGAGCGCCAGCCTGAGGAGGCCCGGCGCCGCGAATGCCAAAGCTAGGAGACGCATCGCTGCTTAGTCCGTTGCGCATGAATTGTTGCTCGAGAAACAACGAACGATGCCAGGGTTGAGCCGGTCATTTTTAAACACCTAATTATGGTTGATTCACGCGTCCCCCCTTCTATTGGCGTGACTTTGGAGAGTAGTCGTTAGTGACTCCAACAACGCATTACGAAGGTCATAATCCAGGTAATCTGTTGGGTCAATCTATTTTGAGCTCTTCTAGGGACGAGCAACAGTGTCGATCACCAGTCCCTGAAAATTTGCGAATCTCGCGATTGGGGGGCCAATATCCAGCTCGTCCATGGCTAATCGAATTTGCCGTTCCACGAGGTCCTCAATGAAACCACGGGTTTGATTTTGACATCTCCGGCGGAATGTGTTTTAAACCCAACCCGAAAGGGTTTGAGGTTGCATTCCACCGGCACTTGGGAAGCACGGAGCTTGGAAGCAGCCGAAGGGACAGATTGCGCAAGCAGAATGTACCTTACAACGAAAACGGGCCTCCTTCGGTGAAGCATCCCCAGCCACTCCAATAGGCTAATTTCCTTTACGGATTACTTTTGCTCAGAATCCATCATTGAATGAAGAATAAAGAGAAGAAGGAAAAAAAAAGGGGGGTGGGTAGAGAGACTAGGGAAACCAAAACGGAAGAAAGCAAAGACTAGAAGTCATGATCGAAAGAATTCCGAATCCTCCATACTGGGTACTGGGCTGAGCCAAGGGACTTTCATGGATTTTGCCACTTGAGTGCGCTTTTTGACTGTTCATGATCTCGCTATTCACCTTAGCTGGGTCCTCTCTACCTATAGAAGCTTAGTAAACATGGCGGTAGAGAAGGCTAAGATCAACCAAGGGGAATTTTTCCATTTCGTTTTCACAATCGACCGAGAGAGTTGGTTGTGAGTGATGAGGGAGCACTATAATTGTGTATTTCTAATCCACAACATTCGGTCAGTGTGTTCTGTTAAACCAGCTTGCCATCAGATGGGTAACGGAGTGTGGAAAATAAGATCTGCGGTCAGTGGCCGAATGCCCGTCCCTTCACCGAGGTGAAGAACCATCCGCAAGTCCCCCCTGCACCGACGGCCCGTTGACATATGGGCCAGTTGGCTCGAGCTCTCTGGGCAGCCCAGCCTCTACGGATTAATCCGTACATAGCATGCCGTTCCCAAATGCCCGGCCTGTCAGCGGATGAGGGAGACGAAGGGGCCCCACCACCCTCGCAGTCTCACTTCGCCAAGTTTGAGCATTTCACACCCAACGAGGCAGCATCGTTTGACGACGAGTTCGCCCGCCTCGCCTCATCCCAACAGTGGGTTCCTGGTTCCCAAGAATACACCCGACAGCGCACCATCGCGATAAAGGAGGAACTCGAACTCCACTACTTCTCGCAGTCGCAACAGCTCGACGACATCAACGAAGAAGAAGAGCTCAGCGCCGAAGAGAAGACGCTCAAGGGTTACCAAGCCCTATGCCGCGAGGTCGGCATTGATCCGAGCGACTCGATCGCCGAGTGCAAAAAACAGCTGAAGAATACGCTGGTCAACATTGTTGACCTCATCGATGCGCGGCGGACGGGCAAACGAGTCAAGGTGTGGGACAGCTTTGAAGAATTCCGCGCCTATACCCTCCTAGACGAAAATAGGATCGATATCCGCGAGGCAAAGAGGCCTCCAGGGTACCTTGCTTCGTTATTGCGGCGTCTGTCGGGGCCCCCATCACGCAAAAAACGCAACGTTCCTAAGGGTGGATGGGGGTTAAGGGTGGTGTCGGGCCGTATTACCAAAGCGTGCCGCTCACTGGAGCATTCGGCGGTCTTGCAATGATAGCAGCGGCCCTCCACAAATTTCCCAGCTCAGTTTTTGTTTCTTGATCCTACTCTGTTGTCTGAACACCTGCGGCATGCGAACCGCTGGACGAGAAGGGGGCTGTTTAACCTAAGCAAAGGCCATAACCAAGGGATCCGATCTGGACAGCCGAGGAGAAATGAGGGAAAGCTAGAGTTGATTGTACGGTGAATGTAGGCGACAGAAGATAAAAACATAAAATCAGCCCGCCGAGGGGCAGACGACGTCCACCGGTAGTCCAAGATCGTGCTTTCAGAGCTGCTTCGAGAGCCCAGCCATCCGGCTAGGGCAGGTACGGAGTATTACAAGGATCATACCCAGCATCCCTGCTCTTGGTCGAGCCAGAAACGGCTTTGCGTTGAATCCCTGCCTTTGCTGGAGCCGGAAACGGCTCCTCGGAATATTCTATTCCCACACCTCAAGATTTTCTCTAGGCAAAGCCGTGGATGGCTTGCTGCTCCACCAAGCATGATCAAGGCAGCATGCTACAAATCATCTTCTGCACATTTTCCGAGCGCAGACGAGATGCATTGGCCCTCCTATGGCCCTCCTATGTGAACGTCACGTGAAGCAAGCCTGAATGCCTGAAGAGCTACAATGCACATCACCCCAACCGCACCTAAAATTCGGCCCAAAATTCAAAGACGCTAAAAGCTTCCGAAAGGCGAAGAGGGCAGTTCCAGACCCCAGCTCAACAACCAAACAAATACTCCGTATAAGGTACCACTTTCTTCACGCGCCCAACTACTCCCACTGCCAGACCATAGAAGTATGGAGTTAATTCTAAGAAGGCATTACACCCAACCGCTCAAGGCGAGCTTGGCCTGTTCCCACCCTCGGTCGCCGAATGCGCGGCAACGCTCACATGATGGAGGCATGTAAATGTGTAATCTGTGCACATTTTGCGCGCCAAGGCCGCTGTTGGCCTCCACGCATCAACGATGCATCAATGGCCTGAGACTCTTCGCATTCATCGTCATTTCAGGACAGCCATGCCTCCTTGGAGCATGTCCGGTAAACCTTTAGGCCTATCACACCAAGTCTTTTCTCGAGAAGCAAGAGGTCATCACGCGGTCACCCTCGCTTGGCACCTGCACCCCGCAATCAGACCTCACAGCGGCAGCCAGAGCGAGGCTCTACTTCAACAGGGCGACATGTTCCAGAAAAAATGGACACATCACAGCCCTCCATCTTCCAAAGGTTCCGGCGACGATATACCATGTTGCCAAAGGACGACATCATCGACAATATAGGACCCGTGGCGGCGCGACCCTCCCGCTATGGCGATGAAGATGACCCAATTCGTCCCAAACGCCCCCTCTGGAGCTGGCACCG
Source organism: Thermothelomyces thermophilus ATCC 42464 (assembly GCF_000226095.1). NCBI lineage: Eukaryota > Fungi > Ascomycota > Sordariomycetes > Sordariales > Chaetomiaceae > Thermothelomyces > Thermothelomyces thermophilus. Next base: position 1,367,435 of record NC_016475.1, read on the forward strand.
CGACCATTTTGGCGGCGCATTGCTGTTCAACGTCGCTGCCTTCATTCTGCCTGCCTTGTACGGCACGCTTGCCAAGCTCTGGGTCGCCAACATTGATCGGTCCCTTGTCGTTACCACGGACGTCTATACGTATATCGGTATCGTCGCCGAGGTACTGAATGAGGGCCTGCCTCGCGCCGCGTGGGTCATTATCGGCGATAGCGCATCGAGGCCTTGGACGCAACGGCTTGGGCTGACGCATACCCTCATCCTATTTCAGTCTGTCCTCGGTCTCATCATGAGCATTGGCTTCCTCGCCGGCGCGGCCACCTTTGCCAAGGGCTTCGTTCCCATCGGGGTGCGCGATGCAAGCATCACCTACGTGCGCATCAGCGCCTTTTCAGCTCTCAGTTCCGCCATCGAGACGGCCGTGGCGGCAGCGACGCGGGCGCTCGACAAGCCAGACGTGCCACTGGTCATCAACACCACCAAATTCGCCGTGAACATCATTCTGGATCTCCTGATCATATCCCGCTTCCACGTTGGCAGCTATCAGCCCACCATCAACATGCAGGCCGGGATCCAGCTCACCTGCAACATGACGGCCGCCTTCGTCGGGCTGGGATATTTCCTCTGGACAACAACGAGGTCCAGTCTGCACGATGACCATCCCGAGGAAGAGGACAACGACGATCACACCGAGCCAACCAACACCCGCCCCAGCCTCCGCGCCCTCCTCGTCCTCCTCCGCCCGGGCCTGCTCACCCTCATCGAGTCCGCCGTCCGCAACGCTCTCTACCTCTGGCTGGTCACCACCATCGTCGCCCTCGGCTCAACCTACGCCACCGCCTGGGGTATCTTCAACACAATCCGCTGGGGCCTGGTCATGGTGCCCGTGCAGGCGCTTGAGGCCGCGAGTCTCGCCTTTGTGGGCCACCGCTGGGGCGCATGGCGGCGCGAGATCGGAACGAACACGCTGAGGCCCGGCCGCGTTGCGTTCCGCACCGTTCTCCGCATCGTGAAGCCCGCGCTCCTCGCCGTGGGCATCGCGGTAGCGGTCGAGGTTCCGGTCGCCATCGCCCTCTCGCTCGGGGGCGCGAGGTCCTTTGCGCGGTATCTGAGCGATTCGGACGAGGTTGCCGAGGTCACCGCGTACATGTGGTGGACGATCGATTGGTGCTACGTATTTTATGCGGCGTCGACGCAGCTGGCGAGCGTTGTGCTGGCGACGAGGCCGAAGTGGTATCTGTACCAGAGCCTGGCGAGTAATTTGCTGTATGTTCTGCCGTGGGCGATTGTGTGCCAGGTGGGGGATTTGGACGAGGGAAATGCGTGGACGTACCACAGTCTTGTTTTTGGTGGGAGTTTGGTGTTTAGTTTTGTGGATATCGTGGTCGTAGATGCGTTGTGGGTGTGGAGTTTGATGACGGGGAGGGCGAGGTTGGAGAGGTTCCGGGAGGGTTGAGCTCTTTGCGCTGGGGTATACCATCTAATTACTTCATCATGATGGGGCATGCCGTTTTCCCGGACATCATTGACGGGGAAGACGGATGGCATGAGAAGGTGGAAGAGAGATTCGCAAAGGGTGAGTTTCCGTTAAAGAGGAATGGGCATCCCTTACACCAAGCAAAGTTCGTGGGGACCGCGAGATCTAAGTCTCCGCTCCCTTCTACCTTTTCGACGGAGGAGAGAGCCAATAATCACAGACTTTGGAGACGCGCAACTCGGAGATCCACCCTTCTGTGAAGAGGTGACGGCTGACGTTTACCGAGCCCCCGAGATCATGCTGGGAATCGCCTAGGACGAGAAGATTGACGTCTGGGCACTCGGGCTCATGGTACAACAGGACAATACAAGGTTGTTGTATCTACCTGTTTGCTAATCTCAAAGCAGACGTGGCATCTATTCCAAGGGGAGAGTCTCTTCAAGACGTGCTTGCCCAGCCGCGAAGAGTCCAGTCCTGCCCAGCTCGCCAGAATGATTGCCCTTCTGGGGCGGCGAAACAGAGCGGTTCTTTGAGAAAGATGGTCAGCAACGAGACATAATAAACAGAAGGCCTTTACTGTTAAGCTCGGAAAGAGGGCTAACGTGAAGACGCATTGACAGGCACGTTCAAGCATCCCGAGTTGGTGACCGAAGCCAGCCTTGAGGAAGAGGAGCGAATCTTCGAAGGAGAAGAGAAGGCGCAGTTCTTGGCCTTCATAAGGAAAACGCTCCAATGGCGGCCCGAATACAGGGTGTCTGCTAATTACAGAGCTGCGCAAGGACCCGTGGTTGCGGAGATCGACCGCGAAAATCAAAAGGTTCCGAAAATAACTCGCACTCCTGTTCTCTAACCATGGCTTTCAAGTCGCCGCACGATCCGAGCTGAGCTGTTCCGCAGAGGTGGCAAGTGTGTCTCGACTAATGATGGCGTACAGTATCTTGAACTGCATTGGCAGAGGGGCACTAATTATTATGCGATATCGATTTCGATTCATGACTTTATGCTTGCTTAGAAAACAGCCTGCTGCTCTCTCTCTCTCTCTCTCTCTCTCTTTCTCTCTCATGATGTTCCTCCGCACACTTAGCTCCCTACTCAAGCACTTCTTCTCTTTTGGTCCCTGGGCTTCTCATGCGGGAGCAGCCGCAGCCGCAGCCGCAGCCGCCTCCGCCTTTAGGGCCTCCCTCCGGCTGGTGCTGGCGGGGTCAAAGTAGGGGCGCTCGCCCAGGCTGACGGCGCGGCTGCCCCTGCGCTCGCCGAGGCCGTCCTCGAAGGCGTAGTCGGGCGTGGCGGCGTGGTAGACGCTCCGGTTGTCCCAGATGGCCACGTCGTTGACCTGCTTCCACCTGTAGCGGACCTGCAGGTCGTGGTTCTCGACGACGAGCTGGACGAACCACTGCAGGAAGTGCCGGCTCTCCTCCTCGGACAGGCCGTGGATGCGCTGGACGTGGTGGCCGACGGCGAAGACGGACTTCCAGCCCGTCACCGGGTTCGTCCGCACGACCGGGTGCACCGCGTCCAGCGAGTCGCCCACGTTCTCGGGCGCGCCCCGCTCGGCCGTGTAGATGGAGAAGTTGTTGCGCTTGGCCGTCTCGTTGAAGAGCGGCTGCGCGTAGTGCGCCGTCAGCGTGTCGAGGAAGCGCCGCAGCGTCGGCGAGATGCGGTCGTACAGCTCGTAGCCGGAAGCCCAGAGGGTGTCTTGGGTGGAGGGGAAGGAGGAACGTCAGCGACCGTCCGCTCCCGGACTTGGTTTGGTTCCGGTATGATAGGGGAAGCGGGGAGGGGAACGAAAGGAGAGGCCGAGGATATATGTTACTCACCACCGCCAGTCTTAGGCAGCTGGGTCAGCCGCAGCAGGGCGTAGTCGCTGGGGACGGGCTCGAACGTGATGTCGGAATGCCACTGGTTCTTGCCACTCTGGCGGTACTTGCCGCCGCCGAGGAAGCCCTGGAAGCGGTCGGAGTACAGTTTCTTGGCCTGCTCCGACGAGATGACGCTAATCTGGTCGTCCTTGGTGCCGTGCTCGCGGGCCGAGTTGCTGACGGGGTGGATGTGCAGGCCCGACGTTGGCGGCTTGCCCGACAGCTTGCCAAGCCGGTCGACAAGCTCCTTTTGCAGGTCGTCCGTCAGGTTGTCCTGCTTGCGGAAGAACACCACGCCGCGTTGCGAGACTGCACGTCGAGTTAGCAGAAGCCCGAATCACTGTGGGTTGGCGTTGGGTGGAAAGGGTGACGGACTCGTGATGGCCAGATCCCTAAGCAGTTCATCCGAGTTGGGAGCTCGCAGGAGCTCAACGAGATCGACGTTCACGTACTCCCGCGCAATGACAGGAGTCACATCGAAGTATTCAAGGTGGTCCAGAGCGCCGCTGAGCTTCAGTGGCTCCCGGTGACCTTCCAGTCTCTCTGGGAGAACCTCTTCGGGACCACTGACAGTCTCCGCAGGCTTGACGGGGACAACCTTTTGTTTGATGTCCTCCACTGTCTGCTGAACAGTCTCAACCGCAGAAGGTGCCATTGTGACTGGGTAATGTGGAATATGAGGGTTTTGTGTCTCAACCAGCTGCAACGATACACTTTGTTTGTGGTTAGAAGATTGTTGATGGACAGTGACATGAAGTAGGAGGTTTGGTGAACTTGCCAAACGACATTTATGAATTATAGGAGACAGTTCCCGAACCTTAGCGTTCGGTTTCGGTTCTCTCCACGTTTCCCCCGCGCCGTTGCGCCATCTCACGAGACCTCCGACATTTCCATTTTTGATCACATCCCGCGCCCTCTGTGACTTGATGGTGATTTAAGGACAATGGTGGAACATGGCCGTTGTCTGACGTGCGAGGTCGAGTCCTTGCGAAGCAGCGTGCCGACTTTCTGATATGGGCGTGCGTTATCTCCTCCACGCGGGAGCCATATGCCGGCTTGCCGGATTGAAACGAAGAATACGCGATACGCCCGTGAAGGGGTGTCATGCACTGCCCGATACCGCAGTTTGCTGGTGTGGTGTGATCTTAGCGGGAATCGCGACTTTGACTCGAGCCTGCCAAGGTCCGTTATCTCCGGGTATAAACGCGGAGTTGGAGAAATCCATGCAAAGGTAATGTAGGTAACGATTATAGCATCGCAATCACTCGTTATGCCGCGTGGAAGTCGTGAAGGGCAGCTGTGCCAAGTTTCCTCCCGCTAGTCGACACGGCCACTCGAACTTTAATTATGACATATTAGCCACTGTCATGCGTGCAAGGAAGCAACAAGCGATAGTACTTGAATTTCTATAACATAATATGACCTTTTCACAAGCTGCGGAGGCGGAGGCGGTTCGCGATGCGGAGCTGTGATTGCTAGGCGCTCATGTTTTTGACACAGCAGGTCATCTCGGCCACGCCCTGCGATGACCGAAATCGCAAACATCTGTCCGCTGTAGTCCGGGTACGACAACGACATTGCGCAAAGCGGGCAGCCTTGAACGTTAGAAGTCTGAGGTTCTGTATCAAGTCAACAATCCTAAGTTTGTCGAATAATTACATTCCTCCAGTCACCCTTCAAGCACACCTTTTACTTCAGCCGGCCTCTATGGGTAGGAGGCCGTTCTCTGTAGGCCCGAGGATGACAGCGACACCATGCATCCCGAGAATATGATTTGTTGTTGATCTTTGGCGACTGACCTAAAGTGCCGAAACTACCAGTGATGCATGAACCCGCGGGAAGTGGTTTGGCTCTAAATCTTGATGAAGTTATCTTCTCTAGGGTGAGCCGCAACGAGTCCTCTTATACGAGACAAAGCTCTTTGTAGGGTGCCAATAAGTTTCAGGTTGATGACATCCTCGAGTGACCGCACCTTTCTTACATTGAGGCTCTGACACCCTTCGTCGAGGCTGGCATTCAGTTCCATCCCGATCAGGGACGTCAGCTTTGAGGAATCGCCATGTAGGTGACGCGACCTCAGTATGGCCCACATAAACGGCAACCAGATTGTCGGACCAGTCGCCAAGTGATAGATTTCTCGTAATCGACTAGGGAGGGGTTCTTGCGGCCAGGGCAACCGAGAGAGCTGCTGCATTGTCAACCGGCTCGGTAATGGGCTCGATCAAGGCAGAGCCTCCGGGTTCGGGTAGAGTGCCGTTGTGGGGAAAAGGGGCCGATCGTCGGCTTGATCGTGCATCTTAGAGCCGCTCGAGTAACGCTTCGGTTTCGGTGCCGATCCCCGGCGGTGCGTACCCTGCAGTAATTGACGCCATCAGCCGGGCCGGAGAACAAGCCGGAGGGTCTCCATGAGCAACTATCAGCTATTGGGGAGATTGGATTGGGCAGGTCAAGGGACGTGCCTGGCGCAAAGACACCCACCAAGTTGGCACCCTTCGAATCATGGCAGTCAAGAACCCCACGGCATCGGCTATTTCCCACCCTTTGCTAATAAGACGCTGCAGGCTCATGAGCTCGTCCCGTTGCAAGAGCGCCCGCAAACCTTTTGCGTTGACAGTGCGGCTGCAGTTGCGCACATCGCACCCGAGGCTACGGACCAGCTTGCAATAACTACATCCGTGAGATTGATCGTATCGACGCTCGACGCAATTTATAAAATGTGAATATGGGGTTGAGAAGCGGCAGTGGGGGCGAGGAGTGAGTGCGGGGAAAGAAGCGGAACTCAAGCAGGCAACTCGGCCCGAGACAGAACCCCCACTGGGCTGTTCTCCAGGCTGCTGCTGCGGGGTGTACGGGGATGTCGGGCAGCAACTGCCTTGGCTTAGTCCCGTTCTTCGATGCCAGTGAAGAAAACCATGAAGTACTTACCGGACTACGCGCTGGGTACGGCTGCAATGGGTTCAGCCCTCGCCACCGAGCAACAACATATCTCTGTGACCGGTCTTCCAATACTGGGCATTTTGTTGTAAGTCCGGAAACAGCCCGGTTTTCGTGGTAATCTGCGGCCCAGTCGGCGTGCGACTCGAGGGTGCCTACATCACCGTTCGTTACAAGCAAGCCCTGCTGCTGTGGCCGCCAAAACGCCAAGTCCCCTCTGGCGGCAGAAGCCAGCGGCCGCACCACTCCCCCCTCCCCCCCCCCCAAAAAAAATGCCGGCCAGATAGTTATTAGAGCTAGCAAGAAGCTCAACACCTAATAATTTAGCCCACCCCCTATACACGTACAATGCATATAGAAAGGTATATACTTTAAGATACATAGATTTGAACTATACCACCCGGTTGATAATGCAGATAATATATATAGAGATATTAATAGAAAACGTAGTTTTTCGGACTTTTGAATGTCTCTCCTAAACTATCACAAGCTAGGGAGCTTCTAGAGCTCTAGCCACAAGCAATACAAGCTACCTTACAAGCTCGTAGATACACAGATCATCTTTCTTTTATCTATTTATATTGCTCTTTCCCTCCTTTATAGATAGTTTAACAAGGCACTCTTTCTATTCCTTCCTTGCCACTACTCTTAATACCTCCTAAATACTTATTCGAGCTTATAACTATGTTCGGTAGTTATAAGCCTAATACCTTAATTACTCCTCTGTTAAACTAGCATTAAATTAACTAATTAAGAGCTTACTCCTTTATAAATATATATACTCTGCTCTTACTATTACTCTATAACGCGTTTAACTATAACTAAGTCCTTAAACGAGTACTTTATATACCTTACTAATGCTAGTAGCTAGCCTTCTTAGTATAGTACTCCCGAGTTAAAGGTTAGATTCCTAAAGATTTAGAGGGAGGTCGACCTAGAAGATAACTACGAATCGAGTAAGTAGATACCACTATACCCGATTTATGAACAAGTACTAGAGAATATTATTAAAGCGGTTCGAAAGTAGCGTCTTAAAGTGCTTATACTAGTATTAGGACCTTCTAGGATATCTACTTCCATAGTAGATACCTCTACTCTATTTGCTAACTATATACCTATTATAGAAGAGATTAGCAAAGAGCTTTCGAGTCTAAATAAGCAGTAGAGAGTCGATATTACCCTTTCCGCTAAGAACTCTAGGAATTATTTAATGCTCTAGAGCTAGATTAAGAAGACTATAGAACTATATCTCTACCATATAGCTAGAGCTAGGAAAGAAAGGGGTATAAACGATAATAGGGCTATAGTACAAGTGCTCCGAGATATAATTGCTCCCTTAGAAATAGGTATATATACTCTGATTATAGCTTAGTATATTGCCTGCCTAGATGCTGCTAAGCGATTAGGAGTTAATCCCTAGCGCTAGCTCTAGAAATTTAGCGTTATATTCAAGTAAGCACTCTAATATAATATTCTAGAGGTATAAGGTGCCTAAGGAATCTTTGCCTTCCTTAATATTATTAGTATACGAATTTTACTAGACTAGGTAGTATATAAGAGAAGAGAGGCTAAAGTAATAGATATACTAGGTAAGAGTCTTCTAGAGCTTAGAAAGCTTATATACCTAATAGAGATCTTTATTAATAATGATAATTTGAGGGCGATCTTATAGAAGCATTTAGTATTTGTAACTCTATAGCTTGCTATAGCCAAAAAGAGTGGTAAAGAGAAAGTAAAGAGCTTCTAGACTTACTGGAAAGATTATAAGTATCCTTATAAGTAACCTAGATATAAGTAGGATCTAGTAGACTATAATATACTTAGGTAAGCCTTATATAGTAATAAGTAACGTACGTACCTCTCTAAGAAGAAATGTAAAAGAATTTATAAGTAGCTTAAATAGTTAAGGTAGGTTAAGCTAAAGAGTTAGCTTATTATTAAGTAAGGGGAGTTATCTTATTTTAGGTAGTTAAGGGTAGGATACCTTAATTCCTTTAATACTTTCGTAATTAGCCTTTAGCTACTTAGAGAGCTTATAAGCTATTATTATATATTTAGTACGATTAGTAGGTAGTACTATCTTCTATTAGAAAGTACTATAGTTAACACTTATAGGTCTACCTACCTAGTTAATAATAAGAAGTTCTTTATTTCTAGGTCTTTCGTTAAGCTTAATAAGCTAGAGTTTGTAGAAGTAGGTATAATAATATTTCCTATAAGTGGAAAAGAAACTTAGATCATCGAGAATGCTCTAGACAGACTATATAGTCTATATATAGAGAGTCTAATGCTTAAGGATATTACTATCGTCAAAGGATTCCATATAAATATCATCTTAGAGACTTTACTACTTAAGGTAGGAGTATAGTACTATAGTCTAGATTACTTATTATAGTATAGAACGCTAGAGAAGAATATTATTCTTAGAAAGTTAGAATATATGTATAACCTTACGCTCCTTAAATATAAGCCACTTTCCTACTACCTAAGCTTTCTAAGCTATATAATAATTAGTAATATAGGTTTAGTTAACACCCGAATGTCTTTCTAGAGTATATTTATTATATAGGAAAGGAGGTTATATATATAAGCTTTATCTATTATAAGAGAGGATACCGAGAAACTCTAGTACTTAAGAGTAGGACACCTTAGTCTAGAAGCGTTAAGAGCACTTATTAATAACGCTAGGAACGTTAAGATCAAAGGGACAGCGTATATTAAGTGCGAGAGCTATACTTATACTTATACTAGGAAGATTATCTTAAGGAGACTACCTAAGCAAAAGTTAGCCCGTCTGTTCTAGCGCGTTATATAGGATCTTTTTAACTTTCTGGAAGCAATTAATAGATCATGCTAGTTACTTATAATCGTCAACGAGTATAGTAGTAAGCTATTCTCTTTCCTACTAACGACGAAAACATCGGAGGAGATCCTAGGAGTCATTTAGAACTTCGAAAGCTAGGTAAGACGCTAGTACAGGCTTGCTATCTATAAGATTAAGTAGGATAATAACATTATAATGATTAGTCTCGTAGGGCGAGCGCCTTCGTAATACTAAATATAGCTAATAGAGAGCGGTATTAATCTTAAACTATTGCTACTATATACCTATAAACCGAATAGACTAGCTAAGTAAGTAGGGTAGGAACTAATCTCATATTTAATTAAGATGCTAAACGGAGTAAATCTGCCTAAAAAGCTCTAGTTAGAAAGTATATAAGCTATAGCATACCTATATTTAATTAGCCTAAGTAAAGCTTATAAGTTTAAGAGCCTTAATAAAATACTTTACTCCTAGTTTAAATGGTATTTTTACTAATATAAACCTAGATTTATTATTATAATAACTAGTAACTTGTGCCTAGATTAGAGCGGTATCTTTATATATAGGTATAGAGTATATATCCTTTATAAGGATAGAGAAGTAAATAGGTATATAAAGGACTTTAAGGTATTACTATATAGATTAATAGGGTATCTTATAGAACATTATATATCCAATATTTACCGTATATAGATATCTGAGCTTGATAGGGTCATTATAACTTATAACGTTCGCTTTAATAAGAAGATGTTCTTCTACCTAGAGGAGATATAACCAAAGGAGTAATTAGTCACTATCTCAAGCTATAAAGTCGACCTTTTTAACCTTAGCAAGGATTCCTAGGATAGTAAGTTTCTTTAGTGAGCGTTAGAGTAGACCTATTAACCTATATAGGACTCTATTACCATAACTTAAACCTTATTATGGACAAGTCTAGCAATAGAAGAACCTCTTTAATAATAGGGTCAAGACTTAGGGGTAAGGGAGTAGCTCTTAGAAATGTAGCCTATAGCCAAACTAATAGCTTCTTAATTACCTATAGTTTAAGAGGGAGTAACTAAAGGAATTACTAAGTAGATAGAAAGCTTTAGAGGACTCTTAACCCCTAAATATACGCCTAAGCCTATATTAGTATACTCCGTGCCGGCAGAAAAAGGAGCTTACCGTTAAGATAAAGGTTTAGACTTAGGGTCTCCTAAGACTCTAGCTAGCTAACTAATGACTTAGGAGAGCAGGGAAGATCCCCTATAGGAGGGAGAAGTACCTTCTATAGATATATCTAATACACGTAACGAGTTAGCGGAAGAGCTAGAAGCTAGGGACGATACTACCGATATATCTTCTTAGGCATAGGATTAGGAGGAATAAGACGTTAAGCAAAGTCTAGATTAGCTAGCGTATCCTCTAGAGCAAGTAGACGAAGGAGAAACAAATCGGTAACCTCCTATATAGAGAGGTAGAGGTAGGAGGAAGGCTTTATAGCTATAGGCTCCTATACGGTTAAGCGAAAGACTATACTATCGAGAAAGAGTTAACTATAACTACTCCTTTTAAACTACTACTCTAGAGTTCTAGCAGTTTTATACGACTTACCTACCTAATTGATAGGAAGCTTGCCTAGACGACTAGAGTATAAGAACACTATATATAGTGTTTGTAGCTATAATATAGTAGAAAGATACTATATGCCTAGGAGTATCTTTAAATAAGCTATATTAGTATATTAACGAATTTATCTAACTACCTAATAACTAGAGGGACCTATATAACTACCTATCAGGAGAATAGTTTAAAGAAGCTACTAGAGACAAGATACGTAACTTAGAAAGCAGGGGAACGTAGAAAGTCATCCCCTACAAGTAGGCAAAAGTACATCCTATACTATTAAAGTAGGTATTTGTATATAAGTTTAATAAGGATAGATTTCTTAAGAAGTACAAGTCGCGGATATATATATATAGCGATCTATAAGATACGAGCGGTCTAGAGAATACATATACCACTATACTAGTAGTATAAACGTTCTAAATGATAATAGCGCTTATAGTATATTTCGATCTTAAAGTTAAATAGTTTAATATAATATAAGCGTTCCTTAACGTAGAGAGGCTAGAAAACGACCTTATTATCCATGAACTTTTAGAGGGCTTTAAATAGCTAGGAAAGTATATAGAATTCCTATAAGCCCTATATAGCTTAAGGGACTTGCCGCTTCTATAGTATAAGGAGTTCTATAAAACGCTTTCTAAGCTTAGCTTATAGCCTTTAGGGGAGGAGAAGTATCTGTTTCTAAGCTAAGATAAACACGTTATACTCGTCTTCTATATCGACGACTTCCTTATCTTTTTCCACTAAAAGAACGCTATAGTGGCTAAGCGTATAATAGAAGGAATCAAAGCTTATTATAACGTCTCTAAGTAAGGGGATATTAGCTAGTTTCTTAGGATTAGGGTAATTCGAGATAGATTTATATATAAAGTCTAGCTTATCCACGATTAATATATTAAAAAGGTAGTAAAGGAGTTTAGGTTAGACGTACCTAGCGCGTTCGAGCTAACTCCTTTAAGCTATAAAGAACTTAAGAAGTTTAAGGGGATAGCTATTAATATATAGATTAAGGAGTATTAGGAGCTTATTAGCTTAATCCTATATTATATGGTAATATTATAACCTAATATAGTATACGCTTATATAGTACTATCTTAATACCTGACGAACTTAAGTCTAGACTACTTATTAAAAGTAAGACAAGTTATAAGATATCTATATAGAACTTCTTACCTATTAATTTGGTATAATAGAGAGTAAGCGCCAGATAATTTAATACTCCTAATAGCTAGTAATGTATCGTATATAGACAATCTAGACATATAGTATTTATTATAAGGGTATATTATCTTCCTATTTAGAAGACCTATTATATAAAAAGCATTATATTGGAATACTATTATAACGTCTAGTACTAAAGTAGAACTTTTAACGCTCTCTCTTATAGTAAGAGAGACTATAGCGCTTAAAAGGCTATTCGAAGATATTACTCTTAATCTTAGAAAGCCCTAGAAGATATACTACGATAATTAGCAAACTATTCGACTAGTAGTTATGGAAAACGAACGTATTAATACTTACCCATGGTATATAGATATCTATAACTTATAGCTATACTAAGAAGTTATAAAAGGAGCGTTCGAAGTAATATACCTACTAACTAGTCAAATACTAGTAGATAGGCTTATAAAACGACTTAGCTAATAAGCGTTCAAGCGATAAAGAGCGTTCCTTAATCTTTAAAATATTAATTATAGGCTTATATAAGTAGAGGAGTAAAGAAAACTAGTCAAATTAAGAAAAAGTAAAACAAACTAAGGTACTTACTAGTATCTAAAACGCTATCCCGAGCTTCTAGAGACACTAGAGCAAACGTTCTACTCTATCTAAGCATTACTATTATTATTAACCGCCTTGCCCTTACCCTTATCCTAGCTATTAGCCGGCTACTCGATAGTAGCTAACATGTCCTTACTAGTGCTAGCGTAAGCCGTATACTCTTCCTTAATTTTATCGACCTAGTGAAAAATCTCGAAGATAGACTGTCTAATCCTTATAAAGTATACGAGCTCCGAAGTATTTCCCTCGAGCTTATTATCCTTGTCTAGGGAAACCCTAGTATGCTTAAAGTCGCTATAGAGGACTATACGTAACTTGTTAAGATCCTATATATATAAGTTAGCATATATATTATACTCGTATATAGGGGGTAGGGTCTAGATACTTATAAAGGCCTTGGCACCCTCCAATAGTACTTTAATTAAAGTTAGAGTCGCTTTAATATAAAAGGAAGGATTAATATTCTAGTTAGTAAGAGTATAATAAAAGCGATTAGTTATTAATAAATAAGGGATATATATTTTAAAACACTTATAACTACTATAATAGTAATAGTAGTAATAGGAGCTAAGGCTAGAATGATTATAATATTTACTAAGAGAATGACTAGCTAATGCCAAGTATATATATATATTATAAGGGACCTTATAAAGCTTAAGAGCATTAATTATACTATAATCTATTAGCTTGTAAGACCTAGAAACGATTAATATAGCGCTTAGAAACTATGATTAAAGTCGACTTTTCGACTAGGAAACTATAAAGCGAAACTATATAATAAAGAAATAGCAATAAATCGCTAGAATCGCTTAAAATCAATAGATTCAATAGAAAATCGTAAAACTAGCAATAGAATTAAAGAAAATCAAGTAAATAAGGTAAAATAGAAGCACTTATAATAACTTGCCATTAGCACGCTTATGCTTCTAAAGCGTTATAGGAGTAAGCGCTAGCCTACTAGCTATAGTAGCCCTAGCTAAACCAGAAGTAGTAGCAGACTTACTAAGCTTAATCAAGGCCATAATGGATATAATAGATATAACTAGTAAGCTATTCTCTAATTTAAATATAAAGAGTACTATTTTACTATTATTATTACTATTATTATTATTATAGTTATTATTACTATTATTATTAGTATTATTATTATATTATAAACGCAAGCCGATCCGTGCCTACGGCCAGGCCATAGCGGCCAGAGAGCCTACACCTAGGCACTAAAGGGTATAACCCTACTATAACAGGCACGATTAGGGCACGGCCAGGAAGAGGGGATAGCCAATCCGTAGTATAAGATATACCTATTAGCCTATAGATCCGAAAGGGAGGTTTTCCTCCCTAAGGATCAGTCTATATAACTACGATCCGGGAGAGATACAAATAGGTAGCCTGCCGGCCCTAGAACAATTGACTTCCCCTGCCCCTACGGTCAATACAAACTCGCTTAGAAAGGCCTTTATGATAATACTACCTCTCTTAATAACTAGCCTAGCGGCAGGCCCTCCTGACAGTTTCTGATCCTTCTTACCCTTTGTCAATCGAGATAATACCGTCATTTAGCCGTTTAATACCTATAGGACTAGAGGAGGAACCCTCGAGCTAGAGTAAGACTCTTTTGGCCTAGTATCGGCTATAAAACTATTCCGAACCCCCTCTTTACGTCCTAAGACCCTTTGATTCGGAGCCCTTGGTATAAGGCCCTAACTACAAAAAATTTGTCTAGAATCTAGAAGGCCAGGTCAAGGAGCTAGAAAGGCTATAGTTATTATAAGACTAGGAAAAATTCTTACTAGAGAAGCTAAGACTATTAGACTATATTAAGGTCTTAAAACGACCCTAGTTACCTATCAAATCCTCTAACTCTAACGATTTAGAATACCATCCTAAGGCTATTAAGGTTATTAATCTAATTCGATTTACTAATATAATGACCTACTAGCGGTAGTAAGAGTGGCTTTAAGATTTATAACGCGCTTTTTGGGGAGACCTTAAGTAGTTTAAGATATTATAAAATTATATTCTATTTACCCTTAATTATATAGACAAGTAACCTTAGAACTACTAGTATAACTATTATTAGAATGTATTATCTAAGGAGTATAATTAGCTAGAAAATAACTAGACTTTATTCAAAGAATAGACAAACGCTTATATGATTAACCTTATAGACTAGGTATTCTAAGTAGCTAAGGCTTTAAATTTAGCCTACTAACAAAACGGTTAATTCCTATAGGATCTTTACTATTACCTTAAATCCCTTAAAGCGTAATTTCCCTACTAGGATAAGAAAAGCTAAGCTTTAAGCTTCTATACCAAGTTATCGCCTTTTCTTATTCAATATATCGACCGTTACTACGCCTACTGCCTAGAGATATAAGAAGGAATAGTATAGTTAGCGTTATAAATCTAGTATAGCTTCTAGCGACCGAATCGTAGTTAGACTACCCCTTTTTCGCTACCGATTTAAGATTAACTATATTATATGCTTAATATACTATATTTCCGTACGTTATCGTCCTACTATTAAACCGGACCTATGACAAAGCTATAATCGGCCCTATAAGGCGCCTTAAACTTTACGTTAACCCCTACTCTTGAGATATAAGATAGTAGCTTGTACTTCCAATATAGAAAGGAGGGATATTTTATAAGAGATTACCTAAAAATGGCGTAGGTTACCTCTTACCGATAGGGCTAATACCCCAGTTACTAGGGTTTAGGCTATTTTCGCTAGGGAAATAGGAGTCGCTTATAGTAGACCTTAATACCGTAAGAATGGCTATAGGGGATAACCTGAAAAGGGAATATATATATATAGCTATTATAATAAATATATATAAAGGCGTTTTGACGATAGCAGACCTAGATTCTTATATAGAAGTAAATATTATAGACTTTGACCTTATTTAGAAATACTAACTAAAACAACTTGCTTATGTTCTACCTACGATTCGATAGTTTAATAAAACGGTTATAGTATCTTATAAGGTATATTAAGTACTAATCATACTAAGCGATGAATATAGAATTATATGTTAATATAATTACTCTTATATTACTGTTAGCTATAATGCCGAAACCTTACTAGTCTTGTTAGGGATGCCTGTACTTAGCGATCTTACTATCTTATTATTCCCGATAGAGAATTGCTAGTAGTTTCTACTAGAAACCGAGACAGCCTGACTCTAGCACCCTAAAAGAATGGAAAAGGACTGCTAAAGGGGAGCCTAGGTCTTTTTACTAACCATTATTTCGGATGTCCCTATAGATCTATTCCTTAACAAAGAAGAATCGAAACCCTTAGGAAACCCGGAAGAAATTCCCCCTAAGCTACGAGACTTTGCCGACATAATAGATATATTAAATTCGAGTATCCTTCCTTTGTTTAAAGTAACTAACTATAAGATCGATCTATAACTAGGGATAACTCCTCTAGTTAGACCGATTTACCCCTTATCCTAGTATAAACTTAGTATACCATAGGAATACTTAGATAAAAACCTTACTAAGGGGAGGATTCGACCTTCTAAGGGTTTGGTAGCTAGTCTAGTACTATTTATATCTAAAAAAGATAGAAGCCTTTATCTTTATATTGATTACTAAGGACTTAATAAGATTACCTAGAGGAATCGCTACCTATTACCCTTTATTTTAGAGATTCTTAACCGTGCCTCTAGCGCTTAATTTTTTACTGAGCTTAATATTAAAGATGCTTATTACTAGATTCGAGTACGAGAAGGGGATAAGTAGAAAACCGCCTTTCGGACTTATTATAGATTATTTAAGTACTTAGTTATACTATTTAGCCTAATAAACGTACTAGCCACTTTCTAGAATTATATTTATTAAGCATTAGGTAGATTACTTAACGAATTTTATATAGTTTATTTAGATAATATCTTAATTTTTTCACCTAACCATAAAATATATATAAAATATATTTAAAAGGTCCTCGAACGATTATAAGACATATAGCTATATTATAAACCTAGTAAATGCTTATTTTATAAGGACCAAGTTAACTTCCTCGGATTTATAGTAAATTAGTAAGGGATTATAATAGACCTAGCATAAATCGAAACGGTAGAGAAATAGCTAGAACCTTAGACCTATTATAATATCTAGGTATTTCTTAGATTTGTTAATTTTTATTGGAAATTTATTCGTAATCTTTCATAGATCGCCTACCCCCTAACAAGTCTACTAAAGGGGCTAGAAAAGGGGAAGAAACCAGGAAGAGTCTAGTTTAACTTTAAAGAGCAAAGAGCGTTTTAAAAAATTAAAAACCACTTCAAATCGGCGCTAGTTCTCTAGCATTTTAATCCTAAAAAGCCAATAACTATCGAAATAGACGCTTCTACGTTTACGATAGGGGCTATCTTATTATAATAAGTAGAGGACTCTTGAAAACATCCTATTACATTTTGGTTAGCTAAGTTCTTAGGACTAGCCTACTATTATAACACCCCTAATAAGAAAATAATAGCAATTATAGAAGGCTTTAAGCACTAGTAATACTATTTAATGGGAAATCTCTACGAAATCACGGTCTATTCGGACTATAATAATTTATAAGGATTTATAAGATGGACCTAACTTAACGGTCGCTAAGCTAGATAGTATATATATCTATTAGGCTTCGATTTCACTATTAAGCACTAACCTAGGAAATAAAATCCTATGGATAGCCCTTTAAGAAGACCAGATTATAAGGAAGATAATCCTTTTAGGAACTAAGAATAGTTACCTATAATCTAAAAGAAGATAGTAAACTATAAAAAAGCGTAAGAAGTATAGAGAGTTTCGTAATCTTCTTAATGCTAGATTAGAATCTAGTTATTGAAAGTTAATCTAAAAGGATTATATAATATAGAATAAGTATACCTCGAAAGAAAGCTGATTATATTATAAAGATAGGCTAAAGAGGCGGTAAGACTAGAATTAGCTTCTGCTATCTAGCCGTTATAAATACTTAGGGAGTATATTTTGGAGCTCTAAAGATCAGACCCCTTAATTTAGAAAGTAAGGGAAGGCCTAGAAAAGGATATAATAAAAGGCTAGCAAAGTACTAGCGAAGCCGAACTATAGTCCTTAGGATACGGTGGTAAGCTACTCTATAAGAGAGCGCTTTACGTTTCTATAAAAGAAACTATAAGGTAAGAAATCCTCTAGTTACATTATAATAATGCTGGAGCTGGGCACTTTGGCCCTAAAAGAACTAATGAACTTATCTAAAGAAAGTTTAACTAGCAAGGCCTAGTAAGAGATGTTAGGCATTAGTGCTAAACCTACTATATTTGCTAAACGAATGAGCTAAAACAGTATTAAGGTTATAGTAGCTTAGAATCCTCACTAATCCTTAACCGACCCTAATAAGAGATTAGTATAGATATGATTATAGGTTTTCCGATAGTAAATTTCCAAGTAGAAGAAAAGAATATAGTACTTATAGTCGTAGACTACTATACTAAAATAAACCGATTCTTTGCTATTAACTTAGACATTACAAGTTAGCAGTTTACTAAGCTAATTTATAAGGAGATTGAACTTAAATATAGTATACTAGAAGGCTATATAAGTAATTATAGCTCTATATTTACTTTACAATTTTAGGTAGATCTCTGCTACCTAAACCACGTTAATAAAAGGCTTTCTATAGCATTTTACCCCTAAACCGATGGCTAAACCGAGCAAAGTAACTAAACACTTATATAATACCTTTGCTATTTTGTTATAGCAAACCTTATAATTTAGGCACGAATCCTACTAGAAGCGGAGTTTATATATAATAATATAGTTAATACGACTACCAGACTACCCCCTTTTCGAGTATTAATAGGCTACGACCCTACGATTCCATTATAAATCGGGGACGATTCGCTAAAAGGGAGGTACTACCCTAATATAGTAGAGCAAATCGGAAAATTACAAGTATTACGAAAATAACTAGAAGAGCATTAGGAGGAAGCCGTCTAAAATTATAAAATTTATTATAACTAAAGGCATTAGGGAAGGGTATTTAGGAGAGGCGACTTTGTCCTACTCTCGACCTAGAATCTTAAGCTGAAAATACTAAAAAAATTAACCCCTAAATTTATCGGCCTATTTTAGGTATTCGACCTAGTTAGTTTACTAGTATATTAGCTAGCGTTACCTACGTAGTATACCTAATTATATAATATCTTCCCTATTTCCCTACTTAAACCATAGTACCTATATAGTTAGGATAAGGCTAAATAGATACTAATACCTAAGTTAAAAGATAATGATAAGTAAGAAGTCAAAGAAGTTTTAGTAGAATAGGCCGACGACAAGACCTATTAGTTTCTAGTAAAGTAGAAGGGATAGCCCTTTAAATTTAACCAGTAGGTAAATAAAGACGACATTACTAATATATAAGGTGAAGTATACAAGTTCAGAAAGCGCGCTACGACTATAGAGCGCCTATAACACGATACAGAGAAGCACGAGAAGAGGTTAGGAAGAGGGCGCCTACGAAAAACGCCTAGATATATATTTTAAGGGAAAAGGACGTAGGGTAGAGTGGCGTGTTACTATAGTAATACGCCCTGAGACGGCGATCGAAATACTATAGAAAAGGCCTAGAGAAGGGTACCCTAGGAGGGGCCCTAAGCTATATCGTGGAGAGCTATACTTTAAGTTAACATTATACCGAAACTATAGCAAAGAAGGCCTTACTAGAGATACTAAAATTAGTAAAAAATATTTATATTATAGGTACTACGAACCGGCAAAGCGAATCTATAATACTAATTTAGGGCTAAAAGGGTATTTACTTTATATGATCAAAAAAAATGAAAATAGGATAACATTTCACTACCCTAAAAACCCTATTAAAACCTACTATAAAAAATAAATTCTAAGTTTGCTATATGTTTACCTAAGAATCGGGCTACCTTGTCCTTACTACCTAGGGCCCTTATTATAAGTGTGCCTAGTTTGGTTATAAACTTATACTTAGCTATTTGCTAAGTAACATAACCCTTATTAATAGGCTCTAGGCAAGGTAATGGTAAATACTACTGGATTACGAGATCGTATAGTACCTATATTATATTGGTAAATAATTAGCTAGACCGAAACGCGACTAAATATATTATACCAGCGTTAAACTTAGGCCGTAGGTTAGCGGCCGCGATCGCCTACTTACGATTAGTTATGAACTTACTATATATTAGCTATTACTCCCATAAATATATTAATATCTATGCCAAATCGTAAGCAAATATAAATAGGTTCCTATAGAAGTAATCTTTTTATTACTATTATTAATAAGGCCTATATTAGACTAATAATACTTCTTAACTACCTTAAAGGTAATAGCCACATCATTTGTAAGTATAGTAATATAGTAGTAATAGCGCTTACTAAGCGTAAGCAAATCCTTAGAATTGGCTATATCCGGCTTTAGGGCCGAAATGACCTTATAGACAGACCAAATCATAATTATAAGATTAACTATATCCCTAGTCATAGCACCGGCAGCCTAAACAATCATTAATACCTAGGGAATCGCTCTTAAAACGTATACTTACTAGGAGGCAGCTCATCTAGTGGCCCTAGTAGCACTAAAAACACTTAAACGAGCTAGTAGTAAGATACGTATACTAAATATCAAGGGGGACCTTATCGTTTGCCTTGATTTCCTTAATAGCACTATATAAATACTATATATATAGCAGTAAGTCGGCTACGCTAAGCTACTAAATCTCTATAATATTGCTATAGACGTAAGAATAAAGATTTAAAGATTAAAAAAATTAAATTATAGGCGGCTAAAGAGCGAACGATATAAGGAAGATAAGGTTAAAGATTAAAAGGAAATCGAGAGCAAAGAGCGGCCCTCTAAGAGAGTCAAATATTATTTCTGTCGCTATAGCAGAGACCTTTCTAACGTTATAGTAACTATAAGATATATTTATAATAAAGCGAATCTTCAGACGAAAACATTCGAATAGTAACTATAATAATGGTAATACATATATAAAAACAAAGGCGCCTAGTACCTACCTATTCTATATGTAATCGTAAATAAAGCTACCATAATAAAGCGCTAAAATAACGGCAACCTGCTACTACTAAATAAGTATCCGGAATGAAGCTATTCTAATGGAGCCTATAGGCCTATAGATAGGCCTGCTAAGGGAGAGAGTAAGTTATTACGAACGTAAGCCGATCCGTGCCTACGGCCGGGCTGCGGCGGCCGGAGGGCCTATGCCTAGGTACTAAGGGGTATAACCCTGCTATGACAGGCATGATCAGGGTACGGCCGGGAAGAGGGGATAGCCAATCTATAATATAAGATGTACCTATTAGCCTATGGATCCGAAAGAGAGGTTTTCCTCCCTAAGGATTAGTCTATATAACTATGATCCGGGAGGGATACGAATAGGCAGCCCGCCGGCCCTAGAACAATTGACTTCCCCTGCCCCTGCGGTTAGTGTAAACTCGCTTAGAAAGGCCTTTGTAATAGTGTTACCTCTCTTGATAACTAGCCTAGTGGCAGGCCCTCTTGATATATTATTATAGTAGTAATAGTATTTAAATTGCTATTTTAAAAGAATTGCTTAAATACCTTTAATTCTTTTAAAACTACTAAATTAAGAAGGTAAATGCCTAGAATGATCGGTTAAGGAAGGTATAATATAGGATATAATACTAGAAATAATATTATAACAAGTAGTTAAAGCGACTACTATACTTAACTAGGGGGTATATTAGAAGCTAGGGAGCTTCTAAAGCTCTAGTTACAAGTAATATAAGCTACCTCATAAGCTTGTAGATATACAGATTATCTTTCTTTTATCTATTTATATCGCTCTTTCCCTCCTTTATAGATAGTTTAATAAGGCACTCTTTCTATTCCTTCCTTGCTATTACTCTTAATGCCTCCTAAATACTTATTTAAGCTTATAACTATATTCAGTATAAACACTTCTTATTAGCATTCCTTAGCATCTTTCTAACCAAAAGGTAGGTATTTCTTTTTAACTATTAATACCTCTATATATATTACTTATATATAGAAAAGAAATTAACAAGCGCTTCTCTTGTATCTTTGCGAATACCCTACCAAAATATACGAAACTACCATCGCTAGAAAGCTCTCGAAAAACGCTATCTAACGGTACCACTTTCAACTGTGTACGAGCCGTTACGGGTGTGTAACAGGCATCGCAGGTGTAGGAACCAGACCCGACCGTAATCTGACCACACCTCGTACGCCCGTCAAAATTTTCACCATATAGACTACCTAGCGCCCCTGAACGCGATGTCGATTTAAGGCCTAACGCCAAGCTACTAAGTAGGGAGGCCTATAGCTTCGAACTAATCAAAGGGGGGCCTATTATAGGCCTACCCTGCCCTAGATATTAAGGAGCTAAGGGGTCTTATTATATAACTAGTTAACCTTATACTAAGCCCTAAATAGGATAAGGTATAGGACCTTGCTAATAGGCTCTTATGGGGCCTTACGACTACTATTATAGGCCTAGTTCCGAACATATAAGAACTTATAGCTAAGGAAGTTAAAAAGGGGCTTAAAGAAGCCCTTAAGGCTACCCCCTGCCCTACCTAGGCATAGGTAGCTATAGGCTTATAATAGGGGGTAATAGGCCCCTACGGAGGCCTACCATCGGCTAAGGCGGTGCCGTTACGGGCCTCGTAAGAGGTTACGATACAGAATATAAGCCTATAGGAGGACCTTAAAGCCCGAACCCTGGCCGAGATAGTCTAAGTAATTAATAGGGCTTCTAGCCGCTAGGGAGCCGTTACGGCTAGGAAGCTCCTAAGTAGGGATATGATAGTAGTCTTTAAGGATAAGGCTACTAAGGATTAGTATTTAGTTAATAAGCAATAGGTGGCTATAGCCTTTAGAGAGGAGGCTAGGGAGGTTAGTAAGGCCTATATAGTCCTGGCTAAAGGAGTCTAGAAGGAGGAGCTATAGGGGGTTAGCAAACAAGACTTTAAAGGGGCTATAGGCCTACACTTGATCGAAACGGTTAAGTTCCGGCTGCTAAAGAGCCTATAGAGAAAGTAGGCCATAGTACTCTTAGGCCTATAAGACCTTAAAGAGGCCTAGAAGGCTTATAACAAGGGCATAGTCTAGGATGCCTAGGTACTAGACTACAAGCCTTACTAGGATGCTCTAGAGCCGAGGTAATACTATAGGTATTAGAGCTTTAGCTATACCTAGTAGTACTACTAATAGCTAGCCTATTATAGCCGTTACGGTATAAAGGCCTATAGGGAAGGGGGGAAGGCTAGGGAGGCCTAGTGCCTTACCTACTCTAACTAACTCCTTTATAGGTATATAGCCTATAAAGGCCCTCATATAGCCTAATATAGGGGCTACCCGAAGAAAGTCAAGGCCTAGGAAAGGGCTAGAGAGGCCTACTAGTATAGATCCTAAACCTTCTAACCACTAGAGTAACTATACTAGAAGGTAGCCTTCGAGTTCAGTAACTAGCTAGAAGATGACGACTACTATCAAACTAGGGCTAAACGCCCCTATAGGAGGCCTACCCTAGCCTAACAGGCGGCCAGGAGCGCCTTATTCGACACCCGACAGACCTATATCTCCTTTCTATAGCCTAGGACCCCCTCCTTTTCGTAACCGGCTAAAGGGGTAACGGTTATAGAGCTAACTACTATACCCTTAGCCTCTACTCTAGCTACCTCGAATATAAATTAAGATCCTTTAGTTGAATACCTAAGATAATAAACAGGCCCTTAAGGTTCTATTAGAGGAGGCTAAATATAACCTACTAGCTATCTAGGAACTGTAGATTAACCGGTTTATAAGGTTAATATACTACCCCTAGGCTTCGAAATACTACCTAGTTTACAAGCCTAGGGGCAAGGCGGCTATTCTAGTAGCTAAGCGCTTCCCGGTTAGCTAGTAGGACTATTCGGCAGAGGAGAACTAGTATAAGGTGACCTTTCCGGCCCTATAAGAGAGGGGGTTCGAGCTCTAGTTAGTCTATAATAGCAAGGGGGAGCAGGCCCTCTTACGGAACCTGCTAGCCCTACCTTAGCTAACCTACCCCCTAGTTCTTATAGGTAACTTTAACCTTTACTACCTAGTCCAGGACCTATTTAATAGGCTTAGCCTAGGGGCTAGGGACCTTCTTAGCCTTATAGACTAATAGGACCTCGACCTATATATACCCTACGGCTAAGTTACTAGGGCCCCCTAGGGGGACTAACGTAGCTAGCCTTCTATGATAGACCTATTCTAGGCCTTAGCTAGGCTAGAAGCAACCTATAGGGATATCGTAGAACGTAGGAAATCTGACTACTACCTATAGGCCCTAAATGTCTCCCTCTAGAGGACTAATAGGCCTATACTAGCTAGTAAAGGGTAGGACTAGCAGAGCCTAGACGAGGAGGTCGCGCGGGCCAAGGTAGCCTACCTCCTACTCTAGCTTAGTAGGTAGGCGTCGGCCCTAGCTAGGCCTATCTTCTAGGGCCTAGAGGAGCTTCTATAGGCCTTCGACAGGCTTATAGAGGCCCTCGAGGAAATAGCTACGGTCTTAGCTTTAGTAAAGAAGGCTAGTACAGGTAGTAAACGAGCTCGATAGTAGACAAAGGAGGTTCGAGAGGCCTAGAAAAGGGCCAAGGAGGTAGAGAGGGCTTATAAGGGCACCTTAAACCCCTATATATAAGAGGCACTTCGGCAGGCCCTATAGGATCAGGCTAAGACTATTATAGCTATAAAGACTAAGAGCTAGAGAGCTATATTATAAGAGGTAATTAACCGGCCGGACCTACTATAGAGGCTAGAGTAGTAGGCAAGGCTATAAAGCTACCTACCGGTCGACCCTCTAAAGCTCCTAGCCTTCGAAGGAAGGCTTATAACCTACTAATAGAAGGCTAAGGCCCTGGCCGATAAGTTCTTTCCGAACCTAGAAGTAGACCTATTAGATATTGATAACCTAGAACTAAACGACCATTAGGAGCCAAAGTTCGAAATAGGCTAGGAGGTTACGGTAGGCAAAGTTAGAGTAGTACTAGCTAGAGCGGCCCTATAGAAGGCCCTAGGGGAGGACCTCCTCCTTATAGGCTTACTAAAGGCCTATAGGCGGCCGTTCTACCGGATACTAGCTAAACTAGCCTTAGAGAGCTTACGGCTTAGCTATTTCCTAGCCTAGTTTAAAAGGGCTAAGATAGTGGTCTTTTATAAGCCTAGCGAACCCCTATAAGCCTACTTTACCCTAGGTAGCTATAGGCCTATAGCGCTCCTACTAATAGTAGGTAAGGTACTAGAGGCTATAGTTACCTGGAAGGTAACGGCCGTTATAGAGGCCCATAGGCTTCTCCTAGCCGAGTGGATAGGTAACCGGGAATATAGGTCTATAGAACTAGCTATTCGGCTTGTTATAGCTTAGGTTTAGAAGGCTTAGAGGTATAAAGTAGCTACCTCCTTCCTATAGCTTAATATCTTAAAGGCTTTCGATATAGTTAACTATACCTAGCTACTAGCCACTTTACAGAGCTAGGGCTTCCCGAAGTGATTAGTAGTCTAGGTTAGGGAGTGGCTATAGGATAGGGTAGCTATCCTTTACTTTAATGGCTAGGAAATAGAGGATATAGTAGTAAGGGCTAAAGTTCTATAGGGGTTATCCCTCTCCCCTATACTATTTATTCTCTATATAGCCTCCCTCTACTAGGCCATTCGCTAGGCTAGCCCTATAGTTAGTTTAATAGGCTTTACCGACGATACTAACCTCTTAGCCTTTAGGAGGGCCGAAGAGGCCTATAATGGTTAGCTATAGAGGGCCTAGAAGGCCTACCTTTAGTTAGTAAGGACCTAGGGTATAGCTTTTGCCCCGGAAAAATACGAGCTTATCCACTTTAACAGGGGCTAGAAATAATAGTCGCGACTGCTAGAGCTCCTACGGCCTAGAGGGGGTACTACTACTATAGCCTCTTTAAAGTCGGCTAGATTCCTTAGGATCTGGCTAGACTAGAGGCTATAGTAGGGCCCTTATTATATAAAGGTAGCTAAGAAGCTAAGAACCTAAGAGTTTGCCCTAACTAGGCTTGCTATAAAGACCTAGGGTCCTAGCCTCCTACGGGCTTACGAGGTCTATACTAAGTATATCTATAGTGCCCTAGCTTATAGGGCCTCGAACTTCTATAAGCCTACTAAGCTAGGGGGTAAGCTAGAAGGCCCTGCTAAGGAACTATTAAAGGCCTAATATAGGGCCCTTTAGGTAGTTACCGGAGCCTATAAGGCTACCCCTATCTAGTGCCTTAAAACGGAAGCTCAGGTACCGCCCCTTAACCTCTATCTTAATAGGAGGCTAGCCGACTTTAAAGCTAAACTTAACTAGCCACTCTTATAGACTAGGGTAGGCCTAGGGGCCTCCTAGGTCCCTATAAAGGCTCTTATCTAGCAGGCCTATAATAGGCTAAGCCAGAGGTTCTAAAAGAGAAGGGCTAGGGCAAAGGGCTAGAAGCCAAGGCCTATAGCCCTTAAAGTAATAAGGTCGATAGTCCAGTAATAGGTTTAGGAAGGCTATAGAGGGGGTTAACCCCCCCTATAGACCTTATAAAGAAGGCTATAGGCTATAGAACTAGCTATAGTAGCTAGCTAGAGCTACCGTTAGAAGGCTAACCAAGCTAGTAAGAGGATATAGTATATATTAGATAAGGACCCCCCTTACCTAGTTTTTATAGGGGAAGGCCTATAAAGGTACTAGGGCCTAACAAAGGCCTAGAGCTCCCTATTAGTATAGGCCTATATAGGGGCTATTAGCCTCTATAACTTCCTATTTAAGGTTTAAGTCCTAGGGGTTAGTACCTTTTACTATACCTATAACTAGGGGAGGGAGACTGTCAAGCACCTAGTTATTTAGTGCCTAAACCTACTAAGAAGCCGAACATGGGAATCCTAGGAAATACGGTCGTAAAGGGACCTAGACCTCGTTTTACGGGGTATAGGGGCCTATAACTATTGTTTGGCAAGGAGGGTTCTATAGTAGCTAATGGACCTAGGGAGGCTCCCGGAATACCGCCTTATAAGGAGGTTAGACCGGGAAGGAAGGCTTCTTTAGAGCTACTCTAGCTACTTCTCCTTTTCTTTATAGTATATTAATATTCTGGATCTGGCGTTAAAGGAGGGACAGAGGTTTTTATCTGGCCTATTAGGTATAGTTTCCTTTATATATAACTAGAGAGGCTCTGGCATACTTATTAGTATGATGGTGTAGGACTAATAATAATAATAATAATAATTACTTATATGTGTATCATTAAACTAGTAGTATAGTAAGAACCTACGAGTCTTGAAGTATATAGATATCTATGTATATACTTGTTGCATGTATATAGATGGTGGGTTAATATTGACTGTTGAACTAGATGTTAAACTTCCCCTGATTTCTGGCTCGAGCCGTATTTGAAGGGGGTGTGCAGGCCTAACAAACTGCAAAAGAGGACTTGGCGTTTGGCGGTCACAGTGAGTCAGCGGCTTTGCATGGGGAACTTAAAGGTCGAGATGACCAAGCATCGTGGCATCACCTTTGGCACGGGCAGCGACACCCCAAGACCAGAATAGAAATGCCTTTCCTATATAATCAATGTCGGACCATTTAAATCTCCAACACAAAATAAATGTGCCAGTCCCGGTTATGAGACGGGGTTTGCTTGCTGCCGCGACCGCCATTTATAGACTCGACTGGAGCTGAGCAATAACAAACCGCCTTTATGCGAGAAAGCTTCGTTGGGTTTGCTTGGCGTTCGAAATCGGGTCACGGCAGGGTTTCTTTCGGTTGTGTCGGCCGTCTGGCCGAGGTCAGTCAGGACCCTGCTGCGGGCAAATGATGTTTGTCTGCGCCTTTGGAGGCGTTCCAATTCGAACTCCAGCAGGTTACTGAACTTTCTGAATTTTGGCATGGGGATATACCATCATTTCACCAGCCAGGCTCGGTGTCAAACCCCGTCCGCTGATGCCGCTGGAGCTGCTGAGTTTGATGGTTTGTTGGCGCAAAACCTTCGAAGCGTGGTGAATGGACCCGTGGGGCGGCCGCTCTTCTTGCCCCTTCTTCATTGTCTTGGCGCGGGGGGGTCCTCCCTTCCTCGTCTCCATGCGGCGCTGTTCCCAGCCCTATTTCTCTAGAAGCAGAACATCCGTACTGTGTACGTCACTTCACTGAATACATATTGCATCACACCCACACTTCAGAGTTATATTCGGTTTCGCATCTCATAAAGTAAAACCTCTAAGCCGCTGGCCAGATCAACAACCAATAGCCCCTTCTCGTGCCTCGACATCTGAGGAAACCTACTAACGACGACGAGCAAGTTTTGCCGATGTCTCCCAGGGTAACGTGCTGTTCGTTTGGGCTGTTTCAGAGCGCCAGATTAAGCCTTAATTAACCATACGAAGTATTGAGCGCCATGTCGCGGGCGGTTTGTTTCATTACCACCTAAGCTCAACCGAGCGCGGACGGTTCGGAATGTAACACTCCCGCTCCCTTGCCAGGGACCTCTGACGTGGAAAGGTGCCTGGCGTTTCTCCGGGGTATTGAATGGCAAAGTGTGGGTGAGCAAGGCAGTGCAAGATGATGAGAATCTCCACGACCCCGTATTTCTTGGCAATTACCTATGTAACGGCACGAGTCAGACCAGAGCATCGATGATTGAGCTATTGAACTTTCGCGAGACAACCTTAAACAAAAGCCGGGAAGTCGGTCTCGATAAGCTCGCTTTAGTCAATTGCGGCTTCCCTATACCTTTATATCACAAGGTCGAGATTCTGCAATCCTCGTTTCGTTGTCGATAGCACACCAACTACCGACTGAGCCGCATCGCTTGGCCAGCCCCAGGAGGCCCTTCCCCAGACACGTCCAGGCCCGCCAAGCTCGCCAAGCTCTGTGGTGCGGCATTACGCATTTTGCTTGGCTGTCGCGGCTTCACGGACCCCTTTCTTGGCTTGAGGGATGAAGCCAGAAATTTTCCGAAGATAAGGGGGCCCAAGCGGCCTTGGCTTCCAAAATACCGTTAGCAAGGCGTCTTGGCGATGCGCCCATGACGGCAGGCGAGATGCTCAGAGTTCCTTTGCGGGTTAAGGGAAAGCACTGACGGCCAGGAGGCAGGCCCCTGAGCGACCTCCCCCAGACCGGGAACTCGGGGTCGCCACCGGGTTGGCCGTGTCTACCGAGTGTACAAAGGCGATCCTCTCCCACTCCATTTGGGCCGGAAATCAGATCATGAATCGTACGGTGTTCTTTCTCTTGTGGCGTTTGGTTATTATTCTCTTTCGCTTGATCGAAGGTCTGGAACCTCTTTCGCTTCTGTATATGTTTTTCTATTAAGTAACTTATTGTTTCATCACGTTTCTGTTCTGGATATTCTGTCCATCAAATCATCGTATTGTACCGCTCCTCTCAACATGGGTTTGACACTCGGAGCTCTCCTTCTGGCGGCATGGGCCACGCGAACGGCCTACGCATCCTGTGCCCACGGGACATTCCTCAGCCCTCGCGCCGAGGACGGGACAGTCGAGGTCGGCAAGTTCGGATATACCGGCACCATCGTACGGCGGCTCCTCCCCCGCTCCCGGTCGACCGAGGCCGTCAAACTGACACTGATACCAGGGACCACTCAACTGGGCAGCGCTCGACTCCCCGGCCAACGGAGCCTGCGCAACCGGCACCCGCCAGTCGCCGATCGACATGGTCGACGGCGTCTTCGAGCTTCTCCAGGGATCCGATGTGGAGCTGACGGTCAACGACATGCCTGAAGGCGCCGAGTTTGAGAACCTGGGCACCACCGTCGAGGTCATCACCCAGGGGGGCAGCTTGAAGGTCGGCGACAAGCAGTTCGAGCTGCAGCAGTTCCACTTCCATCTCCCCAGTGAGCACCTGGACAATGGGACAAGCCAAGCGAGTACGTCTCCTCCTCCCCACCAAGACTCCCCGCACCCCCCGGGCCGGCACTTCCGGAGCAAGCAAGCAAGCAAGAAAGACTGAACTTAACACCCCTTACTAGTGGAGATGCACATGGTCTTCCAGTCCGAGGCCCAAGAGATCGCCGTGATCGGCACGTACATCAATATCGCCGACACCAGCGCCGCGGCCCCTTCCAAGCGCTCCCGCGTCTTCGGCCGGCAAGAGGCCAAGCCGCCGGCCACCGGCGCCGTCGCCGCGACGACCCTGCTCGAGACCATCTTCTCCGTCGTCGACAAGATCGCGGTCCCGGGGACCAAGACGACGACGCCGCCGCTGGTCATGTCCGAGGTCGTCGACGTCCTCAAGGCCAACGCGTTCCAAATCTACTCGGGCTCCCTGACCACGCCCCCGTGCAGCGAGGGCGTCAGCTGGCACGTGTCGACCGCCCGCCTCGGCATCACCCCGGCCACCTTCGTCAAGGCCCGCGACGTCATCGGCTTCAACGCCCGCTTCCCGCAGAACAAGCCCGGCGAGCCCAACCTGCTCATGGTCTCGGCCCTCGGGTCCGCCGCCGCGGCCGTCGCGGCTATCGCGGGAGCGGGAGCTGGAGCGGCGGCCTAAACCCATTTGGAGTCGGTCCGTCTGTCCGTCCGTCCGTCCGTCGTAAGTGGACGGACGTGGCTTAGATGTTGGGCGCGTGTTTAGATATACCTCTCGTCATGCCATTAGCTAGTTCCATGGTGAGCTAACGGGAGAACCGGGTGCGTGCTTGACAAGCAATGCCTGACTGCTGTACGGCTTCCACGGGCAGTGGACTGCTTCATGGAAACAAGTATATACACAACGATGTTCCCGCCCCCCTTTCCGTCGGACTGCTCATGCCTCCCAATATATAACAACCTGCCGTGTGTGATGTCGAGACGAGTCATGCATCCCTCCGCCTAGCCACTCCTTTACTACAGTGCGGAGGTTGCCTCGTCTGTTTAAGTCATTGGCATGACGTGGACTAAATCTTTCAGAAGTAGCAGGGGAGCTAGAATCATAAGATGAACTACGGCAAGCTCCCAATTCGAATACCAACTTACGGCCCGGTCATTTAATGGTTGCCTTGTGTCCACCTACTTTTGAGTACTGTACTTCCCGACTAACCCAGCCGGCCAAGAGCCCTTATATTATGACTACTAGAGAGAATGTTGAGATCTGTGTCCGAATTCTCACCCCTCTCTGGTGGTTCATAGTATGTGAGTTGCTTGGCAATCTTATGATTGACCCAAATTCTAGATATTGGTCCTTGTCGGCAGGAAACATTCCTTAGGTAGTTTTAAAATTGTTCAAGGATAGGTAGTGGGTAGCTGCGAGAGGGCAGCGGTCCCGCTGGGCAACTAAGTATAGGTTAATAGACATGTACCTACCTTACCTAGCGTAGGTAAGGTGAGGTACTACTTATGTGGATTGGCATTGGACATCGGACAGAGAGAAAATCGGCAAGCAAGCGACGCAATGAGCGGTTTTCCGTTGCGCTCCGCAGTCGCCGAGATATGGCGATGGGCCTCCTGACGATTTACAAGCGCATTTCTCCGAGAGGTCTTGAACCAGCGAGGGGAAAAAAGGGATGTTCATGCCGTGTAACCCCCTTTCAGTCAGCTGCACCGTCTCCGAACTCTGGTTACCTGTACTTACTCAGATATGACCGCATCGGCAGTTAGGAGACCCCACCAGACTTTTGTATAACCCGGGCCGGGCGATGAACCATTATATAGGTATGTACCTATGTACGTAGTATCGCGTGTGGAACATCTTCGTGTAATCCGTACATAGATGCAGGACATGACACCCTATGCAGGACGGAAACTTGCCCCTCTTCAGTATGTAGGTTGCAGGTAAGGTGGTAGGTATTAGTTGGCGCATGGTGTTGCGGGAGGGTGGGCAGCAAACGCCATCTAATTAGCAGTTGGACTTTCGTGCGTTGTATTGACCTCCAGAGTACCTTTCTAAGAAAAGAAAAATAGAAAAAAAAAAAGAAAGAAAGAAAGAAAGAATGCAACCTAGGGCGCCAATAATTCATATACGTTCGTGTAACCATCCATTCCGTCTTCCTGTGTAACGCCGCTGTGCTCCCCATGTTCCTCGGCCGCGTTCGTTCGGATCGAACGGCGCCCACAA
Organism: Thermothelomyces thermophilus ATCC 42464; assembly: GCF_000226095.1. Taxonomy (NCBI): domain Eukaryota; kingdom Fungi; phylum Ascomycota; class Sordariomycetes; order Sordariales; family Chaetomiaceae; genus Thermothelomyces; species Thermothelomyces thermophilus. Next base: position 1,398,986 of record NC_016475.1, read on the forward strand.
GTGACCTCTGAGACAATCTACCCGGAATACCGCATGTGGATCCGCCACCCCGGAAAATCCATTATATTTAAACGCCTTGGTATCCCTCCCTTCCCTCCCTGTCCTCCCGGCGGTCCGAGTGCTTGCTAATTACCCAGCCCTCAACCGCAGCGTCAGCGTGACCTGGTCCTCTTCGACCGCCCGCCTTTTGATCTCTGACATGGCCGCATCCACGAGATGATACGCGACCGTCCTGAGGTTCCCCCGCTGGCAGGTAAGCGTCAAGTCGATGGCGTTGCCGTTGCCGTCGCCGTCGTTGTCGGTGAGGGTTGCCCGTGGTTGGTCCGGGAGACCGTCACCGAGGGGCGGGCCGATGGAGAAAGCGGTGCTGCTCCGCGAGCTAAAGGCGCTGTCCAGCAGCAGATCACCGCTGCCGTTGCTGCTGTGGAACCCGGCTGTCTGGTGGCCGGACAAGGAGGACGCATTCGCGCCGCTGAGAAACGACTGCCACGCGCTCTGGTCCCCCCCTCCTTGGAGATCTGCGGCCTCGGACGGGTTGCCCGGCGGGCATGCGTCGCTAATAACCAGGGTCCTGGAGTTCCCCGCATCCGTGGTCGCCACCATGAACTGGTTCGCCACGTCGTCGACCGGACTGGCATGGCTAGTCGGCGACCTCGTCCGGTCCCCCTCGGTGCTGCCGTTCAGCGACTGCGGTCCGGAGAGGCTGGTCGCGCTCGACTCGCCGTCCTCGAGCGGGAAGTTCGGGGGCGTGGGGAGCCCGGCCGCGGCGGCGGTTGTGAAGTCGAACGGGGCACCGAAAGTGGAGGACGGCAGCGGCGACGACGCCGCCGTGGCGGTGCCGCTGGCGTTGGCGCTGGCGTTGGCGCTCGCGCTCGCGCTGGAACCGGATAGCGGCTTCGCGCCGCCGCGTTTGCGCCTCATGCGGCGCATTAAGAGGGAATAGCGGTTCTTGAGGGCCAGCGGCGCCCGTCCTTCGAGGAAATTGTCGGCGATGGATTTCCAGTTGGTGCCGAACGTGCCGACCAGGTGGAGAAGTAGCCGATCCTGCGGGTTTGACCGTGTTAGCGGGCGCCGTTGACGTCAATGCAACCAACCACCAAGCAGTTTCTCGGTTCCAAATTACGAAAAAGGAGGTTGTGGTGCCCGCGTAGCTGGGGAGAAGGGAGGGGGCCGCCGGCGTCAACCAACACTCACTTCGTGTGGAGACCACGGGCTATGATCGAGCTCGGGGTTCAGGTTTTCGTTCCAGCGCTTGGCGCACTGGTCTCCATTGCGAGTCTCAACCTTGGCTGCCACCGCAACCCAGCTGTTGCCGTACTGCGCGACGGCTTCCCGCAAGCGTTTGTCCTCGTCGGGCGACCAAGTTCCTGTCTTGAGGGGTTTCGAAGACGAGCCCATTCCCGCTACCTGGTGGTGCCTTTTCATGGTCCCTGATGAAACCGCAATGTCCGGGCGGCGGTGGCGGCTCGGCAGCCCCCTATTTTTCTATTTGCTTTCTCCAGACGCCTAACCGCGGGCGAGCCGGTATATGGCCTCACCCTATCGGACTAACTGTCTGGCTAACGTCTGACCTCAGCGCTTACCGGTTGAGCCACACCAAAGCAAAGCTGCGGCACAGCCTCCCTCGAACCGAGAAAGAGATGATGCCACGAAAGGCCCGGTTCAGGCAGCCCGCGGTGCAGCCGCAGAGGTTAGTCTCGAGCATGTTCATGCTACCTGGAAGCTCCGCCGTGTTACGGGTAAGCTTCTTCACCCTGCAAGGGTCCTGACAAGGGTCCCGACATAGAACACCGCATTTCAGAACAAGACAGCAGAATACTGCAAGAAAAGGCCGGATGTTGGTTTAATAAGCAATGAGGGATAATCCATGAGAGGAAGGATTATACTTGCAATCTAGCTCTCTCTACGTATGATAATCTACGAAGTTGACTTTGAACGTGGTGAAGGCTCCAGAGTTTATTCTGAGATAATTAACCAGGGACGTGGAAAGCTTGGGAGTTGTGTTCCATGCATGCATCCTCCCCCCCCCCCCCCGGGTCGGTGCCTGGGAAAGGGGGGGAGAACTTTGTGGCACGCCACTGCAGGAGAAGGTACATACGTGTACTGCGTAGGTGCTGATGTAGGTTCTGATGAGGTGGTGAAGTACCTTAGGTTTCGGAAACGTGGTCCGAGGAGCCTGCTTTCGCAATCTTCGAACCAATCATAGGCGGATCTGCACCTTGATCCTTCCTTCTCGCATAGACTTTGAACGTAAAAATCAACTAAACAGCGGCATCGCGGAAACCGCTGAATCGGCAGCCGCAAGGCTTGACAGGGCTTAGTTTCCTGTTTAGGTTGTGGAGACAGGCGTGCGTGTGTGCGTGTGCGCGTGTGTGATAGGGTCGGGCTGTTGACTACCTAGGTAGGAGGAGGTCTGTAAAAGATAGAGGGGAGTGGAGACGGGAGACTGCTTATCACGCCATCGCTGGGCCGGGTAAGCAAACAGGCCGCAGACCGAACATACTGCGGTAATGTTGAGTCAAACGGACCAGGCAGTATGTAAGTTTTTGTTAACGTTAGGCGAGGAGAAACCCACGGAAACCCACGAAGCTACGTTGCGTAGCACTCATCTCACCCGGAGCACTACTTTACGGAGCACTACGTAGCCTCGTGTGGGGCGATGTTCTACGCTAGCGTGCGTCTCGTGTAATAGTCAGAAAAGCAGGTAGTTACTCAACTAGGGTAATTAATTACATCTGTATCCCTGCCCGCATATCAGGATCTCAATGTACAGACTACCTACTGTGATGTACGACTAAAATGCGGTTTAGAGTCGGCCACTTATTTCCCAACCGAGGATGCTGCAAGTGGCAAAAGTAGGAGATAACGACACATGTCAAGAGAACGGCGGAGGATGATAACGATCCGGGCTCCGGATTTGGTCCTTGCCCTTGCTTGTCAGAGCCAAGGAAGGAAGGAACAGGGCCAAGGAGTGTGCGAACTCTTTCCTAAGGTACCTGACTACCAATCTTCCTTCCTCCTGCCCTTTTGTCTCTTTCCCGGCCTTCCTCGAAACCCCCACGCCTCGTACGATACGTTCTGTGCAGTAAGCACTAGTCGCATCGATGTTAGTGGCGATCGCTCACTTACTGCTTCGCATCGGAGTAGCTTCCGCCATGCTCAGTGCCTGCGAGCGCAACTTATACCCCTTTAGTCTAATTTCAACCTCCTAGGGCCTCACTAGTCCTGACATTGCCCGGAGTTGTAGAGAAGGTGGATGGAGAATCAGGTGGTAGCATCTCTTTCCATGGGGAAGAGCCGGAAGCTTTCCTCACGATGTGTACATGGGGGTGTCAGGAAGGGGTTTCTTATCATGCTTCATGAAATACCTGCTATCGAGTACGAGAACGAGGAGATCAACGGTAGACAGGAAAGTGTAGAATGGAGGTGTTTACCGCGGGAGGACGGGACACGTCAGAGTAAGGTACGGACTACAGAGTACAGAGCGTGGGTAAAGGTTGCCAAGACACAAGTCAGGAGTACAAAGTAGGTCCGGCCCTCATCGCGGGTGTGCTACATTAGCGTTGGGATGGCAGGCGTCTGTCTGACGGGTGGCGCTGCGGGTGCCACCCGTTTCTGCCGTAGCGCAGCCGCGGAGGGGCCTTTACTCCGTAGTGTACAGATTACGGATTACACTAAAGTCAAGATGCGGCGGCTTGCCGGGCGCTGTTTCGGGAACTGTTGGTGGTCCCGGCCCCACTAGGGCTCCCGGCCCCACCAGGGTTGCAGCCATCCACATCTTTCTGCAGGGTGACCCCAGTCAGCCTTCGCTTCCTTCCACCACCGATGGTAGCAGTAATAGCAGATACGGATTATACGAAGATAGTTCGCTTTCCGCATCCCACAGAGACCGAGTTTGTATACTCCGGGTCCGAAGGACTACAACGATTGCGACCTTGTGCCTGTTCTGTACAAGCAGTGTAGTACGCAGAGGTGCTGTGGTGGAGAGTCGACCCCCTTCCCCCCTCTATCCTCCCTCCTCACCACTTCCACCCCGTCAGCCGTTTTTGTTCTTCATGTTCTTCGTTTCTTTTTGTTGGGGAGGGGGAGGGGGTGTGTTTAGTAAACAAACTCTGGACGTGGGAGTGCAGACAGAAGAACGGAGGATGGAGATCGGAAATATTCGGGCTCGGCCCGCATTTGGACACTAAAGTGATTTGGGTCGACATCATCAGTACGGGATAGGAGCAGCTTCAGTTCCTTCTCATGTCCGCGGCTGCTTGGGCCAGTAGCATCTCGCATCTTGCATGCACCGTGAATGAAACCTTTCCAACCGCCTTTACACTATTCTGCAGTTCGTAATCCGTAGATGACCGTAGATGACCGCAGATACCCCTGCCAACGTCCACTGCAACCGGCTTTTGCTCTGCAGTTGCCAGGAGACCCCTGCCAATCACGTTACTACTACGGAGTAGTATGAGTACGGACCGTACATACATCTGTCCGATCTTCGAGCATGCGTCAAACCCACCCCCCCTTCACCCCCTGCTGCCTCAACATATTACTAAGCGAACGGAGCAACTTTCGTGCGAATTTCTAATCGGTGCATCCCTGCTCCGAGCAGAGTCAGGCTTTCTCGTTCGGAGTGACTGCTTGGGGCCACGGTCGCGGAACGATGGTTGCTCCAAGCTTCCCAACCGCGATTCGCTTCATTCCCGACATGACTAAGCCCGCACCAAACGACGGAGTAACCTAGTACAACAAAGGCAGACTCATCACCGTGTCCTATTATGTACATAGTAAGAGAAGCCAAGGCTGATATTTATTCGCATCGCGCTAGCGGCCTTCACACTTTTCGCAGCCATGTGTAATTATTCAAACACCACCACCAGCCGTGCTCGTTTCTCTGGCCCGGGGAAGTCGCTCGACAACTTTTGAGGCTTTTTGTTGACCCCCCCCCCCCCCAAAATAAAAAACATACCTGGTACTTGATCCTCAGTCGTCCACAGCCTGAACGGCCGGATCCTTCCGCGGCCTTCCCCTATGCAGTCTTTCCTTCAGCACCGCCGCCTTCGGCTGGCGGCCGAGCGAGATGTTGCGAGGCTGAGCAAGCCCCAGAGCGGCTCGCCCGCACCAACAGACAACGGCAAGAATGAGTCTTCATCCCTCGAGGCAGGGAGAGAGGCGAACGGCAAGCCGAACCTGATACCCGGCGTCGAGCTCTCCGAAGATGGCACCGTGTACCAGGTCGGCTGGGCCGACGGCGACCCCGAAAATCCGCAGAACTGGGGTGCGGCCAAGAAGTGGTGGGCGACGGCGGCGGTGTGTCTGATTGCCATTGCCGTCAGCATCCCGTCCTCGATCGATGCCCCGGTCGCCCCCCAGTTCAACGAGGAATATGGCGTCGGGCCCATTGCTGGGTCTCTGACTACAGGTAATGGCTTACCGCCTTGCGGGACCCCTCCTCTTCCCTCTTGGGAGCCTGGAAGAAAGAAAAAGAAAAGAAGAAGAATTATTAAAAACTAACGGCATGTCCCATAGGCATGTACCTGATTGGTATCGGGGTCGGGTCCATGTTTGCCGCGCCCTTCTCGGAGACGTTTGGACGCAACTGGGTTTACTTCAGCACCCTGACCGTCTTCATCCTCTTCTGCGTCGGCAAGGCACTCGCGCCCAACTATGGCGCCGCCATCGTGTTCCGCTTCCTGGTCGGCTTCTTCGGCGCCGCGCCGCTCACGGTCGGTGGCGGCACCGTCGCCGACATCTGGGGTCCGCTCGAGATCACCTTCAGCCTCCCGTTCGTGACCATGACGTCGTACGCCGGCCCCATCCTGGGGCCCATCATCGGTGCCTATCTCCCCAACATCGGCTTCCGGTGGGCCGACTGGATCTCCATCATCATCGCCGGCGCCGTCATGGCCATCATCTTCTTCCTCCAGCCCGAGACCTTCGGCCCGACCCTGCTCGAGTGGCGGGCGGACCACCTGCGCACGCTCACCGGCGATTCGCGCTACCAGGTCCCGGGCCACGCCTCGGCCGGGTCGCTGGGCCGGCGCCTGCTCACCAACTGCCTGCGGCCCTTCGCCATGACGTACACGGAGCCCATCATCCTGGTCTTCTCCTTCTACCTGATCATCCTCTACATCGTGCTCTTCACCTTCCTGAACGGCTTCCCGTACATCTTCGCCCAGACGTACGGCATCTCCGAGTCGCTCACCTTCATCATCTGGACCGCCCTGCTCGCCGGCGACGTCGTGGCCATCCCGCTGATCCCCATCGTCTACGGCTGGACCAAGAAGGCGGCGGCCAGGGCTGCCGAGGCGGGCCAGCCCCTGGCGCCCGAGGTGTGCCTCTACTTCGCCATGCTGGGCGGCTCCGTCCTCATGCCCGTCTCGCTCTTCTGGATCGGCTGGACGTGCTACCCGAGCATCAGCATCTGGTCCCCCATCGTCGGCGTCTTCGTCTTCGGCTACTCGCTCGTCACCATCTTCACCACCACCTACATCTACATCGTCTTCGTCTACCTGCAGTACGCCGGCTCCGCCCTCTCCTTCATGACCTTCAGCCGCTACGTCATCTCGGGCGCTCTCCTGCCCGCCTCGGTGCCCATGTACGAGAACCTCGGGCCGCACTTGACCCTCACCTGGATCGGTGCCGTCGCGGCCGTCATGGCGCCCCTGCCCTTCGTGCTGTACCGCTACGGCCACAAGGTTCGGGCGATGAGCAAGAACGTGCAGAACAAGGCGTGAGTAAAGCTTGAATCGAATAACACACACGGTTGGCACAGTGTTCGCCTGAGTGGTGTGTATCCCTGCAGTGCACACACACATTATTACTTGGTTGCGTCGGCAGCGACGTCACCATCCTGATCCCGTGACAAATTCGATTCAAACCCCAAAGGGGACGATGGACCGTGTCGCATCCGGGAGATGGGAGTGATGTATTTTCGAGTTTGGAAGGTTGATAGTTATTAACTTGCATTTCGATACCCATCGTTATCGAGATTGTCGATGGCGGAGTGAGACGACGAGTTGAATTATTAGAGTCCGATTTTTTTTGGGCGTTGTTTCGAAGAAACAGAACCATGGATCTTCACACACACATACACACATACCCACACATACCCAGTCATAATAAACGATACAGGACTTGGATAGAATCACTTTCTACGTGTTTTCGAAATACACTAGCGTCTGATGTAATTACTCTGTACGCACGTACTGTGTAAGCCCTCAAACCCCTGAAGTTAACCCTGGACGGGACGGAGTCTGGGTGAACAAGGACAATCCATGTTACAGGTACACTACTCCACAAGGCTGTATGCCTTGCAGACTACGCTCCACTACACTAGTGTAGTGGATGTACGGACGTACTTGAGTGATATACTTCACAGTATACTCCGCAGCGTATGTACATACACTGAAGGCTCGGCACGAATTACCTTGACTTGGCCGTCGGTCAACTCGCTAGTTTCTACCTACTTGAGAGTAGATATCTCCACTTGCAACCACGGGTAAAGTCGGTAAATTGTGTACAGAGTATTCTTTTTCATCCAGATAGTTAACTAGCTTAAAAGGCCTGTAGATAGGAAAGAGCTGAAATTCGAACGCGACAAGACTTGTATTTTGTTATTTTTTTAGGGGTATTTGTCCTAGAGCTGCACTGATGATACTGGGAAGAAGTTAACTAGCATGGACCACGTTACATTTCCTTCCTACGCTATCCAGCAGGAAAAACAAACCCCTCCCCCCCCCCCAAAAAAAAAAAAAAAAAAACGTCAAGTCTAATAACCATCAAAGAGGCATGCAGTACTTTGTCCACGCCTCGTCCCTCTCCAAGTGCTCCATCTCGTCCTCGAACAGGTTCATGGAGATCTCGACGCCGGCCGGCCTCTTGGGCAAGACGAGCGAGCAGCGGGCGTGGCGGCCGAACTTGCCCAGGTATGCCCTGAGGGCCTCGGCCCTGCCCGAGTTCGCAAAGAACCTGGCGCCGAAGAGGATGTCGTCGACGGGGAAGGCCAGCAGGTTGGAGATGAGCAGGTCGAAGCCGTGCACGCGGCGGAAGCGGGGGCGGACCAGGCCGAAGGACGGCGCCGTCTTGAGCAGGCCGTAGGCCTGGTTCAGGCTGGCGGCGTTGGCGCGGGCGGCGCCCTTGCGGACGGCGCGGGCCAGGCGCGCGAGCGGCACGGCCGGGTCCAGCACGTCGGCGGTCGGCAGGACCGCCTGGTTGTAGAAGGTCAGGTTGCCGAGGTAGAGCGGCGGCAGCGAGGCCGAGAAGTCGAGCCGCCCGTTGACGGCGCCCTCGAGGACGGTCTGCTCGGGCAGGGGCTCGCCCTCGCGGGCGACGGCGGCGCGCGCGCGCAGGTGGGCGCGCCACATGAGGGCCGTGATGACGTCGCTGGTCGAGAGGGCGGCGGCGCCCGACTCCCCCGGCTCCCCCGGCTCGTCGCAGATCTTCTGCAGCTCGGCCAGCTTGGCGGCGGGGATGTAGAAGGTCCGGTGCACGGCCTTGCGGTCGCGGTACGCCAGCTTGGCCGGGTCGTCGGCGGCCGTCTGGGGCCCCTCGAGGCCGACGAGGCCCCTGGTCCAGTCGTCCGGGTTCTCCGGCACGGGCGCGCCGGCCTCCTCCTCCCAGAGCCTGTCCGGCAGGGCGCGGTCGTACGTCTCGGGCGGGAAGTCGTCCTGCTCGGCCGAGGCGGAGGCGTCGTACAGGCTCCGGCAGTTGTCGGCCCAGGCCTTCATGACGATGACCATGCCGGTGCCGTCGACGGCGGCGTGGCAGGTCGACATGCAGAGGATGACGCCGCCGGGGATGAAGCTCGTCTGGGCGACGAAGATGTCGCAGCCCGCCTCCATGTCGCCCTCCACCGGCACGTCCAGGAGCTCCTCGTCCGGGAAGGCCTCGGGCGGGAACCCCTCGTTCTTCCAGTCGGCGTACGTCAGCTCCGTGTCCAGCTCCTTGTAGACCAGCTGGTGCGGGACCGGCCCTTCGGCGTCCCAGGGCTCGTAGCGGATCTCGCGCTGTCCCGGTCGCCAGCCGGGCGTGTTCGGCTCCTGCAGGTAGACCTTCCCGCCCAGCCACGGCATGCGCGAGAACATCTTGCGCAGGCCCTGGCCGAGGTAGTTGTAGACGTCCTTGGGGTCGACATCCGGTTGGAGCGGGAACCAGTAGCAGATCTTGATGTAGTTGGGCCGGTGGAGGTGATCGATCGGGGTCAAGGGGACCTTGGTCACTCGTGGAGGAGCCATCGAGACGGGGGGTAAATTAATAGGTAATAGGTAATAGGTACCTAGGGTAGGGGGTCTGGGGTGTGTGCTGACTGGGGCAGGACGCTCGCGTATTCATTAGGGTTGGGACTGATCCATCCTCACGCTCTTAAGATTGTTTTTGACACTTCAACGACCCCCAACATAGCTAAATAGCCAGGCTTCCGTGGACGACATCATCCTTTCCCCATGCCAACGGCGACCACGTTATGTTGCATACGCGGCCCGAGTCCCTGCGGTCACGGTAAGGTACCGAGGAAGGTAAGCAGACTCTGCAGAGTCTTGGGGTTTCCGACTTGCTGGGAGCCTACTCTTTCTTCGCCTGTGTCGCGGTATCTCCGTGTCAAATGCGAGTCCGGGATTGGTTGTGTCTAACTAATGCTAATAATCAGAGTTAACTCCGCCCCCGCCTCCCCCCCCTTCTCAACATCCCTGTTACTCCGCATAACTCCGGCACGCGCTACATAGTAGTCCGTACAAACACTTTGCAAATCTCACCTCGTTACCCCACAGATGGAGCTGACCGCACGCAGTCTGTCATGGTTGCCGCAGCGCAAGGTACCTAACTTGGTGCCTTTGTCATCCATCTCTCCGACCTGCAGGCTCGCGGCGGCGACAGAGTGCGTCACCCATGGCCGAGTAGGCGGAGTGTGCAAGGACACAGTAAACTCGGTCTTTCCAGTGTCAGAACCAGCGGCGTGGGCCAATCAACGGGATAAGCAATGATACCGTATACGCTAACGGCCTAATTCGAATTACTGGGAAAGACCGCGACGATGGCAACATGTAATTAGGCAGGTATTCTCGATGATGTCAATATCTAATGAAGAAGTCCTCCTCCTGGGCTTGCTTGTTCCGCTTTGACGGACCATCCTCGTTGCTGCTCCTCTGTTCCCATTCCCAGATTGTCTGCCTCGCTTGAGCTCTTAAGAGTGCTGGGCATCACCATCGTTGCTCCCGTTCCCAGAGGCAGGAGATCGAGACTCCTTCTAAGTCACAACCCGAAAAAAAAAAAAAAGAAGAAAGAAAAAAAATGACTGCCGACCACAACCTTCCCAACGGCTCTGCCTCTCACACCACCGCAAATGGCATTAACGGTCACGCCGCAGGGCGCCCTCGGCCGCGGGAGCCCATCGCCATCATCGGCATGAGCGCCAAGTTTGGAGGGTCTGCCAGCAGTCCTTCCAAGCTTTGGGACATGGTTAGGGATGGGAAGAGCGCATGGTCGCCAATCCCGAAAGATCGGTTCGATGTCGACTCTTTCTACCACCCGGACAAAGACAGGCCGGGCAGGGTACGTACTTTATAATTCGGGAGCTTTTTTGCCTTTTTGCTAATCAATGCAATCCATCTGCACAGAACCATGCTAGGGGAGGGTACTTCTTTCCCGGGGATATCGGACTCTTCGACGCAGGCTTCTTCAATCTGTCGGCGGATGCGGCCGGTGTAAGTGACCGCCGAGTCTCGGCTCCCCTGCCAACGAGACAGGACAGGGCCAAGCAAAAAGGGGCTCACTAACAAATATCCAATGTAGGCCATGGATCCTCAACTTCGCCTGCTGATGGAATCCGTGTACGAAGCGTGGGAAGATGGTAAGTTGATCATCATCATCTCTCTCTCTCTCTCTCCAGAGACCCAGAGACTGGTGTAAATGTTAAAATTCGGAGCCGCCCGCTAACATGATCATTCCCTTGTGTACGTTAATTAGCCTGCATTCCCCTCGACAAGGTCGCCGGTTCCGAGACTTCGGTCTACACGGGCGTGTACGGCAAGGATTACCACGAGCTGCAGACTCGGGATCCCGAAGTGCTCCCGGCGGCGTTCCTGACGGGAAACGGCATGGCCATGATGTCGAACCGGATCTCGCACTTCTTCGACCTGCAGGGCGCGAGCATGACCATCGACACCGGCTGCTCTTCGGGACTCGTGGCGCTGCACCAAGCCTGCCACAGCCTCTTGGCCGGAGAGTCGGACATGGCCGTCGTCGGCGGCACCGGCGTCATCCTGAACCCGGATATGTACATTGCCATGTCGACCCTGGGCATGGTCGGCGCGGACGGCAAGTGCTACGCCTGGGACGCCCGAGCGCAGGGATACGGCCGGGGAGAGGGTGTTGCCGCCCTGATCCTGAAGCCCCTGCGGGCGGCGTTGCGGGACGGCGACCAGGTGTACGGCGTCATCCGCGAGACGGGCCTGAACCAGGACGGCCTGACCAAGACCATCACGTCGCCGTCGGTCGAGTCCCAGATCAAGCTGATCGAAAAGTGCTACGGCCGCGCCGGCCTCGACCTGGCCGACACCGGCTACGTAGAGGCACACATGACGGGCACGCGCGCCGGCGATCTGGCCGAGGCGACCGCGCTGGCCAGGACCTTTGGCCGAGCTCGCAAGCCCGGGGACCCCGTGTACGTGGGATCGGTCAAGACCAACGTCGGGCATACCGAGGCCGTCAGCGGTCTGGCGGCCATCATCAAAACCCTCTTCGCCCTGAAGCACCGGGTGATCCCGCCCAACATCAACTACCAGACGCCCAATCCCGAGATCCCCCTGGAGGAGTGGAACCTGGCGGTGCCGACCTCGCTCGTCCCCTGGCCGGCGGACAAGGCGCTCCGTGCTTCGGTCAACAACTTCGGCTACGGCGGCGCCAACGCCCACGTCATCCTCGAGGCGCCACCCGGAGAGTACGAGGAGAAGCGGCGTGCCAGAGCACCAAAAGGGCCGGCCGAGTCGGAGCAGAGCAGGATCTTCCTGGTGAGCGGCAAGGACCAGGTGGCCACCAGCGGGCTGATGGCCAACCTTGCCGCCTACGTCCGGGAGCTGCCGGACGACAGCACGCTCGGCGGGATCGCGCGGACGCTGGACGAGGGCCGGACCCGGTTCCGCTGGCTCGCGGCCGTGCGGGCGCGCACCCGGGCGGAGCTGGCCGAGCGCCTCTCGCAGCCGTCGACGAAGCCGAAGCCGCAGCCGGCGCACGTCACGAGCGGCAAGCGGCCCCGGCTCGGGTTCGTCCTCAACGGACAGGGCGCGCAGTGGCACGCCATGGGTCGCGAGCTGATCGCGGCCTACCCCGTCTTCGGCGACGCGGTCCGGCGCGCCGACGCCGTGCTCCGGGGCCGCTACGGCGCCGACTGGTCCCTGCTCGAGGAGCTGAACCGGGACGCGAAGACGACCCGGGTCGGCGAGATGGCCCTGAGCCAGCCCGTCACCATCGCGCTCCAGCTCTGCCTGCTCGACCTGCTCGCCTCGTGGGACGTCCGGCCGTCCGCCTTCAGCAGCCACTCGAGCGGCGAGATCGCGGCCGCGTACGCCGCCGGCGTGCTCACCTTCGAGGAGGCCCTGGGGGCGGGCTACTACCGCGGCCAGATCCCGTCGCGCAGCAAGGAGCTCTCGGCCGTCCGCGGAGGCATGCTGGCCGCCGGCGTCAGCCGGGAAGACGCGGCCAGGTTCATCGCCGACACCAGGAGCGGCCGGGTCGTGGTCGCCTGCGTCAACTCGCCCGAGAGCGTCACCATCTCGGGCGACATCGAGGCCATCGACGAGGTCGAGGCCCGCCTCAGGGCGGAGGAGCTCTTCGCCAGGAAGCTCAAGGTGCCGCTCGCGTACCACTCGCACCACATGCGCCTCCTGGCGGACGAGTACACGGCCCGGCTCGTCGAGACGGTCAGGAGCCGGCCGGACGAGGGGTGGACGAGGCGGTACCGGTACGCGTCGCCCGTGACGGGCGACATCGTCACCGACTCGGAGGCGCTCGGGCCCGAGTACTTTGTCCGCAACCTGACCAGCCCGGTCCTGTTCAGCGAGGCGTTCGACAAGATGTGCTTCGGCGAGGACGGGACGGTCCAGGTCGACGTGGTCGTCGAGATCGGAGCGCACGGCACGCTCGCCGGGCCGATCCGGCAGATCCTCAAGAGACGCGGAACGACCGAGCTCCCGTACGTGTCGACGCTCTCGCGCAACGTCGACGCCGTCGAGACGATGCAGAACCTGGCCGTCGGCCTCCTGGAGCAGGGCTACCCGGTCGACCTGTCGGCCGTTAACGACCCCCTGGGCGCCGAGCCGGCCCTCGTGTACGACCTGCCCAAGTACGCGTGGAACCACACGACGCGCTACTGGACCGAGTCGCGCGTCAACCGCGAGATCCGGTCCAGGAAGCACAAACCCCACGAGCTCCTGGGGAGCCTGCTCCCCGGCGACAACGGGCTGGCGCCGACGTGGCGCAACTTCCTCCGCCAGAACGGCTCCTCGTGGCTGGTGGACCACCAGATCCAGGGCTACGTCGTCCTCCCGGGCGCCGGCTACGTCGCCATGGCCGTGGAGGCGGTCAGGCAGCACCTCGGCGCCGGCGCCGGCGGCCCGGGGTCGGTGGGAGACAACGACGACGACGACGGCATCACGGGCTTCCGGCTCCGCGACATCGAGGTCCTCAACGCCCTGACCATCCCGGACTCGAGCGCGGGCGTCGAGGTCCAGTTCAACCTGCGGCCGACCGAGAAGGACGACTGGTACGAGTTCCGGGTCTCGTCCCTGACCCTCTCCAACACCTGGACCGTCAACTGCACGGGCTTCATCCGGGCCGATACCGAGGAGTACTCCCCACTGCCGACCGTCAGCCCGGACAGCTTCTTCCACCCGGGCGCCAGGCGGGCCGACGTCGAGCCGGAGTCCCTGTGGGCGGACCTGCGCAGGATGAGCATGTACCACGGCCCCGTGTTCCGGCCGATCAACAGCATCAAGACGGCGCGCGACAAGGCGCTGACGTCCATCACGCTCAAGCCGGTCGTCGAGGAGGCGCACGACTACGTGATCCACCCGACCACGCTCGACGGCATCTTCATCGCCGCCTACAACGGCCTGCCGCGCAAGATCCGCGACGCCTTCACCGTCGTGCCGCGCAGGATCAAGGGCATCACCATCCGCCGCGACCTCCACCGCAGGGGCGGCCAGGACATCGACTGCTTCTCGCAGGTCCACAGCGCCGACACCAGGGGGTTCGACGCCACCATCGCCGTCACCAACACCAACGGCGGCAACGGAAGCGGCACGGGCGGTCGCGTTTCGCTGCTTGTCGACCACTTCTACGCCCAGGCCATCCCCCGCGAGGGGGGCGACGACTCGGACGCCCAGCAGCAGCAGCCCGGCATCATCTCGAAACTGCAGTGGGAGCCCGACCTCACGTTCCCCGTCGTCCCGGCCAGGCCGGCCACCTCCGCGCAGCAACAACAACAACAACAACAACAACAACAACCCCTGGTCTTCCGGCCGGACGACAAGCAGGCCGACTTTGAGCGCAAGGCGCCGCGCGTGGCCTTCCACCTCATCCACGACGCCGTGCGGGAGATCGAGAAGACACCCGACCGCCTGAGCCCCAAGTACCGGGACCTGTTCGGGTGGATGAAGGGCGTCGTGGCGACGGCGGCCAGGGGCGAGCTCGGCCCGCGGAGCGACACCTGGGCGCGCACCAGCAGCGGAACCAAGCAGCTGCTGATCGACGACCTCAACGCCAAGCCCGTCCCCGCCGGCAGGCTCCTGGTCCGCGTAGGCGAGAAGCTGCCCCGGATCCTCCGCGGCGAGGTCGACGACCGGGCCGTCGCCGAGCTCGTCAACGCCGACAACCTGCTGAGCCGGTACTACGTCGGCCACCCGACGCTCGAGGGCACGACGCTCAAGCAGATCGCCAGGGTCGCCGAGCAGCTGGCCATCGACCGCCCCGGCGCCACCGTGCTCGAGATCGGCGCCGGCTCCGGCGTCGTCTCCAAGGCCGTGCTCGAGGCGTTCGGAGCCCGCCACGGCGCGGACGGCGCGAGGTCGGTGCTCGGGCACTACGACTTCACCGACAACAGCAACAACAACAGCAATAATAACAACAACAACAACAACAACAACAGCGGCAGCAGCTCGCAGCAGCAGCAGCTCTTCTTCGACGAGGCGGCTAAGAAGCTCGCCCCCTGGAGCGACCTCCTGACCTTCAAGGAGCTCGACATCGGGGCGGACCCCGAGGAGCAAGGGTTCGCCGCGGCCAGCTACGACCTCGTCGTGGCCTCGCAGGCCCTCCACGACAAGGCGGTCCGCCGCGACGCCCTCCGCAACGTCAACAAGCTGCTCAAGCCGGGCGGCACCCTCCTCCTGGTCGAGACGACGCGGGACCCGGTCGAGCGCGAGCTCGTCTTCCGCGTCCTGCCCGGCGGCAAGAGCCCGACCCTCTCGGCGCGGGAGTGGGAAGAGATCTTGCGCGAGACCGGCTTCACCGCCCCGCGGTTCCCGGTTGGTGGCGCCGACGACTCCGACGACGCTTCCATCAGCATTATCCTGGCCAGCAAGGGGGCCGCCGCCCCGTCGTACCCGTCCTCCGTCTCCATCGTGTACGCCGGCCGGGCGCCTCCTCCCGAGTCGTGGACGGAGCAGCTGAGCGAGGCGATCCGGGCCAGGACCGGCGGGTCGTCGGTTGTTGCGGTCGAGAACCTGGACGAGCTCGAGGTCTCGCCGGAGACGGCGTACATCTTCACGCCCGAGCTGCGGGCGCCCTTCACGGCCCGGCTGGACGAGGCCTCGTTCGAGAAGCTGAAGGCCTTCCTGCTCGACGCCCAGCTGATCCTCTGGCTCAGCAGCGGCGGCCTCGTGGACGCCGACGAGCCGCTGGTCGGCGCCACCAACGGCCTGCTGCGCGTGCTGCGGCAGGAGGACGCCGGCAAGCGGATCGCCCACCTCGACTTTGACCTTCCGCGGACCGCCGACGCCAACGGCGACGACAACCCCAACCCCTGGACGGCCGACAAGATCGACTACATCGTCGAGGTGTTCGAGCGGACCTTCGAGAAGGGCTTCGCGTCTGCCTATCCCGACCACGACTGGGAGTACTCGGTCAAGAAGGACTCGGGCGTGTTCGTGCCGAGAGCCTATCCCGTCCTGCAAGCTCGGGTGAGTTTTACACATATTTAATGATGTTGGTTAAACTATCGCGGGACATAGCGGCTAACAGAAAGGACCAAAAAAAGGATACCTCCGATCTCCCCCCCCTGAATCTGAACCGCGACGACGCGACCTATCTCGTCATCGGCGGCATGGGCGGCATCGGCCAGCACATCGCCGCCTGGATGATGGAGAAGGGGGCCAGGAACGTGCTGATCGTCTCGCGCGGCGCCGAGGCGAGCCCGGACGTGCCCTCCATGAAGGCCATGGCGGAGGCGGACGGGTGCAAGCTGGCGATCCGGTCGTGCGACGTGACCGACGCGCGCGCCTTCGCCGACCTCCTCGCGTGGGCCGCCTCCTCCTCCGCCGGCGGCGGCGGCCTGCCCCCGATCCGGGGCGTCGTCAACGCGGCCATGGTGCTGCGGAACTCGGTCCTCGACCACATGTCGTACGCCCTCTGGCGGTCCGGCATCCGCGTCAAGGTCGACGGCAGCTCCAACGCCCACGCCCTGCTGCTGCCGCCGCCCGACCTCGACTTCTTCGTCCAGCTGTCCTCCGCCGTCGGCGTCCCCGGCCACCCGTCCCAGGCCCACTACGCGGCCGGGAACACGTTCCAGGACGCCCTGGCCCGCCACCGCGCCGTCCGCGGCCTGCCCGCCGTCACCCTCGACCTGACCGCCATCGAGGGCGTCGGGTGGATGGCCCAGCAGGGCGACGAGGAGGCCCAGCAGGAGGTCGTGCGGCGCATCCGGAAGGTCGGCCTGTCGCCCGCGGGCATCGACCTGGTCATGGACCTGGTCGAGGCCGCCATCCGCGACCCGCTGCGCGCCTCCGCCGCCGACAGCCAGGTCGTCGTCGGCCTGTCGACCTACGCGAGCATCCCCGACGGGTCCGTGACCAAGGCGGACCGGCGGTTCGGCACGCTGCGGCTGGCGACGAAGCGGGCGGTGGCGGGGGCGGACGACGACGCCGCAGGGGGGGCTGCGGCGTCGGGGTCGGGCGGCGGCGGCAAGGACGGCGTCGCGGAGCTGCTTAGGGCGGCCGCGGACGGCAGCATCAGCAGGGCCGAGGCGGCGCCCCTGGTCGTCGACGCCGTCGCCGCCAGGACGGCCGCCATCTTCAACCTCGGCCGTGACGAGATCGACGGCGGCCGCCCCCTGTCCGGCTACGGCGTCGACTCGCTCGTCGCCGTCGAGTTGCGCAACTGGCTCGTCGGCTGCCTCAAGGCCAAGGTCTCCATCTTCGACATCCTCCAGTCGCCCTCGCTCGACGACTTTGGCGCCCTCCTGGTCGAGAAGAGCGAGTTGCTCAAGGGGTTGGCTTAGGACGCTGTGAGAGTGCTTGAAATTGTCGCTGTTGGCTCTTAGACCTGTTTCCTTTGTTTTCCTTTGTTGGCTCTTAGACCTCTGTTTCCTTTGTTTTTCCCGTTGGTCTAGGTTGGGTTTGATAGTAGTCTGTCTCCTTGTTATGATCATAACCATTAAAGTACCCCTAAATATACCTACATTACTACAAGCAAGCAGCATACCTCATTGCAATGCACTAACACTAGAGACCGAGTACAATTACCCCAGAAATGCCTAAATCAGATGATTGTAAAGCCTTCTGCGGGTGTATATACTATGGCATGGCTTGCCATACATACCACAGTCGAGAGATGATGCATGTTACATTTCCCCGACAGTACGGGTCCGTACAGGATTCTCTAATTAACAATACCGGGAGGAACAATACGGAGCCCTGCAAGTCCAAACCGCCCTCGACTCTTATCGACAACTTCACAGCCATATAAGCCACATAGGAGAGAGCGTCGGGGTTTGGCTGTCACCAGGCCGACTCGGTGAAGGTTAGGTACCTTAGATGTACCTTAGCTCTAAGATGCCGCATTCTGTGACCTGAAATCATCTAGAGTACCACGAAGCCGCCTAACAAGAAATAACAGCCGCAAGCCCAGTGTGCCCCGCCCTCTTCACGCGCCTCCGGCGCCTTGCTTTCGCTTCCGTACACACACCCGAGTAGTTCGGACACACACTTCTATCATATCGTAAACCCCGCAGCTTCTCGCGTCTTCTTCTTCTTCTTCTTCTTCTTAAAGTCCCAGTCATCAATCGTCATGCCGCGATAGCCTTCCTCAAGTCTACTCCGTCCCGGGCGTCGATAGCCCCGAGGGGATTCGCGTCCCCCGTATCATTAATAATCACCGCCGGCGTCTGCACCGCGATCTTGTCGAGGCTGCCCTCGTCCGGCCACCAGACCTTCAGGTTCCGCCTGTACCAGTCCACCGTGGCCGCGAGGCCGTCCTCGAACGACACCTTCTGCCTCCACCCGAGGCGCCGGAGCTTGGTCCCGTCGACGCGGTAGTCGTGGTCGTTGAAGGGCCGGTCCGGGATCCAGGACAGCCGGGTCGAGAAGTCGGCGTGCGGCGTGTAGCCGAAGAGGCCGAGCATGCGGACGGCCACCTCGATGTTGGTCACGCCCGACTCCGACTCGACGTTGTACGCCTCGCCCACGACGCCCTTGTGGAGGATGGTGTCGAACCCGTCCGCCGCGTCGGCCCCGTACAGGTATCGCCGCTTGTTGAGGCCGGACCCCTGGATGGTCAGGGGTTGGCCCTTGGACAGGAGAGTGAAGAAGCGGGGGATGATCTCTGTAATAATAAGTGTGTGTGCGCGCGTGTGTGCGTGTGTGACACGATCAAGGAGCAAAATCTCAAAAAAAAAAAAAAAAAAAAAAACATCACCGACAAGTCATCCCGCGCGGAACGACTCGAGGAGGAGAGAGAAGACAAAGACAACTTACTTTCCGGGTACTGGCCTGGCCCGAAAACGTTATTGCTCCGGACAATCACGACCGGGATGCCGAACGACTTGTAGTACGCGTACACGTACATCTCGGCCGCCGCCTTGGAGGCCGAGTAGGGGTTGGTCGGCAGGAACTGCTTGTTCTCGTCGGCGCACTCGTCGGCGATGTCGCCGTACACCTCGTCGGTGCTGACGTGGATGAAGCGCCTGACGCGGCCGTGGCGGCGGGCGCTGTCGAGCAGCACCTGGGTGCCGACGACGTTGTTGAGCGTGAAGGAGGCCGGGTCGTGGAACGAGTTCTGCACGTGCGAGTGGGCGGCAAAGTGCATGATGCAGTCGATGTCGTGCTCGGCCAGGACGCGGTCGACGGCGCTCTGCCACGTGATGTCGCCCTTGACGAAGGTGAAGTTGGGGAAGTCGCCGAGGCAGCTCACGTTGGCCGTCGACGACACGTAGTTCTGCATGTCGAAGCAGACAACGTTGTACTCGGGATACTGCACCACGAGGTGCCGGGTCACCCAGCCGCCGCTGTTTTCATTTTTTTCTCGTGTCAGCACAGCACACCTGGGAATTGTTTGAAAATGTTGGGCACTGGCTGGGGGAAGAGGGAGGAAAGGGGGAAGAAAGGGGGAGGCAAGTCAGGGGTAATTACATGAACCCAGCACCCCCGGTGATCAGGATATTCTTGATGTCGCTCCTCGGCTCGAACCTGGTGGTTCCGATGAGTTTCAGCGCATCATTGTCATCGCTGGTGAGCGTGATGCTTTCCACGCTCACGCGCTCTTTCCATCGTGGGCTGTCGGGCGGCGTGAACTTGTCGTCGGACCGAGCCGTCTTGAGATCTGCTGGGAATGGAGACATCAGGGGTATCACGGAAGGACGAACAAGCGCTGGAGAAAAGTTCTGAGGGCGAGAAGGACGAATTAGTTCCCCGAGTCGGCCTGACCTGATCAAAGCTATTTTCAATCCGCTCGGTGGATGATGATTTTTTTGCAGTTCAGAGGTTAATTAGATGTTCCCGCCGCCTCGATCAACATGGAAAAGACGGCCTTTGGTTCAGCCGAGCATACATAAGAGTTCCAATTCTTGACCCAATTTCGCTCATCTAGCCGACTTGTAACCGGAGTAAACCCTCGCCTCGTCAGCGGCACTCCCCCCCATACGCATCTCGTGGGTAATTACGCTGCAAGTGCTGATTAGGCCGCCGCGGTCACCTCGTCAGCACCGTCGGTGAACCTCTAAGCCTTTGGAGTTGAAGTGCCTATCGCACAACTCCGGAAATAACAGCGAGGGGAAAGTCCCCGAAATGCACGGTCTAGAATTCATCACCCTGGCTTGAGCCTCATCGGGTGGCGGAGTCAGAGTCAGTGTCGGAGTTGACTCCTCCCGAAGTCAACTCCGTGGGATGTCAGGCGCCGAGCCCGCTCCAGTAGCAATCGATTCAGGGTACGTACACGATTCTCCCGTCCGTTTCGGCTGATAGTCGTCACGCACATCTCTCCAAGATACGAACTCTCTGTTATCTGAGAGTCTGCTTGTCAAATGTGCCCCTTCTCTCCAGTTTAGCATCTGGCCACAACGGCGACCACTTACTTCCGTGACCCCAGTGAGGAAGAGCAAGAGAGGGAGAGACAGAGAGACAGAAAACCTAAACAGGAATGCCACACATGCTTCTGGAAGACCACCGGGAGAAGATGAACGGCCACAAGGAGACGCCGGTTGACTACCTCCTCTTTGGTACGTTATCTGGGAATAATGGAGTTTTGATGCCGTCCCCTGCACTGCACACCAGCCTGGATGGCAGGGCTAACAAACTTTCCATGTAATTAGGCAATGGCTGGATTGCCAGCCAAGTCAAGCAACTCCTGCTGGAGCAGGGGAAAGTCGTGGCGACGTCCTTCGCGCGACTGGAGAACAGGGAGGATGTGATGAGGTTAGTCAAGTTTCGTTCTCCGACTGATGTGTCGATTTAGTACTGTCCTGAAAGGCAAGAGAACTAATCTTCCATATTCAGGGATCTGAAGCGATATGCCCCAAGACGTGTCATGAACTTTGCTGGAGTCCGTGGCCTGCCAAATGCCGACTGGTGCGAGGACCATAAGGTCGAGACGGCTCGATCCAACGTTCTAGGCGTCATGAATCTCGTTGATTGCTGCTACCTGCTCGACATCCACATCACTCATTTCGGTTCGGCTTGTGTATACGAACACGACGCCAACCACCCGCCGGACCATCACTTCACCGAGGATGACGAGCCGTTCTATCATGCCTCGTTTTACTCCCACACGAGACTTGTCAGCGAATGGGTACGTCTAGTGAAACAAACCCTAGAATTTGGAGAGATACTTTGCCCACCCGGACTCGACGGGGAAGCTCACGCGTCGACAGGCTATCCGCCATTATCCGAATCTCCTCATCCTTCGCGTCCGAGCCCCCATCGCGGCGAACCTGGACCCGAACAACCTTCTCACCAAGCTCTTCAACTACAAGAGGATCCTGAACATACCGGCGGTAAGCAGAGAAGAGATCGCCAAAGTTCTAATTTCTTTTCTTTTTGAGCAAAGACTAAATAACACATGTATCATTAATTACTAGTCCGGGACCGTCCTTCCCGACCTGTTGCCCGGCGCCATCCTGCTTGCCGAGCATGGTGAGACGGGCATCTACAACCTGGTACGTGAGCATTAATATGCGGTTTGACATGCGCAGCCGCCAAAGTCGCAATCCGGGAGGGAACACTGACGGTAGTTATTTCTTCTTGTACAGATCAGCCCCCAGCCCTTCACCAACAACGAGATCCTCTCCCTCGCCAAGAAGTACGTCCACCCGTCGCTGACGTGGGAGAACTTCGAGCTGGAGGACCAGAAGGCGGTGCTGAAGGCCCCGCGGTGCAATCCCGTCTTCGACACCACCAAGCTGGTCAACAAGCTCCGCGAGCTGGGCTACCAAGTCAAGGACACGCACGACGCGCTCGAGGACATGTTCATCAAGATGGGAGAGCAGCTCGCCCGCGTCGCCTCGTTTGGAGGCCTGAGCAGCGAGGAGGCCCTTCTCGCGCTGACCACGCGCGAGCGGGCGATCGGGCCGCGCCCCGGAGAGCAGCAGGTTAACGCGAGTCCGATTGCTACCCGTTAGTCAGTTTAGGTGTTGCAGCATCCGTTTTTTTGGCCGTGGGCGGGACGGAATCGACCTTCGGTGGAGTTTATAGATGGCATAATTAGCAGACGAGTGCATGCGAATCCTAGAGTGTTATGTCCGCTGCTTCACGATGCTGTTTCGGTATCTAGTGCAGGTTCATCCATAATAGTGTATGCTTGGTCCAGTCCAGGGCTATTTTGAGAGATATCCTTTCCGCCTTGCGCTACCGATCTCAGAAAGTTAAAGGTATAATTATGTAGTCCGGGAATATCTTGATGGGGAACGTCTCCATCTCTCACGAGAGGAACAATACCTCCCCGTCAAACCGTATTCCAGTCGAGATTCGGGCACCGTCATACAGAGATTGAAAGGATGCCAAAAGCGTTACGAGCATCTCTAGAATGCTACACAAGCACCATGCGGAGGGAGGTACAGCTCTAGAGTACCGCATCAGTAGGTTTCGTTAGGGATGTTCCTTAAGAACATGGACGATCTAAACTGCGCAAATATATGGCTCCCTCATTCTTCTTTCCTTTGAAGTCCACAATGCACTTTATTCAACCTTTGAAGCCCCTGTTACGGGCTTTCACTCCATACTGTTCGCTGATCGAGTCTTCCAACCGCGTTTCACAAAGGAGATCAGCTGCATTGCAACAGAACAGTCTTACACCTTCTTGTACCTGAACGCGAGAGGGCCAAAGCAAGTTTTAAGTATTTAAGAAGCCAGTCAGATATGTTGGCTTGACTGTCCCGACTCCATTTCTCACGGCACCCACTCACACCCACTCACCGCTCCTGGCCACACATTTCGATCCCAACTCCATCTATTCAAGATGTGCGTCTACGACCAGGTGAACCTCGGTTGCATCTACTGCAACAGGTGCCTTGATGTCCAGTGGAAACTGAAAAGGCGTTGCAGTCTGGGAGACAAGTGTACAATATTCTGGGTCGAGTACGAGGTGAGCAGCTTTGTTGCCACCGCCTGTACATGCGCCAAAGCAGCAAAGACAGCTGGGGAGCCCTCGCGCGGAGAGGAGAGGAAGCACAACAAGTCTACATGAGCAGACAGATCCTAATTACGCCTCATACGGAGTATACTTGCCACTATCATTCCGATTCTGTATCGGGTGCAGGATTTCTTGTCTTAAGTAGTACCTAGCTAGATAGTCACTGCCCGGTGGCAGGTGTCCTTACCTGATAATTAATCGAGCAATTACCACAGCTTGAATCATAAAAGGCCAATTCAATTCTTTCCTTTGCTCTTTGGTGGGACTAACCATGTCTGTAGTGCTTTGCAGGAGTCCCCTGGTCCAACCTGGCTCCTCGGACTGGGAAGCGGTAATTAGCCCTGCAGTACCTTGAACGCCTCTCGTTTCGGGAACAGACCGAGGAATGATACAGAACGCTTTCATATCTTAAAGAACATCAGTACTTGCAGTTGGTGACGTCCTGTGTCGTCCACACAGGGAAATTACCCCTGTTGCGCGCCAAGTCGAATCAGCGCTTGCGTTGTGCCTCCGAGCCAGCTGATATGTCGGCGCTGAAATGACAGGCCGACCAATAGCAACGCATCAACAGCCGAACGGGGGTTTGGAGAAGGGCCTGGCTGCACAACTCCACTATTCCGAGAACAAATGGCGGCACAAGGAGATGCGCCCTTGACCTAATTAGTGATTACACGAGCGCGTCCCTTACACTTCCATTGCCTTCAATTCCATGCTGACGGGCGCTCATGGCCTTCCATTTCCCCCCTCCCCCCTCCCCCCCCTCTCCCTTGATTTCCATCAGTTAACGGGTGTCCCAACCCAATGTATTCTTTTTTTGGCCCGATCAGTCGATCTGATCCACAGGCTCGGTTTCTTATGATGGCAGCTGTGGTGGTCGCGCGGGAATCCCCGCGTTTTATCCACGTCTTCTCTCTCTCTTGTCTCCTGTTTTGACATTCGCATACACAAACCTCATCATCCTTTCTTCTTTCGGAACCGTTTGCAATCCGGGTATATGTCGAGAGAGACAGACTGCTCAGAGCGGGCCTTAGAGAACTTCTGTGGTTCCTGTTCGCGTGCAGGTTGCTCCCATGGCCATCACCGCGCCCCCAACAGGCCGGAGATGCTGAATCGCTCCCAGAATGCATTTGCGATGCCCTCCCAAGACCGTCCAGGCTTGAATAAGCGTACTCTTCATCGTCAGCCGAGGTTGTCGCCCCCGGGCCGGCAACGGGAGTCTCGGTTGGCCACTCAGAGCACGGATGATGCGGAGATCACCCGTTCTGAGAAGACAGCGAGACACAGTGATATACCCAGGGCGCTGGTGGATGTGCATCATGACGTGCGCAAGAGGACTGTGATCGCGCCGTCCGAAGATGCCAGAGTGGCGACCCGACTCGCAACCCCACCCCTTGCACCACACCGATTTGGTGATTGGGAACCAACGGCATTGACTGCACGCGGCCGCCAGAGCTTGGAATGGGAAACGGAGACGCTGCTGGACCCAAACGGTACCGGTCCGGACGGCATGGCATCGTATCCCTGCCCCTATAGAAAGCGGAATCCGGCGAGATTCAACATCCGCGACCACGAGGACTGTGCCCGATCCCCCTTCGATTCCATTCGAGCGCTGAAGTGAGCACGTTCGGGCGCCGGACTTCTCGGTTGAGTGGGCTAACAAATGAATACCTATTAATTAACTAGACAGCACATCATCCACTATCACCAAAGGAAACCTGCTCTCCGTCAATGCCGGCGATGCAAGGAGCGATTCGGGGCGGAGGCCGAGCTCGAAGAACACCTGCTGTTGCCCAAGGACCGGATATGCGATGTGAAAGAACCATGTCTTGATGACTACGAAGATGGAATAACGGAAAAGACAGCAAGCATACTAGCCGCAACAGATGGTGATGATGCTCGGTCATGGACCTGGCAGACGATATGGTGTCTGTTGTTCCCAGGTGACCCCGAAATACCAGACGCAGGTACGTCATCTTGCCAAAACTACCTTGGGTAATTAGCCCACCTTTGCAGCAACAAAGCCTCATTCTTCGCAGAATTTCACCCCGTGGCCGAGCTCGCCGAGGTAGAGCAGGCTTTTGATGAGGGCCAAGGGAGTCTGAGAGAGGAGCTACGGGAGAAGCTCGAGCTGCTGCTGCCCGAACCTGTCGACCCAAGCTATCTCGGTTTCCTCACCGGGCAGCTGGAACTCGTATTTGAGACGCACCGGATCGACGTCATAAAACGGACCCTAGCCCGCTGTCGTCCAAATGTGTTAATAAGCGGAGAAGAGCTCTCTCGGACGCAGACGCAGCCAGCTGAGCAACCGAGCGTACCCAAGAAGCCGAGCCGCAGGTCCAGGCGGAGCACCGTGCTTCAGGCGCTCCAACGCAGCACTCACGCCCCGTACCGGAGAGACTCCTCGGCAGGCGGAACAACAACCAGGAATATTAATAATGAGAGTCACCAGCTCGGAGAGCAGTCCCTCCTCCGGAGTGCAGAGCACCACCCCTCTGCGAGGAAACCATCGCCATTATTACACGCCAGAGGCTCCCTCTCCGCCGCCGGCCCGCGCGACTCGCGCGACTCCGGCATCGGCTTGCCCTGCGACACATGCTCGCTCGAACCGTGCCGCTGCGACGAGGCGGCCGCCCCCGACACGAGCGCCGCCCTTTCCACCGCCACTGCCATCACCACTACCCACCACAACCAACATCATTATCATCATCACCATCATCATCATCAGCAGCAGCAGCAGCAGCGGCAATACCAACACCAACATGGCCATGGACAAGAACATCGCATTCCGGCCCGCCGGTCGCGGTTGACCATCCAGACCGGAGAGCTGCGCCTGAGCTACACGGGGTCCAGCGGCGGCGAAGACGGCGGCTTCTCGCCCGAGTCGTTCAAGCAGAGGCTGCTGCGGCAGCAGCTGATGGGTGCTTGAATTGGCCCTGTTGGGGACGCTTTACCCCGGTACTTCAGTATGCCGATGTATGTACTTACCGACCTAAGGTACCTAGCTAGGTACCTTGCATAGGGTTGACGTAGAAGGAGGAGCGGGATAGTGGATGGGTTATTTATTTAGAAGGACTAAAAGGTTAGACGGTGGTGGAAGGAGACAGAGATGGGGAGAGAGGGGGGGTTGGACGGAAGAATAATTATGCTGCGGTGACTAATAATTAATTAACGATTGTTGTCTTTGTGTATCGCGAAGGGTTGCGGTAATTATGTCGAAATTTCGATGCTCTTGATTTGGGCGGGACGAGGCGCGTTATCAATGTGAAACGCAGAAGGGACGCCGTAATTGCTGTTTCCAGCAATTGCACCTAATTATATATCAATCAATGAGTGCGAGGAGACGTTCAGTTGGCTGTAGACTAGGGAACAATATCACACATGGCAATTTCTAGAGTATCAATCGTGCGGGTTTGCTCATTGTTAATCAGGCAAAGATGCCAATTTCCACCTCGTCGTGCTTTCCAGATTGCTCTCCTCTGCCTTCCTTTGAAACCTTCGACAACCGGATGGAAATCGCGGTTTGCAGGTGTGCACCTTGGCGGTCTCAACAGCTACATCCACGAACAACTCGCTGGTTTTGAGCATGGCAAACTGGTAACAGATTGGCAATCTTCTTTCAGAGTTGCCTCGGCCTTTGGCCAAATTTCGCGACAACTCAAGGCCGCAAGCGCGAAATTCTGCCGCTGTCAACCGCCTCCTCTATGCCGTACTAGGTAACGACACGACTCGGGCGGCTCTGCCAAGACCGTGTTCCTCTTCATGAACCTGGTCTCCAGTCCAAAACTGCCAACAAATCGCAAGGGAGCTTGGCTCAGTCGGAAGAGCGCAGGTCTCATACTATCGTATGACCCGGTGCCCTCAAGCACCAGGATATCCTGAGGTCGTGAGTTCGAGCCTCACAGTTCCCATACTATTTTGCGCCACACCGGCCTCCTTTTTTTTCCCCATGATTCAGTTTGCAATTTTTGCCCACCTCTGTTGTAGTATGATCTCAGCTTTTTACCACCGTCTAGCTCCCTGTTGTCATGGTGGAATTAAATCGCAAGTAATTGATACTAACTAAAACACCCCGACTTGTGGTGTATTACGCTTCGCACACCTCTCGTCGATGCCCACAATAGGCATGAAGCTTCGCCTCAAAACCCGTGAGCTCGACCTTGTCAGGGTATGTCTATACCAACCGCGAGGGACATACAGCCCTAGTAACACCTCTGTGGCGAATGCACGTTCAACTGTAGGCGATAACGGGGGGAAAGAGCACCGCGGGAGGCTAGAAGTGCGGCATCAAGTGGCCGCTCAGAGAAATATCGGAGGATTAGCTTTTTTATAAAAACGAAGCTCCTTCCTTCGCTCTTTAGTGTAGATACATTTCTGAGACTCGGTCACTAAAGCTTCGCTTTAACAAGAGATAGACTCGGGCCATCGCCGCGTTGTGAGATTGCTTCTTTAGCCGAGCCGTGGTGGGATATTACACACACAGTGGTTATTAAATTACCTATAGAAGCAGATGTTATCGATTGGTAGGTGCAGTTGCGAACCTTCGCTGTCTCGAAGCGGCGTGTCTCTAGCGGCCTAGTTTCGTCCCTGGAGGAGGTCCTGGCTCGCGGCCGTCTAGGTAGGATGAAGGATTCTGGTCTCATGGCATAAGTGCTTGCAAGAGTTTGGAATTTTCAACTCAAATCCCAGTCGTAATAATCCAATTCGCAGGCACCCTTTGAATCCTCCAAGGCTACGTTCCCCTTCTCTCCCGGCCGAAAAGGCAAGTCGCCATAGGCTGGTCCAAAGAGGGCAACGCCACCGTCTTCGTCATCAGAGTCTTCCGACTCTGCACCGTTCTCCGGCTTCCCGCGAGATATCTGGTCCGGGCTGGGCGTGCGGTCAGGGCTAGCCTGCGACGGAACCGCAGCCTCTGGACCCGGTGTGGCAGACGTTGGCCCTTTCTGCGGCTTCCAGTCACCGGCTCCCTGGAGTGAAAGAGCTCCATGATTCTGGAGTTGCTCCTGGTGCCGCTCCCGCTGCTGCTGCTCCTTTCCCTCCTCCTCCAATTGCTTCATGCCAATGGAGAAAATCGCGAACAGGACATGCCCGGCAAATGCGACCTGCTGCTGGTACGATAGAAGAGCGAAAGGGTGGACCCGTGACCGTGACTGCGACTGCGACTGTGAGTGCGGCTGCGAGTGCCCTGGTTTGGGGGCAACAGGTGACTGAGGTGCGATACGCAGCTGGGTCGCCTTGGGAGATGCCTTCGATTTCGCAGGCTTTCCTGGATGACTCTTGTACAGATGCCTCATGAGCTGGTTGCGTGACTTGAACTTTTCCCCGCAAGTTCGGCAGGTCGTCCGCCACTGGGATTCCTCGGACGTGTCTGGCCGCGGCTCATCAGTTGGCTGCGCCAGCGCCTGGGGACGGAATTCGGGGATCGTCGGGTCCATTGAGCGTTGAGAGAGTGTGAGAAGAGAGCGAGTGTGTGTGAGGAAGTGATGGTGGTCGGCGACTGGCCTAGCGAAAGGGTCGTCGATTCGTCGTTTAGTGGTTTATTAGATGCATCGGCGCGCTCACTTCTGAAGAGCCGCTCCTGCTGCTGACTCGCACAGGCTTCAAAGTCACGAAAGGGACGCCCGTGGCCTGCTCGTTCTGTTTCGTTTCTGCAAAAAAAAAAAAATGCTATGTTGTAGAAGTGGATCCCGCCGAACTCAAATCAATCGCTTGCATGGTGGATCCCGAGCTCAACGACCCGGCTATGGTACCCCGTCTCCGCAAGGCGGGGTGATGCTTCGGTGGGTGTTATGTGGGGTACCAAGCGTCGGAAGACAAGGGAAACGTACCAGGTACGTAATGAAAGGACTTGAGTTGAGAAGGTATGAGAGAAAAACACGAAAAGATCAAACGAGGAGGATACTTATTGAACGGTAAGAAATAACCTCTCAAAAGGCAACAAAACTTCGGAACGAAGCTTCAACTATGAAAACAGCAATAAGCTAATACCTATAAATGATGCTGTAAAAGATATCTGGTATGCGTAGCAGATTTCCCATGTACAGTACCTAGTTTTCACCTCTTGTCTCCTGTACTGTGTCTCGCGCCCAATCTACATAGTACCGCCTGTTATCACCATCTAATTAAACACTTCGCTAAGTTGATACAACAAGTGTACTGACTTGACGTGAGCCTCGGCCCCTAACCCTCTGAGAACGCCAACGCCATTGCCATTTCTCGACTAATTAAATGAACCCTTGCCGTGTCCGTTACATCATTTCATAAGTCATTTCTCATTACAAGATCTCATCAAAACAGGTTGCCGGACATGGTCGCCTTCTGCCTCATTCCTGGTTCCTTTTCAGGTCCCCTGATGATGGAAGTGGCGCCTTCTCTGTGGGCCGGCCATCAGCCGGCTGAGGCGCTCGTTTCTGCGTCGCATGTTGCTGGGCGGACTCGCTTGCGGGAGATTCTTTCCTCCCATCTGACACCGAATCCTCAATGCGATGCAATGGCGGCCGCCTCACAACAAGACCTGAAGTGGCGGGTGTGGGCGGGGTCGATTGCTGCGGTGCCGTATCCTGTTGACTGGCATAACCTGTCCGAACGCTTGGTTCCTCTGCATGCCTCACTCGTTCGACTTCGACATGGTCTAGTGGCGGCCGCTGCTCTACTGGAGGCAAGCTCGCGGCTGCCGGCTGTGGCGCTTGCAGTGCCCTATTCTTTAGAGTCGCGTCATCCGTCTCAATGCTTGGCGCTTCAATCTGCCTCTTCTCTTTGGTACGACTCGATGACAGCTGCTGCTCAGTAGCAGGCGAACTCGTGGTCGGGGGGGAGGCCACTTGCGTTGGTGGCGTATCATGTTTGGCGGCGTCGCTTATTTGATTACTTGGGCTTCCGCCTGGTCTCCCTGCTTGTTCGATAATATGGGATGCCGGTTGCCGATCCAATGGGGATAACCTCGTGGTTGCTCGCGGCGGCACTTGGTACTCTGCTGCTGTAATACGCTGTGCCGACCCTTCACCAGCCGGAACCGCTAGCCGTCCTTCCGGCCTTGAGTCCTCCATTTGCTCTGATGCCTGTGTTGACTCAATGACCGAAGAGACTGTCGTCGGTGGTTGGGCTTCATTCTCCTGGTCGTCCGACGAGAGAACGATCGCTGGCGAGTTTGGCCCCTCATGGAGGGTAACGACTGTACCATGAGACTTTGTCTTCTCAAGTTCAACAGACGGCCGCGCCGGAAAGACGGACTCGGAGGTGCCCTCAGGACTGTGGGTGGTCGGTAGCCCGAGCATCGACGACTCAGGCCCACTCGTCGGTGTTCTCGGCGGTGGTTTGGGAGAGTGTGCTCGAGGGTCGACAGAGTTGGATCTAGATACGCTACCACTGAAGCTGCTTGCTCTTGAACGCCGGCCTCGGGGGGCAGCCAGGCTGTCTTCGGGGTCGACAGTGGGTTCTCCCCATTGTCGCCTTATCTGGGCTAGATTTCTGTTCCGAGCAGGTTCCCCGGGAATCTCGGGAAACCCGGTCGCTTTGCCCTGTTTGAAGGCTAAATGATCGTCAAACCGGTCTGGTGAAACCCTTTCGAGGGCAGTCGCCACTCGGATTAGTTTCTCTGCGAATCCGCGCTTGTTCGTTCCGGCGGAGGTGTTGGAATCGATTGGGTGGATACCGAGCCCATGCGCTCCGTCTTCGTTGTCCGGGAATGTTTCGGTGCGGGTCGGCGAGAGCACATGCACAGGTTCTGTGTCGTGCCTCACGATTCGCGTGTCGGCGTTACCCATCCCGGCTGGCGAAGGGTGTGGTGGTTGTGCGTTTTCTGGGTTGTCGTTGAGCGAGTTGGGGCTGCTGCTGCCGTGCGTATGGTAGATGCAGTGGCAATGGCAGTGGCTCAGAGGCTCTTCGATCGATCCCTCTTTCTCAGCTTTCTCAAGGAATTTTGCCAACAACATGTACAGGGAACCAATCGCAGCGAACACGGAAGCTACTATGCTGGACCATTGGCCTATGTTTCCAATAGGCTCAATTTGGTAGAACAGCGGTGGGCTCCAGAAGTTGAGCTCGCCGACGATAATAAGCGTCAGCACGGCGCCGGCAAACTTGGCGGGATGGTCAGTTCTTCTCTAGTCTTCTTCAGCAAATAAGGACGGAATAGCACATACCACCGGGATCTCAACAACGCTGAGCAGCCGTCTGATCACATCATTGACAGTTTTCATGCCTCTTGGAGTGGCACCGTTGGTTCCTTCGATGACCTCGTCGACATCAGGCGTGCCAAATTGCTTGCTCCAGTTGAGTTTCGCTATCTTGTTCCAGATCGACACCATAGATAGGATGCCGGGCACGCAGGAGGCAGCGGCGACGAGGGTAGCAGCCCCAAACGTGAGGTAGTATGGTTTTGGAACTAAGTTGATGTTGTCGGCCGACCCAGTTCTCATGGGGGAGAAGGGATTCCCCTCCTCGCAAACCAGGCTGCAGTTCTGCTTTGTGTCGCCGGGGAAGTTGTCCAGATGGTAGACTGGCCTCCCCGTGCTATCCCTGCAATCTTTCGCTTCAGTGCGGAAAAACTCGACGGTCAGGGCCAACAGACCTGTTGGGATCAGGGTCAGCCTTGAAACAGTGCTGAGCAACATCAATCACACAGCAGCATAGCCACTCACCAGCTACGACCAAAACGGTCCATACGAAGAGAACATTGCGCCCGGGGTTGTTGAAATACGTTCGAGATAAACGGACGGTGGCGGGGGCTGTCAGAATGCCAATGGAGCACATTTGGAGGGCCCCGTAGATGTCCATATCAATGGCGTCTGGGGGACATGGTTAATTAAGTGACAGTCCATGGGAAGGGGAAGGGGGAGGGGAAGGGGAAGGGGTGGAGCCAAGACAGGATTCCGCAGGGAGTGCATATTACCATCCGTATGTAGCGACGCGAGCACGATGGCGTGAATAGCTGCAGTAGCCGGAAAAATCAGGGCAGCTGCCAAACAAGCGTTCCGCAGCCATTCTGTTTTCCGGGCGAGAACACAGGCGGCCACCAAGACGTAATACCTGGGATGTTGGTCAGCCCCGCGGTATCGGACCGACAGCATCGCCCACCACTCTGCGGAGAAACCAACAATATTCGAGAACCCCCACCATATTGTCCGCTTAGCGGCCAGCTACACACAACCTGAAGGGGTTCGGGATCGGAAGCGTTGGCGACGGTCCGGCCGACAAGAATATCCAGCGAGCTGGGAGGAGGAAGGACCGGCATTCGGTTTAGGGTTTAATTAGCTCACGGTGCCCGTCGTTGCTCGGGCAGTCGAGTTTGAATCCTGGGGAAGCAGCTTCGCGTCGATGAAGGTGTAAAAGAATAAAAGATTAAAGAATAAAAAATAAAACAAAAAAAACCTTGTGCTTGGCTGAGTGCTTCCTAAAGAAATGGGAAAGGGTGGATAAATGGAATTGCGGCTTCGACCACCACGGCATCTTGCTGACGAATCCGCAAGGCTGAAGGTGTGCGCATTCGGTCACACAATCGAGCTAAGAATGTGGAAGAGAGAATGCGGGGAGGACCGACGGGGAACGATGGATGGGGTTGGTATCAAAGGGTAAAACAGGGCGAGAGGCTTGGGGAATGTCAGCTGGAACTCCGGGGAGAGTAGTCCGCAGAGCGTGGCAACACGTGCTATTCGCCCATCGCTTCTGGTCTTCAGCCTTCGTTCTTCTAGCGTGCTCATTCTCCGACAAGTCGAGAATGCTGTGCGGAACAGACCGGTACCGCGGTGACACCGAACCCGTGATCGACTCGGCAAACCACGAATTTGGGAAGAAGAGCCTCATAAGAGAGACCCTGCTGACGGGCACGCTCGCGCCAAGCGCGACAGAGCCAACATTGATGCACCGTATGATGCACCGTAGTTGGGCAAGTCGGTGGACGCAAAGGGTTCGGCGGGGAGAGAGAGCATAATTAACACTCAGCCCCAATCGAACCCGATGTTGTCGGACCCCGCAATCCTTCCAGAAGGGGGAAGGTATGCATGCGAATCTTGGCCCTTGCCATTTGCCCAGAATCGGTCGTGGCTGTGCTTACCTTTGGGCTTTGTGAGAGGTCGGTGTCCGAATGAGTGTCTGGCCGATGCAGATGCAAGGTGCAACGAGGATGCCAGCCATCGAGCCGCACCTCTTACTACGTATGTATGTACTGTACAGTACTTCCACCGAAGGACCTACAAGCCCTGCCGATGCACGTGGACCCCATGGCAGATCAATCCGACCTTGTGTACGGAGTGTACGGCTTGCGCCCCACCTGCGGCTTGTTGGGCTTTTCGCTGTCACCGCCTCCCCCACCCCCCCGGCCCCTCAGAATCATGGTAGACAAAACGAGTTTTATCGTGGCGACCTGACACCGAAGCGACTGCTCGCGCGGCACTCCGAATTCAATGTGCCGTCACATTTCGGCACAAGAGAGTCGACGACATGGCAGGGGACCAGCCGCAAGAAGTCGAGCGCCCGGACTATGAACAGATCAAGTCGTGGAGGTCCATTGTCACACTCGTCGTCTTCATTCTCGCAAGTAGGTCGATTCTGGCACGGTATATTGCTCTGACCGCTCACACCGATCCTCGCTTAATTAGATGTCGTCGTTCTCTTTCCCTTCCACATACCACTCTACATCCCTCGCAGGGTTTTCAACATCATCTGCGACGGCCTGAGTGCTTTGCGCATCATTTCGCCCCGAGAGGCAGATGATGAAAAGACCGAATCGCGACATGGCGCCGGCAAGGTCACCTCGTCCTTTGTGCGCTTCAACTTCCCCATGAACATGGTCACGGCACCCCTCATTGCCGACCTCTTCCTGCTGGCAATTTTGGCCATCGGCCGCAAAGAGGTAAAGGAAGGAACATATGGCGCCGACAACATCTTCCCGCTCGACATCATGCTCTTCTTCCTCTCGCTAGCGTATATCGCTATCTCCATCGACGCTTCCGGCATCATCCGCTACCTGGCGTTCAAGGTGTTACAATGGGGCGGCGACGCCGGCCATCGTCTCTTCTTTTACCTCTACGCCTTTTGGTTCGCCCTTACCAGCTTCGTAGGGAACGACCCGGTAATTCTGTCGGGCACCGCATTCCTGGCTTACATGACGCGCGTCTCGAGCAACATAGTCCATCCGCGGGCCTGGATCTACAGCCAATTCGCCGTGGCCAACACCGCTTCTGCCATCTTGGTCTCGTCCAACCCGACCAATCTCGTGCTGGCGGGTGCCTTCAATATAAAGTTCATCGTCTACACGGCACATATGATCGTTCCCGTTCTCGCCACCGGTGTTATCCTGTT
This sequence comes from Thermothelomyces thermophilus ATCC 42464, assembly GCF_000226095.1. Classification (NCBI taxonomy): domain Eukaryota; kingdom Fungi; phylum Ascomycota; class Sordariomycetes; order Sordariales; family Chaetomiaceae; genus Thermothelomyces; species Thermothelomyces thermophilus. Next base: position 1,433,378 of record NC_016475.1, read on the forward strand.
CCCTTTTTTGCTCTACATTGTTTTCAACAACGAGGCACTCATCCCGCGTGTGATCAAGATGCACGAGCTCCCCGCGGAAGCGAGGACCCGCAAGCCCGTCAACCCAAACATCCCACACGCCAGAGGAACCGCGGAGCAGCAGGAGGACGCAGCCGGCGAGCAAGGAAAGTTGTTGTCCCTCGAAGAGATTATCAATCCGTTCTTGGATCGCAAGGGCGCCGTCTTTGGCGCTCTCGTCATGGCAGTAACCCTGATTTCTGTTCTGGCGCTCAATGCCTCTGCCCAGATCACGGAAGAGAACCCTGTCTACTGGGTCACTCTGCCGGCCGCATTCGTCCTGTTCATCTGGGATCTGTCGTTCGGCTGGATACATCGACACGAAACTCGCGAAATCGCCCGCAAGGGACGCGAGGAGCTACAGCGCCTTCAACTGGAACAGGCTTTGCGGAGGGAACGGGAGAGGATGGCTCACGCGGCCCCCGGAGAGCGGTTCGCGTCGTCTGACGAATCGGTCTCCGCGCAGGTGGGTGCGCCGAGCGGCGGGTTGGAGCCTGGTGGGAATGTGCTTGGAAAGGATAGCATGGACGGCAACGTGACTACGACCGGCACGACGCCCAGCAAGTCACCAACGCAAGAGTTTCGCGGGGCGGGGAACGAGAAGAGCGCCGCACACGGGTCTCTTGGGGAATCGCAGCTCCAGAAACCGCCTCGGCGAGCCACGCTGGTATCGCTTGCGAAGGATGCGTTCACGTGGTCACAGGAGACGTTTCCAACCGCGACGGCGGTGATAGCTCATCTGCCGTTCGCGCTGGTGCCCTTCGCCTTCTCCATGTTCGTTCTCGTTCAGGCGCTGGTGACCAAGGGCTGGGTGCCGATCTTTGCTAAAGGGTGGGACGCTTGGGTGAACAAAACGGGCACGATAGGAGCCATTGGCGGCATGGCGTTTCTCTCCGTCATCTTATGCAATGTAAGACTCCCTTTCTTCCTCTTTTTTTCTTTCCTTTTCTTCTCCTTCTTCTTCTTCTTCTTTCCATCGTTTGTTGGTGTTCTGTGTTCGTGTACTAATTAACCCGCAACTCGCACCAGTTCTCCGGCACCAATATCGGCACTACCATCCTGTTGTCTCGCGTGATCCAGGCCTGGCAAGTTCTCTACCACTTCAAAGAGACCGAGATCTCGGACCGGACCTTGTCGGCAACCATCTACACCATGGCCCTGGGTGTCAACTACGGCGCCTTCAGCACCGCCTTCAGCGCGTCACTGGCCGGCCTTCTCTGGCGCGACATCCTTGCCAAGAAGCACATCCACGTCAAGCGGCTCGATTTTGCCACGATCAACCTGCCCATCATCGCTATCGCCATGACGGTTGGTTGCGTGGTGCTCATCGGCGAAGTGTGGATCATGAAAGACGACACACCAGCATCGGATCGATATGCTTAAACTGCTGAATACGCCGGATCGTTGATTTCACTATTTAGATTTAGATTTGCCTTTGGTTCTACCCCACGTCACGAAGTTATGATGAGTACATTGTTGTGGTTGAGCAGAAAATAAGGGCGAGCATTATGAATCTTACGTTATGGTAGACACTAGAGAGATGCGCAGGTCCGACTTTGGACGACGACCGATACGAATTTACGTTTCAACAAGCCGACATCGTAAAACAGAGGATATGCTGACTGTTGTACTGGGTCGATCGCGTGATCCGTACCTCACAGCGACCTCCTGCCCTGCATATGGATCAACTGGTATTCATGATGCTTCATTTTAGGCAGCAAACGGCCCAAAGCGTTAGAGTCTCAGAGGTCCAACCTCATCTCCCGTTTAGAATTAAACCAGAAAACAGCGCAGCCTTTCCCTGGTTCGATCTTAAAAAAGATCACCCTACTTACCTCCGGTAATCAAGCCAGGAAGGCAATGTGCTTCCAAACCTGTTTCAGGCTTGTGCTTCTTGCCATGTATTGTAATTATCCCGCTATGGTAATCACCAGCTCTGGAGACTTTCGTCATCGGAGCCCACCGTAAGAGCCGTGGAATACGCCGGAGAAGGCCCCAAGGAGTAGACGCGTTCGCCTGCCACCCCATCGTGGAATTGCCAACCGTCGTATCCGAACTTGACGCCGGCGCAGGAAAACATGGCTTCCAGGCGGTGCATGTCGAGTCGTCCTTTTGTGGTGGGAATACAACTGACGCGTCTCAGATGGGGGAAGTGACCTTGGGAGACGGCACGAGCAAGGTCGGCCATAACGCTGATCTCGAGGCGTAAGTTCAGCCAGGGATTGTCATCTACCACAGCCAATTGCAGCGAGACGAGGGAAGGGGGCAGAAGCCGAGTAAGGATGCTATCATCCTCCGCCGATCCGTCTATCATCTGGTACAGCAGGGTTGTGGTGAGAAACAAGTTCCGGAGGGCGGGGAAGGTGTTCAAGCTGCTCTCGAGCTCGGCAAGAGAGCGCGCACTCCCGTCTTGGGTTTGCGAATCCACATCATATTTGAGGTGCAGGGTGTGCAGGGTGTTCTTATTCCTGACCAGACACGCGATGATGTCGGATGACAGGAACTCGGTGTCTAATCATGCGACATACAGGCACAGTCAGGGTGGATGTTAGTCATGGCCATGCTACGATAATTATAACGACTATTAATAGGAGTTGTGGCTAAGCTAATACTCCCAGCCTTTTGAAATTCTGACTTACAAGACTCGCAAGAAAAGGACCTCGAGGCCAACATAGCGGGAAAGAAATGGTTCAAGACCCGAGTGGCTGATAGAGCTGTGGGCGATGCATACGTTTCGAAGACTCGGGAATGTATAATTGCTCAGCTCGCTCAGCATATCATCGTCGCACACGTCAAGGAACAAGCTTCGTATCATGAAGGAAGCCAGGTCAAGAATGCCGTTATGGCTGCCTGTGTGTATGTCGCAACAGGGATGTCGAGCGTCTCAAGAGGAAGGCTAGAGTGCCGGAAGCCCTTAAAGATGCCGCAGGGATGGCCATCAGGCGCACGCCTCCTAAGACGCTAAGAGTCTTGAGGCAAGGAAGGCAGGCCAAGAGCATAGCGAGCAATCCTGGTTCGCGCAAGGGGAGATCGGGATCCTTCACATCTCGGAAAGAACCAAGGAAATCGGCAAGCCGGATTCCGCGAGCGTGGGCAGCATCCTCCAGTACGGAGTCGGCCTCGGTCTCGGGGATGATGAAGAAGTGGGTAAGGCATATATACACCCTCTTCACCAGGGCAGCGAGGTCCTTTTTCCGTGCCACCGTCCGGAGGAAGGCTGTGAGGCGATGACTCCAATCGTCCATCAACGACGCCGACGAGTCGCCGTAGGCCCACGCAAACTCGTGGTAGAGTATTTCTTGGGCAAAAGGAAGGAATCTCCTGGAGACCAAGCACATGGCATGCAGAGCGGAAACGTCCACCGCGTACCAGGAGCGCTCTTCCCGCTTTTGCCCGGTGGCGGGGAAGTATGCGTGCGGCGTTTCGCGTGTTCCTTGGCGACAGTGCAGGCAGAAATTGCGGAGAATGAGCGAGATCAACTCGTCTGGAAGGCTGGCAAGCCCAATCGGGCCAGCTTGATGGTCCAGTTCCATTGTTTCAGCGAATTTCAATCAGAGATGCAACGGGTGAGAAGAAGAGGAGTAAGGGTTAAGTTTAATTAATCGGAAATGCCCAAACAATCTGCGGGCATGCGAAGGAGGAAACTGGGTTTATAATTACCTGATGATAACCCTAACCCCAGAACAACCTTGGTTCGCCAACCGTTCAAGGTGCAGGCAGGCATTCACAGATAGCGACACTATAAGAAGGCGGCCGGCTGTTTGCTGATTTTGGGGGACGGGAAAAGGAATGGCCACCCAATGGTTACTGGTATGGAATTATACACTGCATGTACAGTACGCATGCAGCAGTAATCAGAGTACGGTGAGTGCTTTAGGTTCAGGAACTTACGTTGTACTCAGTATTGATCGTTGAAAGTTGAATTGCGGCAGGCGCCACGGGGTACATACCAGGTACCTAATTACCAATGGCCACTAAGGTTCTAATGTGAGGGTTGGAGGCATGGGAAGGAACCACTCCTGGCCCGTTGAGGGCACCAGCAGCGTTTCGTGCCAGTGCGAACTTGTGGGATCACAGATGCCTCACATGATTTCAATGGTTGGTTGCGCCGATGCACTTGGATGTCCTTCCGGACTTGCTTCTTCGTTTGCTAACATTGCTGGTGTCTGGAGTGCCGGAAATGCACCAAAGGCCTTGAAACAAACGCACAGCGTCGATCGAGAGCAGGAGTACCTACTTAGGCCAGCCTAAACTTCGTGGCGACAAGGCAGCTCAGATACCTTGCCTAACCTTAGGCCATTTTAGTAAGTGTTTGCCTAGACCAACCTAACCCCTAGTGCACCCACCAGAGAAATAGAAGCTACCGAAGGTAAACTTGACTATATTAACTAGGCGAATTTGTTTATAGACCTGTTAATATAGGCTAATTCTAGTACTTCGCCTATGGATTTTATCTGTAAGTACCTTTATATAGGAAACTATTAGGAGAGTAACATAGTATGATAATTATGTAACTGGCTTGCAAAACTGTCGCAAAACGTAGGGCATGTACATGTACTGTATAATTACTAATCACTAAAACAAGCGCAGACTTTTATTGGAGCGATCCAGGAGATCGGTCGTCGGAGGTCGGACAATGCTCCCGCCGACCGATGCAACCACGGGCACAGGCTAGAAGGGACAAAGAGCAAGGGTATACGCATGATCCTATGTTTCGGCATCCCATCGCCACGCCGACGAGAGCAACGCATCGCGGCCTCGGATGGTGGAATCGACCAGATTTGTCAGCCCGGCACGAGCCAAAAACCGAATTCCGTCGGCCTCCGGGAAGAACTTTGTCCTGGGACGTCTTTAAAAATGGCACATGCTCTCGCTCTCTTGTTGTTGCGGTGTTATCACATCAACTCATCCAAGCTCGCGGTTTCATAGGTCCTATTGGAGGCCACTTCGCACTCTAGAACCTCGAACACACACAGAGATCGATTTACCTTGATTGGCCTCAACGCTCGCTGAGCGCCGTCTCGAACCCATCAGCAAACAGCAACAACAACAACAGCAACAACAAACATGGCCTCTCCCAGTGTCATCGTCTTCGGTCCGACCGGCGGCGTCGGCTCCGTGGTGGCGCGGACGGCGCAGGCCGCCGGCGCCCGCGTGACCCTGGCCATGCGGGACCCGAGCAAGCCGGCGGCGGCGGACCTGCCGGCGACGCTGCCGCGGGTGCGCGCGGACCTGTCGGACCCGGCGAGCGTGCGGGAGGCGGCGGCGCAGGCGGGCGCGCGAGCCGCCTTCCTGTACCTGGTCATCGGCCTGCCGGACCGGATGCGGGCCACCGTCGAGGCGCTCCGGGACGCCGGGGTCGAGTACGTCGTCTTCCTCAGCAGCGCGTCGCTCCGCCCGGGCGTCGACGTGCGTGCCGTCACGCCCGACCAGTTCCTCCCCTGGCAGCACGCCGGCGTCGAGGCGGCCCTCGACGACGTGTTCGGCGCCGCCGGCTACGTCGCCGTCCGGCCGGGCTTCTTCGCCAGCAACCTGCTCCAGTACAAGGCCGCCCTGGCCGCCGCCGTCTCGGGCGACGGCGACGGCGTGGTGCGGGTGCCGGCCGCGGAGGCGCGGCTGGACTTTATCCTCCCCGAGGACATCGGTCGCGTCGCCGGCCGCCTGCTCGTCACGCGGGACGCCCGCGGTCCCGTGACCCTGTTCGGGCCCGAGTCCCACACGTTGCGGGAGGCTCTGGAGCTCGTGGGACAGGCGCTGGGCAAGCCGGTGGTGGTGGAGGAGTTCGCCTCGGCCGACGAGGCCGCCGGCTACCTGATCCAGACCGTGGGCTATCCGGACCCCGTGGCGCGCTACCTGGTGGAAATTCTGAAAAGGCGCGCCCAGGATCCCTCTCCGGAGGAGATCAAGGAGCACGGGGAGGCCGCGGGCAATATCCTCAAGTATGGCGGGAAGGAGCCCGGCAGGCTTGTCGAGTGGGTGGAGGCCAACCGTGCCAAGTTCCTCGAGTGACGGACCCGGGGGATGAGTCCGCGTCAGCGTCAGGGGCAGCAGGTTTCGTGCGGTTTGATTTTGCTAAGGTGTATGAGATGTAATTAATACATACAGTCTACGATGAATCACAGAGTTGTATCGATCAATCCGTACCTCTCATTTACCTCAGAGGTGATTTCGCTGTCGCTGTAGTATTATTCGGAAAAGAGAACCTCCCCCGATCTGGTCAAACGTCGAGCTGAGACTACTTTACTGCCATCATGGGTGCGCACGATGCACCGCCCCTGCAACATCAACACGATTGCTCCTCGGTGGTATCTATTATAAGTCTGAATGTCGAGTTAGTTCCGACTAACTTTGGGCGAATGACATCCGACAACCGAGAGTCCGGTTCTTGTAACGGTAAAAAACGGGCGTACTGTATGTATGTATGTATGTACATCCATAATCGATCTTACGCAGCATTAGTGGTAACCTAGACGGTAATGCAGGGAATTATTGCACCAAAGCCGCTACAATATGTCACGGAAGCAACGCTGGGGGTAGAGGGCTAGGAAGTTCAGCACCAAGTGTAAGGTAAGCTGCTCGACACGAGAATGCATCGACGAAGACCTAGGTATAGGTGATAAACATACATCTCAATTCCACGCTGGCTATTTTGTCTCGATTCTGAAGTGGTAATTGAAAGTTCATACTCAAAGATCAATACACCTTCAACCCAACCACCGTGTCATCCCTCTTCCATGCCAATGTGTTTGCTAGACCCAGTACAATTCCGACAGCAGGTTGGCTCGTTGATACGTGTGGAACCTTCATTTTCTCCTTCACTGCTGAAGCATTACCAGAATCGCCAGGCGGCAAAGAGATTTGCAAGACACCACACAACTGTCTGTCAATGAACAATATGGCCGTCAGCGAAGCAGGACAAGCTTCTCCAGCACACTGGATCATCAATTTATTAGGCACATACCGTACACGCTTAAGTGTAGCACCTGACACTCTGGACCGTATCGGAGACCCAGCCGCAGAAGCTGCGGTACCCGGTCTCATCGATCGTCGCGATAAAGCCATCCTTGCAGCTGTCCTGCTTGTAGATGTCGCAGCGGACGCCCTTCCGCGTGATAGCAGAGCAGGCGTCGAAGTTGGGCCAGCTCTGGCACGAGTTGAGCGCCGCGACGTTGAGGTAACCTCCGGAGCAGTCCTCGCCGGAATACAGGGCGATGTCGCCATTGGACGGCGGCGCCGAAGGGTTGCCGCAGTCGGCGAGGACCGTTGAGGCGGCGCCCGCGAGGAGAAGAGCGATCGAAGTGAAATGCATGGCGATTATGATGAATGAAAACTTTTGAGGTAGGCTTTTCCTTTTCCCGAGCTGAGAAGACAGAGGCAGAAGGAAAGAAGTCTGAAGTGGCCTTGTTGTGTGTTGCTTTTCGTGTGCAATCACGAGCGAGGGGCCCGGGCTATTTATGCTTCAGAAACAATGGAGAATGGTAAAGTCTCGGCTCTCTCTCTCCATCTCCATCTCTTTCTCTCTTGCTCCGCCACAGGGTGTTGGAGTGGTTCATCATGTTGATCGTCCTCGTTCCAGCTGCTATAGCATACGAGGAAGGTATTCAGTCCGAATCAAACCACTCTCCTACCAATGTAGTGTTGGTATTCAACACAAACCAACTCCCAAAACTAAAGTAAGTATCCAGTCCGAGCCAATCACCGTCATCTCTTGGGCCCAAGTGATCGGGTTGCTGAAAAAAGCCAGCAAAGCGACTGCTTCTACATAGGTAGGTGAGCAACAGGGAGCGGCATCTGCCGATCTTGCTGATCGATGGCCAAGTCGCAGGTCAAAACGTGGCTGAGGGTGGCTTGGTCGCCTCTGTAGGGTTGTAAGACGGGTGCTAATCCAGTCCGGAATCTTCATCCCCTCACGGCGCCGATCATGACTTTAGTCGGTGATAGGTGAGCCAAGAGCATCCAAACTGGTACGTGTGGAGTTAACGTGGAGACATCTTGGTTTCCTTTATGTAAGGTAAGGCGTGGACACTCCACGTACCTACCTTTTGGGAAGCTTAGCAGTCGGCTTTCAATCCTCTGTCCGTAATCACAGCCCCTTGGTCAAGTCAACAACGTATTACGCAGTCGCCACACTACACTACTCCACGTAGAAGGAGAATTTGCAGATCCAAAAGGGCTAGGAAAGGCCAACTGCTCACCGTCAACTCATAGAATCTGCCCCCTATTAAATACGAATGATCAGAAGTCTGACCCCAGATATATATACTAATTAATGCCTTACTTGGCATAATGACCCAGCCTAACCGGAGCGTTGTCTCCTCGGGCTTTTTGATATGGTCAAGCGACGTGATGAAGCATGCGCCTATCCTGATCCTCCCAATTGGGCAGGGAAACTGAGACGATTAATACTTGAGGGATTGCTAGACTGAAACATCCCTAATAATCGTCCCTCTGTTTCTTCATTATCGGTACTTTGACAGAGAGAACCATTTTTACGTTCATCTGGCGACTTGCAGATAGTAGAGAATATTAGGCCCACTGTGTTTTGAACTGCTCGTCGATCACCTTCGTGTTGGTCGCCTGATCCGATCCCAAGTCCCAATTGACAGAACTGGTAGACAAAACTATTCGCAACTCTCTCCCATAAGAATCTTACAAAGTAGGTCGGCCGAATTAAACTCATAGGTGAAACAGGATATATGTAGGTAGATAATTGAAACGATACACATTGAAGAGCGAAGGAAGGAGTTTCGCTTCTATATAAACGGCTAATCGTCCTGATTAATCTGTAATTAATACACCCATTGGATGCGACACTCTTGGCATCCGGCGGTGCTCTTTCCCTCTCTATCACAATCGAAGGTGCATTTGAAGGGAAGCTTCATGCCCACTGTGGGCCTCGATGAGGGGTGCGCGAAGCGTATATTACCACAGTAAGGATATTTTAATAGCGTATTCGCAGCCGGATATAATAGGTGGACTTTCCGAGCTTGTTAATCCCCAGTCAAACTTTATTCTGGGGCTGACCAAGTGCTGAAGCATTATTAGGAAGGTGTTGACTCCCCGATTGTGTAGCTGCCAGTAGGCTCAGCTGTCGCCTCATTGCTCAGGTATCCGCAAGCTCGCCGCAGAGTTACCAAAGTTAACAGCCAATCGTCAATTTAGCAGGTGATTGCTTGCTGTCACGTCTTAATGTCGTATGAAATCACAGCTACGTGTGACTTGCAGCAAGGAATGCCCCTTTTGTTTGCTGAAAGGTTTAGATTGGGGTTTATTTTCATCAAACAAAGGCAGTCCTTCCTCTCCTCTTTATCTCATTTCTTTCCCGACCTAGCAAGTAATAGAAATCATGCAATGCGGTACAGTCTTAAAGTTGAAGCAAGCCTCTGGATCCCTTTTCCTGAGGCAGCAGCATACCTCGAAAATGGCGGCGATGACATCAATGCCTGTCAACGGTTCGTGATTCTTGCGAGTGTGCACCACCGGCCGCGCGAAAACGACGAACAGCTAGGTCGTAATTAGAGGTCGCCAGGGTACCCCTCAGCATGCCGTGACCGGTAGCGCCACGTTTAAGTAAGTTGTCGGCAGGAGAGCGGAGGGTATTGTTTTTCGAATCTGCTCTGAACACATCGCCCTTGCTACAGCAGAGTCAGATATGGGGCAAGATCGGCTGTACATAGCGGTATAAGTGCTATAGCAGGCACTCCTAAAACTCTTATATAAGCGTTAGGAGTAGTGATAAAATGCATTAACTCTCTTAAGTGCCGGAGATGCTAGAAGGTACTGTCTAAATATATATCGAGCCGTAGTCTATCATTCCTATTAGTAGGTTAGTCAGATCTGACCCCCTGGTAATCAAATCCTGTAATTAATAGCCGTCAAGTGTCCCACCCGGTTCAATGAATCCTTCCCGCAGCAGACCAAAAAAAAAATATTATCAAAGAATGAGAGACCTCTAGGGCTGTATGCCAAGTCTTGGTAAAGCGACCAGAATTGACCATCGTCTAGTATATGCTCTTGGATGGACAATTAGAGCCCGTCTGAGTGGCTTGCGCGATTTGAATCTAATTTAGACCCTCCCAAGAATGCGCAATCCTTATGCGGACCTGGAATTGAAATCTTTATATTCCGATAGCTTTCCCTCGCAGCTGACAGCAATGGGCGTATCAGCTGAAACGTGCTGTTGCCTCCTAGCTCGAGGGCCTTAGCGTGGTCTTTGGGTAGTCTCCTGTCAGCCTGTATACTGTTGACGCGACGCAAGTATAAGAGCCAAAGATTTTGATGAAACTGTTTAATCAGTTTCGGTGCTGAAACTCATCTGATTTTAAATAGTGTTAAGCGAGCCGTTTTGAGGAATGACTCAAAACTCCCAAACCACTAAATGGCGGTCGGTCCGGCGAGCGAGCAGCTCTCGCTTGCCTTTCATTAAAGGACACGAGGTTTTCTTTCCGTTCAAATATCCAGCTATCACACCACCAGGCGAATGCAATCAGTCCACCCACGCTTGCAGTATTAAATACAAGCAATTCCATGGATCGAGTTTCCGAAAACCCGGGAGGACGCTGGATGAAATAGCAGGCCGGCAAAAGTCATGGTCTCAGGACGTGGGAGTTCCAGCAGACTTGACGGATACACTCTTGTATAAGGTCCGAAACAATGGTGTGTCTTGTAATAATTATTAAATTGATCTTCCAGCTGACTACCTAGGTAATTACCTGTAAGTTCCATCGTTTGCTCCAAGACTTGAAACAATTCAAATACAGTCAAAGCAATACAATCAAATCAACGCAATTCAATGCAAATCCGACAGCCTGTAAAACAACTTCGAGGAATATCTGCTTTGAATTGCGTTGACTATTGGGCTTATTGAGTGCCCCAAAATTACCTCTACCGACTTCGCACGAGGATGCGTTCAACCACGGCAACGGCCACAAAGAACTCTCCCCTGTGTAAATAACCCTTGACCCCAGAATTTGGCGCCCACAGCATCTGACGGATAGTTTAAACCAGCTGTAATCCTATATTTATTTTTTAATATGTACTTTGATCGCTTCTGAGAGTCGTGAGGCCTAAGGAAAGGGAGGCAGACGGGAGGCAGACTCTTATGCGGTTAAGGCTATGGTTACATATGAGACCCGCCGTTTATGTCAATCAATTTGAACAAATAGAAACAACGCACATGTATTCGGCTGTGTGGCGAAGAAAATCAAATATTGCCCTATGTGTGCTTTGTTTGAATTGTTTCGAGCCTTGGTTTGCACTGAGTTCATTGCATTTGCGTTGTCAAGTGAACTGTTTGAAGCAGATGATAGTACAAGCTTATGCCGAGTCTCACTTCAACCTAAGGTATCTTACCTTATCTAATTGCACTACGTAATAAGTCACCTACCTTCGGTCAGTCAAAACGAAGGCACTTCTTGTTGATTCCTTTCAGTCGAAGATTGGGTCACGAACCGGGCCAGTACTCATATGGAGCAATAGTACCTCGTAAAACCAGGGGAGAAGATTAATAAGGTACCAATGGACTCGGTACCTCGGCCATCCAATCATAACAGGCCCTCGAAACATGTGCGCTCTGGGAATGCAAACCACCCCCCACAAGCTACTCCGTACCTCGCGCAGGAATGTTGCCTTACCTGCAGCTCGCTCGAATCCATTTGCGAAGTCCGAGTACTACCCAAAACATGGAGCGATAGGCACGAAGCGTGAAAGTTCCTCTCTCGGCCACGTGCTCGTGGACGAAGTTGTCTATATTAAGACTTCCTGACAATCGCAGTCCTCCAGCTTGTGACGCTCTCAGAGTCCGTGATTCATGTAATTAGATGCCTTTGATGAGGGGATCCTGGTACCGGTTTCTGCCTCTTTAACCAAGTCACAGAACCTCTCGCGGATTTTGCAGCAAGAATGCCAATGCCGTCCCTCAGGCGCCTCGCGGTCGTGGGCCTCGCCTCCCATGCCGCCTGCACTTCGATCAAGTACACTACTCCTCCGGCGGCTTCCGTTATTTGCAACGAACATTCGTACACGTACCAGGGCCTTGCGGGATACGGCTCCTTGCCCTCGGATGCGCGAGATCAGTATGGCGATACCATCAGCTTCGGGTCGTCAATGGCCATCAAGAATTGGACGAGGACAGGGAACAAGTACAAGGGCACCATGTACGGCCTTCCGGACCGCGGATGGAACACGAATGGGACGCAGAATACGATCCCGAGGGTTCATGTTTTTGAGCTTAGCCTCACGGAAACGGAGGCGACCGTGTCGAAACCGTCTGGCCCAAACGTCGAGTTCAAGTACCAACGGACCATCCTGCTCCACGGACCCGACGGCAAGCCGATGACCGGCCTCGACCCTGACTTCACCGGCGGCCTGACCTATCCCGGATTTCCCACAATGCCCGCTGCGACGTACCCAGGCGATGGATTTGGCGGTCCCGGTCCGGGCGACAAGCGCATCTCTCTGGACGCCGAAGGCCTCGTTGTCGAGGAGGACGGGTCCTTCTGGATCAGCGACGAGTATGGCCCATTTTTGTACAGATTCGACGAGAAGGGACGGATGACGGCCGCCATCCAGCCACCCGATGCCCTCCTGCCCATTCGTAATGGCAACGTCAGGTGAGATGCGCTTGCGAGAAGAGGATAATTAAGCAATTCCACGAACCATCGTATCTCACAAACAAAAACATGCAGTTTCAACTCCAACACTCCACCCATTTACGACAGCAGCCTGGTACCGAGCCCAGAAGACCCCGACCACGGCCGTCAGAACAACCAGGGCTTTGAGGGTCTCACCATCAGCGCCGATGGCAAGACGCTCTGGGCCATGTTGCAGTCCGCCGCCGAGCAGGACGGCGGCGCTTCGTCCTCTAAGCGCCGTAACACCCGTCTGCTCAAGTACGCGCTCAGACGAACCGACAAGAAGAAGACGAAAAACAAGAAGAAGGGCGGCGACGTCGAGGTCACGTACGAGGCAGAGTACGCCGTGCCCCTGCCCACCTACGAGAACAGCAAGGGCAAGACGCGCGTCGCCGCGCAGTCCGAGATCCACTACGTCTCCGACAGCCAGCTGCTCGTCCTCGCCCGGGACTCGGATGCCGGTCGGGGCCGGGACGACCCCCTGTCTCGCTACCGCCACGTCGACATCGTCGACATCTCGGGCGCGACCAACATCGCGGGTCCCAGGTTTGACGACGTCCGCAACGGAAACATCACGGTGGGGGGCACGTCTGATCCTTGTAAGTTCCTCTCTCTTAATCCAACGCTGACTTAAAAGTGTGATCACCTGCTAATGTTGGGTAATTATTAATCACAAAACTGGTGTGACAGCCGACGATCTCGTAGATGGCATCACCCCGGCTAAATTATGCCCTTTCATCGACTACAACCTCAATTCCGAGCTCAACAAGTTCAGGACTGCCGAGGGCGACCTTGTGCACAATGGCGAGCCGGTCAATCTCGGGCTCCTCAATGAGAAGTGGGAAGCCCTCGCATTGGTGCCCGTCATCCCGGACACCAAGGGAAAGGGAAAGGACGAGGGCGGGACCTGCGGAGGGAAGAGGGACGGAGACGAGTATTACCTCTTCACGCTGTCCGATAATGATTTCATCACCAACAATGGTAGGTCCCTCTCTCTGTTTCTTCAAAAAAAAAAAAAAGAGTATAAGAAATATATGTGACTCTGTTGTTAACACCGGGGAAGGCTACGCAGACTTCGGCAAGATCCACTACGTGGATGATTCTGCCACCGTTCCCTTCCTCAATAGCCAGGCATTGGTCTTTAGGATCACCCTACCTAGAGGTAGCAAACCTCTTATTTCATGAAGGGACGGGAATGAAGGTGAACCTACCACTTCCAGGGGTTAATCTACCTTGATATTATATGTATCATTGTAAAACTTCATATAATATAACCTCTACGATGGTATAATAGTCTTCACTACTTCATTACAATTCATATAAGATGATCTCGCTTTGGTATATGTATTGCTCCAATGCCGTTTAGGAACGTTGTCATTAAACGAACCCTGAATCTCTCTAGCCGTTATTATAAAGTGGGCTCCATACAATAATAGTTCATATATTCTATTCCATTAGTGACAACGAGCTTGGGGGAAAGTGTACTAGAAAATGAGTACGAGCGGGAGCGACTTTAGTATTGCTCAATGATTACGGTGCTTACCCTAGGCTGTATGAGTTAGGGTAAGGTAGTCTCGGATTGCTTGTCTACTTGCTTCTCAAGCCACCCGTAGTAGTCTGGTCTGGTATATTTCCCCTAGCCTCTTTAAAGCAGAAGAAGCAGCCAGCCCGTCATCTACCCACAATACACGCACCAACGGTAACTGTACCCGTTGTCGTAGCAGCCCTACAGCGTATACGGAACGTAGATACCCGGGCAGTTACATTACACGCTACAATTGCGAGGCAGTGACTATGTCCCTCATGATGAAATATCTTAGCGACTTGTGACTTGGCTCTAAGCAGCTAATAACTTAGTTCCCATATGAATAAATAAATCGAGCAATCTGTACCTGATTAGATCGATGATCTAAGCTCTTGGAACCCCTTTTAATCATATCGAGAATCCTATGTTTCTATATGGAGTAATTAACTCTCGGTCGGTTAGGTCAGGTACCTAGGTACCGGTTAGGTACCTAAGGTACTTTTTGCATTTGCGTATGCATTACGGAGTAGAGCTATCCTGTTAAGAATACTCCGTGAGCCCCTACGGCAATGTAGGTACATGCTAGGTTCTCGGATGTGTACGGATTATCTACTGATTAACACAGCACAAAATGATGAAATCTGGAGAATGCAAGCGTTCTTCGTAGAATGACAATCAACTGCACTATTCAGAGGTAGGTAATTCGAGAACTTCACACTTCGATAAAACAGAGACCTTCCCTTCTAGGTATCTCACGCCAATATATATAATTACAACAAATTATCAGCATTTCATCTATCCTTTTCATGTTTTGCTCCTTACTTTTATGAAAGACAGAAACAAACACACGTGCGACGACTTCATCCTTGCCCGTTTCCACTCTTCCTCCGAGTGCTCGGAACCTCGATATAACCTGGTTAAGTCAAGCATAATTATACCAAGATCCCCCCTTGGTCCACGTGTGACGGTAACTCTTTGCGGGTAGCGCATCTGCGTTTCCGGGACCAAATCAAGTTTCCGCACGATCTCCCAGCCCCCGGCGGCTTCCAGGTCCTTCTCTGATTTGTTCCGCTCATTCCCGCATACGTAGGTCTCAAAGGTCCACCCAACCAGAGTACACCATTCCCTGCGCGACCCTGTCCTGCCCGCGGTTCTTTATCGCAGCGCAGCATAACAACAGCTGGACTAGCTGCAGGAGCCGTGACAACGAAGCCGCGAGTGGAGCAGTTGTCTTAAACTTCCCTCTCATCCCTTCATGACGTGTACGGGTTCTTTGACCTGTTTTAGTGATGTACTTGGAGCCACACATACACGGTCTTAGGCCCAAACAGATCGCTGGCGTTGGTCAAGAGGAAATATTCACGCCCAAGCACCTGGATGATATTGTGGTCTGAACGAGGTGAACTCGGACCCTATTAGGTCGTTTCCCATCCGTCCGTTATAGGCCCTGAACCCTCGATCAAGTCGATGCTCCCCGCCTCCTGAGGCCACAATTCGGCGCTTACTTGGGGGAAGGCTTGAGACACAAGATAATAATCAGAGACAGAACAGAAGGCGCACATACCCGCCCAATGCAGGCAAAGGGGATCTCTGGCAGAAGAGGGATCGTCGGCGGGTGGGATACACGTATGTACCTGCATGCCGGCACATCGGACCGCCCGAACAAGAGATAGCAGGGGGGGTTAGCAAGGGGTAGCTGCCGCATCCCAACCCACCCAACGGCCCCTCGACGCCGAGCAGGTGGCAACGGCGAGGTGCGGATACCATCCCATCCATGGAAAAGAAACAACAGAGATGGGCATTGTCGCGCATTAGGCGGCCAATAATGCGGAGGCTGGCTCCGTATCCCACCATGTGAACCTTTTCTTGCCCTACGAACCGGCCCTCTTCCTCTTCTTCTTCCCCTCTTCTTGTTCACCCACTGCTGTTCAAGCCCTCTGGAACGACAACCCCAGCGCATTATTCTCACAAGAGTGCCCTTTCGTTCGCTTATGCCCTTCCACTCGTTAATACAGGTAACGTCTCCCGTCGCTCAGATCTTTTCTAGAAGGCCAGCTGAGGTTGTTGACAACGTTGGCTCATTAATACGCAGACAAAAGAAACATAAATCTACGGATCAGAACATCCAAAAGATGAAGCTCAAGATCGTCGCCTCCTTGGCGATGGTGGCTTCTGCCGTCGCGCAAGGTGTGACCGAGAAGATTGCACCCGAGGGCGACGCTCCCAGCGGTTGCAGACCCAACTTTGACGGCCCGTTCCAGATCACGGTCGTCCCGCTGACTGACAAAGCCAAGAGGGACTTGGCTCTCGAGGTACGTGGCAGTCTATGGCAACGTCAGATAGCCGACGTGTCGGCCGCTTCCAGGTCCTCCGGAGAGTGACAGTGCGATCCGGTCGACGAGGGGGGATGGGGGGTTTGGGCGTGACCTCCAACCCGGAGAACCAATCCGACGGGTCCAGATCAAACGCGCACTCCGATAAACGACAGCAGAGTCAGATGATTGCTAACCAGGGCACCCTCCCGCAACCCAAACAGACCCGCGCCACTTGCTCCGGTGAAGGCACCCTGGTCCTGCGCCTGTCCGACGGCGTCTTGACCGACGCCCAGGAGCGCACGGGCTACATCGCCTCCAACTACCAGTTCCAGTTCGACGGCCCGCCGCAGGCCGGGGCCATTTACACGGCCGGCTTCACCGCCTGCGCCAACGGCTCGCTCGCCCTCGGCGACTCGGCCGTCTTCTGGCAGTGCGCCTCGGGCACCTTCTACAACCTGTACGACCGCTGGTCCGCCGAGCAGTGCTCCCCCGTCGACATCGTCGTACTCCCCTGCGGCGGCGACGCCGGCGCCGGCAGCCAGGAGGGCCAGAACACGGTCGGCGGTCAGGTCATCACCACCACCGTCGTCGTGCCCCTCAGCGACGGCCAGCCGCAGGTCATCACGACCACGACAGTCATCCCCATCTGCCAGATCGACGACGGTGCGTTCCCTCCTCACACTCCACGTCCCATCCTCCCACTTTTTTCTTTTTCTTAGGTGAGTGAGAAGAAAGAGAGGCTGACAACCCTTGATCACAAACCTGCAGGCCAGATCCAAGGCCACACCACCCCGTGCGCGTCCGCCCCGACGACGGCCCCCGGCAGCCCCAACCGGCCCCCCGTCTCTCAGATCTCGGACGGCCAGATCCAAGTCACTCCCGGCCCGCCCGTGGTCTCGCAGATCTCGGACGGCCAGATCCAGGTGTCGGCCCGCCCGCCGTCGGAGAGCACCGGCTTCGTCACCGCCACTGCCACTGCCACTGCCACCGCCACCGGCTCGGCCTCGGCATCCGCTCCGGGTTCGGGTACCGACCAGGCGTCGACTTCGAGCCAGTCCGCGCCCACCGGCGCGCCCCCCGTCGCCACCGGCGCTGCCTCTGCCGTCCTCGCTCCGGGCGGCGGCGCCGGGTATCGCACTGTGGCGGCCGCAGCGATGGCCTGGTTGGGTGTTGCTTGGATGGGTTGGGTCTAGTTAAGAATGCTTGGAATGGATGGAGTCGGCCCCGACGATGATGGCATGGCTGACTGACCGATTCACCAAACCGACTTGAGCCTCATGGGGAATGGCTGAAATGGGTTGGGAATGGTGCGGTGTTTTCTGGAGGTTTGATTGCCTTTTTTTCATTGCGCTGTCTTCTTCTCTCTTCGAGATTTCGATGGAGTTCCAGTTTGCCGGCTGCGGCTGCTACCCGAGCGGCGTTATTGGGCGCGGAGGGTAGATTGTGCTTCGCGGTTCCAGCAGTGGGCTTTTCGGTCGAGCGCGGCATTTTGAGGCACCAATGGGAGTAATTATATTCAGGGGAAATCAGACAATTTCTCGTCGCAAGGCACTACCGTCATCCTGATGAAATCTGCTTCTAGTGACGTGAAGATGGCTGGCCATGTACCACAAGGCACGGTATCTAGTCATGGCCGAGTGATGATTGAACCTGCCCTGCTGCTCGTTCACTGATTCAACGAGATGTATTTTAGTGATGTCAAGCGAAAACCCGGGTTTGACCGAATGACCAGCTTTGCAAGCCTCACTCATTATCGCTCTTGTAGGTTCTCTGAAATATCGTCCTTGGGGCTCAAGAGTTGTTTACTCCGTACGACGGCAGCAGCAGCAGATTCCGGGGACGAGATGTCAGCTACCACTGAAGCTTAAATATATCGGGATTGCAGTTGAGTGCACCTGCCGCTACGCTGCAATGGGGTGGCGCTGCAGGGGGCCCAAGCTCAGTGGGGTCGAAAGAACTGCAGTGTAGTTAATCCGTAACTCGGTATTTTTTTGAAGTCCGTCTCTTATCTTGCCGCATGCCACGGTCTTCTGCCAAAATCTCCGCGTTTAGCCCGCCTCTACACCTGCACGCCAAAAACACCCTGTTGATACTTCAAAAAGTATGGCGGATTACTGGAAATCAACGCCGAAATACTGGTGCAAGCACTGCGGCGTATACGTTCGCGACACCGGTCTCGAGCGTGCCAACCATGAGGCGACGGCGAAGCATCAAAGCGCCGTCAAGCGCTCCCTCCGAGAAATCCACCGCAATGCCGAACAGAAAGAACGCGAGAAAGAGCGAGCGAAACAGGAAGTCGACCGCCTGAATGGGGTCGTCTCGGGAGTCCGCGGCGCCGCGTCGAGCGCATCAAAATCGACAACAAAACCAGGCGGTGGAGCGTACGGCGCGCCACCTCCGCAGGTATCGCAAGCCGAGAGGCAGAAGCAGCTGGAGCAGCTCGCCGAGCTTGGCGTCAACATCCCGACCGAGCTGAGGGGCAGCATGGCGATGGCGGGCGAGTGGACCGTGACCTCCACAAGGGTCATCGAGCCGCGAAGCGAGAAGACGGACGGGACAGATCCAGAATCGGTGCCGGTGGAGGCCCGCGCAACCGGCGTAAAACGAGAGAGGGAGCGGGCAGAGGAGGAGAAGGAGCAAGAGGAGGCCATCAAGGGGCTGTTTAAGAAGCCGCGAAAGTGGGGAATCGGATCCAAGACCATGCCGACCGAGGAGGACGCCGAACTGGATGCGTTGCTCAGTGGGCCGCTCGTGAAGACCAAGAAGGAAGAGAGCGAGGCTCCCCAAATCAAGGCCGAGGAGGCTCCGGAACAGCCGGCAGCCGGAAGCGATATCCCCGAGTCGGTCAAGAAGGAAACATCGCCCCCGATCAAGAAGGAGCCGGAGGAGGACGAATCTGGGCCTGGTGCTACGGCGGCAGACAAAGAGACCTCACCACCGCCTCCGTCGAGCGTGGCGGATTCTGGAGCTCCCGCAGTCGTGTTCAAAAAGCGAAAGCCCAAGAACATACGGCAGAAGTAGAGTTGCTCCTCCACCCATGGTACGTAGTGATCTAAATTAATGATACCCTTATTCTTCAATTTTTTGACCTCTTTCCATTCCTCCCGCTCTCCAGGACGCTTGTGCAGGATGTGATCGCCTGTTGAACGGTCGAGCACGTGATGCTGCGGCAGCGACCCTGGCAGCCTGTGATGGATTTTAGGCACCCGTTGACGGCCCTCAACTCCCACATCACCAAATCCTCTGCCTGGAACGTATCCGGTTTCCGCCATGGAAAGAAATACAGACGTCACCACCTTGCCGTGGAATACGGCCTGCCCCTTACTACATTACCTGAAACAGAGAAATGGCGAGTACAAGTCTCTCTACAAGGGCTGGCTCAACGGCACGAGCCGTGACTCGTACGCGCCCACAACGTGGCCGCACGGCCGATGCATGCTCATCGGCTTGCCCCTCGAGCTGGTGCTGCTCATCTGCAACCGACTGTACCAGACCGACCTCCTTCACCTGGCGCTCACGTGCCGCACCTTCGCCAACATCGCAATACCCTTGATGTACACGCGCGACGTCGCCGACTTTGACTGCCTTGCGCTTCGCTGGGCCTGCACGTTTGGCATCGTCGCCACGCTGGAACGGTCCCTCAGCTTCGGGGCCTCGCCTAGTCATGTCTTCTCCGCTGGCTCGCATGTGAAATGCCGTTGGGTACTCACCGAGCCGGTCACCTCCCCGTTTTCCGCCCATATCCTCTGTGGCACTCCGCTCAGCGCCGCTATTGTCGCCAACGAGCCCGAGATCGTTCGGCTGCTGATCGAGCACGGCGCCGACGTGAACGCCCCGGATCCCAAAGCATCGGATATGGGGTATAGTCAGTACTTCGAGATCTTGTTCCCCATCAATCTTGCCATGGGCACTCCCGACATGCTCGACTACCCCGCGTTCCAACCTGGCAACACGCAGATCGTCCGCCGCCTGCTTGAAGCCGGGGCAGACCCTAACCAGTCCACTTTTGGCCCAACCCCGCACCATCCGTTTATCGGATTCGAGGGCTTTACTCCGCTGCTGATGGCTATGCAGCCGCAGGTACCAGTTGAGACGGTCGAATTGCTCCTAGAATATGGTGCGGACCCAACAGCGCGGGGCAGTTATGAGGGCAGACTTATCCACGACCGTCTACGGCCCGGTTTCGATTTCCGCTTTGATAAACTTTCTCCCCTCCGGATGGCTCTGTACTGCTCTCAGAAGTACAACAAATTTCCGCTCGATCTGGAAAAGATACAAGTTCTCCTCATGCACGGGGCCGCCGACGAAGTCTCTTACATCTCCGGCGGCCCGGATACGAGACATCCCCTGCCCATCTTGTACCGCTACTGGAACCATCCCCAGATAGCCGCCGTTCTCAAGCTGTTTATCGCCCAGAAGGTAGACGTGGCGAGCTGGGCTGCGGCGTTGATTCCCCCCATCATCTCCGTCATCTGGTGGGTAGAGCAAACGATTTGGTTGTGCGAAAACAATGGCGCAGTGCACCAGACCTGGATCGCTCTCAACAAAGCCTGCGAGCTCATCACTCTTTTAGCCGAGGCGACTGTGGTAGAAAACCCTACCATGTCCATCCGGAAGTCATCCATCATTGATTCCGTGGTCAGGGTTCCCTCGCCCGCGATAGGATTAGCCGTGGCTGCCGACGGGCAGACAGCGCTACGTTACCTGTGTCGGCCGCCCGGCTTCGTGGGTACCCTATCTCTCATACGCCTTCTCTTGCGTTACGGGGCGGACGTGAACAGCCCGGATGCCCACGGCCGCACCGCACTCCACCATGCCTCCACATTTAGTCGCGGCGGCGACCAGGTGCGGGAGCTGATCGAGTTCCAGGGCGGGCCTGCAGTTTCGGGGCTCGTCATCGATGCGTTCGACTCCAGGAGCTGGACGCCTCTCCACTACGCCTGTCTCTTCAGGTCCTGGGACGAGCCGGGCGACAGAGCCGTTGCCGCCGCGCGGTTACTGCTGGAGAGCGGCGCGGATGTCCGTGCCAGGACCAGCAACGGCTGGACTCCGCTGTCTCTCGCTGCCTTCTCGGCCAGCCCGGACTTGGTACACGTGCTGCTCGACCACGGCGCGCACGCAGACGACCTACTCCTCTCGCGCCTCTCCCGCAACGCCGAACCGACCCTGGTCCCGATCGGCCGCATCGTCTTTCTCCACTGGGACTACGGCCACAGGCTGGTCGACCTGCTGCCGGAGGCGATGAACGAACTGGCCGTCCGCAAGGCGCGCGTCGCGACACTGCTCGAGCACCGATTAGGGATCTCGGTCCCTCTCCCACCGATGCAGGAACAAGCCGTGCTGCCATTGGGGTCCAGGCTGGACCCCCAAGCCCCTGCCGCCTCCTTGCCCAAGTTTTTCGTCGATCGGCTGGAGCACCCATTCGGTATCGCCGTCGAAAACCACGGCGACCTCACAGCCGACGATTTCGAGAAGGACATCGACGGAGTGCTCGGCGTCCTCGATCCGCTGGGCCTTGAGGCTTTGGTTGTTCCTGTATCCGTCCCGATACATCGGCCCCTCAACTGGTTGGATATTCCGGTCAATGCTTCTGATCATCCGTGGATTTCCCGGTAAGCTTTTTTTTACTGCGTTTCTACCAGGTCTGGTGCATGTAAGTTTGCGTTTCTGGACCCCCCCCCCTCCTTTTTTTTTTTCTACCAAAGTTCAAATCTGGTAGGGTAAAAGATTCCCGGTGAGTCGACTGCTTGATGCTGCTTACCGGTAGTGGCCTACACTCGTCGGCCCTACTGCCTTTCGGGATATAATAAAGTGCCCTCTTCACCAAGTTGGGACAAGCCCCTTTTAACCCATGGGTGAGTATTGAAGTGAAAGCAGACTATCTACATGAACGAGATATGGATTGAGCTCAAAAAAAGGAAATCACGTCATCATCGTCATCATCGTCATCACCAGCAGCATCATCATCGTCGCCGCCATCGCCCACCCCTCTCTTTGGCGGGCCACGAGTGACTGATCACGATGCCCCACCCCTCCCCCTTTCCCTCAATTTCCGTCACTCAACAGGGCCTGCCCTTCACGGTACGGATATTATTAGCACAGTCAGTCTCAATTCCTTCCAAGAAGTCATAAAACCACACAAGCCGCTCCCAAGTCCTCCCTCTCTTTCCCTCAGCCACGAACGGGCCAGACGCTGTCTACGTGGCGTCGATCTTGCTCTGGAGGAAGCGCGGGGCCTCGCCGAGCGACTCGGCCGTGTAGAGGAAGTGGGCCGGGGCAACGATGAGGGTGCCGGAGCAGACGAGGTCGCCGACGTTGCAGAAGACCTTGGTGCGGTCGGTCGGGTAGTCGGGGACGCGGCCGCCGTTCTGGAGGTTCTTGGTGTAGCCGAAGAGCACGACGCCCCGGATCTGCTCCTGCGTCGCCGTCCCCGTCCCCCGCAGCTCCGCGATCGCGTTGGACACGACGGCCGTCCCCTGGCTGTAGCCGCCCGCGACCACGGCCGCCCCCGGACACTTGGTGTTGGCCAGGTTGAACAGCCGCTTCGCCTCGTCGATCGCCGCCCGCGTCGTGCCCGCCGGCAGCGCGTTGTCGGCCAGCCCTGCCCGGTACGGGCCCCCCACCCCCTGCACCCAGATATTGTCGCCGTAGGCGGCCTCCAGGACGGACGCGACGTTGGGGCCCGCCGAGATGCCCTGTATTGAGACTTTGTCAGTCTTTGCAAGTACTCTTACGTAGGTCGATCTTATGGTTTTGTAGGGGTGTGTGTGTGGGTGTGTGCGCGTGTGTGTGTGTGTGTGTGTGTGTGTGTGTGTGAGATGTGCAAGCTCCTCCGGGACTACTCACCATGTTGCCGGGTTCAGTCGAGGCTCGGGCAAAGATGAAGATGGCCTTGGGGCAGTTGGCTGAGTCGCCGTTCTCCAGCTCGTTGCGGGTAGATGCTAGCTGGCGGGCCTCGATTTCGCCGGCGCTGGAGACCTCAGCCGGGGAAGTGGGCAGCGCGGCAGCGACGCCTGCAGCAGTGAGGAGCGAGAGAAACTTCATGTTGGCGGTTCCCTAGACAGTTGGGTTTGGGCTTGCAGAAGAGATGAAGCTTGGTGGGAGAGCGAACATTCGTGTCATTTCGAACAGGGTTTCGACATCTAACTTATACCTGAACCCGAGGGCCCCAAGAGGTGCCCGTCAACCATCACGAAGGTCCATCTCATGGCGGTGCGTCTGGTGCAGGAAACACAGGCACCACGCCTAGCCTCTGGGCATCCCCATTGCCTCCTCAGAGCGCCGTATTCTCGGATTCAAATGCCGAGGTCACCGCAAGCATTTCCGTTTTGGGGGTCAAGCGCCGGCCAAGGGTTCGCTGGTGAGGCTCAAGACGCAAATCTGGTTGGGCTCGGCGGTTCGGCCCCTCCTTCGATCGGGGGAGCCTCGGATCTCCTGAGACGCGCTAAATATACTGTAACATCTCTCCGTCCCACTGACCAGGTACCGCCGCAGGATCCGGGGAACCCCGGTTAGCGGATGCCACTCAGCACGATCCATCCACTGCTAGATACATACATACTTGGATCGTGATTAAGTACGAGGTCTTCCGTTGGAAGACACTCAACCCAATCTAGACTAACTACCTAAGGTAAGGTATCCCGCAGTCTTCAACAGGTGGCTTTTGCGGGGTGCAGCTCTTGGCGTCGTGCCGTTGTATACTTTAGACTAGATTTGCATACCTTACAACTAGATCAACGAGTTTGTAGCCGTGTGCCAAGTGGATAGCTGCCGAGGCTCGTCAGCAAGATGGCGTTGCTTCTTTTGGTGGTGTCAAGTGGTGGTCGCTGGCATTCCCCAAAACAGAGTACCTTGCGCGAGTGGGGGTGCCGAGCCCGGTTGCTGAAACGTGGTCACTGGTGAGGGACACCTGAGGATCGTCAGGCGCATCATACCACGGAGGATGCCTCCCGGGTCGGGTAGTGAGTGCCAGGAAGGTACATACATGGAGCACTTGTTACACTACCGTGGTTTCCGAGAAGAGTGGTCCTCAGTGTTTCATGACCAAGGCCAGAACATTCCATGAAATTTGGAAGGAAGAGAGGTTGGGGGGGTTGGGTTTGGAAGGGTATTAACAGTGGGGAGACAATTGTCTCGCCGTGATCAAGACGCCATGGCCAAACGATAAAGAAAAGAAACGACAGCCATGGTCACTAATTGGCCATTGGTTGATGTGGCAGTTCTCAGTAAATGTTTTCAAAAGATCGAATGTTAAGGTAGGTGCTACAGAGGCGAGGTGAACAATCAGTGATCCACAACCCATTTCGAATGCCTAATGCCTCAGGCAAGGTAATCATGCAGTGTATCCGTACACGCATAAGGTAGTTATATGTAATCCGTACATACCTAAGCCTGATGAAGGGGCCCACATGCACGTCTCTTGTCGGTGGTATGTAATATAACCAGAAGTTGTCATTCATGGAAATTCGTACAAGGAACCAGGTCTCTACCAGAGCTCAGCAAGTGCTTCTGTCCGCCGAAATAGTGGGGCATGTTTGAAGGATGGACCCTAATTACGTTCCAGAAAGTGATAGAGTTTACGAGATCAATAGCTTGGTGCATATCGCTGTCGGGATGTGTCCTGTTGCGAGGGTGCCCTGACAGAGGCTGAGGCTGGTAACGCTGATGGGATGGCTCCGAATGTTGAACGTGTCGCAAGAGTGCATTGGAAAAATTGGCATGTCCAGACTGACGCCTTTTCCATTGAGACGTCTGGGAGCAATGTCCAGAGTTGGCAAGAACTGTGTTAACCGATAACCAAAGCAAAAGCGCGAAGAGCTCCTTGTTCCATGAAGTTGATAAGACTCAGGCTTATTTGTGATAAGGGTCATTGAACGCCACGGCTTAAACACATCGTGGACCACGACGGTCTCAAAAACAAGTATTAAATAAACCAAACGAGGCCATCGCTTGGGATAGGCGATAACCGACCTAACAATTCTGTTGGTTGGACTGGGTAATGGGATATATGTATGTATGTACAATACCTGAGGTAATTTCTGTACATACATCCCGTTGAAGTGGCCATTGTGGCTGGTGTAAGCAGCCAGAGTGCCGCAAGACGCGCCTCTCCCGTGTTTTAACGACCTAGTTAGAACAGGACGCCTTGATCTCAGTGATTCATTCTGCGGCCCCGCAAAATGTAGATGGCCGACCCTGAGACGACCTCTAAACTGGCTAACCTCTCGAATCTCTTCCGCTGCCCAAGCGGTCGTCATGACGCCGTATTCGCCGATTTTCAAGCTTAATATATTATTCGGACTTCGCCAGCCTAATTAACGTAGCTGGACTCTTCGAGAGCAAGCACTGATGCCGAGCATTGCTACAGAGGACAAGATCCGATATCCCGCGGGATCCAGTTTACACGACGTCGTCGGCTAGGGAACGACCGGCCTCGTGTCCTCGACAAGTCCTCTAATACTGCCGAACGCAGTGATGAGCTTCCGGGAGCGTTGAAAGCAGTCTACAGTAGGTGGCTGTACGAAGGAAAAGAGTGCCTTATTGAACTATCTACAAAGGAGACAAAACGACTGATATTTATAGACAAAGGAACTGGCCAATGCGTTAAACAGCCTTATATAGCTGTGGTATATATATGGCTAATACTCTTAGAAGCTCTATAGCTTCTGACACACCCCCTAGTTAAACGCGATAATTGTTTAACTACGCTTTATGGTGATACTATTCTTAGTGTTATATCCTTTGTTACTCTTACCTCGATGGCTCCTTTAGGAGCCTACCTTCTATATTTGGAAGTCTGAAAGAGTCAAGTATAATAGAGCGATTCCTTTAATGCTATAAATTAAATATAGCTATTATAACTATAGTAGTAATAGTATTATTAGTTTTAATTATAGTAATAATAGGATAATATCTTTTATATTCGAATTAATGGATAACTTGTTAGGTATACCTATTATAAATATTATAACTACTAATAGATCGACTCTTACTCTTATAATGCCTTGAAAGTATAAGCGTACTAAAGCTTTTATACTATAAGTATTTTTATTGTCTCTATTTAATTAATGTTATTGCTAGTTTTATGGTTTTCTAGTGCCTTACTAGTCGTATTAGAATTATTTGAGCTAACTAAATATAGTAATATTAAAGCTAGTAAGCTTTATAAGGTGCCTTATAGAATATATATATAGTTAGCTCTAGTAAGATGTTCTTTTAGTAAATATTACGATTATTCTAGTACTAGCTCTTAATATTACTATTATACCTATAGTTCCTATAAGTATAAGGATATATATACTAATTACTTATATATCTAATAGCTTTTATAATACTTATATTAATCATAATAGTAGTCTTACTTCTCATATTAGGTTAGTAAAGAATTTAATAAAGGCTTTATTAGATAGAGCTAAGGCTTCTATAAGTCCCTGGATCCTAAACCTTTACCTTTGATATATAGGCAAATCGCTAATAGTTATATATAGGATCTTAAAAAGTTATATATAGTTCTTCGGAATAACCTTAAACGCGTTAGTATAGATGATATAGAGGAGTATAAGGTTAATAAAGCTAAACTTACGTATTTTATAAAGATTACCTGCTCTATATATAATATCTTCTACCAGTTAGGTAAGATTAAGAAGGCTTATAATGCTTATATTAGCATATCTAATAATACATTAGATGCTATATTGTTACCTAGCTAGGATAAAGGCAAGGGTAAGGCTATTAATCCTAGCAATAGCTAATAATAGTAGATAAGGAGTATTAGGTAGTATTTTATTTGGTAAATTTGACTTATTTTCTACCCCTTAATTATATAAGCCTATAACCAATATCTTAAAGATTAAAAAAAACCTTCTAGCGCTTAAAGGCTTATTAGCTAAATTATTTAGTAAGTCTATCTACTAGTATCTAACTAATTAGTAAATATATAGCTTTAAATGTTTCTTTTACTACTTCTTAATATAACTATATATTATAGATATCTATATACTATAAGCAAGTATTAATATATTCGTTCTTAGCTATTACTAGTCTTATTATTTACTAATTATTATAATAGATATTCTAGGGTTCTCTAAGCTTAAGATCGATATTTATAAATAGCCTTTTAAATGCTATAGCCTCTTTTGCTATAAGAGTGTAACAAACCCAACTCAGACTTCTTCTAAAAGGGTTCAGACGAAGGTAGATTGAGCAAGACAAGCAGGCAGGTCGTCTAAGGGATTCGGTGAAGCCAAAGGGTTTATAACAACACTAGAGTTATCTCTCATAGTAATTAGCAATACTTAGTATAAGTACTGTGATTATAGACAGGTTACTATCACTAGTAAACTCTCAGAGTCCACCTAACGAGTGACTATCTATATATATATATAATCCTAATAATCATTCCTAATCATGGTAATCGTAAGTGATTATATGGTAGTGATTACCCTAATCGCTGGTAAGCGTAGTGATTACTATGCTTCTTATATTATAATTAGTCCTTTTGTTCCTTTGACTTAATTAGCCCGTTTGTGCCGATGGCTTAGGCAGCATCTGTATATATATTTCTGTGACACGATGCCCTCCCTCTAAGGCTTTCGACCTAAAAGCCCTCTTTAGGTCGTCTTAAATAGCGCTAACATCCCTTATATTCCTTATATATATTTTTCTCCTTAGCCCCTTATTACCCTTCATACTATTAATTATACTATCTAATATATATAGATCCCTAGTATCTATTTATTATAAGCGTTTAGCTTAGTTCATTTCCGATTATAGGTTTGTAATGATAGTATATTCCTATTATATAGACTATAACCAAGTATATAAAATGATTAAAAAATCTTATCGCTACAAGGCTTATATACGTCAGGGTTATACTTATAATAGTTCTAGCGTTCTAGTTTCTTCTTATAAGTTCCTATTTCCTTATAAGGGTACGTCTCTAATCGTAACGTAGTAGATCGTATTATATACAAGCAACGTCATTTAAAGGCTAAAGAGAAAGAGGCCAAAGCCTTATTACGAGAATATTAATATAAAGCTTCTAAGGCATTGGCCTATCTAACTCGGGTCTATGAATAACGAGAGTTCCTAGTAGAGAAGGGGGCAGACATAGTTATATAGGGTTTGTCGAATCTAGACGAATTAGAGGCAGTAGAATAGCAGGAATTAGGGGCTGTTATATAACTTAACGGTAGCATTAATATTATTAACTAGGGCGTTATTTTCGGTTCTGTTCTAGGTTTGCCTTTAGCTAATCCGGGTTCTACCGATAGAACTATTCTAGTTTCTTAGCGCAGTTTAAATTCTTAATAGGTTCCTATAAGTTATCTTCTAGTCCGAAATTAAGCTATTTAACTAGGTATTATAGTTCCCTATTAATGGTACGTAAATCTAAAATTTCTTTGATATCCTATTCTTCCTCTTTATCCTTTGCTTTGATATATATAGCAACCTTAACGTTTTTCGGTGCTAGTTCGAGAAGTAAAATATAAAAAACATCTATCTATAGTTATATAGATGACGGTAACAATAATTGGTAGTTAGATATCGAAATTCGTTCTTTGATAACGAAGGGTCTAACCTTCTTAAAGTCTAGCTTTGTGCTTGGTCATTTGGTTTGTAAGTTTTATACGATCAGGTAGACTTTATCTCCCCTCTCTAGGCAAGGTCCCTCGAGCCTGTGTTTGTCGTAGTAGTTCTTTATTCTAGTCTTAACAAACTCGAGTTCCTTTTTAAGCTTTTTATATAGTACGTATATTTATTCCGCTTTGACTACTACTCTTAGCACTATGACCTCTAGTCCTTGCCTAAGGTCTGCTTTATATCTATAATTCGCGAAGAACGGTATAACTTTAGTTGTTTCTATTGGCGTTATATTATAAGCAAGTTATATTATTAGTAATAGTATAACTTAGTTATCTTGCTAGTAGTTAATATAAGAGTAGAGGTATTGCTTAATAACTTGGTTTAGTCGCTCCGTTTGTCTGTTAGTCTGTAGGTAATATGCTATTAATAGCTTACTATTAATGTCTAATCGTTATATTAACGCTTACTAGAACTTCGATACGAACTTAGTGTCTCTATTGGTAATCTATTCTTACGGCTAAGCATATACTAATGTAACTTACCGATAGATCACGTCTACTAACTATTTAGCTATCTAGGACTCCTTATAGGGAAAGAAGTATACCTATTTAGTTAGGTAATCTACTATAGTAAGAATACTATCGTAGGTTACTTCTATAACTATATTCTTAGATTCTAGTAGCTTTGTAATAAAGTCCATTATAACTAAACTCTATAGTTTATTAGCTATTAGTAGTAGCTAAAGTAGCCTATATAGCTTATATTATACTATTTTACTTTAATTATGGATATTATAGTTCTATATAACTTCCTTAACTTGTACCGTTAACTATAGAAAGTCATAGTGTTTCTTGACTTATATAATAGTCTTCGTAACTCCTTTATATCCTCCGAGTTTCAACTCGTAGAGTTCTCGAATCATTTGTAGCTATTAATCCCTGTCGTAGATATATGCTTTACCTTAATACTAGAGTTTCCCATCTCTTTCTTCCACTCTATCAGATACTAGTAGTCTAGGTATTGCTTAATACTATACCTCGTTAATCCTTTCTTCTTGAAAGATTATATAATACTCTAGGAACAAGTCAAGTAGATTATCTTCTATAGGTATCTACGTTTCGTGATGTAGCGTTCCGTCTGTTCGTTCCTTGAACAACGGTAGTGTTATTTCCGTTTATCCTTCTATATGATCTGTTTATTAGCTTAAGATATCTGCTTATACGTTCTCTTTGCCCTTCTTATAGCAGATCTCGAAGTTAAATTCTATAAGGAATTCTGCCTATTATATTTATCGTCTGTTAAGCTCCTTTATCGTCGTAAAGTATTGTAAATTCTTATGATCTATATATACTTATACTAGTTTAATTATACCACTAAGGTATAGTTACTATTCCTTAAAAGCTTTAATAATTATAAGTAGTTCCTTATTATAGATTAGATAGTTAAGATATAGTCTATCGAGCTTCTTTAAAAAGAAGGCTATAGGATATAGCTTTCCTTGTCTGTCTTATTGTCTTAATTATTCTCTAATGGCATAGTCTAAAGCGTCCGTTTCTACCTTAAATGGCTTCTTAGAGTCTAGTAGTACTAGTACTAGATCTTTGGTAATAGCATCGTAGATCTATATAAATGCTTGCTCGTGTTATTCTTCCTATTAGAATTTAGCATTCTTCTTAGTAAGTTTGTATAAAGGTCATACAATCGCTCTAAAGTTTCTAATAAATATCTAGTAGAAGTTTGCAAATCTGATAAAGCTTCGTACTTCCGTAACTGATGTCGGTTATAGCTAATTCTTAATAACTTTAACCTTTAAAGGTTCTATCTAAATTTGTCTTAGGGATATCTTATATCATAAAAACACCGTTTTCCTAACATAGAATTCGCTCTTTTCCTTATTAACTAATAGTTTATATATATATAGCACGTCTAGCATTACTTTTATATACTTCTGATGTTTATCTATCATTTTAGAGAAGATAAGTATATTGTCAAGATAATATACTGTAAATTTGTCAAGAAAGGGGTAGATAGCTTGATTAATTAGGGCTTGGAACGTTACTAGCGTGTTTATAAGTCCGAATAGCATGACGAGGTACTTGTAATAGCTATAGGGTATCCTAAAGGCCGTTTTCCACTTATTACCTTCTTTAATCTATATATAGTTATAGGCTAATGGCAAGTCAAGACGCGTAAAATATTAGGCTCTTACTAACCAATCTTAGAGCTATAAGATTAGTAGTAATAGATATTAGTTTTTTATAGTCTATTCGTTAAGTTACTAATAGTCGATATATAACTATAGCTTTCCGTCTTTCTTAGGCATAAACAGGATTAGGTAGCCTACTAGCGATGTCAATAGGTAGATATATCCTTTTTAAAGGTTCTCCTCCAAATATCGCTTAAGTTTTTCGTTCTATATCTAGCTCGTATAGTAAATCTTAAAGAACTTTAGTTATGCTCCTTCCTTAAGCTTAATCTTATAATCCTATAGGCTATACTCTGGTAATTCTTCTAGATGCTTTGGTTCGAATGCTAGGTGTCCTTTGTATTCCTTCGGTACTTCCCTAGTCTTGTCTTGTCTCTCGGTCTTCTGATAGTATATAAACTTGGTTCTATCTATAGCGATACTAGCGATTTCTCCTGTCTTAATCTACTACTCTAATTATAGTGCTCCGTATTTGTTAATAGAGAGAATAGCTATTAGCGGTTTAGCTTGTTCCTCTTATTGTAACGTCGGTATCGTTATACCGCTTCTTCTAGAGTCTGTAGTGGTCTGCCTACTACTGTCTGTCTCTTACGGTAGATCTATAGGACATGCTTTCCCCTAAGCATCATCTGCTTACGATCCTTATATACTCTCCATCTCGCTAGTCGAATACGACTCCGTTCGGGGTTATAGGTAGCTATTATTCTTCTAGCTAATGTCTAGGTCATGATCTTCATACTATAATAACCCTAATATTATATCTTTATTATTACTTATATCTATAATACTAAATATGACTACTATAGTCTTCCTTACTATAGTGATATTGATCGGTTTAGTCTTCCTACGTACCTATTACGTCGGAAATGGCCCTTTGACTATACTATACTTCTGCTTTATTCTCTAGGGTATTTATAGCTAATTTATAAGCGTCGGCGAAATCAGGTTTATCTCTATTCTACTATCTACTAGTACAAGCATTTTATACTATTTCTATTATACTATTATCCATAGTCGCTTATCTTGCTACTATCGTCTAAAGATTACGGTGATTTCCTATATTTCTGCCGGGAGGTCTCGATATAGTGGTCTCTTATGCTAGTTCCTCCTGTACTATGCTACTACTCGCCGCTATATAGGCGTTAATGGTTTCTAGGCCCTTTGAAGGGCCCTGACCTGTTTCCTAGGTTAGTGCTAACCTCTTTAATTATTTAGCTAATAGCGGCTTTATCGATCGTGCTCATTTCTATAAGCCATTAAATACTTATAGCTTCCTATTATTAAGTCTGCTCTGCTTTTCGTTATATATACTATAGCTTTATCTAAAGCTCCCAAATTCGCGATTTTTTTTCGTCTGTATAATAGAGGTAGTCGTTACTTTAGTACAAGTTCTATATATCTTGTCCTATTCTATAATACCTAGGCTAGGCTTGTCTTAGAACTATTATAATACCTTCTAAATCACGGGCTTCGATCTTCTAGAGTAATTCGGCCGCTCTATTTCCTATATTATAGACCTATTCTATAGGGTATAAGCTTCCGTCCTTATTTCCTTATTAGGTCGGCTAGTAATTGTTTTCGAATTTGTCGCGGAAGTGATATCGGCATCCGTATACTATATACTAGAACTAGAGCACTTACGTATATACCTTATATTGAAGGTATAGTCGTATAGCGTCACCTAGGAGGTATTAGAATTCTTTCCTAAATCCTTCCTATTATATATAGACCGTAGGTACCCTAATACTAAGGTAGGAGTATTTCTTTTAGTAACTTTCCTATATATACTTATCTCTTCCATAGTTTGTATATATAAACTAGTATTCTAGGTTCTATATATCATTACTAAGTTACTAATTATCAAAGTACTTAGTATGACTATTAGGCCTATTATATATTATAGGCTATTTTCCTTTAATAGTTTCTACAATACATTAGAGCTCCCTTATCTTATCTTTCATCTTATCACTCTATTAGGCAAGTCAAGTTAAGCATCTATCCCGTTCGTATAGTTCCGTATTAAGTCAGAAAACTTTATTATAGTACTATTCGATTTATTCCTAGAGGAATAGAACATTAGGTCTAAGTCTTTCGATTCCTTAGATATTAGTTGTTTACGATCTATCCTGCCTCTATATAACCATAAAACCCTACTGCCTTAAGGCTAGGAGAATCGAAATTAGCAGTATATACTCTCCTACCATATCCTATTTGGCAAGACCTGTCTCTAGGTCCATAGTGACCAGTTTAGAGTACGGTGCTTATTCGTTTTCACCGTTGCTATCGTGTCCGAGACTGTCTATATTACTGCCCTTATCTTTGTAGCCTATAGCCGCTACTTCGATAATGTCCTTAGTAGTTTTATTGATAGCTATAATTTCCTTTCTAGGGACTATCTTTTACTCTTTCTTTAGGCTTTAACATTCTTGCTTATAGTGCCCTTTCTTTTTATAGTTATAGTAGATAATATTAGACTTGTCTTTAGTCGTCTTCTTCTAGTCTTACTTCTACGCTATATGTATATCTATAGCTCCAGGGTATATCTTATATAAGGTACTAACGTATATTCGTTTTTTCTTATCATTAGTTTTAATTATAGTTCTATTTATTTGACCTTATTTCTATTACTTTCATATATAGAGTTAATTATCGATTCTAATGGCCTATATAATATATTTATCTAAGGTCTTAAGCCGATTATACTTATATAACTTATCTTTAACCTTTTCCTTTAAGCCGTTATAGAATAATTATATTAATACCTTATCGTTAAGCTAAGACTTAAGTATATCCTATCTAAACTATATAGCATAAGAGGCTATTAATTTAGTCTATTAGAGATTAGCAAGTCTTTCTTATATATAAATCTTCTTATCTTTGTCACTAAAAACCTTTCGAAGCTCTTCTTCAAAACGGTCGTAAGATTAAAAGACTACCTATATAAATACGTCTCGGTCGTCTTTATCTTCCTTAGTAAGATAGTCATTCTATATAGGCTTAAACTATCTAAGTACCTTACCCTCTAGTCTTATAGCTATATAGAGGACTTTAGCTTTATTATCCAGAAACTTGTTATCATTAAGCCGGAAGTAGGATCGGAGGTTTATTAGGAATCCTACAAGATCCTCCTTAGTTCCTCTATATTTGTTAGGTAGTTCGATCTTGATATAGCTCGCTTTAGCACCCTTAAGTACCTTGATTTTGGCATAGGCCTCGTTAACCAGTTTCTACGAGTGCTTTTCGCTATTCTCGAGTTCCTTAATTCGAGCTTAAGTAGCCTTATCTCTTTAGTCTAACTCCTAGATTCGCTAATAGAGTTAACCAAGCTAGGCAAGCAGCTATTCGGCTATAACGTTAGTAGCTATATCGATATCGAGGTCGAAGTTACCTTTGTTCTAAACCATGATAGAACAAAGAGAGTGATAGCAACGTGTAACGAACCTAACTTAGACTTCTTCTAAAAGGGTTTAGATGAAGGTAGATTAAGCGGGACAAGCGGGCAGGTCGTCTAAGGGATTTGGTAAAGCTAAAGGGTTTATAATAATACTAGAGTTATCTCTTATAGTAATTAGTAATACTTAGTATAAGTATTGTAATTATAGATAGGTTACTATCATTGGTAAACTCTTAGAGTCTACCTAACGAGTGACTATCTATATATATATATAATCCTAGTGATCATTCCTGATCATGGTAATTATGAGTGATTGTATAGTGATAATCACCCTGATCACTGGTAAGCGTAGTGATTACTATGCTTCTTATGTTGTAATTGGTCCTTTCGTTCCTTTGACTTGATTAGCCTGTTTGTGCCGATGGCTTAGGCGGCATCTGTATATATATTTCTGTGGTAAAGAGAGAGCATTAGAAGTTTTACTTTAGTATTTAACATTATAATAGTATCCTAATACGACACTTTCTATATAATAGGACCTCTAAATAGGAAGAAGATATATCCTCATAATAAATACTACGTATCTAGATTATCTATATATAAAGCGTCCCTAACGATTATAAACATTAGACCTTTTAACGCTTGCTTGCCTCTATACTAGATTAATAGGTAAGAGCTCTTAAATAGATATCTTACTACTTGCTATACCTTTAATAAGTAGTCTAGTCCTAGGTTAGTTAGATATTAAGATAGTACTAAATAGGTATATATAATATCCAGATATAGTATAACTATATAGTATGGGATTAATCTAATAAGCTCCTAATACTCTTTAATCTATATACTAGTAGCGTTCCCTTTGAACTTCTTAAGTTCTTTATAGCTTAAGGGAGTTAGCTTATATATAGTAAGTATATCTAGCCTATATCTTCTTACTACCTTTCTAATATTATAGTTATAGACTAACTATATCTTATATATAGGTCGGTCTTAAATTACCTTAATGCCAAGGAACTAATTAATATTACTCTACTTATGGATATTATATTAAGCTTTAATTCCTTCTATTATATACTTAGCCGCTATAGTATTACTTTTATAGAAGAAGACTA
Organism: Thermothelomyces thermophilus ATCC 42464; assembly: GCF_000226095.1. Lineage (NCBI taxonomy): Eukaryota > Fungi > Ascomycota > Sordariomycetes > Sordariales > Chaetomiaceae > Thermothelomyces > Thermothelomyces thermophilus. The sequence goes on from NC_016475.1 coordinate 1,469,204, forward strand.
AGAAGTCATTAATATGGAAGATTAGAATAAATTATTCATTATAGCTTAGGAAGAGCTACTTCTCTTCCCCTAATGGTTCTATACCTAGATCTAATAACGTTTTATAGAACCCCTTATACCATAAGAGTAGCAAGTCTCTTAAGCTATATAGAGCTCTTTATAACTCTATATATTTTCTTAGCTATTCAAATCCTTCTAGTAATTTATGGACGATAGGATCGTCTTCCGGTCGTTCGGCGTTAAGGAACGCTTACGCTATATCGAACTACTTAACTTCCAAGTCAAAGTATATAGCGATCGCTATTATTATATAGAATGACTATACTACTAAAGTAGTTATATACGTACTTTTTACTAAGCTAATATCTTATAGATCTCCTTATATATAGATCCTTACCTTGTATTTCTCTAAGAAACCGTCCTTATTAAACTCATATACGAAGACCTATTTTAGTAGGATAGGTCGCACTTTCGCCTACTTATATAGTACGATCTTTTACATTCCCTTGCTCTCTAAGTTATATATCTCCTTGTAAGCTATATCTTTAAACTATTATTCCAATAGGTGGTTATATAGGTCTTACTAATTAGTAAGAACGTAAGTAAGATCATTAATATATTAATATAGCTTATTTAGGGCTATTCTAAGGTATATAATATCCCTTTATTATATAGTAGTAGTAAATACTATATATATTGTTCTTATACTCCAGTCCTCTAAATAAGCTTCCTATTAATTAGATAGATAAGTCTTATAGAACTATTACTAAAGTTCCTCAGTTATATAGATAAAGGAGTAATAGTAATTAACTCTCTCTTTATTTTATAGCCTTCTGCTTGACCAGATAAGGTCCCTAGGCTTGTAAGCTCTCCTCCTACCTCTGCCTCTCCTTATAGGAGGTTACCAAATAGCTTCTCCTTTGCTCTTATATTCTAAAAGATATATTAGCTAATCTAGACTTTGCTTAATACCCTATTCCTCCTATTCCATAGCAAGGTATAATATATTAGTAGTACTATCCCTAGCTCCTAGCTCTTCTATTAATATACTATATATACTTGACTCTTTTATAGAAGACATTTCTCCGTTAGATCCGACGGCTCCCTTACTCTCCTTAGTATCTAGTTAGCTAGCTAGTGACTAGGAAGGCCCTAATTTAAACCTTCCTACTTCCTAGTAGACATCCCCTTTTCTAGCTAGTATAAGGTAAGTTACTAAAGGCTTAGGCGTATATTTAGGGGTTAAGAGTCCTCTAAAGCTCCCTATCCATTCGGTAAGTTCGGTTGTTACTTGCATCTCTACTAGAAGAGTCTCTAGAACTAATTGCTCGCTTATAGGCTATATATTAGAGAGCTCTCTTACCCCTAAGTCTTAACCCTATTAGAGAGGTCGGTCTACTGCCGGACTCTCTTACAATAGAGGTAGCTAAGCCACTATAATAGAGTCTTCTATTAGTTACTAGGTCTATTATAACGCTTCCTAGAGAAAATCGCTATCCTAGGAATCTTTGCTAAGATCGAACTTTAACTTCCTAGCTTGCTACCGCTAGCGATGACTCTATCGGCTACTTTTTATCTAGATAGTAGAAAGTCTTCTTATCGAAGCAAACGTTACGAGTTATAATGACCTTATTAAGCTTAGGTATCTAAACATAATAGATATTGAATATATAATATCTTATAAGATACCCTATTAGCCTATATAGTAGTATCTTAAAGTCCTTTATACGTTACTTAGCTTCCCTATCCTTATAGAGGATATATACCTAGTATCTATATATAAAGATATTACTTTAGTCTAGGTATAAGTTACTAATTAATGTAATTGTCAAGCTAGGTTTGTACTAGTAAAAATACTATTTAAACTAGCTATAGAGTACTTTATTAGAAGTTCTAAATAAGTAAGTATAGCTTAGGCTTATCGTATATAAGTATATTATCGCTTATATACTTTTTAATTAGAGCTTTATAGGCAGATTTACACTAATAAGTATCTTAATTAGGTATAAGATTAATTCTTACCTTACTTGCTTTACTAGTTCATTAGGCTTATAGGTATATAAAGGTAAGAGTTTAAAATTAATATCGCTTTCTATAGCCTAAATCTAGTAATATATTAGTATATGCCTTGCTAAACTAATCGTTATAATATTATTATCCTACCTAATCTTATAGATAGTAAGCCTATATTAGTATCTTACCTAGCGCTTGAAATTCTGGATAACTTCTATAATTTAATCTAGTGACTTTATTATTAAAAGAAAAGGGAAGAGCTTCTTACTATACTTATTAACAATTATAAGTAGCTATCGTGATCTATTAATCACTTTAGGATAGTCAAATAGATCCTAGGCTATTCGCTAGAATAGGTATATAGACTTCTACTTAGGTAGTATTTTACTAGAGATAACTTTACTTATATAAGTATAAGTGTAACTCTTACACTTAATATACGCTATCCCCTTAATATAGACATTTCTAGTATTATTAATAAGCACTTTTAATGCTTCTAGTCCGAGGTAACTAGCTCTTAAGTACTAAAGATCCTTAGTGTCCTCTCTTATGGTAGGTAATACTTATATCTAGGACCTTCCACTATATATGGTAAATATATTCTATAAGGATATATAAACATTTATAGTACCTGCTCTACTAATTTAAACGTAGTCTAGGAGGCTTAAATGATAGGAAAGTAGCTTATATTCTAAGAAGGTAAGATTATACTTATATTCTAGCTTATCAAGAATAACGTTATTTTCTAATGTTCCGAAATGTAGTAAGTAATCTAAGCTATAGTACTAAGCGCCTACCTTAAGTAATGGAGCTTCTAAGACAATATTAATACAGAATCCTTTGATAATAGCGATATCCTTAAGCGTTAGGTTCTTAGTATATAGTCTATATAGTCTATCTAGAACGTTCTCGATCACCTAAGTACCCTTCTTACTAATAGAAAAGGTCGTTATATCTACTTTAACGAACTTAGGATTATCTACCTTAATAAATGTCTTAGGTAAAAGGAACTTCTTATCATTAACTAAGTAGGTCATGCTATATAAGTTTAATAAAGTGCTTTCCAAAAGAGGATAACGTTATAGAGTAACTATATTAAATGCCCTATAGTAAGTCAAGAGCTTACTAAGTAGCTAAAGGCTAATAATTAATATATTAAGAGAACTAGGGTATCTTACCCCTAACTACCTAGAATAAGATAGCTCCCCTTACTTAATAATAAGTTAATTTTTCAGTCTAGCCTACTTTAGCTTATCAAGCTCCCAGTAAATCCTCTTATACTCCTTATTAGAAAGGTATAAACGTTACTTATTACCATAGATAGCTTGCTTAAGCGTATAGTAATCTACTAGATCCTATAGATATTCTAGATACTTATAGGGACATCTTATATTATACTACTAAGTATACAAGTCTCTACCTCTCTCCTTACCACTCTTTTAAGCTATAGGAAGTATTAGTATATAAGTTATTAAGAAGATTCTATACTTCCGAGAGACTCTAGATTATACGTTGTTATTAATCAGGATTTCGGCTATCGTAATAAAGGTACTAAGCTCTAGAAGTAGTTATCCTATACTATTAGTAAACTCGATTTCTATCCTCTTATTTGCTACCTAGATTAATAAGATATATATAGTAATAACGTTAAGAAAGGTATAAAGTCCTTATATACCTTATACTTCTAAGATATTATATTAGATAGCTCATTAGAAGGTAATATTAAAGTTATAAATCTAGCACTATAGATTAACTCCTAAACGCTTAGCTATATTAAGACTAGCTATATATTATATAGTAACTACTATATAGAACATTATAATAAATAGTATAAATATAAAGTAAAGCACCTAGATAATCTCCCTAATAAGGTTAATATTCTTCTTCTTATATACTTTTATAGCTTTATAAAGTTTAGGATCTATAGTATATACTAGCTAACATTATAACCATTTTATCTACTTACTAATATCTATAGTATATATAATATCTTTATAAAAGGAGTCTTATAATTATATAAATTTAGCTATAACGGCTATATTAGAAGGCATTAAATCTATAGATATTAAAGGTAATAATCCTTCTAAAAGTTACTCCTAAGAAGCTAGGATAAGGTTATCTCTAGCTTACTTATAGGTTAAGTACTATAGAACTTCTAGATCTAGCTTATAATCGCTATCAGGGTTAACGAATCCCTATATACTAGCGAATTTAGCCTATAATTATAGTTCGATATACTACAAGTTCTAGGAACTAGGCCCTATAAGGCATATAGAAGTCTTGACTAGGATCTCGAATATAATAGACATATCATCGAAAGCGTATTAAAGCAAAGTAAGAAAGTTCGTAATAGAAGAAGCTACTACTATTATTAAAGATATATCGGTAGAGAAGTAGTTAAGGCACCAGGCTTATAACTGCCAAACGTAGTAATGATATGACAAATCCAACTCAGACTTCTTCTAAAAGGGTCCAGACAGAGGTAGATTGGGCAGGACAAGCAGGCAGGTCGTCTAAGGGATTCGGTGAAGCCAAAGGGTTCACAACAACACTAGAGTTATCTCTCACAGTAATCAGCAATACTTGGTATAAGTACTATAATTGTGATTGTTACCACTGGTAAACTCCCGGAGTCCACTATAATAAATGACTATCTACATATATATATACTCCTTCTAGCCGCTTATAGCCCTCTTCGATCCTGTCCTTAGATTGCCTTTGGTAGCTAGCTATCCTCTGTTATCTTTCCCTTTTTGGCAATTTGTTCGCCTGTGGTAGCCTACGCTCCCTGGCGATCCGTGTTAGCCTCGCTTCGTGCCCTTCTTGATTAGTAGCTCATTTAGCCCTCTGCGCCCCACCGGGTCGCGGTATATGGTTGGCTTGTAATACGATGCCCCCTCTTTAGGGCTTTCGACCTGAAAGCTTCTTATGACTTGTTTTAAATACTACTAATACCCCCTCTTTTCTTAATAGGTAATATCCTTCTTCCGCTAACTTCCTTTTGTTATGGCTGATCGTATTTCTAGGAATCGTCGTAATCTTAAATACGAACGACACGCTATTACGATCAAGATTAAGCGAGAGGGTTACAAAGTCGCCATACCTTATAAGCGTTATTAGAATATAAAGCTGTAGAAGCGTTATATAATAATAGAGGGTTTAAATAAGTGTCAAAATTATATTTGTATAGGTAAGAAGTATAGTAGTCCGAACGTCACAGATGCCTATAGGTTCCTTATTATTTTCCTTTATAGTCTTGGGTTACTAACTGTCTTAGTCCTTTCGAATTTATTAGAGCAGGAGAAGGTTTCAAAAGAGATTACTAAGACTAAGGCGTTACTTACTTAAACACTAAGCCATTTAAGTCGATTACGTCATTTATAGTAATCCCTACACGATCGTGGTACCGAAGTTTTTCGTCATGGCATAGCTTGTCTAGAAGAGGAGGAAGAACCAGATACTCCTCTGCCGATGTCAGAGGCATAGACCTTTACGGGTTAGGCTCAGGCGTTAGGTACTTTTGATATGCTTGATTAGGAGTCGATCGGGTTGGATCCTAGTCCTAATTCTGGCGGGTTCCCCTCTTTTTCTGTCGGGGAGTAGGCTTTAGAGCTGGTTCTTATAGCCGGTTAGGATTCTGCTAGTAGAACTACTCTAGTTTCTCAGGGCAATTTAGGTTCTTAACGGGTTCCTATAAGTTATCTTCTAGTCTAAAATTAAGCTATTTAACTAGATATTATAGTTCTCTATTAATGATATATAAATCTAGAATTTCTTTGACGTCCTATTCTTCTTCCTTGTCTTCTGCTTCGATATACGTAGCAACCTTAGCGTTTTTTGGTACTAGTTCGAGAAGTAAAATATGGAAAATATCTATCTGTAAGTGTATAGATGACGGTAATGATAGTTGGTAGTTAGATATCGAAATTCGTTCTTTAATAACAAAGGGTCTAACCTTCTTAAAGTCTAGCTTTATACTTAGTCGTTTGGTTTATAAGTTTCGTACGATTAGGTAGACTTTGTCTCCCCTCTCTAAGTAAGGTCCCTCGAGCCTATATTTGTCATAGTAGTTCTTCATTCTAGTTTTAACAAACTTAAGTTCCTTTTTAAGCTTTTTATATAGTGTATATATTTGTTCTACTTTGACTGCTGCTCTCGGCACTGTGACCTCTAGTCCTTGCCTAAGGTCTGCTTTATATCCGTAGTTTGCGAAGAACGGTATAACTTTAGTTATTTCTGTCGGCATCGTATTATAGGCAAGTTATACTATTAGTAATAGCATGACCTAGTCGTCTTGCTAGTAATTGACGTAAGAATAGAGATATTACTTAATAACTTGGTTTAGTTGCTCTGTTTGTCCGTTGGTCTGTAGGTGATATGCCGTTGACAGCTTGCTATTAATGCCTAATCGTTACATTAACGCTTGCCAGAACTTCAATACGAACTTGGTATCTCTATCGGTGATCCATTCTTGTGGCCAAGCATGTACTAATGCAACTTGCCAATAGATTACATCTGCTAGCTATTTAGCTATCTAGGACTCCTTGTAGGGAAAGAAGTATGCCTATTTAGTTAGGCGATCTACTATAGTAAGAATACTATTATAGATTACTCTTGTGGCCGTGTCCTTAGATTCTGGTAGCTTTATAATAAAGTCTATCGTAACTAAACTCTATAGTTTGTCAGCTATTGGCAGTGGCTAAAGTAGCCTATATAGCTTGTATTGTACCGTTTTGCTTCGATTATAGATGTCGTAGCTCCGTACGACTTCCTTAACTTATACCGTTAACTATAGAAAGTCGTAATGTCTCTTGACTTATGCGACAGTCTTTGTAACTCCCTTATATCCTCCGAGTTTTGACTCGTAGAGTTCTCGAATCATTCGTAGTTATTAGTCTTTGTTATAGATGTATACTTTGCCTCGGTACTAGAGTTTCCTATCTTTCTCTTCTACTTCGTTAGGTACTACTAGTCTAGGTGCTACTTAATATTATACCTTATTAATCCTTTCCTCTCGAAAGATTACGTAGCATTCGAGGAACGAGTTAAGTAGATTATCTTCTACGGGTATCTACGTTTCGTAATATAGCGTTCTGTCTGTTTATTCCTTAAACAATAGTGGTGTTGTTCCCGTTCGTCCTTTCGTGTAATCCGTTCGTCGGCTTAAGATGTCCGCTCGTACGTTCTCTTTGCCCTTCTTATAGCAGATCTTAAAGTTAAATTCCGTAAGGAATTCTGCCTATTATATTTGTTGTCTGTTAAGCTCCTTCGTTATTATAAAGTATCGTAAATTCTTATAATCTATATATACTTGTATTGGTTTAATCGTGCTACTAAGGTATAGTCGCTATTCCTTGAAAGCTTTGACAATTGTAAGTAGTTCCTTATTATAGATTGGATAATTAAGATATAGTCTATCAAGCTTCTTTGAAAAGAAGGCTATAGGATATAACTTCCCTTGTTTGTCTCGTTATCCTAATTATCCTCTGATAGCGTAGTCTGAAGCGTCCGTTTCCACCTTAAATAGCTTCTTAGGGTCTGGTAGTACTAGTACTAGATCTTTAGTGATGGCATTATAGATCTGTATAAATGCTTGCTTATATCGCTCTTCCTATTAGAATTTAGTATTCTTCTTGGTAAGTTTATATAAAGGTCGTATGATCGCTCTAAAGTTCCTAATAAACATTTGATAGAAGTTTGTAAATCTAATAAAGCTTCGTACTTCTATAACTAACGTCGGTTGTAGCCAATCCTTAATAGCTTTAACCTTTAAAGGTTCTATCTAGATTTGTCCTAGGGATATTTTGTATCCTAAAAAGACTATCTTCCTAATATAGAATTTACTCTTTTCCTTGTTAACTAATAGCTTATATATATATAGCACGTCTAATACTACTTTTACGTATTTCTAATGTTCGTCTATTGTCTTAGAGAAGATAAGTATATCGTCAAGATAATATACTATAAATTTGTTAAGAAAGGGTTAGATAGCTTAATTAATTAGGGCTTAGAACGTTACCAGTGTATTCGTAAGTCCGAATGGCATGACAAGGTACTTATAGTGGCTATAAGGTGTCCTAAAGGCTGTCTTCTACTTATCGCCTTCTTTGATCTATATATAGTTATAGGCCAATGGTAAGTCAAGACATGTAAAATATTAGGCTCCTATTAACTGATCTCGGAGCTATAAGATTAGTAGTAACAGGTATCGATTTTTCATAGTCTGTTCGTTAAGTTACCGATAGTCGACATATAACCGTAGCTTTCCGTCTTTCTTAGGCACAAATAGGATTAGGTAGCCTGCTAGTAATGTCAATAGGCAGATATATCCTCTTCGAAGGTTCTCTTCTAAATATTGCTTAAGTTCTTCGTTCTATGTCTAGCTTATATAGTAAATCTTAAAGAACTTTAGTCATGCTCCTTCTTTGAGCTTAATCTTGTGATCCTATAGGCTGTATTCTGGTAATCCTTCTAGATGCTTCGGTTCGAATGCTAGGTGTCCCTCGTACTCCTTTAGTACTTCCCTAGTCTTGTCTTGTCTTTCGGTTTTCTAATAGTATATAAACTTGGTTCTGTCTATAGTGATACTAGCGATTTCTCCTATCTCGACCTACTACTCTAATTATAGTGCTCCGCATTCGTTAATAGAGAGAATAGCTATTGGCGATTTAGCTTGTTCCTCCTATTATAATATCGATATTGTTATATTACCTCTTCTAGAGTCTATAGTAGTCTGCCTACCACTGTCCGTCTCTTATAGTAGATCTATAGGATATACCTTTCTCTAAGCATTGTCTGCTCGTAATCCTTGTATACTCCCTATCTTACTAGTCAAATATAACTCTATTTAGGGTCGTAGGTAGCTACTATTCTTCTAGCTAATGTCCGGGTTATAATCTTCATACTATAGTAACCCTAATATTATATCTTTATTATTGCCTATATCTATAATGCTAAATACAACTACTATAGTCTTTCCTACTATAGTGATATCAATCGGTTCGGTCTCTCTATATACCTATTACATTAGAAATGGCCCTTTGACTATACTATACTTTCGCTTTATTCTCTAGGGTATCTATAGCTAATTTACAAGCGTCGGCGAAATCAGGTTTATCTCTGCTCCACTATCCACTAGTACAAGCATTTCGTGCTGTTTCCATTGTGCTATTATCTATAGTTACTTGTCTTACTACTATTATCCAAAGATTATAGCGATTTCCTATGTTTCTGCCGGGAGGTCTTGGTATAGTGGTCTCTTACGCTAGTTCCTCCTATACTACGCTACCACTTGCCGCTACACGGGCGTTAATGGTTTCTGGGCCCCTCAAAGGGCCCTAACCTGTTTCCTAGGTTAGTACTAACCTCTCTAGTTATTTAGCTAATAGCAGCTTTGTCAATCGTGCTTATTTCTATAAGCTATTAGGTGCTTACGGCTTCCTACTATTAGGTCTATTCTGCTTTCTATTATATATACTATAGCTTTGTCTGAAGCTCCCAAATTCGTAATTTCTTTTCGTCTATATGATAGAGGTAATCGTTACTCTAGCACGAGTCCTATATATCTCATCCGGTTCCATAGTACCTAGGCTAGGCTTGTCTTGGAACTACCGTAATACCTTCTAGATTATAAGTTTCGATCTTCTAGAGCAATTCGGCCGCTCTATTTCCTATATCGTAGACCTATTCCACAGGGCGTAAGCTTCTGTCCTTATTTCCTTGTCAGGTCGGCTAGTGATTGTTTTCGAATTTGTCGTGGAAGTGGTATCGGCATTTATATACCATATACTAGAACTAGGGCACTTGCGTATATACCTCGTATTAAGGGTATAGTTACGTAGCATTGCCTAGGAGGTATTAGAATTCTTTCCTAAATCCTTCCTATTATACGTAGACTATAGGTACTCTAGTGCTAGTATAGGAGTATTTCTTCTAGTAGCTTTCCTATATACGCTTATCTTTCCTATGGTTCGCTTGTATAAACTAGTATTCTAGGTTCTATATGTCATTACTAAGTTACTAATCGTTAAGATACTTGGTATAGCTATTAGGTCTATTATATGTTATAGGCGGTTCTCCTTTGATAGTTTCTATAATATATTAGAGTTCCCTTATTTCGTCCCTTATCTTAATACTCTACTAGGCAAGTCAAGTCAAACATTTATCCTATTTACACAATTCTATATTAAGTTAGAAAACTTCGTTATAGTACTATTTAATCTATTCCTAGAGGAATAGAGCATTAGGTCTAGGTCTTTCGATTCCTTAGGTATTAGTTATCTACGATCCATCCCACCTCTATGTAACTATAAGACCCTATTGCCTTAAGGCTAGGAGAATCGAAACTGGCGGTGTATATTCTCCTACTATATCCTATTTGGCAAGACCTATCTCTAGGTCTATAGTGACTAGTTCGGAGTATAGTGCTTGTTTGTCTTTACTATTACTATCGTGTCCAAGACTATCTATATTACTGCCCTTGTCTTCGTAGCTTGTAGCTACTACTTTAATAATGTCCTTAGTAGTTTCGTTAATAGTTGTAATTTCCTTTCTAGGGGTTAGTTTCCATTCTTTCTTTAGGCTTCGGCATTCTTGCTTATAGTGCTCTTTCTTTCTGTAGTTATAGTAGGTAACATTAGACTTGTCTCTAGTCGTCTTCTTCTAATCCTACTTCTACGCTATATCTATATCTATAGCTCTAGGGTATGTCCTATATAAGGTACTAACGTATACTCGCTTTTTCTTATTGTTAGCCTTAACTATAGTTCTATTTATTTGACCTTATTTCTATTACTCTTATATATAGAGTCAATCATTAATCCTAATAGCCTATACAATATATTTATCTAGAGTCTTAGGCCGATTATACTTATATAGCTTATCCTTAACCTTTTCCTTTAGGCTAATATAGAACAATTATATTAATACCTTATTATTAAGCTAAGACTTAAGCATATCCTATCTAAACTATATAGCATAGGAGGCTACTAACTTAGTCTATCAGAGATTAGCAAGTCTTTCTTATATATAAATCTTCTTATCTTTATCGCCAAAAACTTTCCAAAGCTCTTCTTTAAAACGGTTATAAGATCGGAAGACTATCTATATAAATATATCTTATTTATCTTTATCTTCCTTAGTAAAATAGTCGTTCTACATAGGCTTAAACTATCTAAGTACCTTGCCCTCTAGTCTTATAGCTATATAGAGGACTTTAGCTTTATTGTCCGGAAACTTGTCGTCATTAAGCTAGAAGTAGGATTAGAGGTTTATTAGGAATCCTACAAGATCCTCCTTAGTTCCTCTATATTTGCTAGGTAATTCGATCTTAATACGCTTTGCTTTAGCGCCCTCGAGTACCTTGATTCTAGCGTAGGCCTCGTTAACCAACTTCTACAAGTACTTTTCACAGTTCTCGAGTTCCTTAATTCGAGCTTAAGCAGCCTTATCTCTCTAGTCTAACTCCTAGATCTGCTACTAGAGTTAACTAAGCTAAGCGAGCAGCTATTCGGCCGTGACGTTGGTAGCCATGTCGATATCGAGGTCGAAGTCACCTCTGTTCTAAACCATGATAGAACAAAGGGAGTAGTAATAACGTGTAACGAATCTAACTTAGACTTCTTCTAAAAGGGTCTAGACGGAGGTAGATTGGGTAGGACAAGTAGGCAGGTCGTCTAAGGGATTTGGTAAAGCTAAAGGGTTTATAATAATACTAGAGTTATCTCTTATAGTAATTAGCAATACTTGGTATAAGTACTGTAATTGTGATTGTTACCACTGGTGAACTCCTGGAGTCTATTATAACGAATGACTATCTACATATATATATATTCCTTCTGGCTGCTTATAGCCCTCTTCGATCCTGTCCTTGGATCGCCTTTGGTAGCTAGCTATCCTCTGCTATCTTTCCCTTTTTGGCAATTTATTTGCCCGTGGTAGCCTGCGCTCCCTGGCGATCTGTGTCAGCCTTGCTTCGTGCCCTTCTTGATTGGTGGCTCATTCAGCCCTCTGCGCCCCACCGGGTCGCGGTATATGGTTGGCTCGTGACAAATGAGCTTCTGGGAGCGTTAAAAGCAGTCTATAGTAGGTAGCTATACGAAGGAAAAGAGTGCCTTATTAAACTATCTATAAAGAAGATAAAATGACTGATATTTATAGACAAAGGAATTGGCCAATATGTTGAACAGCCTTATATAGCTATAGCATGTATGTGGCTAATACTCTTAGAAGCTTTATAGCTTCTGACAAATACTGTTCTCAAGGCGCCCTTCGACTATAACAACCTGGAGTACCTTCTACGGATGTAGAGGGAGCGCGAGGTGTATAAAAGATTCGAACAACGCGGCGGTCATCAAGGCCTCTTGGCTTACCATGGCATCTTCGAGTCGGGCATCCGCTTGGAGTAATTATGCGTCTCGTCATAACCTGAATGGTAACGGAGGTTTTGGTGCGGATTAATTATGAAGCGTACGGGACTGAACTGCGAAGATGATTGGCTGCTGTCGCTCTGCCTGCGTTGGGCATGCGGTGACAAAACCTGCATAGGCAAAACAGAAGAGAATACAGAAAAACACTGGCAAAAAGGAATAGCGTACACTCTCAAAGTACAGGCCGCTTTCTTGGGGCGATCTTAATTCGCCCGAGTGAAGGGATTTCCAAAAAGTGACTCGGATGCCGGGAATCGAACCCGGAGCTGTTGAGGAAATTCACTGCTGAGCAATGAGAGTCAACGATGTTGGCCATTACACCACACCCGAGAAGGGTGTTTTGGAATTGTCGAAAGCTCGGTTTGGGAGCCACCACTATCAGCGAGGATGCATTATTGCGAGCCCTAGTCATCTCAAAAGCGGATACTTTATCCCGAAAAAAAAAAAAAAGGAACAGAGCAACCTGATAAACTCACATTCTCCCCTTGGTTTTGTAAATAGGTAGGTGGTGTAAAGGCCCACTGTCGACGGTAAGTCGCAATTTCGGCCACTCTGCAAAAGCAGTGTGTGAGTGGGCCACACTTCGGTCCTCGGGGCCAAACCACCGAGCCGTGCCCCAAAGCGCGCCGCAACAACGACCAGAAAGAAGTAATTAGAGCAAACGCAAGCTATCCTATGCTCCCCACAGCTCCTTCGGCGCCCTGTTGCCGCAGAAGACCTCCGACAGTAGAGCTTCCTCGGCTAGCGATGAGTTTTGAGAGCGTTGACGACATAGCTAAGGTGAGATTCAGCCTATCAGGATTCACGCTGTATGTACATACGGATTACATACATACGCGTCTTAGTATATTACGGACTACGGATTGCTCCTCCGTACTAATTATGCATCATTGCGGAGCTGCATCACCAAGCGCATTTAATCCACCAAGTCAAACCCTAGGAACGCAGTTTTGCCTTCATTTGCTTTTGGATGGTTCAATCACTGAATATAGAGCAATAAACGGTCCATACGAAATCAAGGCGCCGAGACGGTCATGATACCCGAGTTTGTAATACGGAGGAGAAGTTCCCCGCCGATCCAAGCAACAACTGGAACTGCACGACAATACCATCGAACTTGATGTGACAAAATCGAAGATGCTGGACAACGAAACACCAGAGCCCCGAGCAAGTGAGCAGACGATCGAAATTGACCCGAACCCACCGAAATGGTGGAGTAAAAGAGGCAGTCGTGATCATCAGGTACCTGTGTTCGTACACTACACCAACTACATAATACCTGTCTATACTACATGTATTCGGCAATGATTAATAATCCTTGTAATGCTCGCTTCGGGGTCGATAACCTCAGCTTGATGCAGGCGAGCATTGTCTTCGGTTTCCTGCAGGTACCTAATTACCTTGCATCGCTTGGCGGTCTTCGGCTGTTTTTTGTGTTTGGGAAAGAACAGCACAGAACTCACCACCATTATTCCTCGGCCGACTTCCAACATTATCAATCGAATGTGTGGATTCAAGGTTTCCAAATCTAACTATGCACGTATAGGTATATGCACAGTACGCGTGTTTGGTCACATTGGCTTGTCCCCATGCCTGGAACACGTAAATAGTGTATTTAGTTCGTCATTCCTTTCTCTCTCAGAACTTAATCGCAACCGAGGTCGGGCAAGGCACCTTGGGTGGAACCTGCCGGCCCGAGACTGCAACTGCGGGATGCAACTTCGGCCGGATGACGGGCATTAGCGGGGAAGCAATGGCGCCAATCAGTGGTTTCCTCCGCCATTCATATTATACCCAAACCTTTGTCGGCAGGTCTCGAAACTTCCCAAACGACAATCAAGTTTCCAGCGCTAACCCCCGGCGGCAGGTCACGCTGACTCCTACTGGCTGGTGGGAGGCCATGTATACGAGCAGTGCTTTCGTTGTGAGGTTAGAGGCTGGCTGAAGCTGCCAGAGTCGACAGGCTTGCTTCAAGGGAACTTCAACAAAGGCGAGCATCTCCTAATTACCTGCCTACCTAGACATCGTTCCAGCGCACTGGGAACATCGTGGTCGACCACCCTCATCCGACTGCCGAACCGCCCTGCATGCTGGGTATTCCAGAACCACCACTCATACCTACCTTACAACAAATACATTATGTCCTGATCAGCGTGGTAGGATCTGGAAAGCCTGGCAGAGATCACGGGCCGTCGACTCATCATGCATGTCTCGAACACATTAGTGCCCGCTGTTGCAGTGCAGCTTAGTGCCAGCGCGCCTACCATCTGTGTTTCGAAGCGTTTTGCATTCCCAATGAAGAGCTCGAGTTTTCTGGCGCTGACAAATCCTATCATCTAGATGCAATTAACTCAGATGAAGATGGGTGATGCGGTTCGCAATGGAGGGAGGACATCGGCGTGGCAAGGTGTTGCCGACGCCAGATGTACGTCAGATTCACGAACACGGAGGAGCGAACCCCTCCAAGGTTCATCGCCCCCCATAAACAGGCGCCCTAGTGATATTGCTTCAAATTGACCCGTATTTATGCGAGTCGTAGCGACACATAAAGGGAGCGAAATCTGAGCCAAGGGAGAAGGCAGACGGCAGACCAGCTGGAGGCCATCGACCATCGACCTTGAGTCATCACGAAAACATCATCAACGTTTCAGAGACACATACAGACCGCCGATCGCAAGAACCAAAAGGGAAAAAAAAAGAACGAAATGCTCCCCGAAGCCTTCTCCTTCATACCCGGGCCCTACCAGGTTCCGGCTCTCGCCTCCCTCCTGCTCTTTGTTTTCCTCGTCATCTGGTACGGCCTCTCGTGGCGGCGCTTGTCGCACATTCCTGGACCCCCTCTTGCCTCGCTCTCCTACCTCTGGATGCTGCGCATCGCCCGGTCGGGCGAGCAGTCGGCGCGGTACGCGCACATCAACGCCAAGTATGGCTCGCTCGCGCGCATCGGCCCCAACGAGCTCATCATCGACGACCCGGCCGTGGTGCGGCGCATGAACGCGGCCCGCAGCCCCTACCGGCGTAGCTCCTGGTACTCGGCCATGCGCCTGGACCCGTACCAGGAGGACTTGTTCAGCATGGCGGACACGGCGGAGCACGACCTCCTGCGCGCCAAGATGTCCTTTGGCTTCGGCGGCAAGGAGCTCCCGGACGTGGAGGGTGACATCGACGCGCAGGTGGACTTGCTCGTGCACCTGATCCGGTCAAAATACCTGTCGGACGAGAACGGGGTGACGTGCCCCTTCGACATGGCCATCACGGCCCAGTACTTCACCATGGACGTCATCACCAAGCTCGTTTTCGGCAAGCAGCTCGGCTTTCTAGAGACCGACTCGGACGTATACAACCTGATCCACAGTTCTGAGGGCCCGTTGCAGCTTCAGGTGCTGAAGAGCGAGATGCCCCTGATTGGGCGCATCTTTAGCCAGCCTTGGGTCTTGAAGAATCTCGGCCCGAAGAAGACCAACGCGGGCGGACTGGGCCGAATCTTGGGGTGAGTCGCTTTTTGTTTTACCCTTTTCCTTCCTTCGTTCCACGGTTCTCTCTCTCTCTCTCTCGGGAAATCAATCAAAGGGTGGGGGGTTGGGTTTCATTACTGATGCTAATTCAAGATCTGTGTATGCAGGACGGCCGAGGAAGTGGTCGCCAAGCGCTTCCGCCATGACGCAAAGGACGAGATGGACATGATGGGTTCCTTCATTCGCCACGGAGTCACGCAGCAACAGTGCGAGGTCAACACCCCCTTCATTCTGGTCGCCGGAAGTGACACGACCGCGTCGGCAATCCGCGGCACCATGCTTCATCTGGCCACCACCCGGCACGCGTACAACAAACTCCGGGATGAGATTGACCGCGCTGTGGCCGAGGGTCGCATCTCCAGCCCGGTTACGGTCGAGGAGGCAATGAAGCTCGAATATCTTCAGGTGAGTGCTGTGTTGTCTCAGAAATCAAACACAGACCCCTCTCTCCCCCCGGGACCCTTTGCCCCCCACCACCACCAAACAGAAAAAAAGAAAGAAAGAACAAGGAAAAAAAAAGGAAGGAGTGTGGTTAGAAGGATGCCTGAACACTAACGTTAACCATGTTGCTAATTACACGAATCTTAACAGGCCGTCATCTACGAAGGAATCCGCGTCCAGATCCCCTTCTCCGGCCTGCTCATGAAGGAGGTGCCGCCGGAGGGGGACACCATCAACGGCGTTTTCGTGCCTGGCGGCAGCCGCATTGCGCACAACACGCTGGCCATCATGCGCCGGCCCGAGATCTTTGGCCAGGACGTCGACGTCTTCCGCCCGGAACGCTGGTTGGGTGTTTCGCCGGAGCAGAAGCAGCTCATGGTCCAGACAACCGAGCTCGTTTTTGGCTACGGCCGGTGGAGCTGCCTCGGCAAGCCCGTCGCCTTTATTGAGCTGAACAAGGTCTTTGTCGAGGTATGTGTTAATTTTCTTCTTTCCCATTTTCTATTAGTAATCTTTCACGCTTATCATTCCATCTTCTCTTTCTTGACTTTCTGCTCCGATCTCTCATCTTCTCCATCTCTTGTGCCCTTCGTTTTCTCTTCTCTTTCTCTTTGCCTTATATCAGCTACAGCAGGGGACTAACGACTTGAATCATAGCTCCTGCGACGCTTCGATTTCGAGATCCTCTACCCCAAGCGGCCTTGGCGCGAATTGAACTTCAACATTTTCTATCACTCGGAGCTCTGGATGCGCGTCACTGGGCGGCACTAAGGAATTATCGAGAAGCGCAGGTGCAGGGGATCGACATATGAGGGGAGGGGAGTCTAATTAGTTCGACGGCATGGTTTGCAATATTTTTACGTCCACCCCTATCACCGGAGTGTGTTCCGTATAATCATGTATGCCATTTACTAGTTGTATTGGGAGTTGAGGAAGGCAACAGAAGAGTGATTGGGGGCTTGCAGGGTGAGGATGACGTGTTATGGAAGGGGGGGACTGACGAAATATCCCCCCTGTTTTGGGAAGTTTTCCAAACTCTATCTAAGGGGGTTATTTCTTCAGCATATATCCAGGTGAGGATATGTATCATGACTTTAGCCAGTAGGTATAATATTCATAACGAGAGTCAGGGTGTTTTGATGGTTCGATTCTATCATCGTGTAACTGCTGCTTACACATCCATCGGGGAGCTCAGGGGCGTTCTCTGTTTGTGATCATAGGATCCCCCTTCATGACCTTCGCATGCACTTTCTTGTCGGCCCACGTCAGCACTCATACTCCCGCTCTCCATCCCCTTTCTCCCTCACACCTTACATCTCTCTTCCGCTCCCCCCTCCTCCACTTTTCACTCCCCCGTGTTCCCGCTAGGCGGCAAGCCGCTTTCGGGCGGCAGGTCCTCGCCCACATCCTGGCCTGCGACAACGAGCGGCTTGCAGTGCTGCAGGACGAACAGCATGCGCGCCCACTGGGTCTGGCTGCGGTTGACCCACTGGTGTTGGGTGGCGCGCTGCACGGCCACGTCGCCGCGGCGGAGGGTGCGGCGGTCGCCGCTGTCGAGCACCATGTCGACCTCGCCCTCGAGCACGACGCCGTAGTCGAGGCTGAGCGTGCGGTGCATGCCGCAGGCGTAGCCCGGCGCGAAGTCCACGAACCGCAGCACCGTGCCGCCCGGGCGCACCAGCCCCAGCGTCCCCGACGCCACCACCCGCTCGTGCTCCGCCACGTCCGCCTCCCCGTTCAGTTCCGGCGGGAAGGCCGACGTCGTGTACGGCACGGCGAACGCCAGGTTCCCCTCGTCGTACGGCGCCCACGAAAATTTCGTCTCCGAGTGCACCACGGCCTGCCCGGCCTCGTTGTGGGTCGTGATGAAGCGAGTCGGCTGCGGGAGGTCGGAGATTGGCGCGGACGACGACGCCGACGCGGCCTCTTGGGCTTGGTCTTGGGCCGTGCCGGAGGCAGTAACGGGCTTGGATGTGGCCGTCATTGATTCTTTCCTTTCGGTTTCTCTCCTTTGCACTTTGCTGGTGACTTGTATGAGTGGCCTTTGGTCGAAAGAAAGAAGTCCGGTTTTTCTTGTTTTTTTAGCAACTACAGGAGAAAAGAAGGGGGAAGAGGAAACGTATGCGCCATCCTTCGAGGGGCACTATTTATATTCCGTGTAAGACTGCTCTCAATGCTGTTGTGTTCAGTGAAGGGATCCCCGCTCGGCGCGGTTCGTAGCTTCCGATGTTAAGCCCTTTTTGCCCAACGTGTTTGTGGTGAAACAATTTCGGAAAGAACACGGCCAATGAAAGGGGCTCCTTACCCGTTGTCTAAGACAGCAAGGAGAGGAGAGCAGGAACATCATGACCATGGGTCGGAAGCCGAGTCGCCGCAGCGTGTGTGTTTTGTGCTGCTTATTCAGGCCTGCAGATTCCCGGTGGGTTCAGACCGGAGCATCTGAGGGGACGAGTCTACTTCTTAAGAGCAATTGCGATGGAGTATAAGCAGGCGATGGACAAAATGCATCGAAGCCGCCCCCGGCCTGCGTGTAAGGTACGTATCATGCCTTCCACGAGTTCTTACCAGAGGGACGCTATACAAATCAGCCCACTTTAGCCAAGTTTCTCCAGCAACTCCCCTTTCCGCCGCCGAATGCTAATTGCAAAAGCGAGGGGGGAAACGAAGAAGGGAATGAAAGAGAAAAAAACAAGATAATAACAGGTTATATAAGATGAATCAAAATATCACTCAAGAGAATCGCGCCATTGCTGTTCCATTGCATGTTCTGCCATCTCAAGTGATCTAGAAGGCGCCAAATTGCCAATCATGCCATGTACGAATGGTAGGTCGGGCCTTCAAGATACTAAGGGAAGAAGAAAGGAATAAACGATTTGTCGGTATAATAGAAGACATCGCGTCAGGGAAACAATGTGGCCAACTCTTTCCCCATATGGCCCAATCTTGAATCCTTCGGAATGCATGCGTTGGGAAACATTATGTTCTGTAATTACATGGAAAAGGAAGTTACATATAGGCTTTTTTAATCAACTCACCCACACCGCATTGAGTGGTCAAACAATGGAGGGTTCGACACTCGACTCGGATTAGCCTTCCGGCCTTGGATCCTTGTTCTTTAACGTCTTCCTTTTTCCTATCCTTGTGCCATGTCTTTTTTTTGGGTTATTTTAATTATATTATTTTATTATTGGTTATTACTGTTGATTACCTAATCAAGTGAGTGAGGAACCACGCAGTTTTGGATGGTCAGAATACCCATACTTAAGGTGCAATTGCTGGCGGGCAATTGCGGCGTCGCATTTGCTTGTCGACATGGAGGCAGCACGGCAGCGAACTTGTCACATTCATGGTAACATTTGATTGTGGCTCCTTTGTAATATGTCTGCTGGCCGTTGATTCAAGGCTGGTTGCAATCTTGGGCTTTCTCGGATCCTCTAAGGAATACAGTGATGGCCTCCCTTTTTGGCCGAAACCGATCTCCTTAGCCGGACCTGAGGCTCTGCGCCGCTCGCCATCCGATCTTCTCATTGCTCGGCACAACAAGTCTAATGTTTCGGATTGGGTAAATGGCACGATGCAGGCCGGCTGTTGTTTTCGGAAGTCCGGTTGGCGCCCTGTGCGGACCATTCTGGAAATGGCTGGGCCGGCCCGCCCGGTCGAAACGAAACAACAACATCAATCCGCGGCGCGATGGTTTTTTGGAGCTGGTTACGGCCAGCTCGAGGCCCCAAGGAAGGTCTCGCAAACCAGTGGAAAGAGCAAGTTGGATGACATCGGCGCAGAGCATAAATTGGCCGGCTCCTTCTTCCCGAATGACAGCAGTTCAGAGAACAGCATCAGCATTGCAGCAACGAAGACAGTTCTGATTCAACTTTGGCATAACTTGACCAGCCAGCTATTCATTGTCTCGTTACCCGATTCTTATCTAACAACCGACAACATGCGTGCCACCGCCACCGTCCTCTTCATCGCCTCCCTGGCCAGCACCGCACTTGGCGCTGCTACCAAGTTCTACTCCGATGACAAGTGGTACGTAATGATTTATCTTACCTACCTACTCGATCATCATCTACCCTCACCCCCCCTTTTCTCTCCTTTCACTCTGCACCCCGATAAACTTCTGGCTAATACAGTCTTCCTCGACCCTTCTGTTCCGGCTTCACAGCGAGCACGAGATTGGCAAGAAGGTATACAACGGCTTTAGCACCGGCGACGCCCCGATTCCCAAGGAGGCTGTGGCCATCAAGAGCGACTCCATCATGGACGTCTGGTACTCGTACCAGCGCAACGATGGCAAGAACTGCCAGGGCGACCTCATCCTCAGGCTCGACAACGGTATGTCAGACTTGGATGCTTTGCATACTCTGAAGTTTTTGTTCTACTCTTATTTTACTTTACACGATCCCTTTTCCTCCGTTATCCAACTTTCCCCCATCCATCATCTGGGCGTGACTCGCCCAAAACAGCACATAATGTGCCACCGCCCCCTTGCTCTCTCCTCCGCCATCCCCACCCTTGGACGAGTGCGAATGGGCTGACTTAATTTTTTTCCCCTCTTCTTTTGTGAAAACAGGCAAGTGCTACAATCTTGAGAAGGACCTGGGGAGCGCCGGTTGCACTAGGCTCTGCGTCAACGCCCTGGGCGGCGGTGAGTGCGCCTCGAGCCCGGCCTAAGTGCGCCGGCCACTTCGAGCGCCCGCACGGTGGTCTGTTCCAGTTATTCTTTGTTATTACTCAGTTTGGAGCAAAGTAGTAGGTCTGCGCAAGAGATAGACGGGAAGAGTCCTATGTGGGCTGAGTTATGGGGATGTACTTCTTTTTTTTTTTTTTTTTTTTCTGTGGCAAGGTAGCAAATGGACGCGGCACAATGTTTCGGAAAGTTCACGCATGTCTCTTTCCTCTTTTTCGTTGGTGCAAGCAATAATATCAGTAGAGGCGCGGCTTTGGTTTACTGCCATTCCCGCGTTATTCCCAATGCGATGACGGTCATAGGGGGGTTATCTACAGGTGGTGCACCAATGCCTGCTTCCACTAGAGAGAGACGGTGTCGAGAAGGAACTTCAACAATCTGAATAAGAAAAGGATTAACCATCTGACACGGGCAGCTGGCTTCTAGAGCAGGGAAGCTGTACCGAAACTGAACTACACAGTACCTGTATTGACGTCACGGTTGGTAAGCAGATAGAACACCCAGATCGCCCCACTGTAATCCGTACGGA
Source organism: Thermothelomyces thermophilus ATCC 42464 (assembly GCF_000226095.1). Lineage (NCBI taxonomy): Eukaryota > Fungi > Ascomycota > Sordariomycetes > Sordariales > Chaetomiaceae > Thermothelomyces > Thermothelomyces thermophilus. Next base: position 1,490,819 of record NC_016475.1, read on the forward strand.
TTACTGGTGTGTGTATCAGGCAAAGGTAATGTTGGCCGTATGGAAACACTTGAGGCTCATACGGATTGATTACTGTACGGATGTATAGTAGTGTGTACCTGGATCGCCGTTTTAAACCACCTTTTTCAGTCCTTTAATTATTATGTCCAAGCCAGAGATCAAAATAGTACTACCTACCTCCCTCAAGCACAAATAACTTGGTAATCCCCTACCAAACCGAATGATTTGTCTCTATTTATAATGCCCAACTACAATAGGTAGTGTGTCCTCACCATGCTCAAACTCGACAGGATAACAAGGTCCAAGTCCGCGACCAAACTCCCCGAGCACCATGTCGCCGCGGCCGGCAGCGCCGAGGCAGCGTCGGGATGGGCCTCGTACGTCCCGTCATGGTCCCCTTCTCCCGGTGGCAGCCGTCCGTCGCTGAGCGAGGCCAGGGTGGCCGGTTTCCGCAATCCCTGGCCGTCCTGGCACCGGCCGACCTTGGCCGAGACGTGGAACAGCTTCCGATGGGGCGAGGACGGGGACGGCGACGGCTGCGTCGAGCTGGCCGCATCCCATCTGCCCGATCGCGCCGACGCCGACGCCGACGATGACCCGGCACAGCCGCAGGACCCGCCCAAGAGCATGCGGCCTTCTTTCGCCGACGCCCGCGAAGGGCCGGACTCCGTAGGGGCCAAGGCGGCCCGCCTGCTGCGCGTAGAGACGCCCGACTTCTCGTTTCCGCCGGGCACCACGGCCAAGACGACCTGGTTGGGTCACGCTGGTGTCCTGGTCCAACTGCCACCGCTCGACGACGCCAAGCTCGGCCGTCCGGTGCGCGCCCTCTTCGACCCGTTGTTCGGGGACCGGTGCTCGCCCAGTCGGTTCGCCGGCCCGGTCCGCTCGTACCCTCCGCCGTGCCGGGTGCAGGACCTTCCCCCGATCGACCTCGTCCTCATCTCGCACAACCACTTCGACCACATGGATGCCGGCTCCATCCTGTCCGTCTGGGACCACAGCCGGGACTCGGCCCGCTTCTTCGTGCCCCTCGGGAACGCAAAGTGTCTCCTCGGATGGGGCATCCCTGCCGACCGCGTCGTCGAGTTGGACTGGTGGGACTCGGCCGACTTCACATGCGGTCTTCCAACCCCGGCCGGAAACGACAGCAACAACGACAACAACAAAAACAACAACAGCAGCAGCAGTAGTAGTAGTAGTAGCAGTACCAATAGCAACATGCTCCGAGTCCACTGCACCCCGGCCCAGCACAACAGCTCCCGCTCCTTCGGCGACACCAACACGGCCCTCTGGTCGAGTTGGCTCCTCGAACTCTCCCCGGCCACCCACCATCACCACCACCACCACCACCACCACCACCACCACCACCATCAGCATCACCACCGCCACCAACAGGAGCAACAACAACAACCCTACCGTGTCTTCTTCGCCGGCGACACGGGCTACCAGTTCCACCCGGACCCTTCCTGGCCGCCGTCCCCCAACAACCCGGGCGGCAGTGAATACCACGACCACGAAGACAAGGACAAGGAGGAGGAGGAGGAGGAGGACGAGGACGAGGACGAGGAGGGAGGGCCGTCCCCGGCCTGCCCGGCCTTCGCGCAGATCCGCGCCCGCATCGGCGCCCCGCAGCTCCTGCTCCTCCCCGTCTCCGTCGGCGCCACCTTCTCCTACCTGCGCAGCTTCTTCGCCTCCTTTCCCCTCGGGCTCGCCTCCTCCTTCCCCTCCTCCTCCTCCTCCTCCTCCTACACCCGCTTCAACCCCTTCCCGCGCCACAGCGCCGGCGTCACCGCCGCCAACCACTTGGCCCCCTGGGACGCTGTCCGCGTCTTGCGCGTCATGGCCGGGCCTCCGCCGCGTCGTCGTCGTCGTCGCCAGAGGAGGCGGAGCAGAAAAGGGGGGGAGGGGCGGCCGGATGATGGCAATGATGATGATGATGGTGGTGGTGGTGGTGTCGGGGACAGTGACGGGGGCAATGTCAGTGACGAGGCAGGTAGCGGCAGCGGCGGCGGCGATGGCGCGGTCGCCGTTGCCATGCACTGGGGCACGTTCGTCCCGGACCCCGAGGAGGTCCTGAGGACGCTGGGCGCCCTGGAGTGGGCCTGCCGGAAGCAGGGGGTGAGGTTCGCGAGGGAGCTGCGGAGGGGCAAGGGGCAGGCGACCGCTGAGGATACGGGCGGTCGGGACCGGGGGCTGGTGTTTGTGGCGCTCCATCACGGTGCCGGTGTTGTCGTGTGAGTATTTAATTAATTACTCATTGGAACCCGCCGTTTGTGATCCCGTGAGTAGAGTCAATTCTTCTGGCTGTGCCTTGCACGGGCCTTTTTATTTATTTATTTATTTATTTATTTTTTAAGTGTTGGTAGAAGAGTTCCCCTTAGCCAGCCATCCAACTGACATTGGGCTCGATTCAGGTCAAAACAGAATATAATTAATAGGTAATTTCCAGCGCGGGGACAAATGTTTCATACTCAAGCTCCCGTTCGGCGGCGGAACAGTCTTCCGTAACTACTATTATTGTATTGCTCTTGTTGATGCATGTTCGAATAATCAAATTCTCTTCGGGGTTCGTTCTCGATGCCAGGCAACAGTAGTCGACAACAGAAGAACACAATAAACGGCCCGCGGAGCTTTGACTACCTTAACTACCTAGCTGTGAGCCTCTCTTCCGCTAACTGATAATTAATATCTAATCAACCCCGGGCCACCCTTTGCCGAACTAGCACCTTAAAGTTCTCCGGCTTCACGAACCAATGGTTCCGGGTCCGCCATTCCTGTTCGTCGCAGAGCTCGAAATCGAAATCCCGAACCAGCCTCGGCACCAGCTTGCACATTTCCAGCATGGAAATGTGGCGCCCGATGCAGGTGCGAGAGCCCAGCCCAAACTGAGGAGAGTTTCTCCGTCAGCTCGAGGTCAAACATGGGGTGTAATTACCTACAAATAATAGTCCAGGAGGGACAGGAGGGAGAAAAACAAAGGGAAAACTTACCGGCATCCAGTGCCGGTTCATGACACGGATCTTCTCCTTGTCTCCATGGAGCCATCTGTCTGGGTTGAAGACATCTGCGTCGTCACCAAATATCCCTTTATTGCTGTGCTCAACCCAGCTGTTGATGCCGACGATGGTCTGGCGGTTGTAGTCTCTCCTCTTAGTAACTCTCGCAGCCAGCGGCTCCCGGAACCGAGAGGGAGGGGGGACAAAAACCAAGGAAGGGAGAAAGGGGGGGGGGGGGGAGACTTACCCCTGCCGGGAAGAAGATCCCATTGAAGGTCAGCCCCTCCTCCGGAACCACCCTCTCGAGGGGCAGACCGGTGGCCGGATGGACGCGCAGCGCCTCCTTGATGACCGCTTGGAGGTAGGGCATGTCCTGGCTTTGTGCGAACGTGACGCGAGCCGACGCCGCGTTCTCGTCGTGGTCGCGGGGGCAGAGCTGGTCGACCTCCTCGCGCAGCCGTCGGAAAACGGCCGGGTTCCGCAGGGCGTGGTACAGTATCGCGCTGAGGCTTATGGACGTGGTGTCGGAGCCCGCCATCATGTTGGACACGCACCCCGCGAGGACGTGGTACCGGGTAAATGCGGAGGGCGTCTCCGTGTGTTTCTGGAGGAACTTGCTGAGGAAGTCCATCGTCGTTGGCTGCTGCTGCTGCCACTGGTCCTCGGAAGAGTTGCTGTTCTTTTCGGCAACCGGTTGTCCGCTGGGCTTCTCCTGATGAACCGCCATACATTCCTTGGTGAAATTGATGATGTACTGCCTTCCCTTTCCGCGCGACCCGGCCAGCCAATTGCGCACCCTGAAAAGGATGGGGTGAAGCCACGGGTAGACCCCGACGACGCTGGCGTAGGCCAGAGCGTCGTCGATATTCTGGATCACATTGCCGACGTCCTGGCCGGCGTCGAGGAAGCCGATCCTCCTCGAGTACGTCACCAGGCTGATGACATCGAAGGCGTAGCACTGCAGCCAGTGGCCCATGTCCACGGGCTGGCTCCACGCGTTGGCGCCCATTCCGGACAGCCTCTGACACAGGAGCTCCACACACTCGTCGACGTATGCCTCGTAGTGGACGAGCGCGGACATGTTATACGTGTTTTGGTACTGGCGTCGGTTGGACGCGTGCCGCTTGGCATCTTGATCTGCAAACAAGGTCCAGTCTTGAGGAGAGGGGGAAGACCAGGGCTGATACCAGGAGGACTTTGTGAACTTGCTCCCCGGGCCGTAGATGGCATTGGCTGCCAGGGGGTCGGCGATGCTGTACCGGTTGACGCCGTACCGCACTACGGGGCCTTGCCAGGCGGTGTCAGCTTCACTGACCTTCAGTAGGCAGGCCATGTAGCCCATCCATCGCCGATGAAGCTCCAGGCAGGGACGAGCGTACCATATTTCCGATGCAGCTCAACGTTGTCCTTCTCAAACCGGCCACGAAAGACACGGTAAGCATACCACAGATCCGTGAACCGGGCAACAAACGGTCCCGGGACGGACCAAAGGCCGCGAAAGAAGACTCTCCGTATCGCCAGCACCAGGGCGGTAGCGAGCAGCACGAGTGACGTAGCGGAGCAAAGAACTTGCAACATCTTAAGAGACATTGAGTGAACGACTTAACTGCAACTTCTCAAACTGGAGTAATGAGTAGTTCCTTGGGCCTGGTCTTCACGCTTTGGTTCGGATATAAGGCCTTCGGCAATATGACAGATGACGATGCGGGGGAAAGGGATGATCAGCGACCCCGCAGAGTGTCAGTATTCAGAAGGATGAAAGAGATAGCTCCTGTCCGGCATAAATCAGAGGCAAGTTGTTGAGGTAATTAGAACTCCCTTGGTGGCAGACAAAAGCGGTTGCCATCACATCCTTCGGAAATATCTATCCGAATCACTTCCTCGTGACGTTGCAGGCTTCGGCTTGAGGAGCCTTAGACAATGGCAATGACTGGCTCGATTTAAACTTCGTGCAACCCTCATTGCCACGAAAATTCGCAAATCGGAACCCTTTTCACAATCATGGTGAGAATATCGGCCATGTCGTAAGCTTAGTCTTATTAATTCCCATCCACGCCTCACCCAGCTTTTGTGCAGAGTTACTCCTGTTCATAACCCTGCAAATCTTGAGGGTGGGTGGAGAGCAATGAAGAACGAAGAGGATAATTAATTATGAAACGGTTGACCACTTCAACCGTCACCGCGGCGACAGTTTACCAGGACTAAGATATCTGCCATCAGAGATTTTCTAGAAGAACGCCCGATCCGGTGACTACGGCTTTTCATAAAACGCAGCCAAACCAAGCCAAGCCGAGAGGTTAAGGTGTGACACGAGAATTGCTTGTTAAATGGTTCGAAGATTGTACGGAAGCATGCTTGGGAAGAGCGCCATACATTTTGAAAACTATTTCCATTATGTGAAGGAAGAACGGAAGAGAAAAGGAAACAGAGAAGTGCTAGGCAGAATCAAGGGAAGGGGCAAACAGTTGTGGTCAACAAGGAACAGAATTCGGAGTCGGAAGCCTAGGTTGACCGATGAAGGCGTAATAAGATTTGTAATCCGTAATCCGTACTGTACGGACGTACATACAGATAGGCACAAACAAAACACTGAGGGGCCCCGCTTATTCAAGAACGCTACGCAGGAAAAAGAAGCTTCCAGTGACTGGGCCTGCGAGTGGGTCCAACAGCTGCAAGCACTGACGTCGACCCTGCTGCTGCTGCTGCGGCTGCTCTCGGGATCGCCTCAACTTTCTGCAGCTCCGGCGCCGAACCCTGACCACATCAGTCACTGGAATCTCGCACCTCCCACGCCGACCAGAGGGCAGATGTGAGCTTTGTCGCCGACAATGCCCCTTACAACCACACAGAGGGCGCTCATGCCCGCAATCCGGGCCGGCTTGTCCCCGTCGACCGGGACCTGGAGAGCTCTCGCGTCCGTCGTCGCATCGTCAAGCAGCGGCGGCGGCGGCAGCAGCAGCATCAGCAGCCGATTACCGAGCCGACAACTCCAACAGACACGGGGCCCGCGGCCGCAAACTCGCCCCTTCCACAGCACACGACGGAATGGCCTTCCCAGCAACATGGGCTCGGGCCTGATGCCGCCGACCTACTTCCAGAAATCCAGCTCGCTGCCCATGAACACCATCATCCGCTTCGTCCCGCAGCAAACGGCCTGGATCGTCGAGCGCATGGGCAAGTTCAACCGCATCCTGCAGCCGGGTCTCGCCATCCTGATCCCCTTCATCGACCGCATCGCCTACGTCAAGTCGCTCAAGGAGGTCGCCATCGAGATCCCCTCCCAGAGCGCCATCACCGCCGACAATGTCACCCTCGAGCTGGACGGCGTCCTCTACACCCGCGTGTTTGACGCCTACAAGGCGAGGTAAAGCTTACCCTTTGCCCTTTCCCCATACCTAACCGTTCGGCTTGTCGGTGCCATCGTTAAAAGGGAATGAATAATGGCTAATGGCATATCTCCATTTTTCTTGTGTACATATAGCTACGGGGTCGAAGACGCCGAGTACGCCATCTCGCAGCTGGCGCAGACGACGATGCGGTCCGAGATCGGGCAGCTGACGCTGGACCACGTGCTCAAGGAGCGGGCGGCGCTCAACACCAACATCACGGCGGCCATCAACGAGGCGGCCCAGGCCTGGGGCGTCACCTGCCTGCGCTACGAGATCCGCGACATCCACGCGCCCAAGCCCGTCGTCGAGGCCATGCACCGCCAGGTCACGGCCGAGCGCTCCAAGCGCGCCGAGATCCTCGACTCGGAGGGCCAGCGCCAGAGCGCCATCAACATCGCCGAGGGCAGGAAGCAGAGCGCCATCCTGGCCAGCGAGGCCGAGCGCGCCGAGAAGATCAACCGCGCCGCCGGCGAGGCCGAGGCCATCCTGCTGCGCGCCCGCGCCACCGCCGCCGGCATCGAGGCCGTCGCCCGCGCCATCGCAGAGGGCAAGGACGCCGCCCAGGGCGCCGTCAGCCTCTCGGTCGCCGAGAAGTACGTCGACGCCTTTGCCAAGCTGGCCAAGGAGGGCACCGCCGTCGTCGTGCCCGGCAACGTCGGCGATATCGGCGGCATGATCGCCACCGCCCTGAGCGTGTACGGAAAGGTGGGCGATGCGCAGGCCAGGACCATGGCCAAAGAATTGTTGGCCAAGGGCGGGATTATCGATGCCGAGACGCCCGCGGTGGCCTCCTCTACTACTTCTACCACTACCACCACCGAGGGGAGAGCAGATTCCGCTTCGCAGTCCGCTCCGGCACCGGAGAAGAGTGCGTAAGAAGGGTAAGGTGATGGAAGAGGACCTGGCGCGCATAGGAAATTGGGGAAGGGACAATCAAGGCAGCATAAGCAGCAAGTTGTCCCAGGAATGGACGGAAAGGGGGAAGAAAAAAAAAGGGGGGGAGGGGACAACATCTGACTCTGTATATCATTTTCCGATCCCCATTCGGCTTGGAGCTTTTACTAAAGAGGGGAATGCGTTGGCATGGCGTCGGATAGGGAACCATTTTGATGAACCGCTCAATGTATTCTACCAAACACTCCAAATCCACAAGATCATGTCGACTGCCGACTTGAAAATCCTCGTTGTTGTGTCACAGACCGAATTCCTGGCCCACGACATCCAGTGCCTGCCGAATCAACCCTAGCACCTCGACGTCTCCCGCTGTTCCCGCAACCTGCACGGCACTAACCAGCAGCGGATACACCCTCAGCAGGTGCTTCCTCGTCTCACTATCTACGTTGGGCGCGTCCGGTATCGAGCCCGGCTCGGAACGCAAGTCAACGAGACACCGCAAGATGCGACTCAGCTCCTTGCGCTGCGACATCGGCTGTGGCATCCGCCCTCGGAGCGGCTGGTCGGCCACGTAGCCGCGGAGCGTCAAAGCGCAACGGAGGATGAGGTACGGCGCTACTGTGCGGGCTAGTCGGACGTGCCGATCGTGGGTGGATTCAGCGGTCCCAGCGGTCCCAGCGGTCCCAGCGGTCGACGACGTTTCCTCGTCGTCATGAACCTCCACCAACGCGAATAGCTCGTCGAGGCAGACTTCACTCATCAGGCTGCGCTTCGTCGGGGCCGGGTCAATGGTGCGCCCGTTGCGCGGCTTGAGGAAGGAGCTGAGCCCTACAGGGTCGCTTCCAGGCTTGCCGTAGATGATGGCCGCCTCGGCCGGCGAGGGACTGTGTATTATCGAAGTGCGAAACAGGCCCTCGGCGAATGCTCTTCTTGTCTCGTCAAGGACAACCTCGGAACCGAGTGCGGGGATGATAAGCCCGCGCAGTTGGCGGTATGACGCAATGTCGAATGCTTGGTCGCCCGCAATATCCGCGGTCGCCGCCGTGGGTTCGCTCAGATCAGCGCTGATGATGCCGTTGGCGATCGAGACTATGGTCCGCCAAATGTTCTGCACCGTTTCTCGCGGAAACTCCATGCTAGCGAGACGAGGAAGTGCTGCCTTGAGCACTTCCAGGGCCGACTGCGTCGCAACCCTCCACGGCTGGACCGACTTGGTAACGATCCTGAACTGATACTTGAGGATGACTGGCCGGCTGAGGGCAGACAAAGCGTTGGCAAACGCGCCGGTTTCGTATATGTCTCTTTCTCCGGCGTTTTTGACAATCAACGACTGCAAGATCGTCATGCTTTCTTTCGACATGGCGACATACGTGCGCTTCTCGGAGGTCGCCTTGGCCACATCCTCCTGATTGAAGGCGAGGGAGACGAACTCTGCCACCTGTGCAACCATCGCGGACGGAACGCCTTGTAGATCCGTACGTACCATGCGGAAAACTTCCAGAATTTTACCCTGAAGGGGCGTGACATACTCGATGTCGCTGGCATAAGCTCCCGGAGTCGCGTGCTGCATGGCATCGCGGAACAAGATAAGCATGCGACGAACTCGCTCCACCGTGAAATCCTCTCGGATCAACTCGTAAAGTGGTAGCAGTGCCTCGACCCATACCAGCAAACACTTCTGGTTATCCGAGGTTTTGCCGTCTGTCTCGTGTTTAGGAACGGGAATCCCCTGGGACCACAGTTCCCATGCCAAGTCCAGGCTCTCCTTTCCAATGCCTAGTCTTTCTTGCTCGGTACACCTGTGAAGGATGTCTCGGACGGCGCTGTAGGTCGCGGAATTGATGTCAAGCATTTCAAGGTCTATGAGGGCCTGGAAATGGCCAATGAGGTTCCGCCAGATCTCCGAGAAGCTTTGGTGCGAAGTCAGGAGGGACAGGTAGGAGCCGAACAGGTCAGATACGCCTTTGATAACGACAGTCGCTGTCTCCCTCCATTCCTCGGGGCCGTTTTCCTTCGCAGAAGGCTTGTCAACGGCGCGCAGCTCGCGCTCAACTGAGGAGAGAAGACTGAAAATGACTGCCCTCATACATACGGACCAAGCCTCCGGGCTCAGGCTCTCGCCATATGCTGACATTATTCGCATCAAGGTTTGAATAGCGCCTACTAGGTCAGTATATCCTAAGCTTGAGCGCCGGGGTCACCACCCACTATTTCGTAGCTCTAGTCTCTGATCGGTCGCGACGGATGTGAGCCGAAGGAGTAGAAGCATCCATAATGCCGCGCCCGAGCCCTCCCCTACAGGCTCAACGGCGAGCTTGATTAGCGACTGTTCTCCAGAGGCGGAAATCATGTCTTCCGTAATCGACGTCGACTCTCTGTTGGCGGAGAGGAAATCCGAGATAGCCCAGAAAAAGGTAACAGTCTGTCAAATGTCAGCGCGAGTTCACCCACGAAGAAAAATAAGCATTTACCTACCGTTAAGGCCACATTAAGTTCGTCATCTTGCGTGCAAAATTTGTAGAGAGTATCGACAAGGTTAAGAAAGCAGGCATTAGGCAAGGAAGGCAGAAAGTCGGAGCAGATTAGCTGAAGAGAAGCAAACGATGGCCGGATTAGCTTAACAGCGCGGGTGAGAAGGTTCGGCCGCAGGCTGGGCCGATTATTGTCCTCTGCCCCGGTGGCGCTGATGTTGCGTTCGATGAAGACGGTGTCGATGATCTCGAATATGAGCTCCCAGCCGCTGATGAGCGATTCGCCGCAGTTCTCCAGGAGACTCTTGAGCCCTTCGAGGATGATTTTATGAATGTCAACATCGACAGCGTGCTTTGCTAAAGACACCTGGCGTTCGGTCGCCTGGAGGGGAGCCAGAGAGTTACGGAAGGTCTCAAGGAGGCGATGCTGGATCTGGCCCCGAACTTCATCTGGCTGGGAAGCGACGGCGCTTGCTTCCTCTAGCAGAATGCGGACCAACGTTTCTGCCGCTCGGGCTCTTACGGGCGCCGTATTTGACACAGAGCCCAGGACATCGATGAGCTCGGTCACCAAGCGCGTCCAGCCAGACTCGTCCGGTGGATAAGCTAGCAAGCGCTCGATATTGATGGAAGCGAGGTCACCAAGCTTCGACAAACCAAACTGGTTCTCTTGGTTCGGCGCCGCCGAGGAAGGAACCGAGATGCTCATGACTCGTTTCGAGGGAAGTGGAGGTGTCTTAAGGCTGCCGGTAGAGGGGGGCGACTGTGGACGACTGCTCGGCTCCGAGGGTGGTTCAACATGTTCCAGCAGGTTGCAGACAGCCCCAACAATCTCAACAAAAGCGGAATTTGGGAAATCAACAGTGCTCTCAAACAGACGCGATGCGGCCGTCTCGACAGCTCGAATTTCGGTATTGAAGTTGGCGAGGAGGGCACTGGCCTCTTGTTCAGCTTGGGGGTCGGGACCCTTGGCTGCCAATGGCGTCCTCCCCGCGGCCTTACCGGACGAGAACATGACCAAATCGGCCTGCTGAAGAGTCTCTAGTACTATGCTCCAGGATGATGCGAGCGTTGGACCCAGGGCGATACCGAGGTTCAGCAGTGCTCTCAGGCACAGCAGGTTTCGCGTGTTGAGCGTGGCGCCGCTAGCGTCCATTGAAGGCTGCCTCTGTTTCTCTGATGAGAGAAGCGAAGGGCTGACAAGACTGTCGACACTGAGGAGCCCTCTGGCGTTGCTGAATATGTTACCAGATCCCTCCACAGCAACCGGGCTCGGTGGCGGCCGGGCTGGGCCAGCAGCGTTCATGCATGCGGTTAGAACGTTCGGTGGCACGGCGGCTTTGCCCAGGGTCGTCAAGAAGGCATCACGGGGCGTAGCGAGCTGCAACAGGCCGGCGACGTGGGCAAATTTCTGGAAGGCCCGGACAAGGCCATGGTAGTAGTCCGAGTCCAAAGCGGCGTAGAGGAAGGTAGAGCAAGTTGCAAGGACGGCGGGCCAACACTCCTCGATAAACGCAGCGCAAATCTTAATCTCTGCGTAGAGCGGATGGTTCTCCAGGGTAAGCGGGTTGACCGGGACAGGATTCCGTTTGAACGACGCAGTTCGATCCAGCTTGTCAGGAGTCTCGTCAGACTGGGGAGCGGGTGAGTTGCGTCCCTGTTCGGGCTTTGGGACGCGCTTTCTCCTCCCCTCACTCGATACAGTGAGGGGAAGGATGAACTTAGCGAGGCCCTCTGACAGAGACGTGATGCAAGACAGAGTAAGGCTATAGATGTAAGATTCTGGAATGGTGGGAGCGTCCGCCTTATCGAGTTGGTCGATGCAGGGCACCCGCATGGTGCTCCATTGTGAGCTGATTCCCGTATTGTTGCCGTCGGGACCCACCGAGCTGGAGATGATGCCAGTCACGCCGCTCGCCTCAAGCATCACCTGGTCGCTGGAAGCGCCGGTGTTTGAGGCGGCGACCGGGATGGTAGATTGATGGCCCAGTCCAATGACGGATGGCTTTTCCGTGCTAACGCGGACGAACGTGGCTGTCAGGTTCTTCAGGATGTTCTTCTGACCTTCTTCGGCATCGTAGAGCATGAAGATGCGGCGAAGCAAGGCATGTTCTGCGAAGATGCCTCGGAACACCTCCATGCAAAGCGCTCGTTTCCACAGGGTAGTGTCCTGGTCCAAGAGGTGGGTCAGGATCTCGAGTGCGTCCCCGCTCTCGGTCGGCAGGATTGCAAGATGGCGCCGGAGGAGCGTGTACAGAATGCGCACAAGACGGACGCTTGTTGCAAAGTTTGGCCGACCACGGAGAGCGCTGGTGATGAAGGGCATCACTCGCATCCGGAGGATATCTGCCTGCTCTGGGTGCGTTGTGAAGATGGCGGCATGGTTGGTCAAGACCGACTCGATCAACTCGAGCCCAAACGTTTGGAAGAGGCTGGAGACTCGGAGATATTCGGGTCGCTGACCTTCAGTCAGGAGGCAGATATCGTTGAACACCTGGACAGATGAGTGGGAGTCCAATATCCGGGATAAGGGGACAGAATTACCCTGTACGCATCCAGGGCCGCGGCCGGGAGCGGGATGTTGCCATCTCTACCCGGGACTTCGCCAACTGGAGGGTGGCCAGTCCCAGACTCTACAGTTGTTTTAGCATCCCTGATACATTCATTGAACGTTCCGAGGATAAGAGAACCACTTACTATCCTCAGCAACAACCTTGTCGAAAACAGAGACTACCAGCTGCTGCAAAGTGGCAGCCGAAGTGTTGTTGACAATGGCATTCTTGCTAGACTGTAGGATAAAGCAAACGTTTAGTGCAGTAACCAGGAGGTCGCCCTTCACGTCAGCCGAGTAATTGGACAGCAAAGCTGGGAGAGCCTGGAGAATCTTGAGCTGGACATCAAGGCCGGCGGAGGTTGCCTGCTGCAATGCCTCCAAGACTTGACTCAATCTGGCTCGCGGTAAGGCCCGAGACACAATAAGCCGTTGGAGACAGACAATGGCAATCCCCGTGAACTTGACATTCTTTGTGCCGCAAGCAATGATAAAAGGATTGACAAAGTTTGGGCGCTGGGCGAGTTCTAGCACTGTATAAGCGAGATGCAATGGCGCCCGAATGCTGTGAGCTCGACGTACCTTCTGAGGCCTGTACTTCAGTGGAGGCCCTCAGGTTCTTCAATTCGTCCAGGGACTTCTCGGCAGCCTGAGCTCGGTGTGAGCCTGGGCCGGTCGAGCGAGGAATGAGGATGAAGGTGACCCGGCTGGGTGCAGACGTGGCACAGTGCGTGGAGCAGCGCAATACTCACCTGGCGCAAGTCATTGTGTTTCCGTTTGCTCTCTTGAATCAGGTTGGCGAGTTCTGACGCCAACAGCTGAGTGGTCATATTTGCATCTCATGGAAAATGGCCCTGGAAACTCGTCACCTCATCGCAATTTCGTGCTTGTGACTTCAATCGAAGACGGGACAGTATTGAAGACGTGTCGCGGGAGCTGGCCCAGGACTGCGATTCGTTCGTTGGAAAGTGGTACGGAACGGCAAGCCTGGAACCCGGGAGCCACTGCTCAGGTGCGTGCGTGCACCTAAGCCAAGTGCTTTCGTTGATGACTAACCCTGCCACATCCCGAGGGGTCGGGCATGACAGGGGTCCCCGCCCCCACCTTCGCTCATTCGGCCGCGGTTGCCCAAACGACGGTAGCTCCAAAGGAACCTACGAACATACACTACCTATAACCTATTCTGTGACTGCCACTTACGTTCTCTAACCGACAGCGGGCCTCCGACTCTCTCACCACACAACCGCGAGACACCTTTTGCAGCATCGAAACCATGGCGGCTCAGGTCCCGCGGAACTTCAAGCTCCTTGCGGAGCTGGAAAAGGGCGAGAAGGGCCTGGGTGCCGGTGGGTTGCCTAATCGCAGTCCCGCTGCGCTTTCAGCGTTGACTGCAGCTGCTGACGGGAAGTTTCGCGCTGTATAGGTGCATGTTCGTATGGTTTGGAGGATCCTGAGGACATCTACATGACACACTGGCGAGGAACTATCTGGGGTCCTCCGCATGTATGTCACGCACCGGCAACCCCCGCGATTGCCTGTCTTCGAACCCACGCTGACCACCACGCGACGCCACCACGCGACGTAGGGAAACCACGAGAACCGGATCTACGAGCTCAAGATGGAGTGCGGCCCTAACTACCCCAAAGAGCCTCCTGAGATTCACTTCGTCAGCCAGATCAACCTCCCCGGTGTGAGCCCGACCGATGGAAAGGTGGACAAGAATGCTGTTGGCATCCTGCGGGACTGGACCAGGATTGCTGCTGAGCTTTCCAAGAATGCCCGGCCAAAGGAAGACCCCCTGAGCTTGGAGGCCGCTCTCATCGCGATACGAAAGTAAGCAGAAACTGTTGGCGTACATATAGATGAAAGCGGCATACAGGGGAAAGCGGATGTTGACCCAACGCCAGGTACATGGACGAGCACAAGAAGCTGCCGCAGCCGCCGGAGGGATCTAAATACCCGATCTACAACAACTAAGTATTTGGGAAGGGGGCAAGGGATGATTAGCCTGACGCATATGACGAACTAGAGCAGAGAGGAGAGGACAGGAAGAGGCACACCCGTCACGCCAAGCATCGCGGACAGTACTGAAGACTAGCACCGAGGTCGTTTCCGCGACATTTTTAGCATCTTGCACAAGATGTCACTGAATGAACACATCAGTTTTGCCAAATGCTTCATGGGCAACGCCTTGGTCTGTTAAATGGCGCACGTGACCTCGCGGAGCGGACCTGTCTCCGGTCGCGTTCCTGTCGATCCCGAAATTTTGGGCACCTTGCACCTTTTGAGCCAATGTCGGATCAGCAGCTCCTTTGGGCACGCCACATCCGCCACCAAATGGAATGCCGTCTTTTTTCGTTCCCGCCCGCTCGTCGCGGCACCGATTAGCATGTAAGAATGCCGCGCAACTCCATAATAGCAATTTAGACCCGCTGCTGACCCCTATCTCCTAAACGCCTCTCCCCTCCCCCTTCAAGGCTTCGCTCTCTACCGCTCCCTCATCCGGCAGGGCCTTCGGGTCCCGCTTCCCGATGAGCTCTCCAAAGACTCCCCATTGGGGCCAGCCAACCCCATCCGAACCCTTATCCGCAACGGCTTCCGCCGCAACAAGCGGGACACGTCCCCACGCCTAGCCGTGTCGGCCCTTAAGAACGGCTATCGCTTCCTCGCCCTCCTCTCGCGCGCCGCCGACGCATCCACGCCCGAACACGCCTCGGTCCTGGCCTTCCTCCGCGAGAACGAGGCCCGCGTGCTCGCGGTGAAGGCCAAAGCCGCCGAGGAGGCCGCCAAGCGCATCTCCACGGCCCCGATCCCCGGCCGCACCCCGATCATCACCAAGGTGTCGGCCGAGGGCGAGCCGCCCGTGTACGTGCCGACGGGCCCGCCGCGCCCGCTCTCGTCGTTCAAGAGCGGCGTGCGCAAGCCGCCGACGCTGGCAGCGGCCACGGCCGTACCGTTCCTGCGGCTCAAGAAGCCGCAGCCGCGGTTCCTCGAGCGGGTCATCCGGCAGAAGGTGGAGCGCAGGGCCAAGAAGGCGATCAAGATCATGGAGATGCAGAACGAGGGCATGATCGACGCCAGCGACGAAGACGAATGGGAGAGGCTGGTTGCCAAGATGCTGGCGGAGAACGGGCAGCAGCCCGGCGGGGCATATAAGGAAGAAAAGACGTACAGGGACTCGCTGTCGGAGGCCGTGACGCTCACGCTGGAGTCGCTGAACAGGGATAGGGAGGACTCGGTTGCGAGGGCGAAGGCCCTGTGGCAGATCGTACTGGCCGAGCAGGAGATGGCGTTGAAGGAGGAGAAGGAGGGGCTCGCGAAAGAGGGAAAGGGAGCGGAGGAGCCACGGCGCAAAGCTTCGAGCCATCAGGTATGAGGAGGAGGGCCCGCAATGGGGGCTCTGATCAGAACAAGAAAGAACAAGAAAAAAGGAACCAAGACCTCGTCTGAGGAGCGATAGTGGATGAGAGGACTGGGGAGAGGCCGAAACAAGCGAAATAGATCGCCCAATCGGCAGGGATAGGAGCATCAAACGTTGCCTTGACGGCCCCCAAGGGTCAGTAAGGAACGTTGGGAAAGGTGGCGGCAGCATGCTGTTGGAGCAGGCTAATACAACCTCGCGGTAGCTACGAGAGGCAGAGAGCAGTGAGCACCGTGCCCTCACAACACTGGTGCCTGACATCACCTGCTCTTTGGCACATCAGGAGCTGGGTCCTAGGAATCCATTCTATTGAAGATTCATGGTGCATCAGTTTAGAGGAATGAGCCACAAACTGTTGTCCCGGAAGTGGAGAGTGGTGCGGATGAAGCAAACACCGCGGATGTACACGTTTCAAAACAATCCCCTCCCTCTCACTGCAGAGGTGGCGGTGACAAAATTAACTGAAAAATGGAAGCATCTCAATGACGCGTACAACCTGGGAATCCCGTCTTTCCACCCTTCCAGCGCTTACATCAAGCTAGCCTTTACCGACTCCCAAAACGCATCATCAATGTCACACGCCTTGAACCCGGGTGTTCGGCCCAGACATATCCCGCGCTTGGTGATTTCTGGAGAGCGTAACCGTCAGCAAAAGGAAATCCGATAGGGAAAAAAAAAAAAGAATGGCCCGCTTACGTCTCAAAAGTGTCATCACTTCCACCACCACTCGCTGACAGTTCGGAAGGTACCCAGAAGAATCCCCCAACTCGCTCGGTGGCAGGAATCCGAAAGGAAGCATATCGCCTCTACGGGCCGCCAAAGACTCAGCCACGGTCGTGGCCGGTAAAAAGGAATCTCCTGGAGGGAACACGCTCGCCAGAGCCGGCTCAGCCATGCCACCACCGTCGCCCATCGACCACGACCGGGCGCCCGCCCCTTGCTGGGCCAGCGAACGGCCGCTCCCGGGGCTGCTGGTTCCATCCAAAAGCAGACCCCGGGACTGCGACGACGACGAGGAGGAGGAGGAGGAGCCGTCGCCAAGCAGCGGGTCAACCGTCTCCACGCGCCACCCGCGTTCCTTGTAGCTCTCCATCTGCGACAGGTCTACGTCGACCGTCACGAGGTCTGCCCCGGGCGGGATGACCACGCCGCGCTGGTACAGATACAGCTCGGCCTCGTCGCAGTCGTAATACTCGCCGGCAAACCCGTCCAGGATAATGCGCATGTCCTCGTCCAGCTCCTGGTCCCGCACGGAGTTGACCTCGGCCGAGAACGGGCCCATCGCGAAGCCGGCCGTCTCCTGGGGTTTAAGCACGTCCACCGTGCCCTGGTTGCCGACCCTGTGCGGCTTTCCGGGCGCGGTCGTCGTGGGGAGAGAGGAAGAGGAGGGGGCGGGGGCGGGGGCGGGGGCGGAGGAGGAGGACGATGTGGTGGTGGTGGTGGTGGTGGTGGGAATCGAGAACGAGGACGCGGAAACATCAAAGTGGGTGCCGGCGCCGCCGAGATGGAAGAAAGGGTACTGCCAGTTGAAAAGCGACTGTTGGGGCTCGCGAAGGAGCATGCGTCGCAGGCGGCGCCGGATGGTCTCGGTGGACTCGAGCAGCAGGCAGAAGCCGAAGATGCGCTTGACGAGGCGCTGGGGCGGGTCGGGCATGCTCAGCAAGGCGAGAACTTGCTCGAGCGAGTAGCGTTGCAGGCGCCGGCCAAAGGTGGCTTCGAGGTTGGTGTAGGTTTGGGGAACTGGCGGGGATTCGATGAGGGGCGGGAGCGAGAGATCGTGGGAAGAGCACGCGAAGGGCGCGGGCTGGAAGGGAAAGCTCGCATTTTCTAAGGTGGGCTGGGTGAGGATTTCATAGGCAAAATTCGGGGGCTCTTCAGGCGGTGGGAGGGCCAAAAGGGGTTGTTGTTGTTGTTGTTGCTGTTGTTGTTGTTGTTGGGCGAGTGTAAGTGGCGGAGTGAGGTCCGCCTGGGTAACCGTGTTTAAGGGGATGTTCGGCTCTCCGAAAAGGGCGACTGGACCCCCTTCAGCAGCGGACTCTGGCGAGCTTGTCGCCGACAGCGACGATGCCACGGCGTCGGGTTGTCGTGGGGAACCAGGCTGAGCACGATGGCTATTCGGCTCCCTCCTCGTCTGGCTGGCAATTCCATTCCGCTGGTCATCATCTGCATCGTCATCGCTTACTTCTCGAGCAAGCGAGAGGAACCTCTCAGTCGTTTGACGTAGCTGGTGGCCAAAGTCGGGTAGTCTGTCGAGCAATCCACTGCTTAATGCGAAGTCGTGGAGCTGCATGAAGGCGTTGCTCATCTCCTCGTTGGCGTACTTGAGGGTCCGGACCTTCTTCTCCAGCGTCTGAATAGCGTTTTCCTTGCGGTCGCGATACGCCCGCTGCGCAAGTCGGATCTGCGTCCGCCGCCGCTGCAACCAGAAGTCAGACGCGAGAGTGGATCAAGGAGTGGTTCTGATGTGCCTGCGGGAGGATAACACGGTGCTATCCGGCTCTGAAGAACGGGCAATAGATGATAATGATAGATGATGCAGGCTCAAGTCAACTCACATCAGCGGCAATCTCGTCCCTGGTGTCTATACGGGGACGGCCTCTTGCTCTCTTTGTCTCATCGCCATGACCAGGAACTCCCACGGCCTGAGTTCGGGCTCGTTTCCGTGGGCCTTCCTCGGAGCCGCGGGGTAGCGAGGAAGACGCCTGCTTCTTCCGTGACTGCGCTAGTCGCCTCGGCGAGCCGAAGGCGGGGCTTTCGTGATAAACCTCAGCGTTGAGGATTGGGAGGTCGCCCTCGGAGTACCGCATTGTGTCTGATTCCAAAGCGGCGTGTCCTTTGGTGCCCAGATTACTAAATCCACGCCGTGACCTCTCGTTCAGCGCCTCGGCGAGCTTGGTCGGTGTAATCAGTATGTGTATCCGTATATCGAGGCGCAAGACACGGCGACTCCTGGACGCCGATCCTCGGCCCTTATACGCAATATTGTTAGGGGACTCAATTTCGCGCGCTTTGGAGAAGCCAGTTCATAAAATGAACGATCTCGGATGGAATGACTTCCACGTCTGCCCGCCTAGTGTACTTGTAATGCGATGTTGGGGAGGTGGCCAGGATCACGCTTACTCGTGGGAGAAGTCGCCACTAACATTTTGCAACTAAATACGCTGGCTTCTAGGCCTGCGCTCGCTAGTCTGCGATGAGAGGTTGCTGCTGGCATGTGCTGTACTTCGTAGAGGCGGGGCTGCGTTGAGTTGAGCTAAACCATATTTGTCATCCTCTTCACCATCCGCATTTCTCAGCATTCTGGGGCTCGATTCCCAATCACACGAATGAGCCCAACTTTGTATGGTGCTTCGTCAGCTTTGCATCAACGTCACAACAACCCAGTACCTAAAGCCGCGTGAGCTCTATTTCTACTGTACGAAATTGCAATGTTTTCGTTCCGAGTCCGTCCCCGACTCTTGTTCAGGCCACTAACTGATAATTAATCCATGCTCGATCGAAGTAGCTTCTCAACCCTAACCCACTCAACATGGCGCTGATCTGGCGGCCTCGCAATCAAGCATTGGCTGCTCCGTACTCCGTAGTGGGGCATGTCAGCACTAGGTAGGTATGGAGTATTGCGAGCACTCAACGGGTTTTCAATTGCAGTGCTAACTACGGAGTACTCCGTACGTCGGCCCACATCTCCGCTTTCCTGCGGGAGCTAAGCCGCGCCGAGCAGGGCTGTGCTCCGTCCGGCACGTTCAACTCCACCGCTCGAGCTGCGAGAAAAGTCGATCCCTCTGCTCTGTTCTCCGTATCCCGCCCAGGAGGGATACCAAACCCCTCCTCCCAAACCCCATGCCGTTGGCAATCAATACCGACTCCGACTGTTTTGTCCCTCTGTTCCCCTGATTGAACTGTCATGGCCAACGTTCTTACCACCCGATAACTCCTTTATCCCGTATCTACGCGTATACATACATACAACGGCTCGTCCCTTCTTCGACGCCTTCCCCACGGGGACCCGCATCCGCAGTCATGGGCGACCCCGGTGACGGATGGCAAACCGTGATGCCGACATCCCACGCCGGGATAAAGCGGCTCCCTTATTCGCAATTGGAGGAATTCGAGCTCAAGATCCTGCGCGACTGGGAAGCCTCGGGACACCACCGGCACTGGTCCGGCATGTAAGTCAATCCAATCGGCGCGAACATGCCAAACCTTGACGAACTGCCGTCGCAGAGGTTAACATTCGCATTCGCTCCTCAGAGGCAAACACCTGCCGGTGAACGATCTCGCCGAAGCTAAAAAGTTCCACGATCGGTTCAAGCTCGATTGCGACACCCCACTCGGCTGGGGAAGTTTTGGCGTTGTCCAGAAAGTCAAGTTCCACTGCAACAACCGGTCAATATGCCTGGCGCGCAAAGAGGTCCGGCCGCCATACCGCAGGTATCCCATGGACAAACTGCGCGAAGAGGCCCATGTGATGGAGAATCTGGATCACGACCATATCGTGAAGCTGGTCGGGACGTACTGCATTCAGAGCAGTCTCTACTTTCTCTTGTGGCCTGTCGCTGTCTGCAATCTCGATATCCTGCTTAACGACATAGACTGCCTGAGGACAAATCATGGCGATCGCGAGGACATCATCAGCAGGCTGCATGCGCTGGACCTCAAAGATCTGAGTGCCATTGAAGGACCGGCGCCCGCCGTGCGAAACCCTGCCGGTCGGGATAGCTGCCCGCTCGAGTACCTCCGCCAAGTCATGGGCTGTATCACGAGGGCTGTTGCGTACTGCCACGGCTCTAATGTTCGGCACCTGGATCTCAAACCTTCCAATATTCTTCTGAACCCAGGCCGCGTCTACCTCGCCGACTTTGGCATTGCAAAAGATGTCCACGATCGGGACAACACCATGACAATCGGGGTCCAAGGGACGCCAAAATGGAGGGCCCCAGAGGTGCAACAGCACAATGCTGACTGGTCCATGAAGGCAGCTGATGTCTACTCTCTCGGGTTAATATTGCTCAACATCTTCACCGTCATCTACAACGCACCTTTGAACGAGTTCGAAGCCATATTGGAAGACGTCTCCGCGGACGGCAGAGCCATGAAACTCGACGAGTATCTGCCGAAGCTCGAGCGCCTGGTACTGGCTTCGCGGGAAGTGGATGATGCTAACGCGGCGACGTTCAGCCCGAAACACATCATCGGCCTCGCTGCTCGAATGGTGTCCCAGGATCCATCCTCACGGCCGGTCATCTTCCAAGTCGATTCGGAGCTCGTTGAGCTTGGCGGCCTCGACCAGATCTACCACTCCAAATGCTGCAAACGGAGCAGTCGGTATCTGACAGAGCGCATGAACGCCAAGCTCATAGCCGTGACAGAGGAGCGAGACCGATTGCGAGCGGAGCATGGCCAAATGGCCAAACGCCTACAGATCCTTGAAGCTAAGGACGAAACATATGAGCACCGCCTGCGGAACGAGCGGAAAGCCCATGCCGATAACCTAGTCAAATTGCAAGCTCAGCTGGACAAGGAGCGGGCGGAGCGGCAGAGACTGGAAACCCTCCTTGCCGAAATGCAGCAAAGCCGAAAGCAACACCGTCCTGTTCTCCCCCGGCCATCCGCCGTCCGTCAACCCACCTCCGGCACTTCCGGCACCTCCAGTCCCCAAGCGCAACCAAAACCGCAACTGCCCGCTCATGCCGTTCCTCAACAGCGACCACAGGCGACCCCGGTGCAGCAACCGCGTCCTGCACCATCAGTGGGACAGGGTCCCCGGCCGAGCTACTCTCAATGTGTCAAAGGCGCCGCCACTCCCCAAGCTGCAACGGTGACCGCAAAGCCTAGACGCGACTCGCTCATCCCATCGCCTTCTCCAAGCGCCATTCCCCCCCACAGCTCAAATCCCGACCAACCAGGTTTCCCGCTCCGGTCCCGTAACTCTGGCTCGCGGCTTCCCCGTGCTATCAATCCCACCACGCCCATCCGCTCCAACACACCCGTCCTCAACGGCGATCTCTCGTCGACTGACAGCACCCAGTACAGCATGAGCGACTCCGTCTTCAGCCGTTTGAGCTTGTCCAAGGCCTCGCTCGCCGGGACCAGCGTCGCCGGAACACCCTCAACCCACAGCCCGGCCATGGTGGACACACAGAAAGCTGCAAACCAGAACGCGTCACCCTCGAGTCCGCGCCACGGAGAACCGGGTCAACATTCGCCGTTATCGCCCGAGGAGCCTCCGCACGGTCTGGGGCTGGGCCTTACTGACCTGGAGCGGCGGGAGAGTATTGCCAGTGCTGGCACGGGAGGAGGCGGAGACGAGAGTGTACGGGATACGGCGAGCGTGATCAGTTCTTCGGCGGCGGCCGCTGCTGCCGCTGCTACTCCCTCATCGCCGCGGGCGCTAAGTTCGGCGCCGAGCGGATCGGTGCTGTCATCGCCGAGGACGACGCATGCTTCCATGGAGGCTACCGTGCGAGCGGGCGTGAGGGTGCCACGGTTGCCGACGGCTCAGAGCTGGGCTGAGGTTGCTGCCGGGAAACAAAGGTAGGCGTGAGAGTGGGATGGCCATGGACATATGAATCGGAAAGAGGATTAGACGAAAAAAGGAAGATATCACCAAGGCGTTTGGCGGACAACAAGGGTTCGCAGGTCGTTCTTCGTTTATGCAACCGCTGGTCACGCGCGGACGGTCAGGCAGCAGGGCGCAGACGAGCACCGTTTTGGATATACATGATAATGGTCTAGAGAAGGAAAAAAAGAAAAGAAAAAAAAATGAGAAATGACGTTGGCCATGACGGGCCAAAATCTCGAGTCTGGTTCCAGATATTTTGCTGGCAGAGCTCCCTAACCGACGTGTAGTAGGCAAGCAATGCCGTTATGGTCGTCCTGTCTGTCCTCTTAACTAATCCATAACCCGCTTGAGCTTGTTTGTTCGTCTCGCATAGATATCTTACGATTTGGGTGACTTGGTAAACGTACTTACCCTCTCTCCATCTCCTTACCTCTTTTCTCTCTCCTTTCTCGACAACTCGTCGTTCCAACTTTGCATGCATCTCTCTCGTCTCTACCAGTTAGTCTTCTCCATCAATCGTTGCTCTTCGTCCGAGTCATCATCCTCCACGCCATCCGGTTCTTCTGCTCTTCGTCAACAGCAAGGACCGTCGTCTCTGTCCAGGTTACTTCTGACGACCAGCTGAGTTCAGACAGCTTCTGGTGATGTTGTCGTGATGCCTGCCAAGGGGTATCCAGTTTCGGCAACACAAGTTCCCTCCGAGAGACCATGGCTCCGCCATCTTGCGGTACTATTAAAGTCGCACCCTCCTCTCTTTCCCCCCGGGATTCCCAAGGCATACACCACCCCAGAATGGGCGCTGAAGTCATTTCTTATAGTGACCTGCCAAGATGCTCCGAACAACGTTTGGCACTCTCAAAATTCGGCTTGTTTCCCATTCTCCACCAATGAAAAGATGGTCGACTGGTGTAGTGGTTATCACGTCTCGTTCACAAAGTTGAATAAACTGGGGTTCATCCCACCGAGAAGGTGCCAGGTTCGATCCCTGGGTCGATCAGAACTTTTTGCTCCCATCAATTGCCGCCCCCTCTTAACTTTCGACGCTCCACGGACGCTCAACAACAGCATTACGCTTCTTTTATCTGGTCATGCTCCAAACTCGAGAATTACAGGCTATACAGACCAACCGTGTTCCTCCATCCTCTGCCCATATCCGATGTCTTTGTTTCCCAAAGCACCCCCGTTCGATGCCAAATGCTAACCATCTCGTCCGCTGATAGAGCGCTAATCCCAGTTTCATCCTCCCTATCTAACCACCCGGGTGACGCAGTCCTCTGCCTAGGCCATCCTCTTTATAATCATTCAAACCTTCTATTTGGCCCCCGCATTGTTAAGCAAAGTAGCTCTTCCAAAGCACGCCCTCCAGATCCTCCAGCTGCTCACTCGTGAAATACTAAAGAATTGAGAACGTCAGCATGCTAGAAGCCAAGGAATAAAAAAGGAGAAGGGGAAGTATGGGAAAGGGAGGGAAAAAAAGACGAGAAAAAAGAAAACCAACCTTTTGATCAACACTCCAGCTATCCTGCCTCGTCTTTTTGAACTCTGCCAAGATCGCCTTGGTCGCCTTCCCCACGACGCCCGGGTCGCTCGCAGCGCGCGTGGCCAGCCCGGCCAGCACCTCGGGCATCCACTTGGGCGGCGGGGTGGCGTACGGGAACGCCTCGATGAGCGCGCCCAGCCCCAGCACGGCGGCGTGGCGGCGCACAATCTGCCGCTGGGCGTCGACGGGGGTGTCGGTGCCGGGCACCTTCTTCTTGGGCATGGGGTTGAGGCGCAGCTCGCGCTCGAAGCGCTCCTTGAGCTGGTAGATGATCGGGTTGCGGATCTTGGCGGGCGAGCAGCGGATCATGCCGGCCAG
Organism: Thermothelomyces thermophilus ATCC 42464; assembly: GCF_000226095.1. Lineage (NCBI taxonomy): Eukaryota > Fungi > Ascomycota > Sordariomycetes > Sordariales > Chaetomiaceae > Thermothelomyces > Thermothelomyces thermophilus. The sequence goes on from NC_016475.1 coordinate 1,514,961, forward strand.
GGTGGCGCTGGCGCAGTCGCGGACCTCGAGCTGCGGGTCGGTGAGCATGTCGCCGACGGCGTCGAAGAGCATGCGGCGCTGGGCGGGCTGGGTGAGGAAGAGGCGGCGGAAGTAGACGACCTGCATGTTGACGAGGGCGCGCAGGCGCTGGTGCCACGACGTGGCCGTCTTGCCGACGCGGATGAGCGCCGCGATGAAGGCGTCGTCCTCGCCCGAGCGGAAGGGAATGTTGGGCAGGTGGCGGTAGACGTGGTAGGCGAGCTTCATCAGCTCCGGGTCTTCCTTGACGTCCATCATGTGCAGGAGCTGGTCGATGAAGGGGTCCGGGAAGAAGGGCACCAACTGGATGCACTCCTGTGACGTGAGCATGCAGTCGAGCCAGATGAGGACCGTCTTAGAGCCCGAGGTGTAGCTGGAAGGGGTGTGCTGGCCGGGAGTCCGCTCGTGGCGCCATTTCTCGATGCGGGCAAAGACGTCTCGGATGGTGTCGGCGAACTGCTGGGATGGCCGGTATGCGCGGACGCCGATGGCGGACTCGGCCTTGTTCTGCTCCAGCAGCGTCGTGACGTCCTTGAAAGACTCGTGGTACTGAGTGCGGAAGATGGAGGCGATGAGCCTACCGATCGACTCGCGAACCGCCTTGTACGGATGGTCGATATGGGCGAGGCAGTCTTCGAGTATGGGCTTCTCGTGCCGGAAATGCCAACCGGCATCGCTTATGATCAGATCGATGAGCTGGAGTTTGGCAGACTCCTTGAACGCGGCATTAGAGTTCAGGTCCAGCCTGAACGCCGCCAGAGCCTCGATCAGCTCCCGAAACCGCCTGGGGTCCTTGCCGTCAATGATGACGTGGAGGCACGACACCCAGTACGACAGCGTGTCGGGCGTCAGATCGTCCGCGATGATCTTGAGCATCATCGGGGCTGCAAACTTCCAGACCTTGTCCCGGATCTCCTTTGGGTCGTCAACACTCCCCGTGAGCAGCGCGCCCAGGATCTCGGCGGTCGCGCGGTGCTGGTGCTTGTCACCCCCGTCGCCGTAGACCTCCTTGACCAACTCCATGACGTCCTCGAACGTGGCGGCCGTCTTTCCGTAATGCATGAGGTCGAAGACGTTCATGAGCAGCACGGCGTTTTGCATGCGGAAGCGGTCCGACCCGGCATCTCTGGGCTCCTGTTTGAGGTACTCGAAGCACTTCTTGAACCAGTCCCTGGTGATGATCTTTCCGATCTGCTCCCTCACCCGGTTCTCGACCTCGTCGTAAGCCAAGAACGGCTTCGGATCGGCGCGGCACACGGTGAGCTCCTTCCCCCACACCAGCCAGCCGGGATGGTCGCAGTCAACAAAGTAGTTGACATCATCGTAGTTCTCGAACTGGGCGAGGAATTTCTCCGTCACGTTAGGATCGTCGGTCGGGACGGCTATTTGAGTCTTGTTCTCGTCATACTCCTTCTCGATGAGGTAGTTTCGGTAGTCGTGGCCGTAGACGGCTCGCATGTCGATAGCAGTGAAGAGCGCCGAGAAGGCGGACAGATAATTCATCCGCATGCTCGGGTGCTGATCGTTGGCGCCATTGGCGATGAGGTCCACGAAGGCCGGGTTTCCAAGGCTGTCGAAGCGGAGAGTGCAGTTCAGGGCAAACACGATGCACCGATTTGCGACCTTCCAGTGGGAGTCGCGGGCCTTCTCGGTCAGTTCCAAGCCGAGCGCGGCCTTCTTGGCCTCGACCTTGGTGCGGCGCTCCTTGATGAAGGCGTGGCGGCGCTTGATGGTGGCCGAGCAATCCTCATCGGGCCGGATGGCCTCGACGACATCCCGGTCAAAGATGATCATGCGCTCGAGCGGCTTGCCAAACTCGAAGAGCGGATAGAGGGCAGAGGAGCCGAGGTTCTGGATCGACGCCTTGTCGACGCTGGCCGTCTCGATGTAGAGGCGCATCAAGTCGGGAGCGAAACGCCAATCACGGATGGCGGTCTTGATCAGGGTCGTGAAGAGGAGCGTATACATTGCGCCCTTGATGCGGTCATGGTCGTTCTCTTCCAGTGCCTTGCGCAGCCGATCCAGGACAACGGGGATGACGAGCGGCCTTCCCCCGAGCAGCACCTTGAGGGACGAGTCCTGGGCGCCCTGGGCCACGCGACGCACGTCCGAGTATGAGGAGGTGCATGACTCGGCGAGGTCGAGAAGCAGTTGCTTGTCGAGCTCGCTCTTCTTGCGATAGGCCGAGTTGTACTTGACGCGCTGGAGCTGGTACGCGTCCGCGCGCTTGATCAGCAGCGGCCGGGGGTAGACCTTCCGGAGCCCGCTGATCCTAAACGGAGATATGTCGGCCTTGTAGAGGCGCACAAGGCGTTCTAGCGGATGGGCCGACCGCTCGATGCCCACGTCCGTGATCCACGTCCTATAGGTGGCATACAGGGCCGTGAAGCATGCGACGTCGTCCTCCTGGTTCGCGTTCAAGAAGGCATGCGTGCGGGAGAGCAACCTCCCGATATCCTCGCGCAGGCTGTGGATGCGTTCGTAAACCGGATCTTTGGGACTCAGCAGGTACCCGGCCGGATAGTGGAACTGGCGCTCCAGCTCGTCGTCGTCGGCCACCTCGGCGAGCGGGTCATTGTCTTCCTCCATCATGGCATCGCCATCTGCGTCATTCTTGACGCGTCCGTTGGCGCCCCGACCGCCCCGTTTCCCGGAGGCACGGGCGGGGTCAAACAGGGTGGCGACACCCGAAATGATCAACCGGAGCGCCGTCAGGCTCCGTGACAGCTCGTCCGACCACTCCTTGTTCTTTCCCTTCCTGCTGACTGGAGGATCGTCGCTCATTAGTTGTTCGATTCGCCGAGCAGCGCTCTTGGCTTGGCTCTCGAAGAGCTCCAGGGCGAAGACAATTTCGGCATGCGATGGACGATGCCACTTGATGGTGAGCTCGGAAGGGGGGGTCGTGCGCCCCCAGTCGTCGACGTCCAGGCCCCGGGCAATGCGGTCAGGCTCATAGAGAGCGTTATCGATGGGGTAGGTGTGCGTCAGGTTGAGGAGGAGATGATGGATGTAGTTAGAGATGTGAATGGTGGGCAACCCGCGGCACCTTTCCTGCATGTACTCGGCAATGCCGAAGAGCTCGTCCTTGTACTTCAACACCTCGGCTCCGACGTGGACGACGCACATGCTCAGCATGCTGACGTGCCAGACGAGCGCGCGATCCCGGGGAAGAACCTCGGTGCCGCTGCTCCGATCCGACGCCGCGCCGTTGTACTCGATCTCGTTCTTGATGTTGACAATCAACATCGGGATCAAGACCTTCAGGGTCTTCTCCGGGTTGACCTTGCACAGAGCATTGCAGATCCACGCCATGGCATCGCGAGCCTGGTGGAGGACATGGCTCGAGACAAAGGCGGCCAGCTTATCGAGCGCCATGTCGAAGAGCTCCGGGGAGAGCGATGCGAAGAGGGGCGTGAGGGCTGCCGGCAGCGTATTGATGACATTGTCCTCGGGTGAGCCCGAGCGGAGGTGGCTCGCATCGGGAAGGTTCTCCAGCAGCGCGAAGACCTTGCCTAGCAAGGCCAGGACGAACTCGCCGAGACCGGCCGTGGACGAGCGTAATATGTTAGCCTCGTCCTCGTCTGTCAGCTCCTTGTCGTAGCAGATCTTGACGTCCTGCCCTTCGCGCTCCATCCTCTCCATCTCTGCCTGCACCCAGTTCATAGCGAGGCTCGTGTCGTGAATCTTGTCGTCCTGGTTGGCCAGGGGCACGAACGGGATGCTGTAGGCCACGCTCTGGATGAAGTTGAGGGTGTACTGCGTCTTGCCAAGGTCGTTGGCATCGATGCCGGGCAGGGCAAGTGCCAGCAGCGCGGTGATGTGGCAGCGGTAACCCTTCTGCTTCGCCATGATGTTGGCGATCATCTGCAGCCCGCAAAGACTCGACGTGGTGCGATGGACCTCGACAAGCCCCTGTAAGCTCGGGTAGAACCGCTGAAGGGCGCCGGGCAGCATCAGGTCCGGCTCCAGGTAGGCGAGACCTTGGAGGGCCGAGTAGTAGTAGTTGACGACCTTGGAGCTTTTTGAGAAGATGCCCATGAAGGTCACCTCCTTCAAGGCGAGGACGAAACGCTTCTTCAGCTCACCATTGATCCGGCGTTCGGGGGGTACCTCGAGCTCGCCACTCTGTTCGCGGTTCCAGCGGGAGACAAAGATGTCAGTGAGGAAGTAGGTGAGCTGGGCCAGGAAGCCGGTCCAGGTCCCCTGATTCGACGGGTGGAAGAAGGTGTCGATAGACTCCATCAGACCCTCGAGGTTGGCGAGGATGGAGCTCTCCCGGTCGAGACAGAGCGGGGACAAGGAGTGTACAATCCAGCGCGCGACCATATACGGGACGGGGTACTTTGATTTGTCCTTCTCCAAGTGCACTCCCAAGCCGGCGCCGTAGTCCAGTGAGGTGTATGGCGAGTTGGCCTGCCCGACCGGGATCTCGGTCAGCCGGAGGATGGCGGTGAAGATGAGGTCTGCCTGCTCGCGAGCGAAGATGCCGTGTTCTGTGAAAGGAACGTGGGTGCAGCCAAGGTGGTCCCGAGCCATGCGGGAAAAGATGTCGATGAAACAGACGTCAAAGGCCTTCGACCTGTTCATGAGCGACCAGAGGTGGAAGAAGGTCGGGAAGATGTCTGACGGCTGCGACTGGGGCGCGCTCGGGGGCGCGGGGCTGGTGGGCAGCATGGCGTTAAGCGCGGCAGCAACGATATATGCGTTCGACATGGCCGAGGTGCTAAAGTAAGGCAATAGCTCCTCGAGGATCGCCCGGCGCTCTCGGGGGTCAAAGTACGAGCTCGCGTGGAGACAGAGCTTCAGAAGGTGCTTCGAAGACCTCCTCCGCGAACCCTGATGCGAAGCGGTTTCTGACGGTAGAACGAGCGCTTTCAGTTCTTTCCACATCGGCCGCCAATCGAATATGAGATCCTCGCCCGGTTTTAGGTAGTGCTTTTTCCTGCAGGGAAATAAATAAAAAAAAAAGCCGAAGGGGTTAGTGAATTTTCTAGGTTCAGTATCTCCTAGTAGATAGAGTATTGGGGGAGGGAGGGACGAGGGAAGCAAGGAGCAGGCGGGGGACGTCTAACGAACTTTGACAGAGTGATGGCCATGCGGGAGAACCGGTCAGCTGTATTGTGATCCAAACCCGGCGCCAGCGCAAGGTGATAGTAGAGATGAGCGAGACGAGCGCGCAGCTCCCGGGTCATCTCAAACTTGAGATTCAGCCAACCCTGGAGCTCGCGGGTCCAGTGGAGGGCGCCGGGAGAAAAGTCCTCGGCCATGATGGAGATGTAGAGGTTCTTGAGGATGCCGCGGAGGGCCGCATCCCGTCGCGCGTCGTCCTCGACATCGAACGGGAGCAGGCGGAAATAGCTGAAGGTGCGGGGGCGGTAGCGCTTCTTGTCATCTTCTGGCTGGTGCTCACCGCATGGGAGTCCCGGAGAAGTTGCCCGCGAAATCGTCTCGACCGAGGCAAGCAGGCCCGACGAGAACGGAGGCGCGGCTCCGCCGGTTGATGCAGCAAAGCCTGCATCCGAGCCCGTGTGTCTTTCTAATGATTCGTCCATCATCGGCATGACGCCGTCGGCGCGGCACGGTGAGTCGTGCTCGGTGCTGGGAGAATCGGCAAGCGTCGCGCAGGTGTGCGCCGCGATGTCACGGCTGGAAATGGTGCTCTGGCGGAGGGGAAAAGATGGGAATCGGGTTGAAGGAAGGGTGCGAGCTGAGCCGGTTGTTGCGGTTAGCCGTCTCAAATCATTTTCGCCCCCTGGAGGGTAACGGGAATCGGCTGTGTTGCGTGCCTCTGCTTGTCACGCGCAACGCTGGTCGGTCCCGAAGCCGACCTCCGCTTTCAAGCTGGTCAGACAGACGACCCTGGTCCTGTTAACACAGCGGTCAGTTTGACTCGTGCGAAGACGGGCGGGAGATGACGAGTTTGAAACGCGAGGGAACTGTAGGCGCCGCGGTTGCTGCAACTGCGCGAGACCTCGACTTTGGGGCGGGATGGGGAACTGTGACGCTAGCCATTCCCAGGTCCCGCGGGGAACAAGTTGGCGGCAACTCACCGTCAGGAAAAGACCAGAGAGCGAGCCTTGGCAGATCGCAATGGGTCGTCAGTCGAGCTGCAGCCGGTCTGGTCTCCGGAGATACACGATTGGGCTCTGTGTCCCAATCTGAGGCCCAAACAAAGACAAACAGCAGGAGTGCTGGATCTTCAAGGTCGGATCAGTACTCCGTACCTCAGTCTTGACGGGGATCCAAGAGCTGCAAGCTTGGACCAACTTTGGTTGAACCAACCGGAAGCAAATTGGCGACGCTGAACAGGGGTTGCACAGGCCCTGATCTCGCTGCAGGGTATGCTACTCTGCGCTCTCCGTTGACTTCTGGGTGGCAATTGCTCAACATTCCACAAAGGGTCTGGTTGCGGGGTTCTTGGATGACACCTCGAATGTCAGTCTTTGAGGTCTGTGTCCTGCTGAAGAATGTCGGAATGGAATCCAAACTATTGAAAAAAAAAATTCCCCAGGGTTAAGATATCAGGTACACACTTTCGCATCGGCCAGAAACGAGCAGGAGCCGACATGAACTGGAGCCTGCGGCGAGAGTCCAAACGGCATTCAAGACGCGGGGGCCTCTTCAATCCTGGCAGCGCAGGACTTCCGGCAGTTCTTATGCAGGGCGCACCGCGAAACCGGACGACGGCACAGGCAACCAAGCTGGTAACGCAAGCCTTCCAGAAAACGCATTAATGGCTGGGTTCAGAGAGAGGGGGTCGGCCGAGCCCGGGCCACCAACCGGGTCGCCCGGGATGTTGTTCCGCCGCAGCAGACCTCACCAGAACCGAGCCTGCTACGCTACCTTGCCGTAATTATTTATAGCAGTGCAAGACCTAAGAACCAAGATCAAGATTCCGTGGGCTACATCAAAATTATTGCTTGAAGCACGGCACGCCAGAGCCAGTTCAACAATCTGCAGGTGGCTTCCTAGCTGGGTAGGGTTGGAACGCGGGTTACTGTTATATGATTCATCACACCGGGCACCCTAATGGAACTTTGTTTCACATGGAACCGGCCAAACGACGACCCCGTCCAAAACATTTGGCTCAGCCCAAAATTGAGAATGCGGACATCTGATTTTGAGGCAGCCCGGACAATGCTGGTGGTAGGGGAGCCTTGAGCCGGCCTCATACCTCCATTTACACCGAGGGAGTGACCGTTGTAAGTTAAGAGAAGCGCTCTTTCTCCGTCGGGACTTCCTACAACACTAAGCCTACAGAATTCGGCCTCCGGGTGAGCGAATTGAGCATTCCAACGAAAAGTTCACCGCAAGAGGATGCTCGGCCAGCCTTTAAGGTGCTAATTAATTATCCATTAATTATTAAACACCGAGGCCGGCGACAATCAGTTCATGACTCGCTGCTTACGGGTAACAAAAAGCTAATTGGATTGAAGCTGTGCCGAGAGACGAACAAATCAAGAAGAACAAAAGAAACAAGACAGAAAATAAATTGGAATAAAAGATAGTGGCGATTCACAGACATCTGATTCGTCTACCGATGATAAGTTCTAATTACGGGCGTAACTAGCCGGGCGTGAGATGGTCGACAAAGGCAAACAAGATGTGCGTCTGGACACGACATCCCGTCCCGGGCGCAATGGCCCTGCGGAAGCCCGGCCTCAGCCACTCGTTGGCGACGGCGAGATCGAACTCCGATGACGCGCTCCACTCCTTGATGATGGAGTAGGCCTCGCGGCAGGGGATTGTCGACTCCCCCTCGCCCGGCGCCGGGAGGAGCGCGCAGTCGTCATTGAGATCCTCCAGGTCGATTTCCGCTGCCGGCTCGGCGGCGCCGCGGGTTCCTCCCGTAATCACCGGCTCCGTGCTGCGCATTGCTGGAGGAGCGGTGGCGTCGACGGTTTCGGCTTGGCCTTTCGGCTGTGGAGTGCTGACCTCGTTGCTCGCTCGTCCCGTTCTGAACATGTCGCGCGAGTCCGGGGCGGCATTGGCAGTGAGACTACCCGCGGCCTGGGAGCAGAGACAACACCCGGGGCTCTCCGGGAGCTCCGATTTGGCGGCAGCATCGCCTAGCCTTGCCCGGTCCGCCGGCTGCGGTGCGGTGAGCGAGCTCGGGCTGAGAGCACGCAGCCTCTGGACCTCGGTGGTCAGAGCATCGATCCTTTGTAGTGCTTCATCGAGCCTCGCTTGTGCGTCTGAAAGCGCAGCTTCGAGCTCGGCGATCCGGCTCTTGACTCTGGCGCGGTGCCGTCGCTGGTTTTCCCGCTGGCGAGCTGCGTCATGACCCGGCGGTTTGCACGAGAACCTGCGGATATGGGAGCGGAACGCTCTGGAATCCATATTATGTTCACGGCGTCCATACGTCAACAGAATAATAAAGGAACAGAGAGCTATGACTAAGAAATAGACCTACTTGGATCATAGGTGATATGAGACTTGCAGATAGATGGGAGCCAGGGCGTAATTAGAAGGAACGGGACTGCCTACAGGCGGAAATATTTCGATGACGAACCGATTTCATGCTTCATTTGGTTAGCTCGTTCGCTCCGCTGCGGCAGGCCAGGGAAACCCTGGAATAACCTGATCAGGAAAGCGTTCGATGACAACTCGCAGACAACCACGTTAACAGTACAAGTAGAATACCTACACAAATTAGATTCCAGAAGCTGAGGGTGCATGATATCCGCCCAGCCCTCAGAAGTGAGGATAAATAGGCCCAAATCCTCTATATTTCTCTTTAACTTTTCATCGTCAATGTTTCTCTTTTTTTGATTAATTATTGGGGCAGCCCAAATCAATCAAACCACTGCCATCATCACACCAGATTGGCGCTCACTAACAAGGCGCATTGATTCAGTTAATTACTTGAGCTGAACCTACTATTATCACCACAGCTACCTTATCATCATGGACTCAGCCGAAAACCTCTACGATAAAGTCCGTGAGCACTACAGCGCTGCCTCACGTGGCACCAGCGTCAAGTACAGCGAGGCCGTGGCCAAATCCTTCGGCTATAGTGCCGACGAGCTGGCCAGCATCCCGCAAGCCGCCAACCTGGGCCTCAGCTGCGGCAACCCCCTGGCCATTGCCAGTCTGAAAGAGGCAAGTGAAAGATTGTCCCTGTCATTCTGTTAGCTTGATCTCTCAACAATAGCTGACATTGATTTTCTTTCTCTCTGTTTTGTTTGTTCCCAGGGGGAAACGGTATTGGACTTTGGCTGTGGTGCCGGCTTCGACGTCTTTCTGGCCTCCAAGAAAGTAGGGCCTTCGGGCCGGGCCATCGGCATCGATATGAACGAGGTAAGTCCCTCCCTAGTTTTATTCTCCTGATAACGCATACCTGCCACACTACATAACTGTAGGATGCTTTTCTGAGCTGGGAATGAGTCACCACTTTTCTTTTCTTTTCTTGTCTTTTCTTTCCCTCTCATAAGATCATACCAAACTAAACACACCTTTATTATTATAATAGGACATGCTCGCCCGCGCCAACCAGATCCTGGCCTCCTCCCGGGCAAACGACGGCGGCGACAACGGCAACATCACCTTCCTCAAGGCCAACATCACCTCGGGGGTGCCCCTGCCGGACGGCACGGCCGACTGCATCATCTCCAACTGCGTCGTCAACCTGGTCCCGCACGCCGACAAGCCCGCCGTCTTCGCCGAGATGTACCGCCTCCTCCGCCCGGGCGCCCGCGCCCGCGCCCGCGTCGCCCTGTCCGACATCCTGGCCAAGCGCCCGCTGCCGGAGCGCCTGCGCGCCGACCTGGCCATGTACGTCGGCTGCATCGCCGGGGCCGCGCAGGTTGCCGAGTATCAGGCCTGGATGGAGGCAGCCGGGTTCCGCGGTAAGATTTCGTTCTCTTCTTGTTTTCTTTTTATCCCCACCTCCCCTCTCTTTGTTCTTTAATACTTTGTTTATCTTCCTCTTCTTCTCGGCGCGCTTGTTTTCCTTCCTTCCATGCTGACGGTAGGTAATCAGATGTCACAATTGTCGATACCGTGGCGGATGTGAATGTTTACCTGGAGACAGACCAGGACGGGAAGAGGAAGGCAGCCGAGAGTTGTTGTGCGCCGGCTCCCGCCGCCGCTGCTAGAGCGTGCTGCGGTGCGGGGTCCGAGACTGCCCCTGCCCCTGCCCCTGTCGTGGTGCCGGGCAAGACGGACCTGAACGAGTTTGTCGGTAGGTGGGATCCAAAGGAAAAGAAAAACGGGTGCTGGGGCGGTCGAGCTGGCTAACCTATTCTTGACAGGCTCGTACAAGATCTTCGCCATCAAGGAATAGTAGTTAATAGTGTAAGTAGGTAATTATGATCAGCTAATTATTGGACGATCAGGAGGCCATTTCCTTCAGGTGCCTCCCTTCGAGTGCCATACCACAACTATACCTGATTAGTCGAGTTTAGACGCCTGATGAGGACCGACCTGGTGATGTGGAAATTCTTGCGCAGTTCTACCACCAGGACTACCTTAGGTACCTGATTACACGAAGATATCTTGAAGATATCTTCCAGATATTATAGTGAACAGGCGAGAAATGAGCACATTTCACGGAGCAATTACATTAGAAAAATACTCTCCTGATGCGGTACAAGTTTGGGCTTCCATGATCATGCGACCGTGTTTCCATTATCATCAAATGATAGATAAAAGTGCGAACGGGAGCTGGTTGAGGCAACACTGACTTAATCCGCCTCGATCCGCCCGCGAGTAGCAATCAGCGCGAAGCGCGATGGTGCAAACAGACATACAGACCAAATGGGGGCCGTAGCTAAAGGTTCCTATTTTGAGTTTGAGTCGATAAAAAAAAGAGAGCGACCGCTGGGAAGCGCACGAGGCGACTTCACTTGATGCTCCTGTCAACCTTGTGTCAAGGCTCCGTCAAGTTGTCTCGGACGCGCCCACGATGACCCAAGCACGGCAATTTCTTTTCGGCTTTAACGTTATGTTGGTGTCCCGCCCGAATACGGTTGCTGTAATTCGCAAATCAGCGTGGAAAAGCGTTTGCTCCCAACAAGCCCGGGCCCGCCAAGTGTCTCAGAGCCCCTTGTATAGAACCGAACCTTATCAGGTTAAGGCAGGCAGATCATCCGAACACGGTAACCTCGTGTAACCTCGTGTCTGCCCGAATTCGATGCCACGCCGTCATGGTGCGGTCTAGACTCAGGCTAACCCGGCAGGCCATGAGAGAGTGCTCCCGACCGGTCGTGTACGGTCGACCCCCTGGTGATTCACCCATCACCGGGTTGTTTGCTCTCTCTGGGTCGGGGCGAATAAGGAGAATCCGGGGGCATAAATAACAAGTCGATTCCCACAGCCTTTCCCGGTCCCAGAACGTGGCAAGAGGACACCATACGGATTCCCCTCCATTCCCTCCCAAGGTATCAGCCGGATCGCCAACCATGAGGCTCACCAGGTATGCCCCGGTGCTGTCGGCAGCCGTGTTGGCAGCAGCGGCCTCAGTCCCGGCAGCCGGGAATCTCGACATTGTCAAGAATCTGGCTCATCGCATGGGTGAAGAGGACATGGACGCGTTCCCAGTGTTATCGTGGGACGAGGCTGTGGCCATCATGACGGGGAATGACGAGGGCGGCGGCAGCAGCAGCAGCAGCAGCAGCGGTAGCGGTCGCGGTCCCGACAACAACAGGGTCTCGGTCAACAACTACAGCAACAAGACCAAGCCCGCCTACCCCCCCGCCTACGTCCCCCACGCGTCCTCCTGCGGGAAGCCCAAGGTCCGGGTCGAGTGGAAGAAGCTGAAAGAGTCGGAAAAGTTTGCGTACCTGGGGGCGGTCAAGTGCCTGATGGACACGAAGCCGGTCGGCGTCTGGTCCAAGGCGACGAGCATCTGGGACGAGATGGCATGGGCGCACAACGAGGCCAAATGGAACATCCACGAGACCGACAACTTCCTGCCCTGGCACCGCTACTACATCTACATGCTCGAGACGCTCCTCAGCAAGCACTGCTCCTACCGGGGGCCCATCCCCTGGTGGCGCGAGACCGACGACACCGGCAACTTGGCCGGGGCCAATCTGTTTTCGCCCAACTACTTCGGCTCGCTACCCCCCCGGACGGAAGACGGTAAGACCACATGCATTACCGACGGCGTAAGTATAAGATATCCTCTTTGATTATACTTGTTTCTTTCTCTTTTCTTCCCTCTCTTCTTCTCTGGTACTTTCAAGCATAACCACTCGGCATCCGCTAATTAATTAATCGATCCCCGGTAACAACCTTGAAAGTGGTTTGCCAACACCACGGTCCTTCTCGGGCCCGGCGCTCCGACTTGCCTCGCCCGGGGCGAGGATAAGAGAATCGCCGCCGAGGTGACGACGGCCGCCCTGGACCTGTGCCAAGGCGACAGAGACACCAAGTACGAGAGGCACCGTCGCTGCGTTGAGGCCACCATCCATTCCTCCACGCACCGGGCCGTCGGCGGCGCAATGGAAAGCATCAGCGCCTCCCCGAGCGACCCCGTCTTCTACCTCCACCACGGTTTCGTCGACTGGCAGTGGGCGCGCTGGCAGAACGTCGAATCCAGCCGCAAGACCACAAGTAAGTCTGATTTCCTGTTTCCATGCGGGAAATCTTTAAAATTTAGTGAAATTAAGGGGGGGAAAAAGGAAGACCTATGTGTGAGAGAACATCCTGACTAATACCTTTCGTGTCACACAGTTTCCGGCTGCTCCGAGCCTTCCCCGGTCCCTGGCAAATGTGTGGAGCTCACCCTAGACACGGTACTGAAGGGATATGGCTTGATACCCGACATGAAGGTCCGCGACGTTCTCGACATCGAAAACGGAATCCTGTGCTACACCTATGACGAGTTTTGACAAACCTCCGAGTGTTGGACGCCCTTTATTAGTCCCTCCGCAGTCCTAAAATCCTTTGATGTTGTCAGTCAGACTGTGCACTCTTCTGTCAATTGGACGGGAGAATTTGGCTGGATTTGAACATCTCGGGGATCTGACATGGAGGACGAAAAGTAAAGCAGCAAGAGAGTAATTATTAATATGTCTTTAAAAAAGCGCCAATTCTTCCGCTCAGAACAGCCCCTGCGCGCTCCCATGTATCATGACATCGGCTGTCCTGCCTCCACTCCGCCACCGGCTTTAATTATATCTACTTGACCTCAAAATCCCCAATCCTAGAACTCGTATATTCCTCTCCGCCTCCGCATTATGTAGGGCCACGGCTCGGGTACCTAAGCTGTGGGACAAAAGAGGAAAAAAAAAAGGCTGTATAAGTCAGAGTCTCAGACCCACCCAAGATATACAGGTAGTAATTAGCTATCCATATCCCTACCTGAGCTTCCCCAATTCAATCCATTAATTACTCCGTACATGGCTCGGGGAAGATAGGTACGCTTTTATGAAGTGGCCCAGTTAGGGAATGGGAAAATAGGATGCGGCGACATCAGAGACGGCCCCTGTCAAGCCTCAAGCCGGGTCCATGTTCTGGGCGTTGCTGGCAAGCGACGGCGTTTGATTTAATTATTTGCGGGTTGATGCCATACTCAATGTACCCTGTTCCAGATAAGGCGACTCTTACACAATTTACCTTGGTTAAGCGAGTACGTTATTGGCATCAGGTAGATGATAGTAACCAAATAAAAGGATCTTTTACCTTAGTTTCTATATAGGTAGGTATTTACCAAGCAAGCGGGAGGCTCTCTCGTGTCGCTTTGCTTTTTTGTCAATGTCTTGAACAAAAGGATTTTACTTCTAATTACCTGAACTCCCTATCTGGCCCCTTTCTTCACTTAATTATCTGCTCTTTTGCCCTGTCCTCGCCTGTTTCCTAAATAGATCAAGTCCGGCAATTTCCTAGGAACAAGAAAACCGAGTACAAAGAAGCGGCACTGAAGAGCAAACAATATTCGTTCGTGTCTCGATATCTTAGGCTGATGCCGCCAGAGAGGGAAGAGAACGTACATGGTATTAATGCCTTCTGCTGGAGGAGTTTTCGGGAATGAGTGGGTTAGGGTTATGCCTGGCTTGTCATCCAACTCCACTGATCGATCAACTGGCCACATCCCGGGAACAAAGCGACAAGATCTCCATTTCATCAATCGCTCCAAACCGATATTCATCGTCGCGAGGCCACGACACCCGGCCCAGTGTCGACTAGGGACCCCCTCAAAACTGATTCATCGCTCAACAACACATGGCGATACTGCGCTTTGAGCTAGCGCGTGCATTGAATCATGCCTCCATATCATGCTCCTGCAAAGTCTCGGACTCTCGGGAAGTTGAGGCAGTGCACCCGAGTCGCTGGAGAAGCCAGGCGTCCCATCGCACCAGGTCCACCCAGCGGTCCGCCCGAGGCTTGGCTTGTTGAGTTGGAAGGAGAGAACTGAAAAAGCAGGCCACCTGAAGTTTGTTTTGACCCGGACCTCTGACAGCCAGTCGTTCCTGTGCAACCCGAGCACGGCCAAGCCAATCACGGCCGCTTCTTCCCGCTCGTCTTCGGTAGCACCGGAGCTGGCGCCGGACCCGTTGGTTTTGAAAGTTGCCAGTCTTTTTGTTGGGGGGAGGGGAGCCAGTTTCAGCTGACACAACGGTTGCGCAACCCAAGCCTCGTTGCTTAGTGCAGTGTACCTTTATCGAGCAGTTAGGTCGGTCGCGGGAAGCCCGTGGCCCTTGGCTACTTGCCGAAACGGGCAACCCTTCTGAGCAGCAAGATGACGGCGCAGCACTGTGCCTCGCGGTCAAACCCGCGCAACGGTGATGCAAATCCGGGGAAGGCCTAACACACTAATAATGTAGCATTCGGATCAGAGATGCCGCTGACGCATACATACACTCTAAGATACATTCCGCCTGGCGCTCAATTGAGCCTCGCTCATCCTTCTATTTCTGTCATCAGGCGCAGCCCCTTTCAGCCTGGGCTTGCCGAAGACCGAGTAATAGGTGAGTAACGGTTCGGTCAATCTGCAGTTAATCTAGCTGCATATGTGAGATGCAGGAGCTGTCACAGGCTGACTCCGTGTGCTAGGTGGGAAACGAGTGTATGCGAAATCTGCATGCACGGCAATGGCTTAAACCCCGTCCGAACAACGACTCCCTGCATTGTCCGGCACCGGCACCGGCACCGGCCCGGGTGACCCCGGCACCCAACCAGCCCCCCCGACCGCCCGGACCGGCCCAAAACCACCGCAAACTCACCCATCTTCCCTCCAACCACCGCCGACACGCTCTATAACTCTGTAACACGCGCGACATCTCACCATCCACCAGGCCGCATCAACGGCGGCCCATCCCGTCCGGCCCAACCAGCCAGCGGGCCCGCCAGCCTGACCAGGTCGCTCCGGGGAGGCCACTGCGGATCAACGCCAGCTAATCCGACGCTTATCAGGGGCCCATCAACCATAGCTCATCACAATGCGTTGACGATGACAGCAGCACCCCAGGCAGAGGATTCCAAAACAAAACAAACCACGCGGGGGAAAAAGCGGAAAAAAGCGGGGGGGGGGGGGGGGAAATAACCAAAGTTGCAGAGCGGTGGCGAAACGAAGACCAAACAAGGGCCCCGGCTCTTTTCCCCGTCAATCATACAACATTTCACGTCTAAACCAAGTGGTTTAGTCAGTTGTCACCTCACATGGCGGTGAGAATGAAAAGGCGCACTGAATCAGTTGTCGGGCAAGCGGATCCGGAACAGCAGCCCCAGAGGCGGAGCCGACCCGCACTGCGGGGTTCGCCTTCTGCGGAGTAACTATATTAGTATTGTACGTCCGTCCGTACATACATACATACTAATACAGCACAGTACATCCATCAACTAGTACCTAGCTCGTAGCGTAGTGTAGTCGCTAGCTCAGCCTAAAGGCGAATAGAGCAAGGTACGGAGTACTTGGTGATAGCAACAGCAACAAGGCGGGGAAAGCAGCCGGTCTGTGGCAACACAATACGAATGTGTTGATTGAGTGATCAACAAAGGTGAAAAAAAAATTGTAATGTTGACCTTTTCGCAGGAGAGTCCATTTGCCCATGGACTCTTTGTCGTGTAAATCGCGCATGGGAAACGTGGCACGCGGAGGGAGATGCACAGAATCCAGTGCGTTCTGTTCCGTCCATACGTATGTACTGTACGTAAATAAACATGTAAGGCACAAAACACATTCCCTCCGTGCCTACACGTAGGAGAAACAGACCCAAAATGCAGCCCGACCCCGCGCATCGCGCAACCAAAGCGTTCTCTTCGTGAAGCCGAAGAGGGGAAGGAGAAGTTTGGGGGGGGGGGGGGGGATCATGGGGGCTGCCTGAGCGGCGGGGGCTCTCTTGGTTGACGCCGACAGCTAAGGTCGGGAGGTACCCACAGAGTACCATCGCCACCTCGCCAAGCCATCCAGGGGGTTATCACAATGATCCAAAAAGCCAAGAGTCCAAAAAAAAAAAAAAGGTGGCATCTCGAAATGCATGTGATCATTACACTATTACAGCTATTGCCGTTCCGCCACTTTCATAGCTATTCGTAAATGTAGCCGAATAAAAGCAGACATTCTTCGTGATTAGGTTTCCGACCCAAACCATCATGGCCCGCCCCAAATGTCCCCAAGATGCCCATGCTATGATGCTCTGATGAATGATGCTGTGTGACACGAGAACGCCAGACCGAACCCTCCGGTCGATACCAGACATATCCACGCCCAAAAGCCAGATCTATCCAGATCTACCCGTTATGATGATGCACCGCCGACGTAGTAAAGTGTAGCATCTCGCCTTTGCACGCAAGCAAAGCTGAGTGTAAAAGAAAACACAACATAGCAAAGCGCGCCGAGTAATGAGAACCGAGGTGACCGCCGAACTCCGTGTCGGGCATGTTAGAGCAGACAAATGCATTCACCAGGAATGCAGAAGGCTGCCAACGTCCCGTATGCGACCCAAAAAAATATAAAAAAAAAAAAAAAATAAATAAACAGACAAGACAGAAAAGGGTGCCAAAGCGCCCCGCTCATGTCATTCATCATCATCATCATCATCCATCCGCTCGCAAAAGAGCTGGATCACCGTGCGGTACCAAACACACGTCCAAAGATCTCCTTGAACTTCTTGGCAGATGCGTTCCTGCCCGACTGCTCCAGATCCCTCAGCTGGTCCGCCGTAATCTCGAACGGCAGCATCTGTGGCTGTTTGGCCGCCACCTGGGGTTGGTGGTGGTGGTGGTGGTGGTGGTGGTGGTGCATCCTGCCGCGGCTCTGTTGTTGCTGGAGGTAGACGACGTCCTTCTCGGGCACGCTGGGCGGCCTCTCGTCGAAGACTTCCTGGACGTCCATCGGCGAGTCGTAGACGCCGCCGGCGCCGTATTCGTGGCCGTCAAAGATGGACGGCTGGTGGGCGGTGGTGATGTCGGCCTCGCTGAGCGGGGTGGTCGCGCGCGAGGTGGTCGAGCCGGCATAGGACGAGCCGCTCGACTCGAGGCCCGGCGGCGACACGTCGCGGCTGCTTCCCCGGGAGTGAGACGGGGTGTAAGTCGCCTGGCGAGAGCGCGAAGTGCCGCGTGAGGATGGGGGCGTGACGTAGGCGGTGTGTTCCCGAGAAGCCACCCAGGCCGCCTGGGACTGGGCAAGAGGTCGCCAGAGATCGGCCTCCATCTCGCGCTCGCGCTGGCGGGCGAGGCGCTCCTCCTCTAACTTGCGCTCGCGCATCTCCTGCTCCCTCTTCTGGCGTCTCCGCCTCTGCTCCTTCTGCATCTCGATGTGCTCGTCCTGGATCTCGATGCGGAGCGGGGCCAGGAAGCGCTCAAACTCCCGGCAGAGGTCTTCCTCGGTGATGCGCAGATCCCAGTCCAACAGGTGGAGGAGCTGCTTCTCCATCAGGTTGACTTCGGTGCGGCTGAAGCCGAAAATGTAATCCTTTGTTGACACGACGCTGTAGTGGGCCCAGTGCTTGTTCTTGGGGCTGCTGTCGTTCAGGTACTTGGCCGCGAGGATGAGCGAGGCCAGGAAGATGCGGTGCGTGGTACAGCGGAGGCCCTTCGCCATGGGCTGGAGGCGAGACTTGAGGCGGCGGAGGTAGACCAAGGTGGACATGAGGGTGGGCACCTGCACGTTGGAGGAATCGACCAGCTGCCAGATGAACTGCTCGAGAGAGGGAAGCGGGGTGTTGGTGCTCCTGACAGCTCTCGTCGGATATCCTCGTCGTGATACTTGCGTCGGCGGAGGCATCATGTCTGAATCGCATTGGATGACACCAGCGGCGGCTTCTGCCAGGTACTTCACCATGTCTTCATCCACGCGCTTGTAGATGAACCTTTCCATGGCCAGGACATTGAGCTCAGCTGGGCTGAGCAAGGTTATGCCGTCCATGTTGACATCGGGTGTCATCGAGTCCATGTCGTTGAGGTGGTGAATGAGAGAGAGACCCTTGTGCGGAGTGCCGCAGGTGAGGTGGGGTGGGGCTCTTGGTTGATGGCGATTGAGTGATGATTAGGGATATATGGTTGGTAGTGCCGCTGACAGGAGGGAGAGAAGTGCCGGACTGCCTCTCTCCTGTGAGGTTGTATGCGGGTATACGGGTAGAAAGTTGACGGGTTTCAAGACTTGGGTTGAGATCAGGGAAATGCCCCAAGAGTTATAGGAGGTTCCCAAAGGGGCACCACGCTAGTTGATGTGGAGAAGGGGAAGTGATGAACACAAGGGTGTGCATCAACAAGTTGAAGAGCTTACACGAGATGCCCTGTCGCGGCGGAGCTCAGGTGGGCAAGTCGCTTGGCAAAAAGCCGGGGGTGGAGGCCGAATCGGCGGGCTCGGCGGAGCGGCCAGAAGGCTGATGGGCGTCCTCTTGGATGCGTGTCTCGGTGGCTTTTCCTTGCAAAAAGGCAAGGTGTGCCCGTCCACGAGGCTGAGCGCAGTAGGCGTTCAGGGGTGGCCGCCTAGACGGACAGGGGTGGAGGGGGTGGGGGTTTGCAGGGATTGCCGGACAATCTGGCAGTGTTGCGCTGGCCCGCAGTGTTGGTCGCCGCTGGCCGGGTTGCGCGATCAGCGAGTCCAGGCTATTCTTTTTGGGGAGGTGGAGGGCGAGTGAAATTTGCAACTTGGCAGCTGCAACTATGACAAGCAAAATTTGGCCAATAACCCGCGAGGGAGCCGCAGGTCCTGGCGGACAACTCCGGCTTCGAGCGAGAAATGCCTTGGTAATGCCTCGGGCAAGAGATGGGCTGGCAAAAGAGCTGCGCGGAAATGTCCCAAGCTTGGGCTCCTCTGCTCGACGTACTTCGTACTAACAGAGTAAAGTGCACTTGCCGGTTTCCCCACAACCCGCAACAGATGCTACGCGTAGGGTCCGGAAGACGAACGCGCCAAGGAACGAGCAGGTCGGAGCGGTGGCGATCCGGGAAAAGCGGGTCTAGCGCTCCGAATTTGCGTGCGAGACAGATCAGGCCTCAGAGGCGGTTGGGGAGCAGCAAAAGGTGGCAACCGCAGAGTCAATCGCGCTGAGAACGGCCACACGATGGGTTGATCTCGTCGCAGGGCTGCGAAGTCTTGATTCGGGGGTCGAGTCAGAAGCCAAACTTGGGGCGCGAAGTATAGTAGGTGTACTCCGTAGGTAGCTTCGTAATTCAGCGGGTTCTGGTCTGTGCACTAGCGCATTGGCAGGCCCGGATCTTCAAATCGTCGAGTCGATGCGGTCGGGATCGGTCGACGATGCCGAGAATTAACGTTACAGCGTCAGAATCCGATCCAGCGGAAGAGAAAGTCGCAAACAAAAGAAGAATCGGCGCTGCCGTGGAAGTTGCAATGCTGCGACTTGTCAAGAATCTTGGATCCGGCCTTTGAGGGCTCTAGGAAGGTTTAATACGGCAATGAGATGCAGGAGCGCGGTGAAGTTGGCCGGGGGTTCTCAGTCGCGCGCTAAAAATGAGGACGGGCGTCGGCTGGAGCTGCGTTGCGCCAGTTGAGAAGCGCAAACGTGTTCGAGGAGTCGCCCAGTGCAACCCGCAAGTCGGCGTTTCGAGAATGATTCGCTCTCCTGTTGCAGCTGCAAAAGGGGGGCGAAGCGGAGTGGGGCTGCCTTCGATAAGGACAGCAAAAGAAACTGAAGAGGTGTCTCGAGGTTGAGACGTTTGTGCTAGGAATTCCTCTGAGCCAATGAAATGGGCCAAGATTGGTGGTATCTTGTCGGTAGACTGGAAATGGGCCCTGCGATCCAAAATACACTATGGTGGGTTCTAGTCGATTTGCCGGCGGTGAGTCCAAGGATTCACCCGAGGGGGTTGCGGGTATCGGCCCAAGCGGATTTTCTTAAGCGGTCTGCAAACAGCTTGTGGTGATACTGCGCCTTTTAAAACAAGCGGCCGGCGGTCGTTTCTGGTAAAGCAGATTCTTGGGTTGCAATCCCCTGACAAGGGGCAGAAAAAAGAAGAAAAAGAATATTGAAACTGGCGACTTGCACGAAGAGACGTGCTACCGAGGGAGAAGGGGGAGAGTGAGAGAGAGAGAGAGAAAGAGAGAGCAAACGAACAGAGAAGAAGATCGCGCAAAATCGCGGTGATAGATCAATCTTGTCCAATATGCCCCTTTCCCGTCGCTGGCACTTCGCACATACCAGGTCGTTCGCAAATGTATCAGATCAACGGAGCACGGAGTGTTATCCCAGGGAAGGGTTTACCGAGTTTGGTAACTTGACTTTTACAGGGTAGCAACCCACTACAATGCAACGTCGGGTGGGAGATCTCCAGCGGTCTGGCTGCCGCGTCAAGGGAGGAATGATCACAATCCCGAAGCATGTGTCTTTATCATGAACACCATTTCCTCGACAGATGGGGTCGCACGCGACGTGGCCACCGCCAGCACACAGCACACAGCACAACGCGCAACCCATCTCCTCAACGCTGGCAAGTCGACATTCACCCGCGCGTCCAAGTCTGCGCTTTCGCACTGTGCCACCCTGATATGAGTGTGGGTGTTAGTTTGCATTTTGATCCAGTGCAGCATCCGAGAGGGTGCATAACAAGGTTGCTGAATGGCTGCTAGCTCTTCTAACCCATGGCACGCGGCGTGTTGGTGTGCCAGCAATTCAGCCACCTCTGGCTGCCATTGGCGGGGTGTCAACCAAAACTTGAAACACGCGAGTGGTGTTTTGCAATTGCAAAACGTTGCCTCAACGCCTGAAAGTAATCCGTACTCCGTACCCTCGCAATCCTGGCACGCACCCCGGGTTGCCAAGAGTCTGCAAGGTGACAGAGCAAGGGCGATGAAACGAAACAGACGAAACAACGCTGACGGCGTTTGGTTCAAACACTCGGTTGCTTGTACCCGATCCTGATGCCAAATCTAGATATTTGAAGAGATTCAGGGCTTGTGCACAGACATCGAGACATTGCTTGTGAACGCGGGGACCTGTGTCATGTGGGGAAACGACGACCGAGACAGGGGCCACATGCCTTCCTTGCCTCTGCACTCCACGAGCGTGATGCACACATCAGGAGATTGTGGACAACAACGCTACGACTACGAGTGTTAGCGTGTGTACGGTCTGAGGCAGGTGCTTTTTTGCCCGAGCTGGATTAGGAGGAGTAGCGTCTTTTACAAGAGGAGACAAAAATGCAAAAGCCATCAAGCAAGCTTTGGAAGTGAGACTCGCACAAGCCTCACCCAGGCTGGTTGAACCATTGCAACCAAACATTCACGTCGAGTTTCAAATCGCTGCAGGTACCCGTTGCCCCCCCCCCCCCCCCCAAAAAAAAAAAAATACTGACCGCGTACTTGAGCACCGTATAATCCGTTCAAAAGAACAGCTAACAGTATATCCATACACTCAACTGCAGAAGCCAAACTTGAAATGGCGGTATCGAGACGTCAAAAACACTCTCAGCCGGTGGCGATTTTCAAAAGCATCCCCTCCCCCTGGATCGTGCATCTGAAGTAGCCGCTATTGACCGACGGGGCGGTCAGCGAGCGGCGAATAACGTCTGTTGATACCCCGCGTCTCCGCGTTGCTCCCGTCCCCGCATCATCCGTCTTGCACAGGACAGTAATAAGGGACCGAGTTGCCAGACACACCGCCCATCCTTCATCGGCATCCTTCTTCCCTCGCCCTTGGCGCGGAGACATGGCCCGAGAAAGGAGCGGGGGAGAGGGAACAAAACGGTAGGGGCCCGACCGGCAGGACCGCTCTACGTCGCTTCCGAATCTCGTCGCCAGGACCGAGAACATGGCCAGTTGGGCGCGGTAGGTGGTTGGGTTCGGCGCCGCCGACCTCTTCCAGCTCCGCGACGGCATCACCGGGCTCCGTGATTGGGCTGCACCCAAGTTGTGCTGGGAAAATTTGCTTCGCGGTCCAATCGCGCTACAGGGACTGCGCAAAGCAACTTTGGGCCGTACTTCGTAATGGCACTACTTCGTAATGTATGTGTGTTCACACACCAACTACCACAGTACGCGGGAAAAGCTTTTCGCTTGCCCGGTAACGTTGCACCTGCACACATCATTGGGAAGAAGAAGAAACAATCCGCTGCTCGGGCTCGCGCTTGCGCTAGCAGAGGGAGAGGTGTCAGGGGCGACGACGGCGTGTCCGTCGGGCCGAAGCCACCTCAGCACTGCCGTGCATCGGTGTGTCGCTTGTGGAAGTTCCCATCGCCGACGATGTTTTTTTTAATGGACCTGCTGTTTCTAGGATACCTCGGTTGCTAATCGAGGCCGATCCGGATAACGCCACTGTGAAATGGCTGAGCTCGAGCAAGAGCGCCGGAATACGGTCCAGTAGGTGCGAGAAGCTCCATGTGCTAGCGGGGATGACTCCATGCTCGTGGAGGCTCACGCGCAATGTGCCTGTGCTAGCAAAAGGCAGGTGTGCTCAAAGCCTAAACTGTTAAGGGCTGATCTTGGTCTTGGCAAACACTTGGCTGTGGCTGAGAGGGAACTACGTCATCGGGATTAGTCGGCGTCATCCGACGATGACAAAGCTCCCGGGCTCAACAGCGCGTGGCTTGTTGCTAAACCAAATAACTGGAGCGTCCGACACTGCCAGCCACTCTCCTCAAGCTGAACAGTGGAACTGCCGCGCGTTCCTGGCGAGGTTCCAAAGGGCGAACCGAATCCGAGACCGAATATCCCGTATACAACTCCTCCTTACTTCGTAATGCAAACCACTTTTCGGCATCATTCAGTACCATGTAGTTGAACAAACACACACCCTTGCAGGTTCGGCAGCTTCCGCCTGCGTAACGGGCGACAGGTCCAGTAGCCGCGGCCGTGCCACCGAGGGCCTGACTATCAGATGACGATGAAAGACAAGGTGGCCGCAAAACAGGACCCGTCTTACCTCCGTAATTGAAGTTACAAGTGTTTCCAAGCTCTAAATATGGCCTTGAAGGCGGCAAGCGAATCCGAGGGTGGCGAGACAACCATGTTAACTGGAAGAAAAACAACAGATCAAGGGCGTTGCTCAAGAGCGAAGCGAACTGCAACACTCGTGCCGCAAAACGCTCGTTGACGCAATGGTCAGTAGCCCGCAGGACAGATTACACTACACTAGATCAGGTAACGACGCGAGATGTTCTTCGCCAGAGAACAATGTATGGCGCGGCCGCAGGGGAAAGTGCAAGCGCCCGTCTTTGCCGCCGCCAGGCAAAGAGACAGGCGCGGCAAGAAGGCCCAGCGGCGCTTAGCAGCAAAAAACTAAAAACTCCAGCAGCAGAGCCCTCTGGCGGCGACTGCGCCTTGGCGCCTTGAGAAGTTTGAGTTCCTTTTAAGGTTTTCGCTCCGAGTTCCAATTGGCTGTGCTAACGACCCGCGATGCTAATTTTGATGCTCTTTCCCGCTTTGTGATTGGCAATAACTTAGTTATTGTTACGACCCAAGTCGCGCCAGAACCGTTAAGCAGGGATTGACCCGGTTTCTCTCTGGCCCAGCCGCTCTACCAGTACGGGAACATTGCAATCATCCGACGTCAATAGCGCGGATTACTTGGTATGTGTATCGGCAGCCTGCATGTCTCAAAACAAACTTGTTTACCGTGCCAGCGGACAGCAGCATCGTCGTGAGCCGCAGAGGTTGATGTTCCAATTATGGCCTGCGGGAGGGACTCGGTGTGCGACGGCGGACCGTCTCCCAGGGCTGAACTAACGCGGTTGAGCCTCTCCCATTTTCCTGCCCGTGGGGGTCTACGCTCGCGAAGCAGTTATTTTACGCCGAGACCGGTCAAAACACGCTTGGGTAGGCATCAAGATGGCACGGATTGTCCTTCACCAACCCATGGGCCGCAATGTCCCGTGTTTGCTCGCTCTTGATTCAGTTGCTCCAAGAACCAGATCGACAAAAAAATGAGTGATCGGTTGGTGCCAAGTGAGACAGCCAGTTGACATTAATTTTTTTTTGTTTCTTTCTTTGGGAAAGAGAATCAAAAGTCGAGACCTGTTTGAGCAAACACGGCTCCCAGAAGAGTGCCCCGAGCGCGCGCTGAACAACCCCACACCCCCTAACCACCCCCTACCCCCCCTTTTCACCCTTCTTTCGTCAACTCGGTTTACTACGGAGTACGAGATATTTTGTTCTGAATCCACTGCCCCGGGACCCCAAAGTACGGACGGTGAACGGATGATGAGGACAGGATTTGTTGAGCTCAGAACCGCACACATAAGCAAGGTATAGCGACAAGGACACCCACCGCGCCATCGTCTTGCATGGTATCAGCGGCCATGTAGCGCCTCAGATGGATGCTTAGTGGCGAGTGAGTGCATGGTGTCCGATATCAAGACCAAAACCACAATCGTGCTGTGCCACACGTACATATGTATACCCATCTCACGGCAAATCGTGGGGGAAGGGAGGAAGAAAGAGTGAGGAGGTTTCATCAAACAGTGTGTGTCCATGTCGCTCTGACAGATTAGTATACTACGTGCTGTTCGCTATGGGGTTGAACATTGCAATGGCCAAACTGCTCCTCGACCTTGAGCTCCAACGTGATAAGTCCTGATACGTGCCGGGCAAGTCAACAGAAGGTCTCTTGGGACTGGTTGGCACCAACGGAGGAACGAAGAGCGCTTGCTCTTCATACCTATGGAGGCTTATGAGGTCTAAAAAGCACTGCACTGTTTGTCCTCATCAGGAGAACCTCCATGTGTCCATCGACTCTGCTGCTAGTCAAAATCCACCACAAGGACATCGCTCGTCGGTTCTATTGATCATCTTCCGACACTCTTTCAGGTAGGCAAATTTTTGTTCCTTCACATGGAAAGATATGCCCTTGGGTCCAGAGGAAGACAATTTATCGAGTTCGTACCTACGCAATCCTTTGTCGCTACTCGGTACATCAAGTCATGCGCCATGCCACGGCAATAAATCTAAGAACAAAGGAAGCTGGCTGATCCAAGTCGGACAGCAAGCTAAGAATGGCCAAAGGTCAAAGTCTCAGATTTGGTCTGCCAAACGGCGGCTGGAGCCCAGCGATGTGAGCAAACCCCCCCAGAAGAAACTCTCTCTCCGCCACACGGTTCCTTTTCTAATGAACAACCCCATCCTCTCTCTCTCCCCCCCGTATGCCATCCCCAAACATCATACGCCTACGAGCCTTGCCTATCCATGCTGAGCAGCCTCAAACCCACTGCAACGCCGCTGTAAGATGCTCTTGGAGGAAGAGATAGTGCCCATGGTCGACAAGTATCCTGAACTCGAGCGCGTTATCGTATGCTTCAGGCTATGGCTAGGTTGGCCGAGGAACGCCGTAGCCGGTGGCGGCGATTCGCTCGACCCGGCTGAACCCCTCTAGAGGTTGTGGCTTGGGGCGGGCACCATCCGCCGGCGAGCCGCAGGATGGACCGTCTTGATACCCATGCAGCCCAACTCCCGGTCCTAGTGGTAGTTGTACTGGGCGGTGCGCGGGTCCGGCTCGAGGTCCTCAAAGTACGGGTGATTGCAGGCCTGCTTGGCCGAGATCCGGCCGGCGGGGTCGTAGACGAGCATCATCTCCAGGAGGTCCAGGCCCGCCTCGTCCAGGTTGGCGCACAGCGGTACCGAGTGGTCACGCACCCACTTCGGGAAGGAGGACTTGAAGTCGGGGTAGCTGGTCACGCCGGGCCAGATGTCTTCAGTCGGAGTGCCGAGGAGGCTGTAAATATGAGGGAAAGGGTGAAAAAAAAGGACTAGATGTTAGCATGTGGTTGGGTAGCGCCGAAATCAAAAGACCGATACGCACCGGAAGATCTTGAAGATCTCGTCAATCTCCGAGTCGCCTGGGAACAAGGGCTTGCGGGTGCACATCTCGGCAAAGATGCATCCGACGGACCACATGTCCACTCCGGTCGAATACTGGCGCCCGCCGAGCAGGATCTCGGGGGCGCGGTACCACAGGGTGACGACCTCATGTGTGTAGGTACGGAGCGGCACGCCAAACGCGCGAGCCAAGCCGAAGTCGGCCAGCTTCAGGTTCCCCTCGCGGTCAATCAGCAGGTTCTGCGGCTTGAGATCACGATGCAGGATGCGATGGCTATGGCAGTAGCGCACACCCGAGCAGAGCTGGCGCATGAACTTCTTGATCATGGCCGCGCCGAGACCCATGCCTTGCAGCTGGGCGCCGGTCCCCTCCGGAAGCGCCTTACCCCGTCCGCCTTCGCTGACGGGCAGCGCCTCCATGTACTTCTTGAGGTCCAGGTCGAGAAACTCAAAGACAAGGTACAGCTTGTGGCCGTCGGCATGGACAATGTTGTAGAGGCGCACGATGGCCGGGTCCCGCATCTCCTTGAGCAGCGAAATCTCCCGGATGGCGGTGGATGGAACGCCCTCGTCCTCGGCTTCGAGGCGGATCTTCTTCAGGGCCACGATGCGACCGCCATTGTTGAGGTCGCGAGCCTTGTATACCACACCGTACGTTCCTATAAGGGGAACACACGTTAACAATAACAAACAAGGTCAGAAGGGGAAAGGAGATGGCAAGCCCTACCTTCTCCGACTTTTTCGAGTTTCTGGTAGTTTTCCATGGCTGTTGACGCAACGGTGAATGTCCAAACGATTGGGTCAATCGGTCGATTGGTCGGGAGATTTGGGTCGGTCGAAATACAACGCTAAGCCTCAGAAACCCCGGCGGCTGCGGTGCAGAATTCCCGGCGGTTTCACTCTCTCGGGGACGGGGGGTTGGCGGTGCCGGATGGGGGGTGGGGGTTATGCGTTGGCAGCGGCTGGGAACGAGGGGCAACCGTCGCAAGGAAGAAAAACAACCTGCTGACGGAGAAGAATGGAAGCAAAAATGGAAAAGAGGACAAGGACAGAAGTGACAGAAGTCGTCAGGTGCGCTTCGCCATGAAAAAGCACTCAACTGTTCGTTACAATTGTAGGTCGTTGGTTGGTGCTCAGTGGTCCGAGAGTTGTTGGGCTTCGATGAATTCGGAGCGGAGGCTGATGCAACGGTTAAATTTCCGCAGGTCAACAAATGGAATCGGTTGCTTGGGAACGGGCGACGCGAAGAGCGCGTCGAGAACCTCAGCCCCGCGTGGCGCAGACCCACTTATTTAAGAGAACCTTCAGCGCTTGCATGCGCATGCCAAAAACTCGGGTTCTACAGAGGGGCCTAGCGAAGCCAAGGAATGCAACCCCGTGATGGATTCTCAAGGGGCAGATGCAGGAACCAATCTTTAAGTGATCGACCGATTTCTGGGTCAAGATTTGGCTGCCGTTAAAGCGTGCACACTCGAGATATCATAAACCTTTTTTTTTTGGGTGGTATTCATTTTCAGTACCCTACAATTATTAGTCCGGCATTCGTTGGGTAAACATCCATTATCAGGCGACTAAATTTTTTGAAAGAATTGCCGGGATGACGGTCGACATTAAACATCTTGACGCTCATGAGCAGCCGTCAGAGGAGCTTAGGGCAAAGTGGAAGGCCGTCTCTAGGACGGAGCCAAAGGACGTACGGAGCGAAGATGTCGACGACCTGCAAGACCCAAGCAGCGCCGCCGAATTCCGTGTCGCGGGCAGCATTTCCTCCGAGGTCTTGAATCGCTCGTTCCGGCACCTCTGCCCCGGCGATACCCTCGAATTCCAAGCCACCAAGGACGTCCCGATATACTATCACCCCCTTCTACCAGGTGAGCGAGCCAGAACTTCTCTCCCCCCGGGTCCACCGTACGCACGCGAGACTCACCTATCCCAGGCCTCTTGATCATTCCTTCTCTCGTCCCACCAGAGGTACAAAAGATCCTTCTCAGACGCCTCATCCACCGCGATCTCAGCAATCCCGTCCACCAGACCAATCTCCACCTCCACTTCCATCTTCCCTACCCAGAACCCGTCACGGGCGGCGGCGACGCTGACGACGTCGACGGTAACAACAACAACAACGACAACGACAAGGACAACGACAAGGACATCTCGTTCTTCTCGTACCCCCCATCTTCCGCAACCTCCTTTAGCCCCAAAGACCCCAGCGTGCACAAGCCGCTGACCATCCGCCAAGCGCTCGAGCGCAAGCTGCACTGGGTGACGCTGGGCGGGCAGTACGACTGGACCAGGCGTGTGTACCCGGAGAGCAGCGAGGCGGGCGGGCGGTCGCCGCCGGCCTTCCCGGCGGACGTGGCCGGCTTCCTCGAGACGCTGTTCCCCGAGACGCGCGCCGAGGCGGCCATCGTCAACTTCTACTCCCCCGGCGACACCATGATGATGCACCGGGACGTGTCGGAGGAGACGGACAAGGGCCTGGTCAGCCTGAGCTTCGGGTGCGACGGCCTCTTCATGATCGCGCCCAACGAGGAGGGCGAGGCCGTCGTCGTCCCGGGGAGGAACGACGGCAGGGAGGAGGAGGAGGAGAAGAAGAAGAAGAAGGAGTTCCTCCTGCTGAGGCTGAGGTCGGGCGACGCCGTCTACATGACCAAGGAGTCGCGCTTTGCCTGGCACGGCGTGCCCAAGGTGCTCAAGGGCACCTGTCCGGACTATCTGGAGGACTGGCCGGCCGAGGGGGGGAGGTACGAAGAGTGGAGGGGGTGGATGCGGAACAAGAGGATCAACTTGAATGTGAGGCAGATGAGGGATTGATTAGCTAGGGTTTGTAGGCCTGACAAGGAGAGCCCGTCATGGGCAGCAAAGAAGGCTCCATCCAAGTTCCTTCCTGCTTGGGCCGGAGATTGGCCAGAGATATATATTACGGCGCCCTGGCGAGGATAACCGCCATGCTCGATGCGGCTCGGGGGTGCTTTGGGAGAATGCTCATCAACTACTAGCCTGGACGGATCGAGGATGCTGTCCGAGCAGCCTGTAGAGTTGATCAGGATCCTCATCGAGTTAGGGCATATATGCGGGGACCAACGCTGAGAAGAGCGTTCGGCCGAGGGGGGGTTCCTCACCGGTTGTGTGCCACCGAAAAGTCTCAGCCCCCGATCTGAATATGAAGGCTGGATAGCCGGAGATACTTGAAAAAGTCAAGAGGTTTAAAAGCTAGCTTGAACTAATTAGGGTCACAAGTACATCTGGCGCGACCGCGAGACTCTCGCAACTCCAATACATGGACATGAGACAGCACAGAGCAAGCCTTGAAAGGACCCAAATGAATATAACCTCGGTCTGTTGATGCCGAACTCACTCCTCAGCTTAGATCAACAACGCCATTACCCCGGCGATGAGCAGCGCCAGGCACCCGCCGGGTACCGCCAACCCCGACTTCGCTCCAGCACTGGGCACCGTAAAGCCATCATCACCACCCGACCCAGGCGAGGAGGACGAGGGAGGAGAGTCAGGCTCATCGGTGGGGGAAGAGGTCTCAGTGGTGGTGGGTCCCGGCTCGTCCGTAGGGAAACTGTCGACGTCTGAATCGGTGCTGGTAGGTTCCAGGTCGGAGTCGGAGTCGTCTTGGCTGGTGGTAGTGGGCGTGGATTCGAACGAGGCTGCGCTCGTGCTGAGTTCAAAGTCTGTGCTGGTAGTAGTAGTGAAGTCGGAATCATCACCCCCGTCATCGTCGTCGCCGTCGTCACCGTCATCTCCTGAGCCGCCGCCGCCGTTCCCGGTACAGGTGCGTCCGTTCGGGCAGCAGCCGCTGTTCGTGCAGTAGTAGCCGGCCTGTATGTGCAGGGGATGACGGGTCAGTCAGTCATGGTGTGACGGGAGCCAAGAGGAAGGTGTGAGAGGATGCGGTGGAACTTGCCTTGCAGTACTCTCCCAGACCCATATTGCAGCACGTGCCGCTTTCCGGAATGCAGTAATCGGAGTCGCAGGTGATCTTGCCCTCGTCGCACCCGCTGCTGCTGCCTCCGCCTCCTCCTCCGCCTCCTCCACCACCACTACCGCCGCCGCTGCCGCCGCCACCGCCGCCGGAAGAGCCGGCCTCGCAGTAATTGTCACCCACGCATACTTCTCCCGGTCTGCAGTAGCCGCCGTTGGGGCAGCAGACGGCACCTTCAGGCATGCATCTGGGACGTGGTGTCAGCAAGACGCCCGAGGTTGTTGGTGACTGCCGGGAAAAGGGGGGTTCGCTCACCCGTCATTGCACAACTCCTCCCCCTCATCACAGCCACTAGGCGGACCACTGCAAGTCTTTCCATTCTGTTGGCGGTTAGCAGTCCCCTTCTGGATTGGCATGGCGTTAAGTCATCAGTGGGGTGGGATGAGGAATATACTCACCCGACAGCAGCCGCCTTCGGGCGTACAGTATCTGCCGATTTCGCAGTATCCCGAGTACCCGTACCCGTACCTATTTCGCCGTCATGTCAGCGTGGGGCCCGACGATTACGGGTTGCTGCCGGGAAAGAGCAAATCGCATACTCATCGCAGCAGTCGCTTCCAAAGGG
Organism: Thermothelomyces thermophilus ATCC 42464; assembly: GCF_000226095.1. Taxonomy (NCBI): domain Eukaryota; kingdom Fungi; phylum Ascomycota; class Sordariomycetes; order Sordariales; family Chaetomiaceae; genus Thermothelomyces; species Thermothelomyces thermophilus. Next base: position 1,545,717 of record NC_016475.1, read on the forward strand.
CATGCACCCACCGCCGCACATTGTCTCGCCAATATCGCAGGATTGGCGGACGAACAGGCCGGCGGGGTTGGGTGAGGTCTTGACGTCCACACGGAGCATGGGCATGGACACGCCGCCCAGCATTGCGCGGGTCGCCAGCTGGCCGAGACGCATCTTGACCCGTCTGGCAGGCGTATAACTCTCGGAGGATATGTCGTGTGATTAGTTGTCGGAGTTTTCGTTATGTACAGGCCGCGAAGTTGGAAGGGAAGACGAGGGAGAGAGAACGAGGCTTGAATGCAGCGAGCGAGACGAGGCTCCAGCCCCAGCAAGAGGGCACGATGCCATCTTCTTATAACCGTTCCCCCCATTCCCCCCTTCCTTTCCCCGCGGCCGGTCTACACTGCCCGCGACAGTGCGCCGCCGGCAAGGCTCAAAGCCACAGTCGCGGGCCGCATGTTGCCAGGACTAGTCCGTACTGTGTAGTTAATTATCAAGCCCATCGTCGAAACTGGGCTAGTAGGCCTTGGCATATGCCGCCCAACCTCAGCCCAAAATCCGGCTTCGTCCAATCTGAACCACACACCGAAGAACTTCTGTTGAGCCGGGCCGGGCGGGTGGGTCAAGCAAAAGGTTCGTAAATTGGTCGGAGACCAACCGGCCAGAGGAAGCCACCCAACTCATTCCGCTCGAACCTCAGCAGCATCAGCAGCAACCCAAGACGTGGAACAAGGTGAATTTTTTTTTTTTTTTTTTTTTGCTGAGCGTGTCGCAGCCGTGGCCGATAACCAACTACTGGCAAGGCTCTGCTGAATTGGTCAGGGCAGAAGTGCAGTAGTGATCAGTGCGTCGGTGGCGCGAGGCTGTGTGATGCCGTGTGACTGTCTAGATGCCAAAAAGTCGGTCGACTAATTATGGGTACGGGCTTATTAGTGCCCCGGGTGAATTCGAGCCCGTGGCATGGGCGAGGAGGGGAAGGCTGCCCGCTGAGTTAGTGTCGTGGTAGGGATTGGGTTTGAGCCGCATCCAGATACTTGGCTCAGAGCGTGCCATCGGACCCACTTTGAAATGCGGGGGAGGGACGAGGCTTCCCTAAACCGTTAATTGAGCTGCAGTGGGTCTGACTGTTACCTCCTGCAGCACCACTTGGGAAGGAGCCGCAGGGACACTGTTGATGTAGCGAGCTTGTAGCCAGCTCAGCTTTGCGCATGGCAGCTGCACACTCTGACCTGAAGAAGCGGGCCCATCAAGAGCGGACTCGGCTTCCGCGTGCTGATCTCTCCAGCTTTTCCAACCTCCGCGAAAGAGCCTTAGAACGTTGGGAATGAAAGAAGCGAGAGCGCACCCATTGGCAGGCTTCATTAAGGGAGACACATCCCGACCACATACATACCGAGTATGAGCGTCCGCACCTATGTACAATACAACGAAGTCATGCAGCAGTAACGCGCTCGTCGCCCTCTCTATCCGAGAAGGTCGCGACACTATGAGCAACTACCCGACAAATCACTGCAACTACTCTCAAAGGCCCACAGCGCCCGGGACGACCTATGTAGAAAAAGCAATCGGTGTCGATCCCCACAGGGAATATTGACCGCTTTAATGTGGAGTGGTTCCCCGGCTGGACCAACTACTAGTAGCCACGATCTTGACCCTCGGCATGCACCCCAGTGTCAAACACAACGAAATGGACGGGACCGCAATGATGACGGTAACCGGCCGCTTATTCTGCCCACAGCACCATGACGGCAGCTCCTATGATAATGCACAGACCTGCTTGCTCAGCCATAAAACTGTTATATATGTACAGTCACATCCAAAAAGTGATTAGCCGTTTTTAGAAGGTGGGACCTGACTTACATACCCCCTCCACCTCCTACACCGACAAAACCAGTTTTTTCTATCTACTATATACAATATGGGGTACAAACCGAAAACCGACTATAGAGAGCACTCTCCTATAGTAGTAGAAGTTATCAAAATGCTCTATAAGTTAGGTTATTTAGCCTTAAAGATATAAGATATTAACGGCCTTCCAAAGTCTACTATTATAGCTATCCTCTATCGCGAATAAAAGGCTACTAAGCCTGGTTTTTAACCTAGAAAACGAACTAGCTAGCTAAGGAAGCTTAATTCTAGGGCTAAACGACGTCTTATTTACTATATAGCCTAGAACCCCTTTGAAACCCTAACTTATATAAGTACCCCCTTGAAATCTAGCTACTAGCTTTACCTAAATACTATATAAGTATATCTTATAAAGAATAAATATTATACCTTCTAACTATATAAGAAGCTATACCTAACCCTAGCCTATAAAAAAAGCCAGCTCTAATTTATATACTAGATATAATATTTAAAGCTAGAAGATATAACTTATATTTACTTCTTTAATAAAGCTATATTTAAGTTTAACATTAATATAATACCTCTCCATATCACGAGCCAACCATATACTACGACCCAGTGGGGCACAGGGGGCTAAATGAGCTACTAATCAAGAAGGGCACAAAGCAAGGCTGACACAGGATCGCTAGGGAGCGCGGGCTACCACGGGCAAACGATTGCCAAAAGGGAAAGATAGCAAAGGATAGCTAGCTACCAAAGGCGATCTAAGGACAGGATAGAAGGGGACTATAAGCAATCAGCAGAAGTATATATATATATAAATAGCTACTCGTTATAGTAGACTCTAGGAGTTTACTAGTAATAGCAATCTAACCTATAATCATAGTACTTATACCAAGTATTATTAACGACTATAGGAGATAACTCTAGTGTTGTTATAAACCCTTTAACTTTACCAAATCCCTTAGACGACCTGTACGCTTGTCCTGCTTGATTTACCTTTGTCTAAACCCTTTTAGAAGAAGTCTAAGTTAGGTTCGTTATACGTTGTTATTACTCCTTTTGTTCTATTATAGTTTAGGACGAAGGTGATTTCGACCTTGATATCGATATAGCTACCGATATTATAGCCGAATAGCTGCTTGCCTAGCTTAGTTAACTCTAGTAGTAGATCTAGGAGTTGGACTAGAGAGATAAGGTTACTTAAGCTCGGATTAAGGAACTCGAGAATAGTAAAAAGCACTTGTAGAAGCTAGTTAACGAGGCCTATACTAAAATCAAGGCACTTAAAGGCGCTAAAGCGAGCCGTATTAAGATTAAACTACCTAGTAAATATAGAGGAACTAAGGAGGATCTTGTAGGATTCTTGACAAACCTCTAATCTTATTTCTAGCTTAATGATGACAAGTTTCTAGATAATAAAGCTAAAGTCTTCTATGTAGTTATAAGACTAGAGGGTAAGGCATTTAGATAGTTTAAGCCTATATAGAATGACTATCTTACTAAGGAAGACGAAGATAACTAAGATGTATTTATATAGGTAGTCTTTTAATCCTATAACTGTTTTGAAGAAGAGCTTTAGAAGGTTTTTGGCGATAAAGACAAGAAGATTTATATATAAGAAAGACTTACTAATCTCTGATAGACTAAGTTAGTAGCCTCCTATGCTATATAGTTTAGATAGGACATGCTTAAGTCTTAGCTTAACGATAAGACGTTAATATAACTATTTTATAATGGCTTAAAGAAAAAGGTTAAAGACAAGCTATATAAGTATGACCGGCCTAAGACCCTAGACGAATATATTATATAGGCTATTAGAATCGATAATCAACTCTATATACAAGAGTAATAAAAACGAGGTCAGATAAATAGAACTATAGTCAAGGCTAATAATAAGAAAAAGCAAGCATATGTTAGTACCTTGTATAGGATATATCCTAAAGCTATGGATATAGATGTAGCATAAAAGCAAGATAAGAAGAAGACAATTAAAGACAAGTCTAACGTTACCTACTATAACTATAGAAAGAAAGGACACTATAAATGAGAATATTAAAGCCTAAAGAAAGAGTAAAAAGTAGTCCCTAGAAAGGAAATTATAGCTATTAACGAAACCACTAAAGACGTTATCAAAGTAATAGCTTGTGACGAACCTAACTTAGACTTCTTCTAAAAGGGTTCAGACGAAGGTAGATTGAGTAGGACAAGCGGGCAGGTCGTCTAAGGGATTCGGTAAAGCCAAAGGGTTCATAATAACACTAGAGTTATCTCTTATAGTAATTAACAATGCTTGGTATAAGTACTATGATTATGATTGTTACCACTAGTGAACTCTCAGAGTCTACTATAACGAGTGACTATCTATATATATATATAATCCTGGGATCACTAGCGGTCGTGGTGATCCTCTGTACTGGCTCACCTGGCTCACGACGTGAGCTAGTGATCCTCTGCTAGGATCATTTCTTGCCAAGTGTAATCCTGTCCTAATTAGTCTATCATTCTTTGGCTTGATTAGCCTGTTTATGTCGGTGGCCTAGGCGGCATCTGTATATATATTTCCGTGATATGATGCCCTCCCTCCGAGGCTTTTGACCTAAAAGCCCTCTTTAGGTCGTCTTAAATAGCACTAATATCCTTTTCTATATATACCTTGCAATTTTTCCCTTTTTCCGTACTGCTAGTGGCTGACAAGATGGCAGATCGTATCTCTAAGCGCCGATCTTCGAAATCCTAATAGCGCGCCGCACTTGCTTCTTTTATTGACTCCTCTGGTGTAGACGTCATACCGTGTTTGTGGTGTTTCAAGCGGAACTTGGCTTGTCGTATGGCATCAGGCTCTTCTTGCTATAGCGAGTATATACGTTAGGGTTGTTCTTACAATAGTTCCGACGTAGCATCTGCTTATTCGTGGCCTAGTTATTGCCTTGATGTTCGTGGCTAATCTTTCATAATAATAAAGATTATATCTGAACAAAAACGCGTAAAATAAGAAGAGGCCGATGCTAAAGAGGCCCTTTTTGTTCTTTAAACTTAACTTTAGACGGCTATCGGTCGATTAGCTTGTCTTCGTCACTAGAAACATTTCTTAAAGGAGCGGGGTTCCGAGCTGTTTCGTCGAGGCATACAGTCTCTAGAGGAAATAGAGGCGGAAGAACGGAGGGTATAGGATTCCGAGGCACGTATTATTAGTGATATACGGTCCTAGGGTGCTGACGTCCTATTTGACTAGTCCTCTTTAGGCCTGGATTTGTCGGAGGCCGACTTGGCCGTCTTGTCCGAGCTAGTGCCTATAGTTGATCTAGGTTCTAGTGGTAGAACTGTTCTAGTTTTTTAAGGTAGTTTAAATTCTTAATTAGTTCTTATAAGTTGTCTTCTGGTCCGAAATCGAGCCACTTAACTAGGTACTGTAGTTCCCTATTAATAATACGTAAATCTAGAATTTCTTCGATATCCTATTCTTCCTCTTCGTCCTCTGCTTTAATATATATAGTAACCTTAGCATTCTTAGGTACTAGTTTGAGAAGTAAAATATAAAAAACATCTGTCTGTAGTCATATAGATAATGGTAATAATAGTCGGTAGTTAGATGTCGAAATTTGTTCTTTGATAATAAAGGGTCTGACCTTCTTAAAGTCTAGCTTTATACTTAGTCATTTGGTTTGTAAGTTTTATATAATTAGGTAGACTTTGTCTCCCCTCTCTAAGCGAGGTCCCTCGAGCCTATGTTTATTATAGTAGTTCTTCATTCTGGTCTTAACAAACTCGAGTTCCTTTTTAAGCTTCTTATATAGTGTGTACATTTGTTCTGCCTTGACTGCTGCTCTCGGCACTATGACCTCTGGTCCTTGCCTAAGGTCTGCTTTATATCTGTAGTTCGTGAAGAATAGTATGACTTTGGTTGTTTCTGTTGGTGTTGTATTATAAGCGAGTTATACTGTTAGCAATAGTATAACCTAGTCGTTTTGTTAGTAGTTGATGTAAGAGCGGAGGTACTGCTTAATAACTTGGTTTAGTTACTCTGTTTGTCTGTTAGTCTGTAGGTGATATGCCGTTGATAGCTTGCTATTAACACCTAATCGTTACATTAACGCTTGCTAGAACTTCGATACGAACTTAGTATCTCTGTCGGTAATCTATTCTTACGGCTAAGCATATACTAATGTAACTTGCCGATAGATCATGTCTACTAACTGTTCTGCTATCTAGGACTCCTTATAGGGAAAGAAGTATACCTACTTAGTTAGGCGATTTACTATAGTAAGAATACTATTATAGGTTACTCCTATAGCTATATCCTTAGATTCTAGCAGCTTTGTAATAAAGTCTATTGTAACTAAACTCTATAGTTTGTTAGCTATTAGTAGTGGCTAAAGTAGCCTATACGGCTTATATCATGCCGTCTTACTTTGATTACAAATGTCGTAGTTCTATACGACTTCCTTAACTTGTACCATTAACTATAGAAAGTCGTAGTGTTTTTTGACTTGTGCGATAGTCTTCGTAACTCCTTTGTATCCTCTAAGTTTCGACTTGTAAAGTTCTCGAATCATCTATAGCTATTGATCTTTATCATAGATATACGCTTTGCCTCGGTACTAGAGTTTTCCATCTCTTTCTTCTACTCCGTTAGGTACTAGTAGTCCGGGTGCTACTTGATACTATACCTCGTTAATCCTTTCTTCTTGAAAGATTACGTAGCATTCTAGGAACGAGTCAAGTAGATCATCTTCTATAGGTGTCTACGTTTCGTAATGTAGCGTTCTGTCTATCTGTTCCTTGAATAACGGTAGTATTATTCCTGTTCGTCCTTCTATATGATCCGTTCGTCGACTTAAGATATCCGCTTATATGTTCTCTTTGCCCTTCTTGTAGCGGATCTCAAAGTTAAATTCTACGAGGAATTCTGCCTATTGTATTTGTTGTCTATTAAGCTCCTTTATCATTGTAAAGTATCGTAAATTCTTGTAATCTGTATATACTTATACTGGTTTAATTATACTACTAAGATATAGTTGCTATTCCTTAAAAGCTTTAACAATTGTAAGTAGTTCCTTGTTATAGATTAGATAATTAAGACGTAGTCTATCGAGCTTCTTTAAAAAGAAGGCTATAGGATATAGCTTTCTTTATCTGTCTCGTTATCCTAATTGTCCTCTGATAGCATAGTCTAAAGCGTCTATTTCTACCTTAAATGGCTTCTTAGGGTCTGGTAATACTAGTACTAGATCTTCAGTAATGGCATCACGAATCTATATAAATACTTGCTTATATTGTTCTTCCTATTGGAATTTAGCATTCTTCTTGGTAAGTTTGTGTAAAGGTCGTACGATCGCTCTAAAGTTCCTAATAAATATCCGGTAGAAGTTTGTAAATCCGATAAAGCTTCGTACTTCTATAACTGACATCGGTTGTAGCTAATTCTTGATAGCTTTAATCTTTAAAGGTTCTATCTAGATTTGTCCTAGGGATATTTTGTATCCTAAAAAGACTATCTTCCTAATATGGAATTCGCTCTTTTCCTTATTAACTAATAGCTTATATGTATATAGCATGTCTAGTACTACTTTTATATACTTCTGGTATTTGTCTATTGTCTTGGAGAAGATAAGTATATTGTCGAGATAATATACCGTAAATTTATCAAGAAAGGGTTAGATAGCTTGATTAATTAGGGCTTAGAACGTTGCTGGCGTGTTTGTAAGTCTAAATGGCATGACGAGGTACTTATGGTGGCCATAGGGTATCCTAAAGGCCGTTTTCCACTCGTCGCCTTCTTTAATCTATATATGGTTATAGGCTGATGGTAAGTCAAGACGTATGAAATATTAGGCTCCTGCTAACTGATCTCGGAGCTATGAGATTAGTGGTAACGGGTATTGGTTTTTCACGGTCTGTTCGTTAAGTTACCAATAGTTAACATATAACTATAGCTTTCCGTCTTTCTTAGGCATAAATAGGATCAGGTAGCCTGCTAGCGATATCGATAGGTAGATATATCCTCTTCGAAGATTCTCCTCTAAATATTACTTAAGTTCTTCGTTCTATATCTAGCTCGTATAGTAAATCTTGAAGAACTTTAGTCGTGCTCCTTCCTTAAGCTTGATCTCGTAATCCTATAGGCCGTGTTCTGGTAGTCTTTCTAGATATTTTGGTTCGAATGCTAGGTGTCCTTCGTATTCCTTTGGTACTTCCCTAGTCTTGTCTTGTCTCTTGGTTTTCTAATAGTATATAAACTTAGTTCCGTCTATAGCGATACTAGTAATTTCTCCTATCTTAACCTACTACTCTAATTGCAGTGCTCTACATTCGTCAATGGAGAGAACAGCTATCGGCGGTTTAGCTCGTTCCTCCTATTGTAATATTGATGTCGTTATGCTACCTCTTCTAGAGTCCGTAGTAGTCTGCCTGCCACTATCTATCTCTTGCGGTAGATCTGTAGGATATGCCTTTCCTTGAGTATTATCTGCTTACGATCCTTGCGTATTTCCTATCTTGCTAGTTAAATATGACTCTATTTAGGGTTGTAGGTAGCTACTATTCTTCTAGCTAATGTCTAGGTTATAGTCTTTATACTATGGTAACTCTAATATTATATCTTTATCGTTACCTATATCTATAATGCTAAATATAACTACTATAGTCTTTCCTACTATAGTGATATCAATCGGTTTGGTCTCCCTATATACCTATTACATTAGAAATAGCCCTTTGACTATGCTATACTTCTGCTTTATTCTCTAGGGTATCTATAGCTAATTTACAAGTGCTGGCGAAATCAGGTTTATCTCTGCTCTACTATCTACTAGTACGAGCATTTCGTGCTGTTTCTATTGTGCTATTATCTATAGTCGCTTATCTTGCTGCCGTCGTCTAAAGATTACGGCGATTTCCTATGTTTCTGCCGGGAGGTCTCGATATAATAGTCTCTTACACTAGTTCCTCCTATACTACGCTACCACTTGCCGCTACACAGGCGTTAATGGTTTCCGGGCCCCTCGAAGGGCCCTGACCCGTTTCCTAGGTCAGTACTAACCTCTTTAGTTGTTTGGCTAATAGCGGCTTCGTCGATTGTACTTATTTCTATAAGCTATTAAGTGCTTATAGCTTCCTACTATTAGGTCTGTTCTGCTTTCTGTCGTACGTACCATAGCTTCATCTAAAGCTCCTAAATTCGTAATTTCTTTTCGTCCATGTAATAGAAGTAATCGTTGCTCTAGTACGAGTCTTATATGTCTCGTCTAGTTCTGTAGTACCTAGGCTAGGCTCGTCTTAGAACTATCGTAATGCCTTCTAGATCGCGGGCTTTGATCTTCTAGAGCAATTTAGCCGCTTTGTTTCCTACATCGTAGACCTATTCCATAGGGCGTAAGCTTCCGTCCTCATTTCCTTGTCGAGTCGGCTAGTGATTGTTTTCGAATTTGTCGTGGAAGTAGTATTAGCATTTGTATACTACACACTAGAACTAGGGCACTTGCGTATGTGCCTCGTATCAAGGGTATAGTTGTATAGCGTTGTCTAGGAGGTATTAGAATTCTTTCCTAAATCCTTCCTATTGTATATAGACTATAGAAACTCTAGTGCTAACATAGGAGTGTTTCTTCTAGTAGCTTTCCTACGTATGCTCGTCTTTTCCACGGTTCGTACGTATAAACTAGTATTCTAGGTTCCGTATATCGTTACTAAGTTGTTAGCCGTTAAGATACTTGGCATAGCTATTAGGCTTATCATATGTTATAAGCTATTCTCCTTTAATAGTTTCTACAATATATCGGAGTTCCCTCATTTCGTCCCTCATTCTATTGCTCTAGTAGGCAAGTCGAATCAAGCGTCTATCCCATTTATATAGTTCTATATTAAGCCGAAAAACTTCATTACGATACTATTCGATTCGTTCCTAGAGGAATAGAACATTAGGTCTAGGTCTTTCAATTCCTTAGGTATCAGTTATCTATAATCTATCCTACCTCTACATAACTATAAAACCCTACTGCCTTAAGGCTAGGAGAATCGAAACTAGCGGTATATATTCTCCTACCATGTCCTATTCGGCAAGACCTGTCTCCAGGTCTATAGTGACCAGTTCGGAGTACGGTGCTTGTTCGTCTTTACTATTATTGTCATGTCCGAGACTGTCCGTATCACTATCCTTATCTTCGTAGCTTGTAGCTGCTACTTCGATAACGTCCTTGGTAGTTTTGTCAATAGCCGTAATTTCCTTTCTAGGGACTATCTTTTACTCTTTCTTTAGGCTTCGACATTCTTGCTTGTAGTACCCTTTCTTTCTGTAGTTATAGTAGGTAACATTGGACTTGTCTTTGGTTGTCTTTTTCTAGTCCTGCTTCTACGTTACGTCTATATCTATAGCTCTAGGGTATATCCCGTACGAGGTACTAACGTACGCTTGCTTTTTCTTGTCGTTAGCCTTGACTATAGTTCTGTTTATTTGACTTCGTTTCTACTGCTCTTGTATATAGAGTCGATTATCAATTCTAATAGCTTATATAATATATTTATCTAAGGTCTTAAGCTAATCGTACTTATATAGCTCGTCTTTAACCTTTTCCTTTAAGCTATTATAAAATAGTTATATTAATGCCTCGTTATTAAGCTAAGACTTAAGCATGTCCTATCTAAACTATATAGCATAGGAGGCTACTAACTTAGTCTATCGGAGATTAGTAAGTCTTTCTTATATATAAATCTTCTCGTCTTTATCGCTAAAAACCTTCTAAAGCTCTTCTTCAAAACGGTCGTAAGATTGGAAGACTGCTTATATAAACACATCTCGGTCGTCTTCGTCTTCCTTAGTAAGATAGTCGTTCTATATAGGCTTGAACTATCTAAGTACCTTACCCTCTAGTCTCGTAGCTATATAGAGGACTTTGGCTTTATTATCTAGAAACTTGTCGTCATTAAGCCGGAAGTAGGATTAGAGGTTTGTTAGGAATCCTACAAGATCCTCCTTAGTTCCTCTGTATTTGCTAGGTAGTTCGATCTTGATACGGCTCGCTTTGGCGCCCTCGAGTGCCTTGATTTTAGCATAGGCCTCGTTGACCAACTTCTGCAAGTACTTTTCGCGGTTCTCAAGTTCCTTGATCCGAGCTTAAGCAGTCTTATCTCTCTAGTCTAACTCCTAGATCCGCTACTAGAGTTAACTAAGCTAAGCAAGCAGCTATTCGGCCGTGACGTTAGTAACCATATCGGTGTCAAGGTCGAAGTTACCTCTATTCTAAACTATAATAGAACAAAGGGAGTGGTAATAACGTGTAACGAACCTAACTTAGACTTCTTCTAAAAGGGTTCAGACGAAGGTAGATTGAGTAGGACAAGCAGGCAGGTTGTCTAAAGGATTTAGTAAAGCTAAAGGGTTTATAACAATACTAGAGTTATCTCTTATAGTAATTAATAATGCTTGGTATAAGTACTATGATTGTAATTGTTACCACTGGTGAACTCTTAGAGTCTACTATAACGAGTGACTATCTATATATATATATAATCCTAGGATTACTAGCGGTCGTAGTGATCCTCTGTACTGGCTTACCTGGCTTATAACGTGAGCTAGTGATCCTCTGCTAGGATCATTTCTTGCCAAGTGTGATCCTGTCCTGATTAGTCTATCATTCTTCGGCTCGATTGGCCCGTTTGTGTTAGTAGCCTAGGCGGCATCTGCATGTATATTTCCGTGACATAGCTACGAGCTACAAAGACAGGGATAGTGATACGGATAGTCTCGGACATAATGGCGACGGTGAAGACGAACAAGCACTATACTCTAAACTAGTTACTATAGATCTAGAAACAGGTCTTGCTAAATAGGATATAGCAAGAGAATATATACTATTAATTTCGATTCTCCTAGCCTTGAGGTAGTAGGGTTTTATAGTTACCTAGAGGTAGGATAGATTATAGATGACTAATACCTAAGGAATTAAAAGACCCGAACCTAATGTTCTATTCCTCTAGGAACGAATCGAATAGTACTATAACGAAGTTTTCCGGCTTAATATAGAACTACGTAAATGGGATAAACGCTTGATTTGACTTACCTAGTAGAGCAATAGAATGAGGGATGAGATAAGGGAACTCTAATGTATCGTAGAAACTATTAAAGGGGAATAGCCTATAGTATATAATAGGCCTAATAGCTATACCAAATATTTTGATGATTAGTAACTTAGCTACGACATATAAAACCCTAAGTACCAGTTTATATATATAAACCATAGAAAAGACAAATATATATAGGAAAACTACTAGAAGAAATACTCCTACCTTAGCATTAGAGTACCTATAGTATACATATAGTAGGAAGGATTTAGAAAAGAATTCTAATACCTTCTAGGCAACGCTATATAACTATACCTATAATACGAGGCACATATATAAGTGCCCTAGTTCTAGTATATATTATATAAATGCTAATACCACTTTCGTAACAAATTCGAAAATAATCACTGGCCGACCTGACAAGGAAACGAGGACAGAAGCCCCTACCCTATAGAATAGGTCTATAATATGGGAAATAGAGCGGCCGAATTACTCTAGAAGATCGAAGCCTACGATCTAGAAGGCATTATAGTAGTACCAAAATGAGCCTAGCCTAGGTACTACGGAACAGGACAAGATATATAGGACTTGTGCTAGAGTAACGACTGCCTCTACCACGTAGACGAAAAGAAATCGCGGATCTAGGAGCTTCAGATGAAGCTATAGTATGTACGACGAAAAGCAGAATAGACCTAATGGTAAGAAGCTATAAACACTTAATAGCTTATAGAAATAAGCACGATCGATAAAGCCATTATTAGCCGAACAACTAAAGAGGTTAGTACTGACCTAGGAAACGGGTCAGGGCCCTCTAAGGGGCCCGAAAACTATTAATGCCTGTATAGCGGCGAGTAGTAGTGTAATATAGGAGGAACTAGCGTAAGAGACCACTATATCGAGACCTCCCGGTAGAAACATAGGAAATCGCTATAATCTTTAGGCGACGGCGGTAAGACAAGCGACTATAGATAATAGCATAATAGAGATAGCACGAAATGCTTGTACTAGTAGATAGTGGAGTAGAGATAAACCTGATTTCGCCGACGCTTGTAAATTAGCTATAGATACCCTAGAGAATAAAGTAGAAGCATGGTATAGTTAAAGGGCCATTTCTAATATAATAGGTATATAGGGAGACTAAACTAATCGATATTACTATAGTAAGGAAGACTATAGTAATTATATTTAGTATTATGGATATAGGCAACAATAAAGATATAATATTAAGGTTACTATAGTATAAAGATTATAACCCGGACATTAGCTAGAAGAATAGTAGCTACCTATAACCCCGAACAGAGTTATATTTAACTAGCAAGATAGGGAGTATATAAAGATCGCAAGCAGACAATGCTTAGGGGAAGGCATATCCTATAGATCTACCACAAGAGACAAATAGTAGCAGACAGACTATTACAGACTCTAGAAAAAGCAATATAATAATACTAACATTACGATAGGAGGAACGAGCTAAACCGCCAATAGCTGTTCTTTCCGTTGATAAATATAGAGCATTATAACTAGAGTAGTAGGTTAAGATAGGAGAAATCGCTAACATCGCCATAGATAGAACTAAGTTTACATACTATTAGAAAACCGAGAAACGAGACGAGACTAGGAAAGTACTAAAGGAATACAAAGGATACCTAACATTCAAACCGAAGTATCTAGAAGGATTACTAGAGCACGGCCTATAGGATTATAAGATTAAGCTTAAGGAAGGAGTACGACTAAAGTTCTTTAAGATTTATTATACGAGCTAGATATAGAACGAAGAACTTAAGCGATATTTAGAGGAGAACCTTCGAAGAGAATATATCCGCCTGTCGATATTGCTAGTAGGCTATCTGATCCTATTTATGCCTAAGAAAGATAGAAAGCTACGGTTATATATTAACTATTGGTAACTTAACGAACAGACCGTGAAAAACCAATACCTGTTACTGCTGATCTTACGGCTCCGAGATTAGTTAGTAGAAGCCTAATATTTTACGTGTCTTGACTTGCCATCGGCCTATAATTATATATAGATCAAAGAAGGCAACGAGTGGAAAATGGCCTTTAGGATACCCTATGGCTACTACGAGTACCTTGTTATGCCATTTAGACTTATAAACGCGCTAGCAACATTCTAAGCCCTAATTGATCAAGCTATCTAACCCTTTCTTAATAAATTTACAGTATATTATCTTGACAATATACTTATCTTCTCCAAAACGATAGATAAATACTAGAAGTATATAAGAGTAGTGCTAGATACGTTATATATATATAAGCTATTAGTTAATAAGAAAAAGAGTAAATTCTATATTAGGAAGATAGTATTTTTAAGATACGAAATATCCCTAGGATAAATCTAGATAGAACCTTTAAAGGTCAAAGCTATCAAGGATTGGCTACGACTAACGTTAGTTATAGAAGTACAAAGTTTCATTAGGTTTATAAACTTTTACTAGATGTTTATTAGGAACTTTGGAGCGATTGTAAGACCTTTATACGAACTTACTAAGAAGAACGCTAAATTCCAATGGAAAGAGTAATACGAGTAAGCATTTACATAGATCCGTGACACCATTACTAAAGATCTAGTACTAGTATTACCAGACCCTAAGAAGCCATTTAAGATAGAAATAGACGCTTTAGATTATGCTATCAAAGGACAATTATTATAACGAGACAAACAAGGGAAGCTATATCCTATAGCCTTCTTTTTAAAGAAGCTCGATAGACTATATCTTAATTATCTGATCTATAATAAGGAACTACTTACGATTATCAAAGCTTTTAAAGAATAGCGACTATACCTTAGTAGTACGATTAAACTAGTATAAGTATATATGGATTATAAGAATTTATAATACTTTACAATAATAAGGGAACTTAATAGATAACAAATATAATAGGTAGAATTCCTTATAGAATTCAATTTTGAGATCTACTATAAGAAGGGCAAAGAGAACATATAAGCAGACGCCTTAAGCTAACGAACAGATTATACAGAAGAACGAACGGAAACAATGCTACCATTATTTAAGGAACGAATAGATAGAACGCTATATCACGAAACATAGATACCTATAGAAGATAATCTACTCGACTTGTTCCTAGAATGTTACACAATCTTTCGAGAAGAAAGAATCAACGAGGCATGGTATTAAGTAACACCTAGACTAGTGGTACCTGACGGAGTAGAAGAAAAAGATAGGAAACTCTAGTACTAAGGCAAAGTATATATCTACGATAAAGATCAATAGCTATAAATGATTTAAGAACTCTATAAGTCGAAACTCAGAGGATATAAAGGAGTTATGAAGACTATCGTATAAGTCAAGAAATACTATGACTTTCTATAGCTAACGATACAAGTCAAGGAAGTCGTATAGAGCTACGACATCTATAATTGAAGCAAAACGGTATAACATAAGCTATATAGGCTACTTTAGCTACTACTAACAGCTAACAAACTATAGAGTTTAGTGACGATAGACTTTATTACGAAACTACTAGAATCTAAGGACATAGCTACAAGGGTAACCTACGATAGTATTCTTACTATAGTAGACCGCCTGACTAAATAGGCATACTTCTTTCCCTACAAGGAGTCCTAGATAGTAGAATAGTTAGTAGATATAATCTATCGGCAAGTTATATTAATGTACGCTTAGCCATAGGAATAGATTACTAATAGAGATACCAAGTTCATATCGAAGTTCTAGCAAGCGTTAATATAACGATTAGGCGTTAATAGCAAGCTATTAACGGTATATTACCTATAGACTGATAGACAAACGGAACGATTAAACCAAGTTATCAAACAGTACCTCCGTTCTTACGTTAACTACTAGCAGGACAACTAGGTTATACTATTACTAATAGTATAACTCACTTACAATATAACGCTAACAGAAACGACCAAAGTTATACTATTCTTTGCGAACTACGGATATAAAGCAGACCTTAGGCAAGGGCTAGAGGTTACGGTGCTAAGAGCAGTAGTCAAAGCAAAACAAATGTACGTACTATATAAGAAGCTTAAAAAGGAACTTGAGTTTGTCAGAACTAGAATAAAGAACTACTATGACAAATATAGGCTCGAGGGACCTTGCCTAGAGAAGGGAGACAAAGTCTACCTAGTTATACAAAACTTATAAACCAAACGACCAAGCACGAAGCTAGACTTTAAGAAGATCAGACCCTTTATTATCAAAGAACAAATCTTAATATCTAACTACCGACTATTATTACTATTATCTATATAACTATAGACAGATGTTTTTTATATTTCACTTCTCGAACTAGTACTAAAGAACGCTAAGGTTATTACGTATATTAAAGCAGAGGACGAAGAGGAAGAATAGGACATTAAAGAAATCCTAGATTTATATATTATTAACGGAGAACTATAATATCTAGTTAAATAGCTTGATTTTGGATTAGAAGATAACTTATAGGAACTAGTTAAGAACCTAAGCTACCCCGAGAAACTAGAGTAGTTCTACCGGTAAAATCCTAACTAGCTATAAGAACTAGCTCTAAAGCCTATTCCCTAATAGAAAAAGAGGGGAACCTACTAGAATTAGGACTAGGATCTAACCTAATTAACTCCTAATCGAGCACGTTAAAAGTACCTAACGCCTAAGCCTAACCCGTAAGGGTCTACGTCTCTGATATTAGCAAAGGAGTATCCGGTTCTTCCTCTTCCTCTAGACGAGCTACGCCATAACAAAAAACCTTGGTACTATAATCGCGCAGGGATTGCTACAAACGACGTAATTAACTTAAACGGCTTAGTGTCTAAGTAAGAAGCGCCTTGGTCTTAGCAATCTCTTTCGAAACCTTCTCCTGCTCTAACAAATTCAAAAGGACTAAGACGGTTAGTAACCTAGGACTATAAAGGAAAATAACAAGGAACATATAGGCATCTATAACGTTTAGACCATTACACTTCTTGCCTATATAAATATAGTTCTGACACTTATTTAAACCCTCTATCATTATATAACGCTTTCGTGGCTTTATATTCTAACAACGCTTACAAGGTATAGTAACCTTATAACCCTCTTACTTAATCTTGATCGTAATAGCATGTTGTTCGTGCTTAAGATCGCGACAGTTCCTAGGAATACGATTAGCCATAACGAAGGGAAGCTAGCGGAAGAAAGACGTTACCTATAGGGAAAGAAAAGGGGGTATTAATAGTATTTAAAACAAGTCATAAGAAGCTTTCGGGTCGAAAGCCCTAAAGAGGGGGCATCGTGTTACAAGCCAACCATATACCACGACCTGGTAGGGCATAGGGGGCTAAATAAGCCACCAATCAAGAAGGGCACAAAGCGAGGCTGACATAGGATCGCTAGGGAGCGCGGGCTACTACGGGCGAACGATTGCCAAAAGGGAAAGATAACGAAGGATAGCTAGCTACTAAAGGCGATCTAAGGATAGGATAGAAGGGGACTATAAGCAATCGGCAGAAGTATATATATATATAAATAGCTACTCGTTATAATAGACTCTAAGAGTTCACTAGTGATAGCAACCTAACCTATAATCACAGTACTTATACCAAGTATTACTGACGACTGTAGGAGACAACTCTAGTGTTGTTGTAAACCCTTTAGCTTCACCGAATCCCTTAGACGACCTGTACGCTTGTCTTGCTTAATTTACCTTCGTCTGAACCCTTTTAGAAGAAGTCTGAGTTAGGTTCGTTATACTCTAGGTATAAAGAAAGACTAATATGGTATATAAGAGTAGGAATCTAAAGCTAAGCTTTAAATCTAAGAGGTCCTTACTTAGCATTTAAAGGGCTATTTTCTTAAATTATAAGTCTAAGTTAGTTATCTTACCTAAGGGGACTTAGATAAACTCTAGCTAATATATCTAGCTTATCCTTAATAAATACGCTTACCTATTTTATAAAAAGGTCTTTAAAGCTTAAGGCTAGGTAGTTTAATAGGAAGATAGAGCTACTTACTATACTTTAAAGGCTACTTAGAACTATAAGGCTATATTACAAATGGTTACTCTAGAGTAGCCGGCTTAGAACCTAGATTTAAACCCTATTAAGAACCTCTAGCGTATTATAAAGATTTAGATCAGCTAGTAGCGCTATAGAATATATAACCTTAGGTATATAGAAGAGGTCTTATACGAAGAATGGAATAGATTGACGTGCCAGGATTAGGAGAGGGTAGTCCTATCATTTACGAATAGGTGTAAGGAATGTATTCGCAACAAGGGAGGAGCTACACACTACTGAATTTCCTATATATCTAAGCTCTTTCTATACTTTCCAAGGAATCAGGAGACCTATTTCTGTATTTAAATGCCTAGTGTTGCTATTACTATATGTCTTATAAGATCGTGGGGTGGTGTGTAAAAGACCTACTAATCCTGATATGGCTAATCACTTTTTGGATGTGACTGTACAATACTTCGTACCGTGGGTAATCATACCAGCTCGCTAGATTGGCAACCTGCGAAATTCCGCACCCGAATAGCTACGTATGCTGTACACCAGTCCCCGTCCCGAGCTCAATGATGAAAGCCTGATCCAACAACCACGACTTACCCTCTGTCCCCTGAGTCACGCAACTTCCCATCTACCTGATGCGCAGAGAAGAAAACACGAAGAAAAAAGACAAAATCCGACCCCGACATCAAACCCAGTGTGACTTGACATATTTCGTTCTAGGCCCTCTCCCAAACCTTCAAGAACTCCCTCCTCCCAAAGACCCTTTCCCTCCCATGCTTGATCACCAACCGCCAAAACACCCTGTCCTCTCTACCACCACCTGGCTGGCCCTGACTGTCAGCTGCATCGGCCGCAGAAAGGCGAGGAGGAGGAGGAGGCATCCTCCCGCGCAGCGCATCCATCCAGTCCTCGATCCCCCTTAGTGCCGCGTCCTCCTCCTCTGTCCACACCCCGGGAAGGTTGGTCGGGATCCCCTTGCCTCGCGCGAGGCTGTCGAGCACGGCGCCCGCGTTGGCGAACTGGCACGTCGTGGCCTTGATGGCGCGCGCAATGAGCTGGGGCGGGTATTTCCGCTGTGAAAGGAAGTGGTTCATGATCGGGGCTGGGTTGATCGGGGTCCTCCTACGAACGGATTGAGGGGTCAGGCTGGAGGTGCGTCCCGCCGTGGAGGAAGAGGGAGGAAGGATCCGGATATTGGTTGTTGCCGCGGCTGCGGGCCAGGGGTGTGGCGACGAGGTGTTGGCGGGCATGGTGGCTGCTTGTTTGCCCCTGTCGCCCCCCCGGTCTCTCGGCCACGGTAATGATCGAGGGGGGGGCCTCCCGCCACTGTTGGCCAGGGGCCTTGAGCGCCCGACGGCGACGGGGAGATTGCTGATTGACTCGAAAGCGTCGCTGGAATCGGAGTCTTCCTCTTCATCGTACTCAATGGACGGGAGGCGGGGTTCGGCCGAGGATACGGCTGCCGAGGCGGTTCGAGGTGGCCGCACGGGGGAAGAGGCTGCTCCAACATCGGAGAGCAGCTGTCGTGACGGAGTGGGAGGGCCGCTGCCATCGGCCCCTTCGATTTGCCCTGGCGGTGGGGGAAGCTGCGTTTCCAGCTCGATCCGTTGCCTTGCCGGCTCCGGACGACGAGGCGGTCGGGTAGGGGTCTGCTGGTTGGTGGCGGCCGCCCATGCGCCAGCAGTCCCTTGTCCAGCTCGTGCAGCACGAGTTTCTGGCGTCTCGGGAATCTCGCTGCTTTGGTCGTATCGCGGGCGCTTCTTGACTAAGCTGTGGAACGGCGAGGTCGACGGCAATCTGGCTCGTTTCAAGCCAACAAGGGGAGGCGAGGAAATAAAGTCGTCGGATGTCTGCGAAACAGCCACGGTATTGTCGTCTGGCTCGGCCGCAGACCCCGCCTCAAACTCTTGAGGCAAGCAATCTCGTTGCTCTTCCTGAGCCTCGTTTCTTTCGCCATATCCTCCCTTCTCCCCGACCTCCTCTCCCTCTCCCTCTCCCTCTCCCTCTCCCTCTCCCTCTTCCTCCTCTTCTTCCCCATCCTTATCCTCCCACTGCTCAAACTCCCTCAGCGCCTCCTCGAACCCCAGCAAATGCTTCTCAAACGCAACCTTCAAATGCACCGGCACATGCGGTTCCGCAATCCAATCAAAGCCCAGGTTCTCCGAGATGACCTCCCAGTCGCGGGATGCGTGGTCAGGCTCCGCGGTAGCACACCGCCAGAGGTCCCAGAAATCCACTATGTGATTTCCTACTTGCGCCCATGGCGAGGAAGTGATGTTGTTGAGCATGTTGTACTCATTGAAGTTGCGCCAGAACTCTTCGCGGGCCAAGACGGGCGTAATTTTGGTACCGAGACCGGGGGCCGTGTCTTCCCCTACGTTCGTGTGAATAGCTTCGCTCTCGTTCTCTTGCTGGAAGATTGAAAACTCCGCCTCGCCTTGGGATGCGGAAGGTTCAATGCCTTCCTGGCCCTGCTCAGGCTCACGTTCGTCCGTCACAGGCGCTTTTTGAGAAAAAACCCGCTCCGTTTGGAGGAGAGATGTTGATCCTTCAGGCTGGTCTATCGGTATGCTAAGAAAGCGCCGTACCAAGAAACCCTGTGCTCTCGCTTGGAATCTGGAGATCGCAAGAAGAGCCCTCAGCTTCTTTCGCAGACGTTGTGCTCTCCAGGCGTGCTGTATCTTCCTAGCGGCCAGGATTCGTTGCTTTCTGTATCTTAGTTCCTCCAGTATCTTCAAGCGTTGATTATCTGCGTGCGCGACGGCTCTCGTAATGCTAAGTTGAGGCGGTGGCGGTGGCGGCGGCGGCGATGGTGGTGATGATGATGGTGATGATGATGGTGGTGGACGATTATCAACGGTTGCCTGGTTCCGGGGTAGGCTTGTCGTTGTTGACTTGGCTGCTGATCGAGGGACGGGTGGTGTCGTTGGAACAGCTGGGCGTGTGTGTGGCTGAGGAGGCTCGGTTGCCGGCTTGCTGGCTGGTACAGGCTGAACCGAGGGGCTATCAGGCTCGGTTTCGGTCATCCGATGATTTGGCTTATTGTTGGGTGTCCTCGATGAGAGATACCGCAAAAACCGACTGCGATATGATTGCGCGGTATGTTGGGGATGCTGGGAGAGAAGGGTCAGCTTGATGATAGCAGCCATCGAAGAGAGACTGACCTCGCGTTCCAGCTCCTGGTATATCACGTTGCCGCCTGGCAACATTCCCGCCCGCATGCGCTGCGTCACATATTCAATAAGCAGCTTGTCGTCCTCTTCAGTAAAAACAGCCCTGCCCCTTTTCACCGGGTCCGAACGGGGCGGAGGAGCGGGATTGACATCGGGCTGAGGGGTTGCCGCCGGAGCCATTGGCAGGGCTGCAACACTGGGCGTGGCATTACTTGGAATGCCACCACCTGGCTGTGGATTGGGGGACGGTAATTCCTCCAGAACTGGCGGCAGCTGATCTTCGGGAAGCAAGGACAGCTTCTTGACCCATTTATCCCGCCACGACTGCCAGGTGTGGTGGGGGTACTGTTGGGAGTTAGAGACGCACGTCAAATATCAAGATGGCTGAGTGCTCACCCGCTCGGCAAGCTTCTGGTAGATTTTGTTGCCAAGGGTATCAACCCCTGCCCGCCGTACCCAGGTGACGAGTATCTGTTCGTCTAGCTGGGTGAACGGCACCCGAGTACCTTTTACGGGCATGGTTGACCCGGCTGGACGGGGTTCAATGGTGCCATGTATGCGATAGTTCTCAATATTGAGGAGCTCCCCTTTGGCGACAGAGTCCTCAATGTACTTCCAGGATACGGACCGCAGGGGGCAGTCCTTGCGGGCGTGGTCGGCAATCAACACGTCGGCGTGTTTCTCCAGCAGCACAACTTTGCCACCATTGTCCTGTCGCACTGTTAGGGGTTGCCATGGCATGTACAGACGTAGGTTTTTTTTTTTTTTTTTTTTTTTTTGGTTTTGGGAGGGGGGGGGGACAAAGGGGGGAAAAAGGGGGAAAGGGGGGAAGGGGAGAGAGAGGCGGCAGGTTACCTTGATTTTACCCACGATGGAACTCCGAATGGGCACCCGCTGTGCAACCCAAAACTTGATTCCATTAAATAGAGTCCCTTCGTACCTTCCTTCTACCCCGTCGTAGGTGGTAGGGGCTGCCATGGTGGCATGCTGCTGAGCTTGCCTAGGAAGCTGTGAAAGTGAACCCTAACCCCAGGCCAGCGCCCAGGATAACCTAAAAACGGAGGAATATGAGCGACAAGCAAAGGCCAGGTATTAATTCGGTTCAACACATTCAAAGGTTGCAAGCCGGCTTTCTCTCCAATGAGACCAAATGGGGAGGTTCGATATATGGGCTGTGTCTTCTTGTCACGCTGCGATCGATGTATGCGCGAGACGAACGCGACAGTAACCGTGGCGCGTCTTGCAAATCCCTGCAGGAAAGCTGGACAGCGTCTGCTTTTGTCAAGATTTCAAGGAAAAGTAGTGAATAGGGAATCGCCAGATCGACCTTTGATCGTGCCAGGAGTGGCAATCCCGGGGAATAAATATGAAAGTTGGGCTCTGGATTGGAATGCAGTTCGGTTTGCCTGGCGCGGTGGAGGCCCAAATGCATAGAAGTTACGGATCCGTTGTTACTTCCGTAATCGCGGTGTCACGCGATTTGCAAAAGCGCATCGCTTAATTGCTTACATAACTGCTTAACGAGTCGCATTGTCAAGCGCAGTTCACTTAACAACAACAATCTCTCATAAGAACCCCTAGCGCAATGAAGAAAAAGGCATTGAGATGAGACGACCAGGGCCTGCCTTCCTCTTCGGCGCTTGAGCGCCAATTTGCATTCTAACCCCGGCATTTAATCCTTCTTTCGAGTTAGCACCACGCTCTCCGACTTAGTGGGAGCGGCTGCAGCGCCCGCTAGTTACCTGGAGACCTGATTTCCATTTCCTTTGTTGATCCCAGGTCAACTCGGGAGGTTCGGTTGCAGTTGGACTCAAACCAAGCAACTTACCAACCTGCGCAGCCCCTGTACACAGCAAACCTACTGTACAACAAGCGCTGCATTCTTTTTCACGTCCTGCAAAGGATGCATTTGACTGGGCTGCATCATAACTCTCAAAATGGGCATTATTGCGAAAATTGCCCTCGTTATCCTGGCCATCTCGTTCATGGTCTTTGTGACCTTTTTCGGCCGCCTCCCAGCACTTCGGTAACGAAATTTCCACAACCTTAAAGTGCTTGACACTACTAACTAAAGTTTGCCATTGTCTAACCCTATCAACTTTATAGACATACACCGATCGCCTGGCTGCACCGCCTAATATGGGTACACCTCCCCAATGGCCTCACAACCCTTGACCGGCGCTTTACCGGGGGTAAAGTGACCTCCTCCTGCACCCGCTTCTTCAACTACATGATGTACGACCGGCACCCAACCGTCTTGGTACGCCCATACCCTGTTCCCTCCTTTTTTCTCCAAGTCGAGATGTTTCCGCCTTCGCCCAGCTGACTGAGATCTCCCTCCCCTCCTTCCCCCCTTTTTCTCCCTTCACAAGATCTTCTTCCTCGTCCTCCTCGTGGGTGGCGAAGCCCTGTATCTCCCCGCGGCCTGGCCGCAGCTCAGCACCCTGCAGAAGACGACGGGCAGCGTGGCCGTCTTCCTCCCCTACCTCTTCCTCTACCTCTCGGCCGCCTCGGACCCGGGCACCATCACGGAGGCGAACCACGTGCCCGAGATGGCGCGGTACCCGTACGACTTCACCCTCTTCCACCCGGGCGCCGTCTGCGCCACCTGCCGCCGCCTCAAGCCCGCGCGCTCCAAGCACTGCAGCGTGTGCCGGCGCTGCGTCGCCCGCTGCGACCACCACTGCATCTTCATCAACAACTGCGTCGGCGCCGGCAACCACCACTGGTTCCTCCTCCTGCTGCTGTCCACCGCCGTCCTGACCCTCTACGGCGGCGTGGTCGGCGTGCGCCTGATGACGGCCCAGATGCGCCGGCGGTTTCCGAGCTGGGCGCTGCTGCCGTGGCGCGCCGACGGCGGGCGCGGCATGTCCATAACCGATTGGCTCGTCGTCTGGAGCTGGGGGATGCAGGACGGTGGCCGGGGCGGCGGCGGCGGCAGCGGTGGCGTATGGCTGGCCGCTGTGACGTTGCTGGCGCTGATGATCAGCCCGCTCGTGTGGGCGCTGCTGGGCTACCACCTGTGGCTGATCTACTGTGGCACCACGACCAACGAGTCGATGAAGTGGTCCGATTGGCAGGCCGACATGGACGACGGGCTCGCGTGGAAGAGGAGGCTGGATCCCGGGCGCATCAAGGACCTGACGGTGGAACCCGCGTGGACGAGGTGGCCCGTGGAGGCGGAGCAGGTCCTGGTGCGGACCAACGACGGCAAACCGCCGACAGGGGAGGTTCTCCCGGGGTACGGGGAGTGGGAGGGCGTTTGGCGCTTGAAGGATGTCGAGAACCTCTACGATCTCGGATTCTGGGACAACCTTGTGGACGTGTTCTTGCCCTACTTTATGTTTCGGGATCCGTACGTGCCGGTGGCAGAGAACAGGCTGCGGAGGAAGAAGAAGAGGAGAGCGAGGAAGATCTACCTAGCCTAGGTTGCCTTTGGGACGGCCTTAGCACGAGGTATCAACAGCGCGAGATATTGGCAACAACAACAAGGAGAGAGGATAGTGTAGATAAAGTAGGAAGTGTGATCTCAAGCATCCAAGAACCTATCGGGTATCATACTTGCCGTCCAGTCTAGCAGTCCAGTTCCATGTACAGTACATTATTTTACAACCTTATCCATACACGCTCTTCCCAGGTACCGTAACCTCCTCAACCGACCAATGATGGAAACCCCCTTTAACCTCAGAACGATGGCCGCTGCGGCAATATCCTAGCCTTGTTGGCCTCCGAATCAGCCATCCACTGGATCTGGTCAAAGGACACGATCTTCTGGGCGGCCGGCTTCGGCGGCGGCGCATTGAGCACCCGCTTGTCCTCCACCAGCCCAGCCAGGCGGCAGATCTCCCATCTCGCTCCGACGATGCCCACGCCGTTCCCATCGGCGTCCGGGTCCCCCGCCGAGGTGACCCAGATCTCCCTCTGCCACCCCTTCTCGGCACCCTCCAACCACGTAGCGCTGCCGGCCTCGACCCTCCTCAGCTCGTTCCACACGCTGCGGCAGACCTCCTCGACCCGGCTCCGCGCCCGCTCCTCCCTGGTGTCGCGCATCAGCTTGTCCACCTTGGTTAGCACCACCGACGTCCTGACCTCGGCGTCGCGGAGCGTCTCGAGCACCATGCGGTCGGCCTCCTTGATGCCGGCGACGGCGTCGATGAGCAGCACGGCGCCCTTGAGCATCTGCCGCCGGGCCAGGTACTTCTGGATCTCGGTCCCCCACTCGGCCTCGGAGCCGAGGCCGTAGCCGGGCAGGTCGACCATGATGAGGCGGTGCTGGGGCGGGGGCTCGAGCAGGTCCCGCTTGGCGCGGCGCTCGCTGCGGCTGCCGGTCTCGATCCGCAGGCGCTCCTTGACCTCGCGGGCGCGCTCGAGGGCCGCGATGCGCTGCGCCTTGCTGGGCGGGCCGAAGCCGTACGCGTTGACGCTCTTGGTGCTGCCCGCGACGCGGCTCGTGATGGCCAGGCCGGCGGTCCGGGCCTTGAGCCCGTGCGCCTTGCGCGCCGTGTCGGCGTCGGCGCCCGCCAGCGCGTTGATCAGCGTCGACTTGCCCACGTTGGACCGCCCGACCAGGCAGACCTCGGGCGTGTGCGTGTTGACGGGGATGTGCAGGAAGCGCGAGGCCGAGTAGAGGAAGCGCGGCGCCTGCGACGTGAAGACGGTGCTGGCTTGCTGGAGGGAGGCCGCGCTCGGCAGTTGCGAGGGCACTACATGCTGTTGTGGGTCGTTGGAGGGCGACGGCAGGTACGAGATGGCCGGGAATCTCGGTTCCGCGAGCGTGGCTCGTTTCTTCTGCGGATTGGTCTTGGACGAAGGAGGGTAGTATTTCGAGGGGAAGCCCTGTGAAGGTGACGAGGAGAATTGGCGGCGGATTTGCCGGGTAATATTGGCAGGTAGCGTTGTTGGTGATATCCTCTTTGGTGTCGCCATTGTGTTGGTGTGTTGGTGGGTTGACCAGCAAACCCGTGGATGGATTTTCTTTGTTTGAATGAATGTCGTGCAGTCGCACATGTTCGGCGGATTGGAGAATCGCTGAAGATAACTGAATGCACTTAATCGAGACAATCTTGCCTGCTGGGAACGGCATTCACCAGATAAGGGTTAGGGTTAAATTTCCCTTTCCTTGGGTGATGCAGTCCGAAACTCTCCATCAATGAACGTTGACTGTACGGAGTACTCCCGTCGCCTACCACAACAGTCCCTTTTCTTATTGCCAACCGCTATATTCGGAATTCAACGTCGCCACGACAGAAATATAAAACAACAAATATCAAAATAATAGAGAAGAAAAAGAACAATGGCCGCGCGCCTCCGCTCCCTCTACCGCTCCCTCCTCCGCGAGCTCCCTCCGCGCCCGCTCCTCTCTAACCCGCGCGCACCCCTCCACCAGCGTCTGCGCGACAACTTCCAGCCATCACCATCACCATCAACAACAACGACGACGACGACGACGACAACGGGCCCCACGGCCGCCGCCGCCGCCGAGCTGCGCGCCGCCCAGGCCGAGCAGTTCCTGGCCTACCTGCGCGCCCAGCGCACCTACGTGACCCTCCTGGAGCGCTACAACCCGGGCATGGGCATGGACGACGAGGAGCGCGTGCGGCTGACGGCGCGGCGGGTCGGCATGGACCTTCCCGTCGAGTACGACGGCTCGGCGGAGGACTCGGTCGAGGGCGGCGAGGGGAAGAAGTAGACAGACGGTTGGCAAGAATAAGAAGAAAAAAGGGAGAAGGGGGCCTCCGCCGGGGGGGGGGGGGGGAAGACCTTTGATGGGGAACCGCTTACAGCGCGTTTGTTTGTTTATTAAAGAGAAAGTGTGATGTGTACGAGCAACAGAAGGGTTTATCGCGCAGGCGGCCTTTTGGCGAATTTTGTGTTGTATCAAACCGGCACTGGTGGGTACTATTATTTTTTCTCTTGCTTTGTGGCGGAGAGAGTGGAAAATGGTGGTTGTTTGGTAGGTTGTGGATATGGCCTGAACTGGGAAATGCCCACCAGTGTGTTGACACTCTGTATTTACAGGAGGGAGAATCTGGTAACTGTACTATCACATCAACTGTACATACATGCATACACGACGCGGAATGGAGGGACTTAAAAATTCTCTCCGCTGTGACGTGTGTTTTAGATCGCCTATGCTCTGATCTGATGATATCAAACGAGCCATGTTGGCCCGTTAGTGTCTCGGGACGGGAAATAGCATGTCCTGTTTTGTCGTTCTGGACTTGCGCAGAGGGCAACCTGGAAGGTATGACGCGTAGAGGTTAGGCGATCAAAGCTCCCGTCGGGATTATGCCTAGGCTTCTTGCCAGACACCGCAAGGTTGGGGTCCTGATATAGGAAGTACGGCTTTGAAGATACAAGTCCGTGAATCGTCCTCTCCTCCATCCGTTGACTCATCTCCGTCTCAATATTATTCAGTTCATATACATCGTAGCCTCGTTCTTCTTCAGATAGTGCACTGAGAAGAGAAAGAAAGTAGAAACAAGAGATATAGACGGCAAAACGGGGTATCAGAACCGCCATCAGCAAATCACCCTAACTGGGGGCGAAGCCGTGGAAAACGCCAGGGCAGCCCGGTGTGTCATGAGAGAGAGAGAAAGAGAGAGAGAGAGAGAGAGAGAGAAAAGGAGTCTCAAACGCCACCAACGCCCCCTTCCTCAAAGCTCTCATCCCAACCGCCCGTCTCCAGCAGGTACCCGCCGACCCCCTCCTTCACAATCCCGACCGTCTCCCCCAGCGCGCTGTTCCACTGGTCCTGCACCACCCGGACCTTCTCCTTCAGGTCGTCCGTCAGCCGCCTGGTCTCCTCCGCCTTCGTCTCCTCCACCCGGGCCGGGTCCCTGCCGTCGAGCTCCATCACCTTGGCCTTGGCCGTGACGCAGGCCTCCTTGACCTCGTGCAGCAGGCAGAGCAGGTTCGTCTGGCTCTCGATGAACTGGTACGTGCTCTTCTCGGCGTGCAGCAGCAGGCTGTAGAGGTACTGCAGCGGGTGCTCGTGGTAGCTCGGGTTCTCGGCGAACTCGGCGGCGGGGATCTGGATGTGGAAGCCCTCGAGGTCGGCGCCGTCGGCCGGGATCTTGTCGAGCAGCCGCTTGAGCGGCGGCGCGATGTCCCAGAAGGCGTTGAGCTGCACCTCGACCCCGCGCACGACCGTCTCCTCGACCACGTCGCGGAACTCCTGGGTCCGGCGCAGCGCCTCCTCGGCGAACGCCAGCGCGCGCTTGGCCGCGTCCTCGGCGAAGAAGGCCTCGGCCGACGCCACCTTGTCGTTTTGTCCCTCCAGCCGGTACGGCACCAGCACCATGTCGCGGTAGCGGTCGTTGCGGTCCGAGAGGAGGTCGTACAGGCTGCGGTGGAGGGATTCGCGTGCCTCGAAGATCCACTTGAGGAGCGTGAGCTTCTCGAGAAGCTCCGGCTGCTCGTCACCTTCCTCCTGAGGGAGGTTGGGGTTGGACTCGTGGGTTTCGTCAAAGAGTCGGCTGCGGAGGGACTGGAAGAGGTTGGTCGCCGCGTTGATGCGCGTCTGGAGGATCTCGTTGACCGGCATGACAACGGCCGTCTGGAAGGAGTCGAAGTCTTTCCTCTCGAGCTCCCTGACCTGGTTATGCTCCTCCGTCTTGGCCTCGGCTTCGATAGCCGCCGCTTCCGCGTACCCGATGGTGCCCGAAGAAACTTGCTCCTGGAGATGCTGGCGGAGAGCTTGCCGGCGCTTCTTGGTCGCCTCGGCGGCTTCTGCCCGCATCTTTGCGCTGTCTTGCTCGAATGCGTCCTTGATCACCTCGATCTCCTTCATGTCGCTGATTGCGCGGACTTCGGCGCGGGTCTGCGCCAGCTCGGGGTGGTTATTGTTCACGGCGGGGTGGTGGCGTGGGTAAGGGGGCGGCAGCGTCACAAGCCGAGAGACATCCAGGTGGTCCGGGTTTGGGGTGGCCGGCGCTGACGAGGAGGCGAGCGAGCTGCGGGAGAAGTTCTGCGGCGGAGCCGCCGGGTCTTGGTCATGCCATCCGGTCTTTTCCGGCGGGAAAGAATCGCGCTTGCCCGACCCGTCGCCGGGCGAAGGGTGCGTGTCATCGATCCACTGCAGCGCCTCTCGTGCCTCCTTAGGAACACCCATGTACTTTGATTCCCTCTTGGACCTCTCAAGCCGGCCCCCGGGCGCACCGGTCGAGTCGGACTCCCACCAGCGACTGGCTGGCCGCCCGCGAGAGTCCTCCTCATCGAGCGCGTCGCTGACACTCATGCTCAGGATCGGCGATAGCGAGGGCATGTAGCCGGATGACTGCCAGTTTTGGTTGGCAGGCGTCGCGGGCGACGGGGGCGCCGGTGTTTGGCTGGATGTCGGCGTGTTCCCGCCCAAGGCAGACCCGATGGACCCGCGATGCGATCTCGGCTCCGAAGACTGCGGTGTCAGTTCCACGGTTTCGCTGGTTATCGAGTTGCTCGACTCCCGTCTGGCAGCCATCGGCCGGAACAGATCGCGCGTCAGATCGAGAATCTCGGACCCCATGGCGCTGATGGCCGCCCCGTACCGTTCCCGTCGTATCCTCGACTCGCTCACAAAAAATTCGGCAAACAGCCTGACCCGTTCGGCATCGTCGGCCGCCGCCGCCTCGTTCCGGGCGAAGGCCGTGAAACGCTCGATGGCTCCCCGAGCGAACTGGTCGGTCGTCTGCGTAATGACGGCCTGTTTAGTTAACGGTGGTAAAGGAGTATTTGGCGCACTCAAAGGATCCACGCCCATGCCTCGATGTGATGAAGATGATCGACTCCCGGTCGGGGGGGTTGGGAGGGCTTTTGGCGCCAGGACTTGGCGCTCAGGCTGCTTCCCGGCGCTGGGGGACAGCATCGTGGGTGTTACCTGTCCCGACAGAATCTGTGCTGACCCATCAGCCCGTGGCGTTCGCGATTCCTGGCCAGGGTCATGCGGCTCGCCCGTCCTGGGAGCGTCGCATGTCCTCGCCGACCGCGGCGTCCCCCGGTTGATGGTCAGTCGTCTCTGTAGCCCCCCGGCAGATGGGCTTGGAATCACAATATCGGAGAGAGGCTGGGGTCGCGCGGACGGGTCGACTGAGCCGCGAGCAACCCCTCGTGTTCTGCTCTCGCTCCTCCGCTCGAGCAATGTCTGTGCCCTTTCGCCACCCCTTACGGCAGGGCTCCTGGTCAGGCCCCCCGTTGGGCTCGCCGTGGAAACGCCGGGTTCGGGTAAACTGGCGGCTGCGCCGTTCTCCGTGCTTAGAGTCTCGGAAGCAGGAACCGTTGTTGCAGCGGTCGGCGGCTCTGGGGTAGACGCGGGGGGACCCGGCATATTGTCTCCATCCCTCCAGTTTGCTGGGGTGGGCGGAACCGGTCCCAGAGCAGCGACGCCGCTGGGAGGAGGTCGTCGTGTCGGCGGTGAGACGATGGGATCACTTCCGGACTGCGTCCGCTGCGCGCTTTGGGATCTTACTGCTGACGGCGGCGGGCCCGGAGGTGGCGGCGGTACGGGCATAGAAGGGTCCCACCTTACTTGCGAGGAGGACCGCGACCGTGCCGAGGTTGGCGTGGACACAGCCGGGGTCGACGCCGCTCGACGTGCTGCCGGCGCCGTATTCTGAACAGACTCTTGGTCGGTCCGTTGTTGCGGTATCTGAACGGTCAGCGGCCCCGGGTGGCCGGAGTTGCAACGCGACATCAAATTGATACTGAAGGACCTGTTGTGTTGTTGCTCCGGAGACGGACTTGTTTGTCCCACCTCACGCCTTCTCCCCAGAGATGGCAGCCCAAACCGTCTCTCGCGCGAGGCACCCCTTGCTCCCGGAGGTGGAGGGAAAGACGTGTTGGCGGCGGGCGGCTCCGTCGCAACCCTCTGTACCGCCGGCGGCGGTGGCGGCGGTGGCGGCGGGGCTCTGGCGACAGATATGTTGGCCGCTTGCGGCTGATCGAATGTCGTACTCGCAGGGTGTCCGCTACGGGGAGGAGAGTACGGCGGAGGCGGGAGCGGCGACGCTTCCACGGGTCAGTCACGGCAAGGTGAACAGAAGGTTGGGGACTGCTCACTCTGAGGGTCCTGAAAAGACTGAGCAGCCTGGGCGTGCTGGATGCGATCGGGAGCCGGGCCGACACTTGGCGAGGCTACCCATTCTTGCGGGTTGTATGGCTGAATGGCGCTCAGGGGGGTCTGGCCGGGCGGGAAGGCACCGTGAGAACTCACTGACAAGGCCGAGACCGGCGTGTTGTTGGAGTTGTGGCCATGAAATCCGCCCAGCGATCCCGTGAGAAGAGGGTTCAACCCGGCACGAAGGCGCGCCGTGGGATCGCGCGAGGAACTCATCATGCTGGGCAGGCTTTATCAAACTCAAACCCGAGGGTAAGATATGAGTCTTCACTTTCTGGCGATATCCGGCCAGGCGAACCTTGGGGCAAAATGTGGACAAGGCCTGCGTCGTCCCACGCTGTCCCAAGTCGTCACCAAAGAGAGACCTCGCGACGCCGTCACCAAGCCATTCACATCCGAGGTTACGTGTTGTGGGGGAGCTCGGGGGTCAGGTTCCCAGCCGCATGTGACACTTGCGTGCAAAGGCCCAGATCCTGGAGATGAGCGGTAGTTGCGCTGGCTGGAGTCGTCCTCGAAGTTGTGGTTCGCCCCAAGGCGCGGCTGCGTCGCGGGGTGTTGCGGCCTGCAGTCGGAGTCGAACAGAGGGCGAGAGCGGTGCAGGACGTAAAGAGGAATTGCACCAGGCCCGGCCGGGGTGCCGAGAGGAGGCGACAGTGGGTTCACTGACCTATCAGTACTCTAGCGTCGTGTGTGTTGCAGGTGGGTAGATTAAAACCGTCGGACGTGCATGGAAAAGCGGGAGCCAACCCTCCCGCTCTTCGGTGGTAAGGTAGCTGGGGTTGTCGTGAGTGGCCTTTGGCGACTTGGGGGCGTCTCTGCAACTGCTTTGAAACTACCCCTAGTTCTCCGTGCCCTGCAACGGTGCAGCCTTCCAGATCGATCAATGGTTAGTCAATGCCCAACCATTCAGTGCTGCTGCCTCTCTGCCCAGGCCTCTCTGCTGGCGCAAAGCGTAAGAAGGTTGAGTTGAGATCCAGCAAGTGTGTAAGATCAGAGTGTCTCACGGCGATCACCACTGGATCTTCCCGTCCCTGTCCAACCTGGGAAACCTGACTTTTGGAGGTTAACCAGGTTCGGTGCTGCAAGACGCGGACACGCAGGTGTCACTTGGGATCGACACACGCGACGGCTCTGTGCTGCGATACCGTCGAGGATGTATGTAGTTAGTCAAAGCGTGCCTCGGAGATTGGCACGAAGTTCGGGGATGTTTCCAGCCCGTGTCTGCCCAACTTAGCAACACATTCCCCGCAAGTCATCAGCCTTGATAGATCGAGGCCGGCGACCCTGGCTGTCGCCCTTTTACCACACCAGAACAACTGCATGCTACCCACGCGATGTTGGCAAGCCCTCTAAGGGAGGGTGGAATAAAGGCACGGCCGAAAGGGGGGAGGGGCCACACGGGGCTCGATTGGCCTAGCGTAGGAGGCCTGTGCCGGCTATCTATTCTTGGTTTTGGGCAAAATACCCAAGACCAACAATGATTCGCCAGAAGCTGTGCATTGGTCGTGATGCATGCTGCGGGCGCTTAACCCCTTGCTCGATCCTTGGCGCATGATTCGATTGTTGCTTGTCGTTGCATCCGCAAATGGCAGATGCCTGCCCCACCTCCGCTCATGCTGCTGCTTCACGCAGTAGGATGCAGTCGAACCGACACCGCGATCGTCCCCGGTAGTATGTGGACGAGAGACATATGTACATAGTATGAGCGGGAAGTGCAAGCCCAAGGCATGGTTGTGGGACCGCCAACCAGCTGTTTCCTGTGCGCAACCTTAGGTAGCACAAGTGAGGTAGCATCGTGGAACGTGACCCACGATTTGCCTCCCCTTTGCTTTCGGCCCTCGACGAGCAGTTGATGCACTTGTTCTCCGTACGGTTCAGCCTTAATAAGACCAAGAAGGCCGAGCCGCTCCTGCCTCTAATCAGCGCTGTAGGGACAATCGTCTGCGATCTCGAGATCGGCCGAAGGGTGGTTTATCACCTCTATCCTTTGGTAGCTCAAAAAGATAGATACTAGTGGCTTGACGTAGCGTCGCGCGAACCACCGAAATTACCGAGCGGGCAAGTCCTCGTTCACTACCTAGACAACTCTTCATCCACTGCTAGCGGCGCTTCAGCCGAGGCTTTCCACTTCTTCAAGATGCTGGGCCTCAGCAGGTTGGTGGGATATTAATAGCAATGGGTTCTTCTCAATGCGTAATTCGACTGGTTACCATTGCCATCGCGAGGGAAGCCAGCATCGGAAGAGCTTGATGCCGAACGACGAGTTTTGAGCGAAGGCGCCTGTTGCCCGAGTGCGGAATCCTGCCAGACACGCCTGCCTAGTGGCTAGGTAGCCTCGGTTTCTCAAAGCACTGCAAGGGAAGTCAGGCATATCGACATTGCTCGCAAACGAGATCTCCGGATGTGACGGCCAGTGGCTTAACGAGGCCGCTCTGAACAATCCACCGATTCCATAGGAAGAAGTTAGCCAAGCGAGCGGGGGTTTTCTTTTCGTACGAGTACTAGTAGTGTAGCGGCCAACCGTCGAATCTTGGCAAAAGTCTATCCTTTCAGTTGGGACTGGTGTTCTTTATTTAGACAACAGTCGGCGCCTCGCTTGAGCATACGCCGAAAATATCTTGCTGGTTCGCGCCGGCTTCTGGCAACGGAGTTCGGCCGGACTCCACCCGGCCGGGATGGGCCGAGCGGCGAGAGCGGGTACATACACAACAATCCGTGTACACTAGGTACTGTCCACATGGGTATATGTGTGTGCGTGTGTGTGTGTGCTTGTTTGTGTGTATGATGTGTGTTTGATGTGTCTCGTAGTGTAGAAGCACTAGCACCCAAGTTCTCTGGCACACAAAGCTCGTGTCGTGTTCCTTGACCCCCTCTTCAGGGCCTCTCTACCGTAGTAATCCAAGGTTGTCGACCCTCAGATTGAATCGCGCCGTTGGCGGGATAAGGCAAGGCGACCCTACCACGGCCAATTTGTCTTAAACTGCTGAGCTGAACCGAGTATGCGGGACTCGGGATTCTGTGGTTCCTTGCGAACCTCGAGACATCGTCCATTAGTTATGTCGAAGATCCATTTTGTAAGGCGATGCTCTGGTGTCCTACACACGTGTATGGAAGGCTGATGAATCAAGGCAGCTCAAGGCCGACGGTCGTCAGGGAATGGCAAGAGCTGGTCAGAGGCAAAAAATGGCGATCACATTCACAGATTGTCTGCTGCTCGGTCTGGAACCGCCCCTCAATCGGGCTCGATTGGGGGACCCCGCCCCACGAAAAAGGTTAGGACCTGAACCCCACCAAAGGCGGTCAGATTTCCTGCCCCTGTTCCCCGCCCAATTGGAGCGGAGCCTGCTGAGTTTTCTAGAGCTTTCCAAAGATGCTCTCTCACAGTTGCTCCCATCTCTTCATCTGGGCGAGCCTCGCTCCCCCATCAACAGCTCCGAGTTGACTCCCCGCAGGAAACACCGTGACCGACGTTCCCGATCAACAAGCAGGTACGTTTGTTTTTTTATGATTTTGCACGTCTGCACTCGTTTCCGCGCCAATTGCTCCCTGATGATTGTTCAGCTGGCACCAGTCATAGGGTGACTTGTACTCGTTCCTTTGATGACAGATGCTGCGGCCAACCAGGCCATCTCTGACTGAGCAACAAGCAGCGCGTGTATCTTTTACGTGTAGCTCGGAGATCCGTTGCTGACCGACGCAGAGTGATATCGAACTCAAGACAATTCCTCCAAACCCCGTTTACCGTTCTCGACAAGCGCCACCGCCGCCAAGATGGTTCTGCACAATCCCAACAACTGGCACTGGGTGAACAAGGATGCGTCAGCGTGGGCGCGCCAGTGGTTCGAGGATAACCTCACCAAGATCGAGGCAAAGGAAGGAGATGTCACGGCCAAGATCACCAAAGTCATCAGCATGATTGGAGATGTCGAGGTGGCGCAGCGCAAGGGCAAGGTCATTACGATTTTTGATGTCAAGTTAACCCTGGAGTATACAGGTACGTTCTTTTATAGAATACAATCACTCTGTTTGTCACGTTGCGCTCTTTTTTTGCTTTAGATGTCTACCTGTAACCTGTGTCTTGCCAACCCGTAGCTGAACTGTCCATGCCCCAGGCTCCACTCCCGAGGATGACGACATCTCGGGCACCATCACGATTCCGGAGGTGTCGCACGATCTCACGGAGGACGAGTTCGTGGTAGGTCTACTCTTGTCATCCAATTTGCTGGCCCTTGACCGCAGACTAAGAAAGTATCACGTCAGTTCGAAATCGATATCTACTCCGAATCCAAGGACAAGCAGCCAGTCAAGGACCTTGTCCGGTCGAAGCTCGTCCCCCAGCTGCGGACCGAGTTTCTCAAGCTGTCCCCAGCCCTGATTGCCGAGCACGGCAAGGACATTCAGCATGCTCCCGGCTCGAACCCCTCGAGTGGCTTCTCTACCCCGAAATACCTCCCCCAGACCACGTCTTCAGCCAAGCCGGCGACCACATCAAGCTCAAAGACGACCAAGACCTCGATCGTCAACACGACCACTGTGACCGACAACGAGGAGTTCCGCACGACGGCCGAGGAGCTCTACCAGACCTTCACCGACCCTCAGCGGATAGCCGCCTTCACTCGGGCGCCTCCCAAGGTGTTTGAGGGGGCCAAAAAGGGCGGCAAGTTTGAGCTGTTTGGCGGCAATGTCTCGGGCGAGTACCTGGAGTTGGAGCAGCCGAAGAAGATTGTCCAGAGCTGGCGTCTGGACCAGTGGCCGGCCGGCCACTACTCGACCCTACAGATCGAGTTCGACCAGAACGATGTTGACAAGGTCACCACCATGCGCGTAGAGTGGACGGGCGTGCCCATCGGCCAGGAAGAAGTGACCAGGCGGAACTGGCTCGAGTACTATGTCCGCAGCATCAAGCGGACTTTTGGGTGAGTGTCACTGCCCGGCTTGCTGCATATCTGATGCTAACCCACCCCGTCAGCTTCGGAACGATTCTCTAGAGGAACGGCATTGCAAGGGAGACGGCGTTTGGACGGAAGGGTTACGGCAGTCTGACGGGTATGCACGGTACGGGATGGCAATGGCATCTAAAGACTTAGAACGGCCCAGCCTCGTGTATCTCAGGGGTCACGATTTCTTGATGATTCCTGGGTATCACCGGCGATATACGGCGTTACGAAGCACTGGCCAACAATAGAAAGGATAATACACGCCATACTATCTCCACGAGTTGTGTCCCATCGACGTGTTTGTCAGCAACCTGCTGCGGGAGTAAAAGAGAAAAAAAATCAGTGAGGACCTCGCCGGCGAGGGGTGGCGTTATGAGCAATTAATTAGCGCCCCAAAGAGGAGAGAGTCCTTCGCGGTTGAAGGGTGGTGGGTGGCGGTTGTTCTCAGCTGGGGGAGAGCAACATTGTGTGAACACCGTTTGGATTGTACTCCGTGGCAGCATCTGGAATACCTCGTTGCTGAAGTTACCATTGACGCTCTCATCGTAGGCAGGAAAATATGAGAAAATGAAGTAGAAAGTGTGGTTATAGTTGTTGGGGATTCAAGAGCAGAGGTTTGAATACCTAATTAGGTCGGTACTTTGCAGCTGCTACTTCCAAATATAATTAATTAATAAATGTACTGTGTATTAACATAATTATGAGTTCTCTCTTTCGACACGCCTGCTCTTCTTTTAGACTCGCCCTGCAAAATTAAATCAAACGATCCTGTCTGTCATTCATTAATTATTTAAACTTTTTTTTTTCGTAACACAGACTGGAGGCCCCTGTTCACGGGATGCATTTGCGGTCACATCACGATGGTTCTTTTCAAAAGAACTTGAGACTTGTTTGGCATCTTCCGAGCTCTACCTCGTCTCCAGGTTTTTTTTTGGCTGCTCGGTACATCTTTGCCGTTCGTCATCAAAACCAGCGGCTCATGATTGATCACGCCTCGAACCTTCCGGCCGAGCGCTCCTCGTCTCTTTCTCCCTCGATAGAGTGAATCATGCGGCATCACACCACATAAAATCGCCAGACGAAAAAAAAAACTATCACGGAGATACGAAAAACAAAGGGTGAGAAAAAAAAGAAAGAGGCGGCTTAGAAGGCGAGAGTGGCGCCGCTGTTGGCGGTGGCGTCGCGGACGTTGGCGGAGCCGACGACGGAGTACCGGTAGGGGATGGAAGGGGCGGCGTTGGCGACGGGGGCGTCGTTGGTGGAGCCGCCGAGGTCGACGTCGACGACGGCGGCGGAGCCGTCGATGTCCGAGTCGAGCGAGGTGATGGCGCGCTTGGCGTTGACGAAGGCGCTCGACTCGACCAGCACGACGGCGCCCATGCGCGTGTTGACGCCCGAGGTCGTGATGGTGTCGTAGTAGTTGCTGGGGAGGAGGAGGAGGAGGAGGAGGCGCGGTCGTGTTAAATTCAGCCAGTTCTTGCAAATTTGTTTTTTTTTTTCTTACGGTTTTTGATTTGGGAAAGAAAAAAAAACGAAAATCGCATCTGGCTTACTTGAAGATGTGACCGGTGCCGAAGCGGATCGAGGGCGTGCGGCTGCTGATGTTGGTCCACCTGTTGTTGGCGTACGTGACGTGGAGCTTGCCCGTGTCCTCGTCGGCGTTGCTGTCAGAGTGGCCGACCAGCGAAGCCTTCCACTGCAGTTGAGAAAGGAGCGAAGTGATGACTTGGTCAGCAACGTGATCTTCTTCTTCTTTTTCATCTTCTTCTTATTCGAGGAAGAAAGCAAAGAGAGAAGAAAATAAAGAGAGAAAACGTGGGCGAGGGGAATTACATGGTCGTGGAAGTGGGTGTTAGAGACGGTGACCCAGTCGGCGGCGTGGGTGATGTCGATCAGACCGTCGTAGTAGTCCTTGTCGACGTTCAGGTCGCCGCTCAGGTCGAGATGGTCGAGCCAGACGTTGGTGGCTTCCTGGACGGTGATGCAGTCGCCGCCCACCACCTTGCTGAGCTTCAAGTTGCGGACGATGACGTTCTTGACGCCCTTGATGGTAAGGTTGATGCCGGTGAGGGCTGAACGGGTTCTGTTAGTAACTAGTCTATTGCCGGGCTCATTTTGTGTTTATAATATAACGAGAGAAAAAAGAACAGAAAAGGCCGACGTACAAGCACCGGCCTTCCCGAGAACGCTCGTGTTAGCGCCGATCTTGACGGAGCCAGAGCCGCTGATGCTGCCGTCGACAATGATGATCTTCTTGTCGTCACCCTTGGCGGCGGCACTGAACTCGGCGAAGCTGGTGACGGTTGTGGTCGTTCCGCCCGCACCTCCAGTTGTGCTGTTGTGATGTTGTAACAAACCAAAGGTTTAGCATCAGCAGATCCGGGGCACCAAGGAGATATGGGGGAGTCAAAACTCACCCGCCGTTGGTGGAGGCGTAGCCGATGTCGCAAACGTCGTTCGGGCTGGCACGCTTGTAGAGCTGTCCGCCGATGTTGACTGTGGGTGTGGGCGAGGCGGCAACAAGGCCGGCCAGGGCGGCGATGGTTGTGGTCAACAGAAACTTCATGTTGGGCGTCGGGTGTCTTGAAATTTTTGTTTCTTTTTTTTTTTTTTTTTTGGTTTTCTTTTTCTCTTCTCTTCACTGTGGTTTGCGGAGAGCTGAAGGGTATTAATATAGTATGCTTGTTGATGAGAAAAGGAAGTGTGATAGGACTCGTACGAAGGCGAGGAGGGTTGGTTTCAGATTTATATACGCGCTCCAGTCATTATCCCTTTACCTGATTACGCAGTATCAGATGGGTCTCTCGCTACATCCCATCTCCAGATTCTTGGTGTTGTTCGTTACGGTCGTGTACTCGATTTCCTCCGCTAAAAGTCCGAACTCCCCCCGAGTCACACCAAGGGCTCGGCAGCCCGAAACGACGGACAAAACCATCCAGCATTTCTACACGAATGAGACGAATGAGGGCGAGAGTGGTGCCAAGAAAACTCCGGAGCGACGTGAGACCGCCGAGTCAAAACTGACCTGATCTCGTAGGACCAGATGTTAATAGTCGTATTTTTTACCATAACGTATCAGAATTCCCGTTCGAGGCAACCCCGTCGTCAGGCGCCAAGACATCAGTGGTGGAACGAGCTATTTCGGTCAAGGACTACGCAGGAGCAACCCGTACTGCGTACTCGTTCGTTCGCGCGTGGGCGGGATTCTGTCCGGCCCCGGGGCGAACATTCCGGTGTTTCATGTTTCGATTTTCGATCGTCAAGTAGCAGGGAGCAAGTGTGGGGCCGAGAATTGAGGTTGGGAAACTTTACGCGCTTCCGCTTCCGCTTCCGGAAGAGCTACCGCCGCGGCCCGCTTATTACACCAATGGATGACGAAGACATACTACTACTCCGTAGTGTAGGGAACTACCAAGTAAGTACGGATACCTCCTCCGTGCCTACCTAATAGGTAACCTAGCTACCTATCGATTCGAGAACTGAGGAAAGGGGGGGTCAGAAACGACGATCATTTTCCGTTCTGCATGTTTTTGACGGCGAGCGACTAATTATTTCCTGGTCAAGCCCTCTTCCGCCCGCGTGTCCTGAGGCGCAACCTTTTCGTTCCCCAACTGATGAAACACACAAAGATACTCCGTAATTCTCCCACCAATGGCGCAGAAAGGAGGCACGCTGAGCCTCAACCATCAGCCAAGTCTGCCTCAGCAGGGGACGGCCGATGGGTACGGGGACTAGAGTAGCAGTTGAAACCCCACGAGTTGTTTGTTCTTGATTAAACCCAGATGTTCCCCTGCGTCCCATTCGTGGCAAAAGCTTGTTCGTTTCGTTTCCCGGTGCGGCGGTCGACGGGCAGTTGGATCCCGGATCTGATTTCTGCAGTCCACATGCTCGTGGATGCCCGTGAGTTGCACGGAGAAATGAATCCGCCGACTACACACCTACCTGAATAGTCTTTGAATCCTGAAGGGTCATATTCGTCGGTGGTGCTGCTGCTGCTGCTGTTGTTGTTGTTCCCCCTATCCTGTCGCGGCTCGCGTGCTAGATACAGGACGAAACTGTCTGCACACGAGATGGCCAAGACTCTCTTCCGACTAGTTAGCTTTGCCGCTGCCTTGAGCACAGTGCTCGGTCACGCTGTTGTGACAGTTCCTACACCTCGTGGAGTAAGTGCTCACCCTCCCGCAAACCCCCCCTCCCCTCCCCCCTTAAAGAAAGGAGTACACACTGACCTTCTTGATACCAGGCTGGTCCGTACTACACACAACGATGTGGCGAGACCTACGCGGTGTACATGGAGAAGGGTGAGAGGTTATCTCCCGAAACGATTGCTACAAGAAGGTGCTAGAGATGTAGGACCGCTGACCGAGCTTGGGGGGGGCCGCAGACAAGGCCGGCCCTATCGAGAACGGGGTGGCAAAGGCAGGCTCAGAACTCGGCTGCAATCCGTTCCTCTGCCGGGGCTACCAGTACGAGGACAATGAAGCGGTGGAATACGAGCCGGGTCAAGTCATCGACTTCCACGTCGACCTCATTGCTGGGCACCACCCGGGCTATGCGGTAAGTAGCACCCGTCAACCACATCCTCCTCCTCTCTACCTCCAACCTAGCTGGCTATTACATTAAGTGCTGGCCCAGGTCGCTCTATTTGCTTGTTACCTAGTACTTAATTACTGACTTGTGATGTTCTTTCCGCCGCTCAAGAACGTCTCGATCGTTGACCTGGAAGCAAACAAGATCATCGGCGATCCCTTGAGGTCCTGGGATGACTATCCAAACGCGACAGCGACGACGCCTCGGTCAGACAGTAAGTGAAAATCAAGTCAAGAACCATCGAAGGGCGGCCGGTTTGTGGCACTTGCAAAGAACTGGAAAGGCTTGGGATTTTCAAGAATCAACAGGCTAACCACTGCCGCTCTCTCTGTTCTTAAATCACTAATAGTCGATTTCAACGTGACCATCCCGAACACGCTCGGTACGGCATGCAGCACCGGCGGCAAGTGCGCCATCCAATGGTACTGGTATGCGAGCGGGAACAAGCAGAGTTACGAGAGCTGCGTCGATTTTTACGTCAAGGCTTGATAATAGTGGCTGCTGCGCTCGGTCGGATCCCTCCAGGTTCCGGGCTTGCAAATGAACGGAAGAACATGTATATACAAGAATAAACCCTTCACAAGGAACAACAATGACCGAGTCGTAATTAGGTACCCTGGGGCATGCCAAGGGTGGTCCACTGGTCAAAGTGCCTGGCCGTCCACGGCTCGTTGGGCGCCAGCTCCCCATGCGACTCGACGATGTAG
Source organism: Thermothelomyces thermophilus ATCC 42464 (assembly GCF_000226095.1). Taxonomy (NCBI): domain Eukaryota; kingdom Fungi; phylum Ascomycota; class Sordariomycetes; order Sordariales; family Chaetomiaceae; genus Thermothelomyces; species Thermothelomyces thermophilus. The sequence continues at coordinate 1,587,074 of NC_016475.1, forward strand.
TACTCGATCAGCAGGTTGCGCGTTCTGAAGTTGGAAGTTTGGTGGAATTCAATCCTCCTGATCATGCTGAGCTCGATGGTGTGCCCTCTTCTAGGAAATACCAACAGCGCTCCTGATGACTACCTCACATGGGAAGGAAAGTCGAGCAAGTTTGCTGTAATTAACACCTCTAAAAACCCACGAGGACTCCCCACAATTGAAAACGAGCGGTAACTAATTATCATACTGATCATATCTCCACTAAGTCGAATCAGTTATTATTACCATGGCTGGAATCAAGCAGTCGAGGACTAAATACTTGCAAGGAGAGGACTATATGAGAATGCAGGACATTAATTCAGATCGTAGACGTATTGGATATGTCAGAAGCTATAGAGCTTCTAAACGTATTAGCCACGCGTTTGCCACAGCTATATAAGGCTGTTCAACGCATTGGCCAGCTCCTTTGTCTATAAATATCACTCGTTTTGTCTCCTTTGTAGATAGTTTCAACAAGGCACTCTTTTCCTTTGTACAGCCTCCTACTACAGACTGCTTTCAACGCTCCCGGAAGCTTATCACTACATTTGGCAGTTATAAGCCTAATGCCTTGACTACTCCTCTGCTAATATATCTTTAATATTAGTAGTAGCTTCTTCTATTATAAACTCTCTTACCTTGCTTTAATATACTTTCGATAATATATCTATCTATTATATCTAAGATCTTAGTTAAGACTTTTATATACCTTATAGGGCCTAGTTCCTGGAACTTATAATATATCGAACTATAGTTATAGGCTAAATTTGCTAGTATATGGGGATTTATTAACCCTAATAGTGACTATAAACTAGATCTAGAAGTTCTATAGCGCTTAACCTATAAGTAAGCTAGAGATAACCTTATCCTAGCTTCTTAAGAGTAACTCTTAGAAGGATTATTACCCTTAATGTCTATAGATTTAATACCTTCTAATATAGCCGTTATAGCCAAATCTATATAACTATAAGACTCCTTTTATAAAGATATCGCGTATACTATAGACATTAGTAAGTAGATAGGATAGTTATAATGCTAGCTAGTATATACTATAGATTCTAAACTCTATAAAGTTATAAAAGTATATAGGAAGAAGGATATTAACCTTATTAAGGAGATTATCTAGGCGCTTTGCTCTATACTTACACTATCCATTATAATGCTCTATATAATGGTTATAGTATAATATATAGCTAGTCTTAATATAGCTAAGCGTTTAGGAGTTAATCTATAACGCTGGATTTATAACTTTAACCCTCTAGCAAGCTATCTAATATAATATCCTAGAAGTATAGGGTATATAAGGACTTTATACCTTTTTTAATACTATTGCTATATATATCTTACTAACCTAGGTAATAAATAAGAGGATAGAAATCGAGCTTATTAATGGTATAGGATAGCTACTTCCGGAGCTTAGTACCCTTATTACGATGGCTAAGATCCTAATTAATAACAATATATAACCTAGAGTCTCTTAGAAGTATAGAATCTTGTTGACAACTTATACGCTAACACTTCCTATAGCTTAGAAGAGTAATAAGGAGAAAGGCAGAGACTTATATAGAGACTCTTATAGTAGTTAGTAGTATAATATAAGATGTCCCTATAAGTATCTAAGATATCTATAGAATCTAGTAGACTATTATACGCTTAAGTAAGCTATTTATAGTAATAAGTAACACTTATACCTTTCTAAAAAGAAATATAAAAGGATTTGCTAGGAGCTTAATAAGCCAAAGTAGGCCAGATTAAAAAGTTAACTTATCGCTAAGTAAGGGGAGCTATCCTATTTTAGGTAGTTAGGAGTAGAATACCTTAGTTCCCTTAATACGTTAATTATTAGCCCTTAGCTACTTAGCAAGCTCTTGACTTACTATAAGGCATTTAATATAGTCACTCTATAGCGTTATCCTCTTTTAGAAAGCACTTTACTAGACTTATATAGTATAACCTACTTAGTTAATAATAAGAAGTTCCTTTTACCTAGGACGTTCGTTAAGGTAGAAGATTCTAAGTTTGTTAAAGCAGGTATAATAACCTTTCCTATTAATAGGAGGGGTACTTAGGTAATCGAGAACGTTCTAGATAGACTATATAGACTATATACTAAGAGCCTAACGCTCAAGGATATCGCTATCGTCAAAGGTTTCTATATTAATATTATCTTAGAAACTTTATTACTTAAGGTAGGCACTTAGTACTATAGCTTAGATTACTTACTACATTTTAAAATACTAGAAAATAATATTATCCTTTATAAGTTAGAACGTAAGTATAATCTTACCTTCTTTAAATATAAGCCTCTTTCTTACTACTTAAACTTCCTAGACTATGTCTTAATTAGCAAAGCAAGTATCGTAAACGTTTATATATCCTTATAGAACATATTTACTACGTACGGTAGAAGGTCCTAGACACGAGCGTTACCTACTATAAGAGAGGATACCAAGGATCTTTAGCACTTAAGAGCTAGCTACCTTGGACTAGAAGCGTTAAAAGCGCTTATTAATAACGCTAGAAACGTCTGTATTAAGGGGACGGCGCGTATTAAATATAAGAGCTACACTTATACTTATATAAGCAAGGTTATCTCTGGGAAAACACTACTAGAGTAGAAGTCTATATACCTATTCCAGCAAGTAGCCTAGGATCTATTTAACTATCCTAAAGCAATTAATAGATTACAATAGCTACTTATAATTATTAATAAGTATAGTAAGAAGCTTTTCTCTTTCCTCCTAACGATAAAGTTACTAAACTAGATTATAGGAGTTATCTAGAATTTCAAGAGCTAGGTAAGACGCTAATATAAGCTTACTATCTATAAGATTAAGTAAGATAACAATACTATAATATCACGGAAATATATATATAGATGCCACCTAAGCCACCGGCACAAACAGGCCAATCAAGTCAAAGGAACGAAAGGACCAATTACAATATAGGAAGCACAGTGATCACTACACTCACCAGCGATCAGGGTAATCACCACTATACGATTACTTACAATTACCATAATCAAAAGTAATCACTAGGATCATATATACATATAGATAGTCACTCGTTAGGTAGACTCTAAGAGTTTACTAGTAATAGCAACTTATAATCACAGTACTTATACCAAGCATTGCTAATTACTATAAAAGATAACTCTAGTATTGTTATAAACCCTTTGGCTTTACCAAATCCCTTAGACAACCTGCCTACTTATCCTGCTCAATCTACCTTCGTCTAAACCCTTTTAGAAGAAGTCTAAGTTAGGTTTGTTATATATTGCTATTACTTCTTTTGTTCTATCATAGTTTAGAACGGAGGTGACTTCGACCTCGATATCGACATAGCTACTAACGTTATGGCCGAATAGCTGCTCGCTTAGCTTAGTCAACTCTAGTAGCGGATCTAGGAGTTAGACTAGAGAGATAAGGCTACTTAAGCCCGAATTAAGGAACTCGAGAACGGCGAAAAGCACTTGTAGAAGTTAGTTAATAAGGCCTATGCCAAAATTAAGGCGCTCGAGACTACTAAAGCGAGCTATATTAAGATCGAACTACCTAGTAAATATAGAAGAACTAAGGAGAATCTTATAGAATTCCTAATAAACCTCTGATTCTACTTCTAGCTTAATGATAATAAGTTTCTAAATAATAAAGCTAAAGTCCTTTATATAGCTACGAGACCAAAGGGTAAGGTACTTAGATAGTTTAAGCCTATATAGAATAACTACCTTATTAAGGAAGATAAAGATAACTAAGATACGTTTATATAGGCAGTCTTTCGATCCTATAACTACTTTGAAGAAGAGCTTTAGAAGGTTTTTAGCAATAAAGATAAGAAGATTTATATATAAGAAAGACTTACTAATCTCTAATAGACTAAGTTAATAGCCTCCTATACTATATAGTTTAAATAGGATATATTTAAGTTTTAGCTTAATAATAAGACATTAATATAATTATTCTATAATAGCTTAAAGGAAGAGGTTAAAAACAAGCTATATAAGTATAATTAGCCTAAGACCCTAGATAAATATATTATATAAGCTATTAGAATCGATAATCGACTCTATATATAAGAGTAGTAGAAATAAGGTCAAATAAACAAAACTACGATTAAGGCTAATAATATGAAAAAGCGAGCATACGTTAGTACTTTATATAAGACGTACCTTAGAGCTATAAATATAGATATAGCATAGAAGCAAGACTAGAAAAAGACGACCAAAGACAAGTCTAATGTTACCTACTATAACTATAGAAAGAAAGGGCACTATAAGTAAGAATATTAAAGCCCGAAGAAAGAGTAGAAGATAGTCCCTAGAAAGAAAATTACGGTTATCGATAAAACTACTAAGGACATTATCGAAGTAGCGGCTACAAGCTACAAAGACAGGGGCAATGATATAGATAGTCTTGGATACGATAGTAATGGTAAAGACGAATAAGCACTATACTTTGAACTAGTCACTATAGACCTAGAGATAGGTCTTGCTAAATGGGATATAATAGGAGAATATATACTGCTAATTTCGATTTTTCTAGCCTTGAGGTAGTAAGGTTTTATAGTTATATGGAGGTAGGATAGATTGTAAATAACTAATACCTAAGGAATTAAAAGACCTAGACCTAATGTTCTATTTCTCTAGGAACGAATCAAATAGTACTATAATAAAGTTTTCTAACTTAATACGGAGCTACGCGAATGGGATAGACGCTTGACTTAACTTGCCTAGTAGAGCAATGAGATAAGGGACGAAATAAGGGAACCCCGATATATTATAGAAACTATTAAAGGAGAATAGCCTATGACATATGATAGGCCCGATAGCTACGCCAAGTACCTTGATGACTAGTAACTTAGTAACGACGTACGGAACCTAGAATACTAGTTTATACGCATGAACCGCGGAAAAGACGAGCGTATATAGGAAAGCTACTAGAAGAAATACTCCTACTTTAGCATTAGAGTACCTATAGTCTATATATAATAAGAAGGATTTAGGAAAGAATTCTAACACCTCCTAGGCAATGCTATATAACTATACCTATAATATAAGGCATATATATAAGTGCCCTAGTTCTAGTATATAGTATACGAATGCTAATATTACTTCTGTGATAAATTCGAAAACAATCACTAGCTAACCTAATAAGGAAATGACAATAAAAGCCTCTACCCTATGGAATAGGTCTATAACGTAAGAAATAGAGCGGCCGAATTGCTCTAGAAAATCGAAGCTCGGAGTCTAGAAGGCATTATAGTAGTTCTGAAACGAGCCTAGCCTAGGCACTACGGAATAGGACGAGATATATAGGACTTATGCTAGAGCAACGATTATCCTTATTATACGGACAAAAAGAAATCGCAGTTCGGGAGCTTTAGATAAAGCTATAGTATATACGATAGAAAGTAAAATAGACTTAATAGTAGGAAGCCGTAAGCACTTAATAGCTTATAGAAATAAGTATAATTAACGAAGCTACTATTAGCTAAATAACTAAAGAGGTTGGCACTGACCTAGGAAACGGGTCAAGGCCTTTCGAGAGGCCCGGAAACCATTAACGCCTGCGTAGCGGCAAGTGGTAACGTAGTATAGGAGGAACTGGCATAAGAGACTACTATATTAAGACCGCCTAGTAGAAATATAGGAAATCGCTATAATCTTTAGACGATAGTAGCAAGACAAGCGACTATAGATAATAGCACAATAGAAATAGTACGAAATGCTCGTACTAGTAGATAGTAGAGCGGAGATGAACCTAATTTCGCTAACACTTGTAAATTAGCTATAAATACCCTAGAGAATGAAGCGGAAGTATAGCATAGTCAAAGGGCTATTTCCGATATAATAGGTATATAGGGAGACTAAACCGATTAATATTACTATAATAAGGAAGACTATAGTAGTTATATTTAATATTATAGATATAGGTAATAATAAAGATATAATATTAGGGTTACTATGGTATAAAGATTATAACCTAGATATTAGTTAGAGGAATAGTAGCTACCTATGACCCTAAATAGAGTTATATTCGACTAGCAAGATAGGGAATATATAAGGATCGTAAGCAGACGATGTTTAAGGGAAAGTATATCTTACAGATCTACTATAAGAGACAGATAGTAATAGGTAGACTATTACGGACTCTAGAAGAGGTAGTATAACAATATCAATATTATAATAGGAGGAACAAGCCGAACCGCTAATAGCTATTCTCTCCGTTAACGAATATAGAGCATTATAACTAGAGTAGTAGGTTAAGATAGGAGAAATCGCTAGTATCGCTATAGACGGAACCAAGTTCGTATACTATTAGAAAACCGAGAGACGAGATAAGACTAGGGAATTACTAAAACAATATAAAGAACACTTAGCATTTAAACCAAAGCATCTAGAAGGATTACCAGAACACGGCCTATAGAATTACGAGATTAAGCTTAAGGAAGGAGTATAACTAAAGTTCTTTAAGATTTACTATATAAGCTAGACATAGAATGAAGAACTTAAGCGATATTTAGAGGAGAACCTTTAAAGAGAATATATCTACCCGTTAATATCGCTAGTAGGCTACCTAATCCTATTTATACCTAAGAAAGATAGAAAGCTATGGTTATATATTAACTATTAGTAACTTAACGAATAGACTATAAAGAACCGATACCTGTTATTGCTAATCTTATAGCTCTGAGATTAGTTAGTAGGAGCCTAATATTTCATATATCTTGACTTACTATCGGCCTATAACTATATATAGATCAAAGAAGGCGACGAGTAGAAAACGGCCTTTAGGATACCCTATAGCTACTATAAGTATCTCGTCATGCTATTTAGACTTATAAACGCGCTAGTAACGTTCTAAGCCCTAATTGATCAAGCTATCTAATCCTTTCTTAACAAATTTACGGTATATTATCTCGATGATATACTTACCTTCTCTAAGACAATAGACAAATACCGGAAGTATATAAAAGTAATATTAGACGCGCTATATATATATAAATTATTAGTTAATAAAGAAAAGAGTAAATTCTATATTAGGAAAACGGTGTTTCTAGGATATAAAATATCCCTAGGACAAATCTAGATAGAACCTTTAAAGGTTAAAGCTGTTAAGGAATAGCTATAACTAACATTAGTTACGGAAATACGAAGCTTTATCGGATTTATAAACTTCTACCAAATGTTCATTAGGAACTTTAGAGCGATTATACGACCTTTATACGAACTTACTAGGAAAAACGCTAAATTCTAATGGGAAGAACAATATAAGTAAGCATTTATGTAAATCTGTAACGCCATTACTAAAGATCTAGTACTAGTATTACTAGATCCTAAGAAGCTATTCAAGGTAGAAACGGACGCTTTAGACTACGCCATCGGAGGACAATTAGGATAACAAGACAAACAAGGAAAGCTACATCCTATAGCCTTCTTTTTAAAGAAGCTTAATGGACTATATCTTAATTATCTAATCTATAATAAGGAACTACTTACAATTATTAAAGCTTTTAAAGAATAGTAACTATACCTTAGTAGTATAATTAAACTAGTATAAGTATATATGGATTATCAGAATTTACGATACATTATAACGATAAAGGAGCTTAACGGACGATAAATACAATAGGTAGAATTCCTTACGGAATTTAACTTTAAGATCTACTATAAGAAGGGCAAAGAGAACGTACGAGCAGATATCTTAAGCCGACAAACGGATTATATAGAAGGACAAATAGAAATAATACTACCGTTATTTAAGAAACGAATAGATAGAACGCTATATCACGAAATATAGATACCTATAGAAGATAATCTACTTAACTTGTTCCTAGAATGCTATATAATCCTTCGAGAAGAAAGAATTAACAAGGCATAGTATCAAGCAGCACCCGGACTACTAGTACCTAATGGAGTGGAAGAAAGAGATAGGAAACCCTAGTACTAAGGCAAAGTATATATCTATGACGGGGATTAATAGCTACGGATGATTCGAGAACTCTACGAGTCAAAACTTAGAGGATATAAAGGAGTTATAAAGACTATCGTACAAGTCAAGAAATACTATAACTTTCTATAGTTAACGGCACGAGTTAAGGAAGTTATATAGAATTACGATATCTATAATCGAAGCAAAATGGTACGATATAAGCCGTATAGGCTACTTTAGCCACTACTAATAGCTAATAAACTATAGAGTTTAGTTACGATAGACTTTATTATAAAGCTATCAGAATCTAAGGATATAGCTATAGGAGTAACCTACGATAGTATTCTTATTATAGTAGATTATCTAACTAAATAGATATACTTCTTTCCCTATAAGGAGTCCTAGATAGCTAAATAGCTAATGGATATAATCTATTAGCAAGTTATATCAGTATATGCTTAGCTATAAGAATAGATTACTAATAGAGATACTAAGTTCGTATTAAAGTTCTAGTAAGCGTTAATGTAATAATTAGGCGTCAATAGCAAGCTATTAATAATATATTACCTATAGACTAATAGACAAATAGAGCGACTAAACTAAGTTATTAAGTAGTACCTCCGCTTTTACGTTAATTACTAGCAAGACAACTAGGTTATACTATTACTAATAGTATAACTTACTTATAATACGATATTAATAGAAACAACCAAAGTTATACCGTTCTTCGTAAACTATAGATATAAAGCAGACCTTAGGCAAGGACTAGAGGTTATAGTGCTAAAAGTAGTAGTCAAAGCGGAACAAATGTACGTACTATATAAGAAGCTTAAAAAGGAACTCGAGTTTATTAAGATCAGAATAAAGAACTACTATGACAAATATAGGCTCGAAGGACCTTGCTTAGAGAGGGGAGATAAAGTCTATCTAATCATATAAAACCTATAAACCAAACGACTAAGCACGAAGCTAGACTTTAAAAAGGTTAGACCCTTTATTATTAAAGAACGAATTTTAACATCTAACTACTAACTATTGTTACTATTATCTATACGACTATAGATAGATATTTTTTATATTTCGCTCCTTGAACTAGTACCGAAAAACGCCAAGGTTACTATATATATCAAAGCAGAAGACAAGGAAGAAGAATAAGACATCGAAGAAATTCTAGATTTATATATTATTAACAGGGAACTATAGTATCTAGTTAAATGGCTCGATTTCGGATTAAAAGATAACTTATAGGAACTAGTTAAGAACTTGAACTGCCCTAAGAAACTAGAACAGTTCCATCGGCAGAACCTAGATCGGCCAAAGGCAAACCTAGGACAGAACCGAAAATAGCGCCCTAGTTAATAACATTAACGCTACCATTAAGCTATATACCTAGAACCGCCTCCGATTCCTGCTACCCTACCTCTTCTAATTTATCTAAAGATATAAGACCCCGGCAAACTATCTCCAACCCTTAAGATAATAACAATCGCTTTTAACGACGAATATAGTCTAAACGAGCTAGAGACTCGTCTAGACGACGCTACGCTTTTACTAACGAATCGCGATCGGCATGGAGAGCCTCCTTAGCATCTTGTTCTAATCGGTCGAGGCACTTTAACTCGTCTACGATACAGAACACTATAGAAGTTAGTATAGGAAAAATATACTAATGAGGGAATATAGACAAGACGAGACTAGAACCCTAGAACCGTTATACAACCTCCCGTGACAAACGTATTCGCTATAATAAGAAGAACTCTCTATTATATGGCAGTAGAGGCCACGAGAAAAACAATAAAAACAAGGCATTACTTCGAACCCTAGCTTGTTAATAGCAGCAGCCAGGGCAATACGCTCCTCGGTCTTTATAGACCTTTTTGTCGAACGCTTTGCTATACAAGACATATTATTAGTAGTATACGAAGGAAAAAGGGGAAAAAGGGATATAACTTACTTAAGGGAGTTAGCGCTATTTAAAACGGCCTAAGATAGGCTTTCGGGTCGAAAGCCTTAAAGGAAGGGCATCGTATCACGGAAATATACATGCAGAATGCCGCCTAAGCCGCCTTCCTCGGCAGGCCAATAGGACAATAGGCACGAACGGGCTAATCAGGGAAGGATCACGCTTGGCAAAGTGATCTATATACTACAGGATCACTAATATAGCCATGATTTTTATAGTAAAGGATTACTAAGTAAAGAGTAATCCTAGGATTATATATACATATAGATAGTTACTCGTTATAGTAGACTCTAGGAGTTTACCAGTAATAGTAACTTACAATTACAGTACTTATACCAAGCATTGCTAATTACTGTAAGAGACAACTCTAGTGTTATTATAAACCCTTTGGCTTTACCGAATCCCTTAGACGACCTGCCTGCTTGTCCCGCTTAATCTACCTTCGTCTGAACCCTTTTAGAAGAAGTCTGAGTTAGGTTTGTCATATGTCACCGTTAATAACACGGAATTACAAAGTGAAAGGAGAAATAGTACTAGTAATAACTATTAAAGAAAGATAGATAATTATATATATATAGCTAACTAGTCACTTATTATACTAGACTCTAGGAGTTTACTAGTAATAGTAACTTATAATTATAGTACTTATACTAGTATCGCTAATTATTATAAAAGATAACTCTAATATTATTATAAACCCTTTAGCTTTACCAAATCCCTTAGACGACCTATATACTTGTCCTATTTTACCTACCTTTGTCTAAACCCTTTTAGAAGAAGTCTAAGTTAGGTTCGTTATACGTTGCTATTACTCCCTTTATTCTTCTATAGTTTAGGACGAAGGTAACTTTGACCTCGATATCAATATAGCTACTAACGTTATAGCTAAATAGCTACTTGCTTAGCTTAGATAACTCTAGTAGCAGATCTAGGAGTTAGACTATAGAGAGATAAGGCTACTTAAGCTCGAATTAAGGAACTCGAGAACGGCGAAAAGCACTTATAGAAACTGGTTAATAAGGTCTATACTAAAGTTAAGGCGCTCGAGATTACCAAAGCAAGCTATATCAAGATCAAACCACCTAGTAAATACAAAGGAACTAAGGATGATTTCGTAAGGTTCCTAATAAACCTCTAATCCTACTTCTGGCTTAATAACGACAAGTTTCTGGATGATAAAGCCAAAGTCCTCTATATAGCTATAAGATTAGAGAGTAAGGTACTTAGATAGTTCGAGCCTACGTAGAATGACTACCTTACTAAGGAAGATAAAGACGACTAAGACGCATTTATATAGGCAGTCTTTCGATCCTACGACTATTTTAAAGAAGAGCTTTAGAAGGTCTTTAGTAATAAAGATAAGAAGATTTATATATAAGAAAGACTTGCTGATCTCTGATAGACTAAGTTAGTAGCCTCTTATATTATATAGTTTAGATAGGATATACTTAAGTCTTAGCTTAATGATAAGGCGTTAATATAATTATTCTATAACGGCTTGAAAGAAAAGGTTAAAGATAAGCTATATAAATATAAATAGCCTAAGACACTAGATAAATATATCATATAGGCTATTAAAATCGATAATCGACTCTATATATAAGAGTAATAAAAATAAGGTTACATAAATAGAACTACGGTCAAGGCTAATGACAAGAAAAAACGGATATACGTTAACATCTTATATAGGACGTATTCTGGAGCTATAGATATAGATATAGTATAGAAGTAGGACTAGAAGAAGACAACCAAAGACAAGTTTAATATTACCTACTATAACTATAGAAAGAAAGGACATTATAAATAAGAATATTAAAGCCCGAAGAAAGAGTAGAAAACAGTCCCTAGAAAGGAAATTACGGTTATCGACGAAACCACCAAGGATATTATCGAAGTAGCGGCCACGAGCTACAAAAATAGGGATAGCGATATAGATAGTCTTAGATATAATAGCGACGGTAAAGATAAATAAATACTATACTCCGAACTAGTTACTATAGACCTAGAGATAGGTATTGCCAAATAGGACACGGCAGGAGAATATATATTACCGATTTCGATTATCCTAGCCTTAAGATAGTAAGGTTTCATGGTTATATAGAGATAGGATAGATCGTAGATAACCGATACCTAAGGAGTTAAAAGACCTAGACCAAATGTCTTGTTCCTTTGAAAACGGATCGAATAGTATCGTGACAAAGTCTTTTGACTTAATATAGAGTTATACGAACGAGATAGATGTTTAACTTGACTTACTTAGTAGAGTAAAGAGCTTAGGAATAAGATAAGGAAACTCTAATGTATCGTAAAAACTATTGAAGGGGAATAGCCTATAATATATAATAGACCTAATAGTTATACTAGATGCTTTAATAATTAGTAACTTAGCTACGATATATAGAATCTAGAGTACTAGTTTATATATACAAACCGTAGAGAAGATAAACGTATATAGGAAAGCTACTAGAAAAAAATACTCCTACCTTAGCATTAGAGTACCTATAGTCTATATATAATAGGAAGGATTTGGAAAAGAATTCTAATACCTTCTAGGCGATACTATATAACTATACCCTTAATACAAGGCATATATATAAGTGCCCTAGTTCTAGTATATAGTATATAAATGCCGATATCACTTCTACGATAAATTCGAAACAATCACTAGCCGACCTGATAGGAAAATAGGGACGGAAGCCTATACTCTATGGAATAGGTCTATAACGTAGGAAACAGAGTGGCCGAATTGCTCTAGAAGATCGAAGCCTACGATCTAGAAGGTATTATAGTAGTTCTAAAACGAACCTAGCCTAGGTACTACGGAATAGGACAAGATATATAAGACTCGTACTAGAGTAACAATTGTCTTTATTATACGGATAAAAAGAAATCGCAAATTCGGGAGCTTCGGATGAAGCTATAGCATGTATGATAGAAAGCAGAACGGACCTAATAATAGGAAGCTATAAATATATAATAGCACTCGGAAATAAGCACGATTAACGAAGCTACTAGCAGCCGAACAATCGAAGAAGTTAGTACTAACCTAGGAAATAGGTCAAGGCCCTTTAAGGGGCCCGAAAACCATTAACACTTATATAGCGGCAAGTAGTAGCATAGTATAGGAGGAACTAGCGTAAGAGACTATTATATCGAGACCTCTTAGCAGAAATATAGGAAATCGCTACAATCTTTAGACGATAGCGGCAAGACAAGCAATTATAGATAATAGTATAATAGAAATAGCACGAAATGCTTGTACTAGTAGACAGTAGAGCAGAGATAAACCTAATTTCGCTAACATTTGTAAATTAGCTATAGATACCCTAGAGAATAAAGCGGAAGTATAGTATAGTTAAAGGGCTATTTCTAACATAATAGGTATATAGGAAGACCGAACTAATTAATATTACTATAGTAAGGAAGACTATAGTAATTATATTTAGTATTATAAATATAGGTAATGATAAAGATATAATATTAAGGTTACTATAGTATAAAGATTATAACTTAGACATTAGCTAGAAGAATGGTAACTACTTACGACCCTAAATAGAGTCGTATTTGACTAGCAAGATAAGGAGTATACAAGGATCGTAAAAGGACAATGCTTAGAGGAAGGTATATCCTACAGATTTACCGTAAGAGACAGATAATAGTAGGCAGACCACTATAGACTCTAGAAGAAGTAGTATAACAATACTAACGTTATAATAAGAGGAACGAGCTAAACCGCCGATAGCTATTCTCTCTATTAATAAATGTAGAGCACTATAATTAGAGTAATAGGTTAAGATAAGAGAAATCGCTAGTATTACTATAGATAGAACCAAGTTCGTATACTATTAGAAAACCAAGAAACGAGATAAGACTAGGGAAGTACCAAAGGAATACAAAGGACACCTAGCATTCGAACCAAAGCATCTAGAAGGATTACCAGAACACGGCCTATAGGATTACGAGATCAAGCTTAAGGAAGGAACATGACTAAAGTTCTTTAAGATCTACTATATAAGCTAGATATAGAACGAAAAACTTAAGCGATATTTAGAGGAAAACCTTCGAAGAGGATATATCTGCCTATTAATATTGCTAGTAGGCTATCTAATTCTATTTATATCTAAGAAAAATAGAAAGCTATGGTTATACGTTAACTATTAGTAACTTAACGAATAAATTATAAAAAATTGATACCTATTATTACTAATCTTATAGCTCTAAGATTAGTTAGTAAGAGCCTAATATTTTATACGTCTTAACTTACTATTAGCCTATAACTATATATAGATTAAAAAAGGCAATAAGTAGAAAATAGCTTTCAGGATACCCTATAGTTACTATAAGTACCTTGTTATACTATTCGGACTTACGAACGTGCTAGTAACGTTCTAAGCCCTAATTAATTTAAGCTATCCGACCCTTTCTTAATAAATTTATAGTATATTATCTTAACGATATACTTATCTTCTCTAAGACGATAGACAAATACTAGAAGTATATAAAAGTAGTATTAGATATATTATATATATATAAGCTATTAATTAACAAGGAAAAGAGCAAATTCTATATTAAGAAAACGGTGTTTCCAGGATATAAGATATCCCTAGGACAAATCTAGATAGAACCTTCAAAGGTCGAAGCCATCAAGGAATAGCTATAACTAACGTTAGTTATAGAAGTACGAAGCTTCATTAGATTCGTAAACTTCTACTAAATGTTTATTAGGAACTTTAGAACGATCGTACGACCTTTATACGAACTTACTAAAAAGAACGCTAAATTCTAATAGGAAGAATAGTACAAGTAAGCATTTATATAGATCTGTAACGCCATTACTAAAGATCTAATACTAGTATTACCAGACCTTAAGAAGTCATTTAAGATGGAAATAGACGCTTTGGACTATACTATTAGAGGACAATTAGGATAACGAGATAAACAAAGGAAGCTACATCCTATAGCCTTCTTTTTAAAGAAGCTTGATAGACTATATCTTAATTATCTAATCCATAATAAGGAACTATTTACAATTGTCAAAGCTTTTAAGGAGTAATGACTATACCTTAATAGTACGATTAAACTAGTATAAGTATATATAGATCATAAGAACTTATAATACTTTATAACGATAAAAGAACTTAACAGACGATAAATATAGTAGATAGAATTCCTTGCGGAATTTAATTTTAGGATCTGCTATAAGAAGGGTAAAGAGAACGTATAAGCGGACGCCTTAAGCCGACGAACGGATCATACGGAAGGACAAATGGAAACAACGCTACCGTTATTTAAGGAACGAATAGATAAAACGCTATATCACGAAACGTAGATACCTATAGAAGATGATCTACTTGACTTGTTCCTAGAATATTACGTAATCTTTCGAGAAGAAAGGATTAACAAGGTATAATATTAAGTAGCATCTGGACTAGTAGCATCTAATAAAGTAGAAGAAAAAGATAGGAAACTCTGGTACCGAGGTAAAGTATATATCCATAATAAAGACTAATAGCTACGAATAATTTAAGAACTTTATAAGTCGAAACTTGGAGGATATAAAGGAGTTACGAAGACTGTTATATAAGTTAAGAAATAACACGACTTTCTATAGTTAACGGTATAAGTTAAGGAAGTTATATGGAGCTATAATATCCATAATCGAAGCAAAACGGCATAATATAAGCCGTATAGGCTACTTTAGCTATTGCTAATAGCTAATAAACTATAGAGTTTAGTTACGATAGACTTTATTATAAAGCTACTAGGATCTAAGGATATAGCTATAGGAGTAATCTACAATAGTATTCTTACTATAGTAGATCGCCTAACTAAATAGGTATACTTCTTCCTATATAAGGAGTCCTAAATAGCTAAATGGCTAGTAGACGTAATCTATCGGCAAGTTACATTAGTATACGCTTAGCCGTAAGAATAGATTACCGATAGAGATACTAAGTTCGTATTAAAGTTTTAGCAAGCGTTAATATAATGATTAGGCGTTAATAGTAAGTTATTAATAGTATATTACCTATAGACTAATAAACAAATGGAATAAGTAAACCAAGTTATTAAGTAATATCTCTATTCTTACGTTAACTACTAGCAAGATAACTAGGTTATACTATTACTAATAGTATAACTTACCTATAATATAATACTAATAGAAACGACTAAGGTTATACCGTTCTTCGCAAACTATAGATATAAAGCAAACCTTAGGTAAGGACCAAAGGTCATAGTACTAAGAGCAACGGTTAAAGTAGAACAAATGTATATACTATATAAGAAGCTTAAAAAGGAACTTAAGTTTGTCAGAACCAGAATAAAGAACTACTATAACAAATATAGGCTCAAGGGACCTCGCCTAGAGAGGAGAGATAAAGTCTATCTGATTGTACAAAACTTACGAACCAAACGACTAAGCATAAAGCTAGACTTTAAGAAGGTTAGACCCTTCGTTATTAAAGAACGAATTTCAACATCTAACTACCGACTATTATTACTATTATCTATATAATTACAGACAGATATTTTTCATATTTCACTTCTTAAACCAGCATTAAAGAATGCTAAGACCGCTATAAACATCGAAGCAGAGGACAAAGAGAAAGAATAGAATATTAAAGAAATTCTAGATTTATATATCATTAATAGGGAACTACAATATCTAGACAAATAGCTTGATTTTAGACTAAAAGATAACTTATAGAAACTAGTTAAGAATTTAAACTACCCTAAGAAACTAGAATAGTTCTACCGGTAGAACCTAGATTAACTAAAGGAAAACCTAGGATAGAACTAAAGATAGCGCCCTAGTTAATAGTATCGACGGTATCATTAATCTATAATAAGAGTATAGTAAGCGTCTCTTACCACTCTTACCGCTTAACCTCCTCTAACTTGTCTAAGGTCGATGGACTATATACTACTATATTAGTACCTTTCTCCACTAAAAACTCCTTCTATTAACGAAGACGCTAGAGCTATATAAGCTTTTCGGATAACTTGCGCTAGGCTTCTTCTAGACAGCATTAGGATTTATCTAGCTTAAGTTTGGTACGACATTTAGTATCCTTGATATGACGCTACTTCTAGAGAATATAATCTACTAGAATGAACATTAGGAATTATACTTAAAAAAAAAGGAAAGGAGACGTACTTATAGGAAGAAAGCGGTATACTAGAGCTACCGTAAGAACGACCTCGATAAACGTAGGCTTTATAATACTTTATACGTATAATCATTTCACAGACAAGGCCTTATAACGTATACTAAGAGTAAGGTATAACAATAAAACCATTCTTAGCGATGTTCTAAGTAAGGGAAGTATAGTAATGTATAGAATGTAACTTCCATTTCTCTATTAGCATTTTGTTAATATAGCGACTATAACGTAAAAATAGGAAGAATGTAGTACTTATAAGCAAAGGGTTGTTAGCGCTATTTGAAATAGCCTAAGAGGGCTTTTAGGTCGAAAGCCTTAAAGGAGGGGCATCATATTATAGATAAGCATATAGACGGCCTGGCAGGCTATAGCTAGGACATAGGACATTCTAACAGCCAATCACTTGACGGACCAATCAGAAGATTATCACCGCCAAGACTAAGGTTTTCACTAGTAATAATAACATATCACCGTTAATAACGCGGAATTACAGAGTAAAAGGAGAAATGATATTAGTAATAACTATTAAAGAGGGATAGATAATTATATATATATAGCTAGCTAGTTACTTGTTATAGTAGACTCTGGGAGTTCACTAGTAATAGTAACTTATAATTATAGTACTTATACCGGCATCGCTAATTACTGTAAGAGACAACTCTAGTGTTGTTATAAACCCTTTGGCTTTACCGAATCCCTTAGACGACCTATATACTTGTCCTGTTTCACCTACCTTCGTCTGAACCCTTTTAGAAGAAGTCTAAGTTAGGTTTGTCATAGATAGGGAAGCTAAGTAGCGTATAAAAGACTTTAAGATGCTACTATATAGGCTAATAAGGTATCTTATAGGATATTATATATCTAATATCTATTACGTTTAGATACCTGAGCTTGACAGGGTTATTATAACTTATAACGTTTACTTTAATAAGAAGACTTTCTACCGTCTAGGTAAAGAGTAGCTAATAGAGTTATTACTAGCGGTAGCAAGCTAGGAAGTCAGTTAATTCGATCTTAGCAAAGATTCCTAGGATACTAACTTTCTCTAGGAAGCGTTATAATAGACCTAATAACTAGTAGAAGACTCTATTATAGTGGCTTAGCTACCTCTATTATAAGAGAGTCTGGTAGTAGACTAACCTCTCTAATAGGGTTAAGACTTAGGGGTAAGGGAGCTCTCTAATATATAGCCTATAAGCGAGTAATTAGTTCTAGAGACTCTTATAGTAAAGATATAAGTAATAGACGAATTTACTAAATAGATAGAGAGCTTTAGAGAACTCTTGACCCCTAAATATACGCCTAAGTCTTTGGTAACTTGCCCTATACCGGCTAGTAAAGGGGATATCTACTAGGAAGTAGGAAGATTTAAATCAGGGCCTTCCTAGCCGCTAGCTAGCTAACTAGATGCTAGGGAGAGTAGGGGAGCCGTCAAATCTAACGGAGAAATGCCTTCTATAGAAGAGTTAAGCGTACGTAGTGTATTAATAGAAGAGCTAGAAGCTAGGGATAGTACTACCGATATATTATACCTAGCTAGGCTAGAGAAATAAAGCGTTAAGCGAAGTCTAGATTAGCTAACGTATCCTCTAGAAGGTAGAAGTAAAGGAGAAGCTATTTAGCAACCTCCTATAAGGAGAGGCAGAGGTAAGAGGAGGGCCTACAAGCTTAGAGACCCTGTCTAGTCAAGCGAAAGGCTATAAAATAAAGAGAGGGTTAATTACTACTACTCCTTTATCTATACAACTAAGGAACTCTAGCGATAGTTCTATAAGACTTACCTACCTGATTAATAGGAAGCTTACCTAGAGGACTAGAGCATAAGAATGATATATATAGTATTTGCTACTACTATATAATAGAAGGATACTATATATCTTAGAGCAGCCCTAAATAAGCCGTATTAGTATATTAATAATCTTACTTGTATTCCTACTAACTAGTAAGACCTATATAACTACCTGTTAGAATAATAGTTCAAAGATACGGCTTATAAGGAGATATATAACTTAGAGAGCAGGGGAACGTAGAAGATCATACCGCGCGAGCAGGCGAAAGTACAACCTATCCTGTTAAAATAGGTCTTCGTATATAAGTTTAACAAGGACGGTTTCTTAGAGAAGTATAAGGCAAGGATCTATATATAAGGAGATCTATAAGATATTAGCTTAGTAGAAAGTATATATATAGCTACTCTGGTGGTATAGTCATTCTATATAATAATAGCAATTACTACGTACTTCGACCTAGAAGTCAAGCAGTTCGATGTAGCGTAAGCGTTCCTTAACGCCGAACGACCGGAAGACGATCCTATTATCTACGAATTACTAGAAGGATTTAAGTAGCTAGGGAAATATATAGAGTTACAAAGAGCTCTATACGGCTTAAGAGACTTGCTATTCTTATAGTATAAGGAGTTCTATAAAACGTTATTAGAACTAGGTATAGAACCATTAGGCAAAGAGAAGTATCTCTTCCTAAGCTATAATAAACGTATTATCTTGATCTTCCATATTGACAACTTCTTGGTCTTCTTTTATAAAAGTAACGCCATAGCGGCTAAGTAGGTAATAAAAGGAATCAAAGCTTAGTACGACGTCTACAAGTAGGGTAATATCGGTTAGTTCCTTGGCATTAAAGTAATCCAAGACCGATCTATATATAAGATATAGTTAGTCTATAACTAATATATTAGAAAGGGAGTAAGAAGATATAAGCTAGACGTGCCTAATATATATAAGCTAACTCCTTTAAGCTATAAAGAACTTAAGAAGTTTAAAAGGAGTACTACTAGTATATAGATTAAAGAGTATTAAGAGCTTGTTAGATTAATCCTATACTATATAGTTATACTATGTCTAGACATTATATATATCTATTTAATACTCTCTTAATATCTAACTAACCTAAGACTAGACTACTTGTTAGAGGTATAGTAAGTAGTAAGATATCTATTTAGGAGCTCTTACCTATTAATTTAATATAAAGGCAAGTAAGCGCTAGATAGTTTAACGCTTATAATTGCTAGGGACATATTATATATAGATAATCTAGATATGTAATATTCATTATAGAGATATATCTTCTTCCTGTTCGGAGGTCCTATTACGTAGAAGGCGTTACGCTAGGAGATAGTCATAACGTCAAGCACTAAAGTAGAACTTCTGACGCTCTCCCTTATAATAAGAGAGGCTATAGTACTTAAAAGGCTATTTACCAATATCGATCTTAAGCTTAGAGAACCCTAGAATATCTACTATAATAATTAGCAAACAATCAGACTAGTAATAGCTAAAAACGAACATATTAATACTTGCCTATAGTATATAGACATCCATAATATATAGTTACGCTAGGAAGTAGCAAAAGGAACGTTTAAAGCTATATATCTACTAACTAGTTAGATACTAGTAGATAGGCTTACCAAACAACTTGGCCGATAAACCTTCAAGCGCTAGAGGGCTTTCCTTAATCTTTAAAATATTAGTTACAGGCTTATATAACTAGGGGGTAGAAGATAAGTTAAATTCGTCAAACAAAATACCGCCTAATACTCCCTATCTATTACTATTAGCCGTCACTAGGATTAATAGCCTTGCCCTTGCCTTTATCCCAGCTAGGCGACGATATAGCGCCTAACGCGTCATTAGACGCGCTAGCGCAAGTATTACAAGCCTCCTTAATCTTGCCTAACTAGTAAAAGATGTCGTATATAGAGTAGGCGATCTTTGTAAAACGTACGAGTTTAGCCTTATCTAGCGTATACTCCTCTATATCGTCTACGCCGGGGCATTTAAGGTCATTCCGAAGAACTATACGTAACTTCTTAAGATTTTATATATAACTATTAGCGATTTACCTATACGTTAGGGGTAGAGGTTTGGGATCTAAGGACTTATAGAAGCCTTAGCTCTATCTAGTAGAGCCTTCGTCAAATCCTTTACTAACCTAACATAAAAAGTAGGACTACTATTATAGTTAGTATAAGTATTATAAGAGCTATTAGACGTATAGGCGATTAGCGTATATATCCTTATACTTAACGTATCTTATACCCTTTTCGGCTACATACCTAATTCGGCCACTTAATTCGCAAGCAAAAACACGACAAATAGTAGTATAATAACTCGACCAATTCTAGCTTTAGAAGTACTAAATCTATTACATTCGAACCAGAATAATCTAGAGATATCAATTATCCCATTTATTACCCTCCCTTCACCCTATATTACCCTAAAAGACTACCCCCTCTTTAAGCCCCTATAATATAGCGCTTATATCTAGTAAAATATAGAAGGTTTCGAGGTCTCGATATCGGTCTTCGTCCTAGCGGTACGGCGACAGCTCGGGGGGATTCTTCTTATCGGTAATTGTGATCGTAATGTCGAAAGGAGTCGAAGAGTAGTGTTTAGAAGAAAATTAAGAAAGTTAGGTTGCTCTAGTAGATATTCTAATTTGATAAAATTTGCTAGAAATGAGCCTGGCCAAATCGGGTATATGGCTAGGTAGGGTATAGATGACATTATAGGAGCTATAGGTACAATAGTAGTAGTAAGAGCTAGCACCGGAATGATTATAACATTTACCGAAAGAATGTCCTACTAGAGCCGACTATATATACATTCTATAGGGCACCTTGCAAAGCTTGCTAGCTATAATGTCACTATATTTAGTTAGCTCGAACGATCTTAACATGACTAGAACACTTATAGTCTAGAAGCTTTAGCATGCTTACACTTTTAAGGCATTATAAGAGTAGGAGTCGACCTACCAGTAGTTATAGTATTTGTAATAGTCATACTTAACAAGTTATCTATTAATTTAAGCATAAGAGGCATTATCCTATTATTACTATAATTAAAACTAGTAATACTATTACTACTATAGTTACAATAACTATATTTAATCTATAGCTTTAAAGGAATCGTTCTACTATACTTAACTTTTTTAGACTTCTAAATACAGAAGGCAGGCCCCTAAAGGAGCCATCAAGGTAAGAGCAACAAAGGATATAACACTAAGAATAGTATAACTATAAAGTGTAATTAAACGACTACTACATTTAACTAGGGGGTATGTCGGAAGCTATAGAGCTTCCAAACATATTAGCCACGCATTTACTATAGCTATATAAGGCTATTTAACACATTGGCCAGCTCCTTTGTCTATAAATATCACTCGTTTTGTCTCCTTTATAGATAGTTTTAACAAGGCACTCTTTTCCTTCGTATAGCCTCCTACTACAGACTGCTTTCAACGCTCCCGGAAGCTCATCACTACGTTCGGCAGGATATATGGCGACGAGGTCGCGAGACAAAATGGGGCCTTTGTGTAGAGAGGCCAAAAAGTCGACGCGAGCCGGATTTGAACCGACGCCTCCGAAGAGATGAGATTTCGAGTCTCACGCTTTAGACCACTCAGCCATCGCGCCTTGGTGACAGAACTTTTCTAAGCATTAACTTATAAAGTTTTGCCATGCCCCACACACAAATCCTCTCGTCTAGCTTCGATTCTCAGCTTCTCTTGCTGGAAAGTTGTTTCTGCTAATATGTAGGTACGTAAGGCCCAGGGTTGATAGGCCTTCATCTTTAATAAGGGGGTTGAGGCTTCTAGATTCATACTCTCTATGCGATTTGGAGAAGCCTTCTCTGAGCATTTTGCCACTTGTTTCTTATATTGTTCTTTTGCTCGTTGAACTAATGACGTTCAAGACTCATATCAAGTTTACTCAAGAAACATCATGCTCAAAGTTTAATTAAATCTTTCGTTCTAGTTAGTCATCGACGCATTTCTCGTAGAACAGTGACCTGGAGGTTGTGGAGCCTACCCAGCAGAAGTCTCTTCTTACAAGGCGGTTGCCAATTTGGGGAAAAAAAAAAGGGGGGGGGGGGGGGGGAAGAGCTACAAATCAGACACAAAACAAGCGAGAAAGCAACAGCACAAGAAATACGATTACTCGGGAAACAGCAATTATCAGGTCACCGACACCAACGCCATCTAAGCCAGAACCCAACAAGGCGCTCAATGCTTGCAACAAAGCTCCTACTTCTCCGCAGCCTTGACCCCCTTCTCGGGCATGACGATATCCCGCAGGCTGAACCGCGTGATGAAGTTTTTCTGCTTGACAAACCAGGCATTGACAATCTCCCACTCCGAGTTGGGATCGTCGAAGCGAATCTGTAAGGGGTCCGGTCAGCGGTTACTTCAGCAAAACAGTCTCGGAAAGGGAACAAGAAGAAAAAGGAAAAAAAAAAAAAATACCTCAAAGCGTCGCAACATGGTCGGGACCAGCTTGTAAATCTCCAACAGGCTAATGTTCTTCCCGATGCACGTGCGGCTGCCCATGCCGAACTGCAGCATGGTCCCGTTCATGACCTTGACCCTGGCCTCGTCGCCTTCCCCCTTGACCTCCCACCGCTCGGGCCGGTACGCGTCCACGTCGTCGCCGAAGATGGCCGGGTCCCGGTGGATGACCCAGGCGGAGCAGCCGACGATGGTGCCGCCCTCGATCCTCCGGCCGGCGATCTCGATGCCGCCGGGGGGCACGACGCGCTCCATGGGCAGGCCCGGGGCGGGGTGCAGCCGGAAGGCCTCCTTGATGCACATGTCGAGGTAGGGCAGGGTCTGGCTCTCCTGCCAGGTGACGAGGCCGGTCTCGTAGTCGCTGAAGCGGCCCTCGCGGGCGGCGTCGTCGATCTCGCGGCGCAGGCGCTCCAGCGCGGGCGGGTTCTTGAGGAGGAAGTAGAAGACGGCCGAGAGCGAGATGGCCGTCGTCTCGGAGCCGGCAAACGCCATGCTCACCGCCATGGTCTGCACCAGCGTGTCCGTCATGAAGTCCGGACGGGCCTCGCGCGCGGCCAGGAACTTGGAGAGGAGGTCCGGCGACTTGACCGTCGGCTTCTCCGAAGTGGGCAGGACGGGCTCGCCCTTTTCGAGCTCGGGCAGCCGTTCGGCCATGCGGGCGCGGGCGAACTTGGCCACGGGGAAGGTGGCGTCGAGGATGCCCCATTCGGAAAGCTTGAGGTAGATGGGGTTCTTGAGGAAGAAGCGGTCCAGGATAGGGATTTGGCCAACCTACCACCATTTGTTAGAAACCTCAGGAGTGATAAAACAGCTAGTGCGCCGGAGAAGCCGCGGGGGGAAAAGGGCTGGGGGACGTACGGGGGCCACGTAGAGGAACAGTTTGGTCAGATAGGCCACGATGCCGTCGACATCTTCGTTCCTCTCAATGAAGCCGTGCCGTTTGCTATACGTGATCTCGCCAATGACATCGAAAGCGTAAAACTGCAGCCAGCGGGTAAAGTCGCAGGGCTCCGACTTGTCGATGTACAAGCGCTCGGTCTGCTTGAGGAACAGCTTGGTCGTGTTGTCAACAAACGGCTCGTACTGCACCAGGGCGGACATGGCAAAGGCCGAGTTGACGCAGCGGCGGAACTGCATGTGGAAGTCATTATCGGTGGTGCTAAAGAGCGACGGCAGGCTGTGGCCTTTGACCACCGACTGCTGGACGACATAGAAGTCGGACTGGGCGGGGTCAGCAGGGCCTTCGAGAGATTTAGAATCAGAAGCCGGGACACACCTTGATGAAGCCCTTGTTGAGACCGTAAATCGTCTTGAGCGCCTCTGGGTCGGAAAACGACAGAGCGTTTGGTCCGAGACGGACGACCGGGCCGTATTTCTTATGGAGCGCAATGTGCGACCTCTCCGGCCGGCGCCCGTACACATCAAAGAACCTCCACCAGTCCGTCAAGGAGGCCAGGAACGGCCCTGGATACTTGTTCAACCCATTGTGGTACCTGTTCCTCACCAGCCAGGCGACGACGACGGTGACTAGGATGGAAGGCCAGTGCTGGCTGAGGACACGTGCTATCTGGTCTGTTATCATTGTGCACTCGGTCAGGTCGGCACGGCTTTCCTTGTTGAGAAGGCCAGGCCAGGCCGGCTACGTCAGCTGGCGAGTTGTTGAAAGGGGGGTGGTGGTGCGTGGCGGTTCCAATATTAGAGGCGGGGGGGTGTATGCGAGGCTCTTTATCCTTTAGAAGTGGCCGTACCGTCAGGTGTGCGTTCCCCGCCAGTGCCGAGCTGTTTGGGGGTAGCAGGCCGCGGGGATGGCGGTCGAATAGCCGCCCGACGAGAGGCCGGATCGGGGAGCAATCTATCCTGGTAGGTCGTTAATCTTGACAAGGAGGCCAGTCCCTGGCTGGCGGTCCTGCACGAGCGATCCCGGCATTCCACGGGAACGGGAAGATATTACATGGTCAGTTAGCGCAACCCGGAAGCGACCGACAGCCCCAGGGCAACAACGGCCGCGAGCCCGGATGTCGCGCACAATGGTTCCCTCTTCGGTTGACATCCCATCTATGAAAGAGAGCCGCGCGGCATGACCCCATAGTGGAACGATGGGATCGGGGTCCTTGTGCCTGGGAGTACTCGTGATGATTCCCAAGCCGACACCTCCTTTCCTAACCCGGAAAGCAAAGAACACTTGACGTGTTCCGGTGCTGCTGGAGACCGCTGCGTCGGCAGAATTCTCGCGAGGCGAGCGAGGAACTAAACTCGCCAGCAACCCACGTCATCCGTCGCGTATCATTTGCGGTGCTGTCTATGTGCGTGTTCGTACATACAGCCGCTCCACTGGCGGAGCCGGGTCTCGGTGCTGGGCATGGAGAGCTGAGCAGGCGATGTTGGAATTGTATTGCCGGTGCCCGAAGATGCCCATGGAGAAAGTCTTGGGTGGGGCTGTGGAGCGCAGGTAGTCAGTGAGGGGGAGGCAACGTCGGGTCCCGGTCTTCCCTTACCCCCCCAATATCCCATCGGCAGATGTCAGGTCCAATCGCGCAGCCCAATTTGCAGCAAAGACTGCCAGACCCGGAATCCCGGTGGCCTGGCCACGAGCTCTCCATGCCTTGGCAGCTCGGGCCAAACGAGCCCCAACTTCTGGTGTCTCCACATCCATGGGCTGGCTTCCCGTGTTCTTGGCCGGCTGCGGTTGCGCTACCCGTACATACGGAGTGCAGATGGCGCGCTGCAGTTCATGGAGTCCTGTCACCTGGACGCCACCGCATGGCATCACGGCTGGGCACACCATGATAAGGAAATGCTGTGGGTGTAGTTATATAAACACTGGCAGGTTACTGTCCGCTAGTGCTTTTGTCATGTGATGGAGAATGCAAGAATAAGACAACAACATATGAAACGAAATAGAAGGGGAAAAGGAAGAAAAGGAAGAAAAGGAAAAGAAACGTTAGAAGATGGTGTTAAGATGAATTCGAACTGTCTCGTCATCGTCCCAATGCCTGGGTAGCCCTCTTGACTTAATGCAGACTGCATAATGAATACCACCCAGAAATGCAATATTATCAAACAGAGCAGGCAGCAAGACGGTGAGAGACGTGAATGCGCAAACCGCGAGAATCCTGCAGCAATAAAAAAGCTTTCTCGGCTAGCGATGATATGATATGACTCGGATTCGGGACATCACTTGCTGCGTGCCGGGGCAGGCAAGGACGAGTCCCAAAAAGCTGGAAACGTTTCACAACGCTTCAAACAATGGCTAAAGAAGCTCACGTCGCTGCGATCAGGGCCCTTGCTCGAACTTTGGCCGATCAACCGGAAAAAGTAAACACCTTGAGAGACTGGCGGGAGGCTTCGCTTCGCCTCGCCGCAAGGCCGTTGGCATTGTGCGCGGCGCCCAAAAGAGCGGTCGAAACATGTGCCGAAGGACGGTGCTGAGTCGTGGCGCTAGCCTCGCTGCACTGCTGAGCTCGCGTGTCTTGGGGCCGTTTCGGCAGATGATTTACACTATAGGAGAATAGGCTTATGTAACGACGGACATGGGGGGAGGTGCACAGTTCTCCGTAGCACCAAGTTAATCATGTGACCTTATCCCTAACAAATATATACGTCCGTATACAGTACTTCACCCTACCCCTTGCGCCTGCCCTTCGCTCTCGGCCTCTCTGAGCTATCAATCCGACCACCAGATCCTTTGAAGCCATCGATGGATCTGTAATGCCGAATAGTCAGCCGGTACCAGCTGTACCTCGCAAGTGATGGTGCCTGTGCATGCGCGATGTGCAAGCTGCTTAAATATTCCAGAGTAATTAGAATCAAGGTGATGCCACAGGCCTGAGAACTGAGGACGACATGCTGCCTGGGTACCTTCCCACGCACAAACACACAGGTAATTGCATCAACTCATTTTCAATTTATAAACTCAGAAACCAGGTCTCGCCTTCCCCTTCCCTAAGCCCTCCCCTCCACTGTTCAGCCCAAATCCGCAGACGTAACCTCTTTCCAAACCTCTTTTTTAAACACCTCCAACACCTCAAACATAACTTGCAATAAATGTACACACTGAACATCAATTACAGCATCCAACACCATATTCACAATGCCACGTGCCCACTCTTTGGGCAACCACAGAGCCACCTGCTGTACCGTCCTCACCACAGCCGCTTACATGCCCCGGGAAGCATCCACAACACCCTAGTCGCTCGCCATGCTGTCGGGCACTCTTGGCTTGGGAATCGTCATCGGCTGGAAGCTTCGTCCCCCCCCGTTCTCAGCTTTCTCATTATACTTCAGCAACTGACACAGCGGGATCTGCGGGGAGGCTGAAGCCGGCGCGATGATGTTTCTCGGTTGAAGCATTCATTGTCCGTGTTGCGATGTTGTGTAGTGCCGTGCCATGGCTGAATCACGTCCGGGATTGCGGTGAAACCAAAAACAAACCATAACTAGCGCGCTTGCCTAGGAAGAAGGTACGCAGCCCGCCAGCTAGGCTTGTTCAAGGCGTCGGGCACGCATACGAGCGAAAAAAGGGCCCCCACCAACCCCCCAACCCCCCAACCCCCGCCCCCAAAAACCAAACCAAACCAAACCAAAAAAAAAAAAAAAAAAAAAAAAAAAAAAAAAATTCAGGCTCTGTTCCTCCTCTTCTTCACTTCGCGGGCACGGGCAACTCGTGTGCATACACGCCGGCATGCGGCAGCTCGTGCGCGTAGGCCTCGGAGGGGGCCTCGTTCACGAAGGACGGGGCGCCGTGCTGCGGATGCTTCTGATAGGCATGGTAGTCGTCGCCGGGCTGCCCTCCCCCTCCTTCCCCCCATGCTGCCGCGGCGGCCGCTGCGTCGGGTCGGTCACTGTGGGTCGCCCCCGCCGCTGCCGCTGCCGAACGCGGGTATCTCCGCCGGATGAAGAAGGCAGCGAGAGCCATCAGCCCGAGGCCGAGGACGGCACCGACCACGGTGCCGGCGATGGCGGCCGGCGATAGACCGGGCGAAGACGACCCCCCCCCTGCTGATCCGCCGCCCGCTGTGTCACCCGCCGCGCCGCCCGCTGCTCCGTCCGTCTGTGCCGGAGTGTCGCCCGTTGATGCTGTCGGTGTGGTGTGCGACAGTGTCCCCGTGTGCGTGCTGCCGCTGCCGGCATCACGGGTTATGATGTTGTATCCGTTGACCGGGAACGCGTAGATGGTCTCGGGAGATGACGCTACGACCGTCTCGGTTGGAGCAAAGGTGATGATCGCCTGCTTGCTCGCCTCGCCAACTCCGCCATCCGATATTGGGACCTCGGTGCCGATAAAAGTTTTGTACGATAGCGTTATGCCTGGCTCAACTGTCGACGTGCACTGGATGTAGTATCTATCAGTTGGCGGTTGGAGCGCAGCCAACGTGAATTTTCTGTGATTCCAAGGTTATTAGCCATCCCATCCCCCTCTCCCCCTCTCTCTCCTGACTATCCTGCCCTCCCCCCCCCTTCTCCCCCCCCCGGGCTGAGTTAGGGGACCCAGGGGACAAACATACGGAGGACAGCAGTAGGTAAACTGTGTCTCGCCCGCCGAGTTGCTCTTCAAGACGGTGCTGTGAACAGCGCTCCAGGCCTCGGGACAGACAAAGGTCGGCCCCAACGCCGTCGACGGGGTCGTGTTAGGGTTCTGCCCCAGCCATGCCGAGTGCTGTGGGACGTAGCAGCTCGATGCCTCCGGGTTGGCTCCAGCGACTACGGCGCGGGGATCGTAGGCGACCATGGTAGTCTCCATGAGGGCCCGATACAGGTATTTCTCGCACCCCGGTGCGGAGGGCCATGGTGTCGGCACCGGGTAGAAGAGGACGGGGGTACCGGACAGATTGCCCACTGTCGGCTGGGTGGCGGTGGCCGGCATTGTTGTGTTTTCTTGAAGGACTCGACCTCTATAGAGATCCTAGGACGCCCACCGCCGTGATCACACACAAAATCAACGCGGTCAGGTCGGTCGCCCGTGGGGTGCGGAGGGGACCAGCATTTTTTTTCTACGCCACCCCCTTCGGCCCCCAACAAACCACGAGGTAACGATTGAGAGCGCAGGTTGCCCCGATGTGATCCTGCTGCTGACGCGCTGTGGGCCACTGGCGGCTACACAACGTGTAGGTTCCTCGAATGGGAGCATTTCCCGTTGCCAGGGCCCTTAAGCGATGTTTCTTACGGATTTGGACCCCAACCTTGTCCGATAGGCCAATAACTAACCCGCTTAAGCGCCCGGCGGGTGGTCGTCCAGGGAGGTTGTCTTGACAAGATTGCGGAGATTCAGTGTGAATCTCTCATTGTGGTAGGACATTTAATTAAATGTCCTCCTCTCCCTCCTACGTCCCAAGTGTAGATGGGATGCCAATAGACAGGCGTCTTGTCCAGTGTTTCCGGATGCTTCTCAAGACAAGTCGGTTGGCGTAATCGATGCTCGATTAAAGGCTTAAAAGGGATGCGCTTTTGAGGTCGTTGTGAAGAGGCTATTCCAGGCTCAGTACGGGGATCTTACGGCTCGGCGGCCACTGGGCGACGGTGCCCAACGTCGGGAACTTCAACTTCGTGGTCGGCGGATTCTCCTCCGGACACGCAGTGGGATTCTTTGCGGACTTTGTTGCGCCACGGATATCAGGAATGACAGGAGAGACCCAGGAGCCTTGTTTTCTTCCTTGATCGGGGGAAGGACTTCATCAATATATCTGGAGCATTCGAGGGCGGCTGGGAATGTTCTGTATAATTGCTCGAGATCCTGGTGGTTGAGACGGGAACTCTGACGCGCAATGCCGCAGAGACCGAGCTTCTTCGCCCTGATGTCCCCGGTATTATCCTAGGCTCGCTCTTTTCGGCAACTTATCTACCAGGCCACGCAAATTGTGCACGAACCAATATAAAGGACCAAAAGCCATCTCCATGGTCCCTGTCTTACACGGTAAATGGTACGTTTATATAAGCAGATGGAAGGACACAAACTGTAAGATAATTACTCGCTGCCAAGTTGCCAACCGAAACCAATGCTCCCGAAGCGCCCAATAAACCAAAGAAGAAGAAAAATGCATGTCCTACGAGCATTGCTCGCCGTTCCGAAGCTAACAGCGACCAAGTCTGGCCCAAGTTTCGATGCAGAACGGGACCTCGAATCAGAAGCAGGTATAGGAATAGGCGAAGAGCGAGAAGGGGGAGGGGACGTCAAGGCGCAGCGGGGTGTTGTTGTTGGGGCTTTCCGCGTCGTGGCGAGACGCGGCCGAGTCGGCGGGTGATGGCGTCCTCGAGACAACAGCGGAATCCAGGCGTGTCTCTTCCTCTTCGTTCGGGGCCATCTAGGCCGCCGAATCCTCGTCAGAGAAAAACGCCTTCCGGTCGAGCACCGGAAACGCCTCGTTGTCCAATGCCGACAGACCCTCACGCCCCGGCAGCACGCGGCAGCGAACCGAGGGTTGGTCTAGGCGTCGACGGTGTCGCCACACCCGACGCCGCACCCAGACACGATCAGCGTGGGGCTCCCTTCACTCCCGCACTTTCACCTCCATTGCTCAGCCGAGTCCCCAACGCATCAGCCCCCTAGTCCTCTTCCGAATCCGACTCCCCCTCCGGCATAAGAGCCCGATACCGCCGACTGGCAAGATCCTCCTCTAGGCTGCCCTCGCTCTCCGGGTCAACGTACCCCTCCCCACCGACGAGCGACAGGGCGACAGGCAGGAAGACCAGCGCATGGGTGGCCGCAAACACCACCAGCGCCACCCATACTCGGAAGTAATAAATCTCGAATATCTTGCTCCGCGTGAAGGCAAGCACCGCCACGCCGAGGACCTTTGTGATCGTGATACCCGAAAACACGCTGCCCCCGACGTTCGCCAGCGCCGTCCACGCGCGGGCGTCGCGGCCGCGGAACCGGTTGCGAGCGCGCTCCATGAAGGTGCGCGAGGGGAACATGAAGGCGCGGGCGACGTGGGCGCAGAATTCGACGGCAATGCCGACGCAGATAATGAGGTTGACGAGCGAGACGGCGTTGAGGCTGACGCCCATGAGCGCCATGGCGCCGAGGATGTCCACGAGGGCCATGGCCACCGTGGCCGTCACGACCGCGGCGGTGAGGACGGATCCGAGCAGGAGAGAAGAGACGACAAAGACGATGGCACCGGCCGAGCCGAGGAGGGCGGCTGTCAGCCGGATGATGGAGGCGTACTGGTCGAAGAAGATGTAGAAGACGGAGTAAGGGAAGACGGAGAGACCCGTGCTGGAGCTGATGTCGTGCGCAATGCGACGGGCCGAGGCGTACGCCTTGATGAAGTCGTCTTGGCTGCGGAGCGGGGAGTGCATGGTACGGAAGTGGCTGGCGCGGATCGTGCTACGCTCCGAGTCCACGGCAACGGCGGACCCGTACGACGCCTGCCCCGCCAGGGGGCAGTCCTCGTTGGTCGGGGAGGTCAGGAACCTTTCGAGATAGTAAATAAACTCGTCCCCTTCGGGCATGCCGGCCATGGTGATATTCCATGGCGGGTCGCGCCGCCAGAAGCACGGCTTGCGGCGGTCGACGCAGCAAGCCTCGTTGTCGGGGTTCAGCCACTGGAAGAAATCATCCAGCCACCCGGCGGTGGGAGACGCGATGTACGACACGCCCTCCCGCTTGCGTTCCTGCTCGAGGATATTGGTCAGCGAGAGCTGCTGGCAGGTAGTGAAGCGTGAGCAGATCTTCTGCTGCTGCTCCCTCTGCGTGGCGTTGAACTCTCGCGTGACGAAATATACGGGCGGGCCGGAGTCGAAGTAGTCGTAGAGGTCGTTGAAGTACGGGATAAGGTACGAGTCATCGGGAATAGCAACACGCTGATCCAATCCAAGCTTAACCTCCGGCAGCAGCGCGACCGCAGCAGCAAAGACTCCGAGGAAGGCGGCGATGACGGCCGCCTTGGTCTTCTTCTTCAGCAGCCTCGGTGCGTACGTCTTGCCGACGAACTGCTGCAGCATGCCCTCCGCAGGCACCTCATAGTAGCGGGCGCCGTTGCTCCCGCCGTTCCCGTTCAGATGTATCCTCGCCGACTTGACCTGCACGCACGGAAAGCAATCCGCCCGCGAGTCCTCGACCCTGATCTGGCTGAGCGTGAGGACAGAGACGAACATGGTGACTTGGAGGAGGGCATTGATGAACACCGCTCCGGCAGCGTAGATGGCAAAATTGCGCACGGCGGGCATTCCGACAAATGCGCCTAGCGCAAAGCAGATCGTCTCGGTGATGGCGGAGAACAGGATCGAGGGGCCCATACGGCCGAGCGCTCGGGAGATTCGAACCTCGACCACGTCATCAGGATGACTGATGTTGATCCGCTCAAACTCGTGGACGATGAGGAAGATGTTGTCGACGCCAACAGCCAGAACAATGAAGGGAATGACGTCGACAATGATGAGGGTAGCCTTGAGTCCTGCCCAGGAAAAGAGACCAATGGACGCCGTGATGGACATGAGAACGATGACGATGCCCACCACGCCGAGCGTAAACTTGGACTCCACGAACGAGATGGCCGGGTTGCGCAGCAGATCGCGGAACGACAGCGTCGTGGAACCAAGGGCGATGGATGCATAGAGGAACATGATGATATAGCTGATGACGATGATCTTGGCATCCGTGTTGGTCGACTTGTTGAGCTCCTCCTCCAGGCTGATCTCGGTAGAGAATGAGAGCCTAAGGTTTCGCTCCTTGGCTTCGTCCTGAAGGGCCAGCAGCCGGTTATTCATCGCTTCCTCCCAGTCCATCGCGCGGGCTGCCTCGGGTGAACCTTCGGGGTAGTTGTTTAAGACCCAGGTGACCGTCATGGCTGTCGCGTCAGCGGGGTCACCCGACTCGGAGTAGCCTCCGAGAATCATATTCGGCTCCAAAGGCTGGCCGTATTCGGGACGGCACCCAACCGGGGAATCGGCGCACTCCCTCAACTTGGCCTTCCAGCCATGTCGGTCTACTTCCTCCGGGTCGTTGTGGAAGTAAGCCGCGACGGACTGAACGACGCAAGCATCCCCAGCAGGTTTGAGGCAGAGATCCTGGAGCGTGCTGCCGTACTTGCTACCCCTGAGGTTCCGGATGCTCGCCTCCACGTCGATCCACCAAAGGAGCGTGTCGTAGCTCAAGACCGGGCCCGGTGCCGAGGCGTTGAGGTCGTTAACCAGGAAGATCTTCTCCGTGCGGTAAAATGGCCCAAAGTTCTCGTCGAAGAAGGCCTTCTCTTGCGCCGCCTCGGACGTCGGGCTCACCCACAGGCGGGCCGGGTCCTTCTCGATCTCAAAGTGGAACCAGCCGAAGCTGAGCAACAGCACCACCAGCGTGCTAGTAGCGATAGTCAAGGCGGGGAACCGCGCAGCCGTGTGTCCCAACCGCGAGAAGGCGGCATCGCACCAGGTGTTGACAATGTATGCGTTTCGAGGGCGATCGAACATGGCACCGTTTTGGGTGAGGTATCCCTCGTCCTCATCGTCGCTCGGTGTCGCGTCCGTGAGCAGCCGTAAGCGCTCGCTCCTCCGCTTCGCGTGTCTGGTCCATACAAAGCGTCCGACCACGGCAGCGAGGAAGACGAAGAGCGCGACGCCGTATGTGAGGATAGACGCGAACGACAGGCATGGCAGCGCACCGACATGACACGAGCCCTCTTCTTTGACCGCCGGCAGCTTGGGGCAGACTTGGGGACAGTCGATGCAGGCGCACCGGAAGCTGGGGTCCTCGTCGTTGCACTTCTTGGGCGTCATCTCGAGCGGACCCATGTTCTCCTCGGGATAGCTCGTCGGGAAGTTGATCTGGAAGGGCGAACCCCCGAACCGCTCCTGGCCGAGAAACTTGAGCAATTGGGCGTGGTTCTTGGCGCCGCCTCCGATCAGATCCATGGCCCTCGAGTTGGTCGGCCCAAACTTGACGTCCTTGCAACTGTTATAGAAGCCTGATCCGTACTCCTCCGATATCAGCTGGTCCAGCTCCCTCACCAGCGTCTTCCCGTTCTTCTCCATCGTCTTGGTCACGTTGATGAAGAGGGACTGATCGGGCGAGCAGGTGAATGTGCAGAACATGTTGTAGAAGTTGTCTTTGCACGCGGGACACGTGGAGATAATCTGATTCGCCGTCTGTAGATTCGACTTGAGCGCGTCGACCTGCTCCGCGGTGCAGCAAACGGGGCCCTGGGCCCATTTCGGACCGCAGAGCTCAACCAGCTGCCCACGCAGTTTGGCGTCTGGTTCCTCGGCGAGCCCATTGTCGACGCAGGGCAGCTGGCTGCCGAAAAAGCTCTTTGAGCCGCAATGCCCTCGAATCGCGCAGCGTCCGGCTTCGTGTTTCGGAGTATAGACGTCGGCGGCGACGGAACCGAGCGTCGTCAGCAGGAGCCCGCCCGATGCGACGAGTCCAGGAAGTTTCGTCATGGTCGTTGAGATTAGCCGCTCAGCGGCACGACCGAGCGGGAAATCTCAAACTAGTAAATGCCGAATCAATGTCCCTTCGTGTCGAT
Source organism: Thermothelomyces thermophilus ATCC 42464 (assembly GCF_000226095.1). NCBI lineage: Eukaryota > Fungi > Ascomycota > Sordariomycetes > Sordariales > Chaetomiaceae > Thermothelomyces > Thermothelomyces thermophilus. The sequence goes on from NC_016475.1 coordinate 1,621,911, forward strand.
TGTAGATGCAGATGCGAGTATCGTGACAATCGAGGTTTTGCGGTGTGGGTGATGAGGTTTGTTGGGAAGCTGCTGAAACTGTTACCCCAAACCTGGAAAGGCCCAAGCCGACGACCACCCCCGGAACCGGCCGCCTGCCTGCTGCGCTGTCATGCCCTCATGCGTCATGCGGGTCGCGGACAGACGCGCAGATCGAGCGTTGATTGGTGGGTCTTTCTGGGGTGTTGGCCCCTGTTCCTGGGTTGCCGTTTGGTGGCTGGGGTTGGAGCTAGGCTACACCACGTACACTAGGCCCTGTCAGGGGACCACGAGGCCTCTGTTTCGGCCTCGGGTTGTGGCCCAGGAAGGAAAAAGCAGCACAAAGGAACATGGACAGCGGAGCTAACACAGACGGATACTGAGACCAGACACGTGCTTGTGTGAGACGTGTGCCATAGTTTGTATTCACGGATTCCACTACGGAGTACTCCGTACTTCCTATCGAGAACTCCGTACCTACACCACTCTACCGGGTTAAGTGTCTGAAAAACTTCCGAGACCGTTCCACAAACAGCACGCTGAATCTTATGTTTCAAGCTTGGTCTGGCTCTTCCTGTCATCTCACCTCAACCCAAGGTTGCCAGGCAGATCTCATCCAAACAAACACATGGGTATCTCTCAGTGTGTTCTCCAAAATTGTACCATCACTGTACCAATAACCCCATAACGCAGACCACCACCATAAGTCAGCCGAAACAAGACCCTAGCCCTAGCCGAATTGGTTCCATCCATAAACCGTGAGTACGGCCGGCTCGGCCACTTCCGCGGTATGCTGGTACGCACAAGGCGCGCGTCAGCCCGCGCCCCTCAGATCCTTCCCGTCACATAAAAGCCGCCGGTCAACGTCTCCACACGCCATCCATCGTTTTTAAGGTACGCCCCGACCGCCTGCCGCAGCCGCGACACCCCTCCGGCGCTGTGCTTCCCCACGCCGGTAACGACAGTGAAGCCCTCCCGTTTCGCCAGCGCCTTGCGGTCCTCTCCGAGGCTGTTCCACCAGGCCCAAACCCGCTGCTTGGTGATGCGCACTCCGTCCATAACGAAGACCCCGTGGAGATCAAGGACGGTGGCGGTGCTCTGTTGGTCGACGTGTGCCTCGGCCGCCCTCGAGAGATGAGCCCTCAGCAAGTTCCTCTCCTCTCTGGCACGGTCGGTGTAGACAACGGCGCCTTGTCGGCCGAGGGGGCCCATTCGGCGGAGGGCGGCGGCGGAGCGTAGGCTGGAGGCACCAAAATCGGTGTTTGTCGGCGGGGGCAATATTGGCGGCTGGAGTGGTCGGACTGATGGTGCTGGAAGGGCAGCAAGCGGCTGCGCTGCAGGAGCCCGCCCTGCACGTGCGCCCCTCGAGTTCGTCGGAGCGACGAAGTCCTTGGCACCCTCCAGTTCGCTATCGTCCACGGTAGACGACACGACGTTGTACTTTACCGCCACGAGCTTCTTCTTGTTCTTCGCATTGCCTTTGTGCGCACGGCCAGCTCCACTGTTGGAGGGTTTCCCATCGTCATCCGGGGCAAAGAATCCATCAATACCCTTGGGAAGGAGACCTTCCTCCTCGAGATACTGGAAATTGAGAAGCTCGTCAAACGCGCGTTCCAGGTTGCCGTCATACCGCTTGAGCACCAGCTTGAGCTTGTAGTCCTTCCACCTGTCCTGGAAGACCAGCTTCAGTTCCTGCATCTTTTCATCTTCGCTTAGATCGGTCTGCTCGGTGAGTCTCTGATTCTCGGAACGATCAGAGAAATCCGAGATGGTAGTGGCATACTCGGCCGATGAGTCGACCCCATTGCCGCTGGTCGTCGTCTCATCAAGCAACAACCCTTCAATTTCGGCCACGCTACTCAGGCCCGAGGGGTCAAACCCACTAGCTGCTTCAGCGCGTGCCGGTTCGGCTAGCTGACTCAGAACATCTTTAATCTCATCGTAGTCCTTCACAAGGTCCCGTTCGTTGGAGATTGAGAGGATAAGAGACTCATCCAGGACTGATCCATACTCCGCCTGCAAATGACAGTCAGTACGAGCCTGTTCTGACAGGCGGAGCGGCCCTGGTGGAAGGGGTTGCTAGCAACAGACGGCGCTCTAGAACACTCGCAAGCACTGAATAAACCCTCCTCCAGGTCGAAGGCACAATAAGGAAAACACGCACAAGAAGCCTCTTCCGATTTTGGTCAGCAACGTCTCCGTCTGCGTCGTCCGGCGGGCGAGGTTCATTCATCCCCGGTCAATTTTTGCTTCTCTTAGAAAAAGCACAATCACAGACGTTGTATGAAACAAACTATACGCGATAAGGTTGTTGGTGTGAAGCGACATGGCGATGTTTCAGGTGAGCGTCGGTTCTGATCGGTTCGAGGTGGGGAGTGCCCGACTCGTTTTTGGGCCGGGTGCCGTTGGCGCCTGGGCCATTCTGGCGGAGTTGGATGCAACAAGCCGAGCCCGCGAACCCTCCACAACGGAAGCGACTTGCACCTAGCCAATCTGCCAGTGTCCCTCCGGAGTAGCTCCGTACCGTTTAACTATCGATTCGATAAGGCTGGCGGATGCGACATCCCGCCGTTGGTGAGCGGCCGGAAACTGGCAGATATCCGGGCCAACTAAAATGGCTTGTCCAGCGACCTGTCATTTTCTCTTCTTTTCGCTTCTTCTCTCTTTTTTCTCTTTTTCTCTTTTTTCTCTTTTCTCTTTTTGCCCACTTGCTGCATTCAAAAAGGCACGTGAGAATGGAGTAACCTCAACTGTTTACCTGCTAAATTGCCTTGCTTTCTCGTCAATAAACCTGCTTTCATGAGAACATCAGTATTGACCGAACAAGGCACGTCGAGAGCAGTTCCTCGAAGATGCATTCTAATACAAATGTAGCTCAAGCTCAAACATTCAAGCAATCGATCTTTCTCTCGCTCTTCGTCAGGTCTTTGGAAGTGAAAAGACATGATCGACGAACAACCGCCCAATCAATCAAGAGGGATGTGAATCGCTCGTTCCAGGCAATGGACAACTCCATTCGGATGCCCCGGATGATCTGACAAGGGTTGACGGGAATGTTGCCCACTTGGTTCTCTGGCGCGTTCCCGGTTCCTCGGCCACCTAGCCGGATGACGGGACTTGTCAATCATCTCAGCCCGATATCCGTCGTCGCAAACCAGCTTTTTTGAGCTTTCGTATCTCTATCGCCCAGGGTTTTCCTATTTGTTCCCGACCGCCATCTTGCGCCCTGAGGCTCGACGTCGATAGCCACTCCACCTCGCTTCACTCACTGAGAATACGAGAGCGCTCGAGATGCATCGTCGGAAATTCCTCAACGGCCCTGAGCCCCTCAAAGGGTGCGTTTCGGCAACCGCTTTCCTGCAGTATCTGTTCATCTAGCCAAGCTAACTTCGCAGCAGCCCAGATGTGCCATACAGAAATGAGAAGAAGAAAAAGAATCCTGCCCTTAGGGGCCCTGTCCTTGTTGCAGCGGCATATCTGTAGGAGTGCCTGCATTGGACCTCGAGCGTGTTCAAGGTAGCTTGTGACTAACAGAGCCCAGCATGGAGTGGTTCCGTTTCATCCGGGAGATAGTCTGGCACAATAGCGGTTTTGGTTCGTTGAGAAAGATCATACCTTTCATTGAGGACTACGAGCCGTGGTTTGAGCCCCAAATCATTCCGCTGCCGGCGGCGGCGGAGAGCAGCAACACTGATGGGAATTCGTCGGCGAATGGGGCGGGAGAGGATCAAGAACCAGCTCCCTCGGTCGTTTACCCAAAAGCCCGGTACTACTCGGTGGCAGACTATCGTGAGCTCTATCTCTCGGGGACCCTGACGCCAACCGACGTGGCTGAGGCATTGCTGCCCCTGATTCGGCGAGACGTTGACAACCCCACGGAGCACTCGAAAGCTTTCTTCGAGACCCGGGCCGAGAAGGTCCTCGAGCAAGGTAGCTTGTGACTAACAGAGCCCAGCATGGAGTGGTTCCGTTTCATCCGGGAGATAGTCTGGCACAATAGCGGTTTTGGTTCGTTGAGAAAGATCATACCTTTCATTGAGGACTACGAGCCGTGGTTTGAGCCCCAAATCATTCCGCTGCCGGCGGCGGCGGAGAGCAGCAACACTGATGGGAATTCGTCGGCGAATGGGGCGGGAGAGGATCAAGAACCAGCTCCCTCGGTCGTTTACCCAAAAGCCCGGTACTACTCGGTGGCAGACTATCGTGAGCTCTATCTCTCGGGGACCCTGACGCCAACCGACGTGGCTGAGGCATTGCTGCCCCTGATTCGGCGAGACGTTGACAACCCCACGGAGCACTCGAAAGCTTTCTTCGAGACCCGGGCCGAGAAGGTCCTCGAGCAAGGTAGCTTGTGACTAACAGAGCCCAGCATGGAGTGGTTCCGTTTCATCCGGGAGATAGTCTGGCACAATAGCGGTTTTGGTTCGTTGAGAAAGATCATACCTTTCATTGAGGACTACGAGCCGTGGTTTGAGCCCCAAATCATTCCGCTGCCGGCGGCGGCGGAGAGCAGCAACACTGATGGGAATTCGTCGGCGAATGGGGCGGGAGAGGATCAAGAACCAGCTCCCTCGGTCGTTTACCCAAAAGCCCGGTACTACTCGGTGGCAGACTATCGTGAGCTCTATCTCTCGGGGACCCTGACGCCAACCGACGTGGCTGAGGCATTGCTGCCCCTGATTCGGCGAGACGTTGACAACCCCACGGAGCACTCGAAAGCTTTCTTCGAGACCCGGGCCGAGAAGGTCCTCGAGCAAGGTAGCTTGTGACTAACAGAGCCCAGCATGGAGTGGTTCCGTTTCATCCGGGAGATAGTCTGGCACAATAGCGGTTTTGGTTCGTTGAGAAAGATCATACCTTTCATTGAGGACTACGAGCCGTGGTTTGAGCCCCAAATCATTCCGCTGCCGGCGGCGGCGGAGAGCAGCAACACTGATGGGAATTCGTCGGCGAATGGGGCGGGAGAGGATCAAGAACCAGCTCCCTCGGTCGTTTACCCAAAAGCCCGGTACTACTCGGTGGCAGACTATCGTGAGCTCTATCTCTCGGGGACCCTGACGCCAACCGACGTGGCTGAGGCATTGCTGCCCCTGATTCGGCGAGACGTTGACAACCCCACGGAGCACTCGAAAGCTTTCTTCGAGACCCGGGCCGAGAAGGTCCTCGCGGCAGCGAAGGCATCCACCCGACGTTACAAAGAAGGCCGCTCACTTGGGCCGTTGGACGGCGTCCCGACTGCGGTCAAGGACGAGTATGACGTTGAGGGCTACCGCACCTGCCTCGGTTCGCGCAACACCTACTTTTCTCCCGAAGACCACGGCACCTCCTGGTGCGTGCAAAAGCTCGAAGCTGCAGGCGCCCTCAACCTCGGCAAGCTCTCGATGCACGAGTTCGGGCTCGACACTACCGGCAACAACCCGATCTATGGCACCCCCCGCAACCCGCACAATCCAACCTACTACACGGGTGGCTCCTCTTCGGGCACCGCCTATGCCGTCAGCGCGGGGCTCATCCCTATCGGCCTCGGCAGCGATGGCGGGGGCAGCATCCGCATCCCATCCAGCCTCTGTGGCGTCTTCGGCCTCAAACCCACCCACGGCCGCTTGTCCTTCCGCCCGGGCGCGAACCACTGCATAAGCTGTGCCTGCCTCGGGCCTATCGCGTCCGACATGTCCTCCCTCGCGGCCGTGTTCTCCGTCATCTCAGTCCCAGACCCGTCCTCCCCCTTCCCCCCGCTCCCCACCCCCTTATCTCTCCGGCTCCCAAGGCCGGACGACCCCAAAATCCTCGGCATCCCCTCCGCCTGGACCGCCCGCGCCACGCCGGCCATCCAAGCCCTATGCAACAGCCTGGTCCACGAGCTGGTCACCTCGCACGGCTACACCACGGTCCCCATCGAGATCCCCTTCCTCCGCGAGGGCCAGCTTGCGCACGCCATGACGGTGCTCACCGACGCAGCGACCCTGCTGCCGCCCGATAAAACGAGGAACCTCACCCCGGCCAACCGCATCCTGCTGGCGCTGGGGCGTGTCACCCCGGCGACCGACTACACGCTGGCGCAGAAGCTGCGCCGCCTGCTGATGCAGCACCTGGCGTGGCTGTGGCAGGAGCACCCGGGCATGCTCATCATCACGCCGACGACGGCGTGCGAGGGCCTGCCGATCCTGGACGCCGCGGCCGAAATGCGCTGGGGCGTCAACGAAGGCGACCGCACCATGGAGAGCATGGAGTACGTCTGGCTGGCCAATTTCTGCGGGCTTCCCAGCCTGAGCGTGCCCGCTGGGTTCGTGCCCGGCAGGAAGGGGACGGCGGATGTGCCGGTTGGGTTGATGGCTACCGGGGAGTGGTGTGCCGAGGAGCAGCTGCTGAGGTTCGGGAGGTTGCTGGAGGAGGTTGGGGCTGATAGGAGGAGGAGGCCCAAGGTATGGGTCGATGTTGTTGCCGAGAGTAAGAAGAGGAGGACGTAAGGGGTGGCTCTCCAAGGGGTCGACGCCGTCGGGGAGGTATATGTGGGGCGAGAAATGAACCTACTCCCTGCCCTTCTGAAACTGGTACGTTTGAGTGTCACGTCGGGCTGGTACCCAGCGACTGATGTGCCTCGTACATACATACACGGCAGTATCAAGCACGGGAGTGACGGCGGCTTCGACTAGCTTCCTGTGAGATATTCACCAGGAAGGCGACGTAAAACCTTGGCTCTTCCGTTACACATTGCCCCGCTTGCCTTAGCCAGAACCAAAGACCGAACGATCCCCTAACCAAGGCCTGCCGTGCCTTTCATTGTAACCTCACCGGCTGTAGAAGGGACACTCACTGAATGCCCCGCAGCCTTGATTGGTTGCTGAGGTGTGTAAACCATGCAAAGAGAACATTAGCACGAGCGCGTATGCTGCCAGTCCTGACTTGGGACGATGCTTTGAAGCGAGAGGAGCCGCATCGGGTATCACTGCGAATGTAATTCGTATTCTTCATGCTGAAAAGGCATCTCTGGGTTTGACATACCGATTGAATGTACATCTATCCATGATCATACACTACGCTACCGGTCCCCAAAATAAATGGGTGGGCCGGCCCCAACGGCTAAGCGGGAAGTTCGCTCTGGTAATCAGCAAGTTTCTCAACGGCGGAACTCGCGGACATAGGTCCGTTCATGATGGACTCCAGCACTGTTGACCACCTGAGTCGTGTTTGGCATCGAAATAAAATGAATCAAGGGATAAATCGTGACAGCATACATGAATATGGCGAGATGTGAAACCCCAATCCCATGAGCAGTTGGATTCGTAGAGCGGACAAAACCAGGCTAGGTATGGAGTACATATGTATGTATGTAATCCGTACATACATACATACATACCACGGACGAATCCCCGCAGGCTGTTTCGGTTGCTGTTGAAAGGCAGCCGAAGCTGGTAGCAAAAGGGATAAAATTTGCTCGTGCAGGATGAAAAAAAAAACGCACGAAATGCCAGTAATTTAGGCAAGATCTTACTCCGTACCGTTATGTGAATCTAGCCTTTGACTTCTTCCTTCCTTTCCTTTATTTTGGCATTGTTAGTGGGGTGGCGCGCTTTCCATAATGTTCCTCACTTGCACCAAATTAGGCGAGAAACATTCAGCAGAGCAGGCACGACGGGAGTTCAGACGGTGGAGCCTAGCCGCCAAATTGAGCATCCTGATCCCTGCACACGTGATGGAGGCCCTGTGGCGGCTTCGCGAATGCACCCAGGAGTGCCAGGGGCCCAGGGGGTGCCCGCCTGATCTCGACCACTCGACCTCCGACAGGGCAGCCCCCCAAGCGGGACTGATTTTGCCGTTGCTAAACAAGGAGAAGACGCCATCCTGGCAATCTGTGCCTGTGTCTCCGTCCAAGGCAGTGCCGAAGAACTACTTTCAACCTACGCCTTTGTCAGCACCTTCTATCCCGCATTACTGCACCCCGGAGCCTAGTACAGCGGCAGCACTGGCGGCACAGCATCACCGACCATAGCTACCTTATCGCGCGGATCGGAGGTAGTTCATCAACCGTGAGGAGCTGTCGCAGCCCTCCCCCCGACGCCGTCGACCCAATAACCCCAAACGCACCCGCGAACTCCGTCCGTCACTCGTCCTCCTTCATGGCCAGCTAGGTCGATCCTGCGCCAGTTCCTCTGCTGCTGCCTTCTCTCGCCTTGCGCATCGTCGGTCCCCTCGCGCTCCCCCCCTCCCCCCCCACCGTGACTGGCACATTCACCGCCGAGCCCCCCAGCACCGTTAGGGCACGCATCTCTCTCATTCGCCGCCAGTACGACAGAGCACTGGATTTTTCTATCTCCTACCGTGTTCTTCTTTCCTGCCGATGATAATAAATACACCAAACTGCTTCCGTTTTCTACCTCCTGCCGTCGAAGCACCCCAGGGCGCTCATCCTCGGTTGTAGCCTCTCCGAGGCACCAAGAACGCGATTCCCGATGATGGTGCGTCCCGATTCCTCTTGGTATTGCCTTGCCTTGCTGTTGTTGCTGGGATGATACGTTCGGCATTAGGTCCCGTTGCACATGCGCTTCGATATGGAGCCCACGACTGCGGAACGGCGGCTCGTTTTACATGGATCAGATTTATGGGTCCCGGTGGACCAGGAGCTGTTGTGCGATGGTTGACTAACCTCTTCTCTCTCTCTTCCCCAGACCTCAACTCGACTCCGAGATGTGGATGACAGTTTTGCGAGCCGACGCGGTCACGCCAGCCAACTCTCGATATCCGACCCTAGCCACCACGTCACCGAGACGATAGGGACAATGTACGGCGACGATGAGGACTCGGGTGCCGAGGACAACCGGCCGCTCAGTTTTATAGCGGCCAAGTACGGCGGTGAGCACTTGGACAAGGCTCTGGAGCCGGACCAGCCGGTTGGCGACCGGTTGCGGCTGATGCGCGCCACATCTGACCAGACGAGCGCTACCACTCATCTTTCCCCCACGGATGCCAACGGTCTGAATGGCGGCGGTCTCAGGAAGGCGCAGACACTTCCCGCTCCGTTGTCTACCGACCGGGGCAGCTCGAGCGACCGCCCCAAGTCTCCTCTACCGCAGTTGTCGCCAAATCCGTCCTTGCGGGACGTTCAGAATGCCGAGGCCTCGCAGTATCCGCTGAACGGCATGGACAATGCGGACGACATTGCGCAGGAACTTAGCAATCTGCAGGCGCTACGCCGCATGTCGATGGATGTCGGAAACACTACGGACCCGGACCTTCTTCAGTTTTCTGGCGTGTCGTTGGTGGAAATGCCATCGATAGCACCGAAAGGCGATGACGACGAGGCGGATCCGTCCCGGTTGCTCTGGGTTCCGGCGAGGGTCCACCCCGAGCTCGAACCGACGGCTTTCAAAAACTTCCTTGAGAAGCGAGTGCAGACGTTAAAGCGGAGGTCGGGCGAGTCGCTCCTGTCTGCCGACGGGTTGCAGGGAAATAACTCGGGCAGCTTGAGACGGAAGAAGTCCATGCTCTCTCGACAGGTGAACACGAATAGCGACAGCGGAGAAGGGAACAATGACGGAACGGAAGGGCTTGGCCGTCAACGGTCCTTACATGAGCACGCTGCCGAGCTCAGCCTGTCCGAGCTAGTCAGCGACCCCACCAAGGTCGTGCAGAAGTTGGCGCAAGATACGAGGCAGGAAAACGGCGAGACTGACAGCCCGATTCTGCCCATGGCTCCCGGCATGGGTCTCCGGCGGTCCACCAAAACAACTTACAGAAAAGGGGGAAGTCAGCGCTACGGCGATCGCGCGCCGTTTTCGAAACGTCTCGCGGCGAGGCAGTCCGGGAATGAGACCAAGGAGGAACCACCCCCGGTCCCGGCACTTGATCCGTCCATAGGAAAGCCCCTTACGAGAGTCCAGTCCGAGCCCATCACTGAGAATTACTCGCGCCCGACCCGGACCGTGCGCAGGCAGCAAAACTTTTCGAGGGAAGCCCCTGCATCTATTTCATCACCTACAGCGGTAGCGGATGAGCCGGCCATAGGTGAGGATGCGAGCCCCGCTACAACCACCTCACCACCAAAAACCCAGGCGCTTCCTGTCCGCTCCTCTTCAACGTCGGCAGTGCATTCGCCCGCTGTTCCTGTGCCGCAAATTGTCGAAACGCCGCCCGCAGACGAGAGTTCGCAGCCAACGCAGCCGCCTCCCGAGAAGTTTTCTCCTCCACAGAAAGCCTCGTTGCAGAGCCATCCTGAACAGTCTCCTGTGGACTCCCCAACGCGCTCGACCAAACGCCCTGCCCTTACCAAGTCCTCTGTATCGGTATCTGCTGCAAGGTCGAACAGCGTAAAAGAGCAGGGCTCGTCTGCCCAGAACCCCTTGGCTGAGATCAACCAGCCCCAAGCATTGCCTGGAAGCAGCAACACCACCACGAGCAGTTTGACCTTCATCCCCACGTTCGACAGCATCGAGAAGAAGTTTGACAAGAAGAGTAAGGAAAAGGACGACAACGAAAGCATCGCTTCTCACAAGTCTACTTCGAGTTGGAAGTGGTTCAAGAGCGAGGACAAGGAGAAGAAAAAGCGGGAGAAGGAGAAGGAGAAAGAGCGCGAGCGTGAGCGGGAAAGGGAACGGGAGGAGCAAGCTCGAAAGGCAAAAGCCAGGTCTGGCGACAAGACCCATGATCACGCTCGAATGGATGTTCTTCAGAGTTCAATCGACAACGTTGCCAAGGGCCGCGAGAGTCTCCGCTTGGACCGGGATAGTCTCGAAGGTATACCACAGGAGGAACGGAAGAAAGAGACAAACCGGAAGGCGAGCGAGGGTAAGAAAGAGAAGGAAGGCTTTTTCGGCGGCTTGTTTGGAGTTTCGAAGAAGAATCGGGACAAGGAGTCGAGTCACAAGAAGAAAGAGCACCGTCCGTTGACACCTGACCCGCCGCCGCGACCGCTTCGACCAGATATCGACTACCCCTGGACACGGTTCCCTATCATTGAGGAGAGGGCGATCTATCGGATGGCTCACATCAAGCTCGCCAACCCGCGCAGGCCATTGCACAGCCAGGTGCTCCTCAGCAACTTCATGTACTCGTACCTTGCAAAGGTTCAGGCCATGCACCCGCAGCTTCAAATTCCCACTTCGCCGCAACAAAAGAGGCAGGAAGAGGAAAGGAAACGTCGCGAAGCCGAGGAGGCGCAGTTGCGGATGGAGCAGCAAATGGCGCAGCAGGCTGTCCAGGATGGGAGCTTCGACTTTGAGTACCATCGAGTAAGTTCTCGTTGCGAGACCCTTCCAACCCCAACATCGACTGACCGTGTTCCTAGTCTGGCAGCAACTACGGCGACGCTCCAGTCCAGCATGATTACGTAGATGATGCACAAATCTACGATTATGATCATGGCGACCATCCGCAAAATGGCGGGGATTGGGATGCCGATGCACAGGCGCAAGGACATGGCCGGGGCCATGTGCGTCAGGCCAGCGGCAGCGGCAGCGGCCAGCAGGACAGCTACTACTATGCACAGGGCAGCAACAGACGACCAGATAACGATGACGAGAACAGCGATATGTGGTAGAACTACCATCGTCGCGTGCGAGTCGACGAGGATGCTCAATCGTCCGAGGTGGGTGAGGATGCCAAACTGAGCAAAGCACCCAAGCAAAAGCGAGGCACCTCTCCTTCGGCAGACAATGGCAAGAACCGAGGAACGACAGGGCGCCGGCGGTCTCTGTACAAGCGCATGCGTGTCTGGGCTAGCATACTGGGACCGCAACCTCTGCCATCGCCGGTGTCGTCGGCATCGCCCTTATAGGTACCGCAGCCACCAGAGTTACTGCCACCATCGGCATGCGGACTCTACGTCTCGTGTTTCTCGGTTGGTGTCGAGAGCAGCCGTGCAGCGAAAGGCAGGTCGCCTCCCGTCCGAAAATCGCCAACGCCCTGATTCTTTGAGTCAGTTCTTTTTTTCTCCCGCCTTGGGAGGAGGAGAACTCCTTGGGGCATAGCACAACAACAGCAGTACAGCAAGTGCGGCACGACGTACGATCGAGCTATGCACTGACACAGCGAGCATTTGTCCATGTATCTCTCGATTGGGTTGGATTGAGCGGACTTGAGACGCATGAGTTTCTCTACTTATTCCCCTTTTGCTTTTTTTCCGTATCTGTATTGTTCCAAGCATAGCCTGGCATGGATGGGTTGACTTAGGCGGAGGGAATGGGTTTCAAAGGAAGGGAGGCAATGAGTCGGGCCTTTTTGCTGGGGTTGGCGAAAGGCTGTTGGACAGTTTGTTGCCTCAGATAAGCAAGGCGTTGTACTGCCTGGGTATATATACAAACCTACGTACCCCCCTTACTTACAGGCAAATGAGCGGGTATCGGTATAGGCGTTTGCAATTCGACTGGTACGGGGATGTGGTTATTATTGTGTACTTTTCGGTAGTAGAAGGAGACCTTGCCCTTGCCTTCTCACCGAGCGTTGTGCTATGGCATGTACGGAATACAACGATAACTGAACTCGAAAGAAGTCTGGCCCACAGCCCCCCCGATTTTAGCTTCATAGCGAGGGACCCCAAAAAAAAAAAAAAAAAAAAAAAATTACCCTTGCGGCTCTCCTGTCTCTTCGATCTCTGCTCGTTGGTTCACTCCCTCGAGCACATCACGATAAACTATGGAAGTAGTTAGGATTGTATTGTTCTCCATGACCGTTCGCAGGTGTCGGCAGCTCGTTGTCAACTTGGCCGAAGAGGTAGGCTCTCTTGAGGTTGTTGAGGCCGTTGAGGCCGTTGAATCACGCCGACGAGGAAACCCACTTTGCAAGTCGATTGATTCTCTTGTTTCTGTGGTAGCCTGTGTTAACTCCCCGCCTGCGTTGTGGGGTCATAAAATCACGCGCTAAACCGAAAGGGGCGAAGCTAACGTTAATGGGACCTCCCCTTGCCGTGCACTCGCAGCTGCAGCAGCAAGTTGCACTTCAGTTTCTCAGCCATTCACAGATTCGCAGTAGCGCTGGGCAACTTTCGAAAATCTTCATCCTCGGCGAGCATAATCACCGCTTTGTCCCTCCCGCCTCGACCATAGTCGCCATCTGCGCGATTTGTGCCATTTACCGTTGCCTCACGGGGGCCTTTTCTTTCCTTTGATACCCGCGTCGGTTGTGCTAGCTACGGGTGACTTGCGAACAACGGTCGCGCCTCGATTCTCGGCGTTCGCCAGTTACCGAGTCTAACTGTTAACAACATTAACAACACTCTCCTTTCCCTTCAACCTCCCAGCCCGCATCGACTCGACTCGTGCACGAATTGATTGGCGGAATGGCCTCTGTGAGTTCTTTTCCTCTTCAGTCTCTGCCGGCTCCACGGAGTGTCCGCCCGTCCTCTTCCCGGCTCGGTATCTTTCAGCCTCGTCGATTTTGCCAGACGAATCCATTCAGGTCGAAGCTGCTACCGTGCCTGACAAGCTTCCGACGGACGCAAGGACAAGTTATCGCGGACATTCGATGCTAATGCCTCACCAGCAACCTCGGCAGAACCCCTACAACCAGGGCTACATGCCCAACGGCGCAGCCCCCCCCCATCAGACCGCTCCGGTCCCTGGAGCCACTCCTCTGCTTCCGAACCATGGCCGCATCATTCAGACCGGGCCCATCAGAATTCTCTGCATCGCAGACGTGCGAGGTGCGAACATGCTTTGCGACAGTCCGGACTCTGCGCCGGTTTATTGACACGAGCGACACAGGCAACCTCCGCTCCCTTAACGAACTCGCCCGCTCGGCCCGCGCCGATTACATCATTCACACCGGCGATTTTGGTTTCTACGATGAGACATCCCTTGAGCGCATTGCTGAAAAGTAGGTCGGTATCGAAAGATTTCTTGCGAGGCTTGCTGACTCTCGTCGCAACAGGACCCTGAAGCATGTCGCGCAGTATTCCCCCTTGATTTCGGAAACCACGAAGAAAGCCATCGCACAAGGCGTTCAGGGTTCGGTCAAGTCGCGGTTTCCAGCAAGCGAGCTCCCCCTGTCAGAGCTTCCGCAGCTCCTCAGCGGCGAGCTGAAATTGGACGTACCCGTCTACACAGTATGGGGCGCTTGTGAGGACGTGCGGGTGCTGGAGAAGTTCCGATCAAAGGAGTACAAGGTACCCAATCTCTACATCATCGATGAGGCGCAGTCCATGCTGCTCGAGGTTGGCGGTGTGAAGCTCCGGCTTCTCGGCTTGGGCGGCGCGGTGGTCATGCACAAGCTGTTCGACAATGGCGAAGGCCGGACAACGATTGCCGGTGGCCAGGGAACAATGTGGACAACGTTGTTGCAGATGGGCGAACTCGTCGATACGGCGAACCGCGTCTACGATCCCACCGAAACCCGCATCTTCATCACGCACGCATCCCCGGCTCGCGAGGGCATCTTGAACCAACTCTCAGTGACCCTCAAGGCGGACTTTTCCATCTCGGCCGGCCTCCACTTTAGGTATGGAAGCTCGTACAACGAGTTCAGTGTCAATCCCACCCTGGACCATTACCGCGGCAAACTGGCGGCGTCCAAGGCGTCATTCAATGACGTATGGGAGACGGTCAAGGGTGAAGTCGAGCCGGCTATCAGCCAGGTCGAGGCCCAACAAACCTTGCTTAAGAATGCGTTGGCCGTTGTTGAGAAGATGCCCTCGACCGCAGCCGGCGGAAACCCCTTTGGCGGAGCGCCTGCCGGCCAATCGGCCGCGGCTCTCGGTCAGGTCGACGAAAGCGCCTTCAAGAACCTGTGGAACTTCAACCTTGCGGATGCTACCTTTGGCTGGCTTGTCCTGGAGATTCAGGATGGTCGAATTGGTACCGAGATGCGGGCTCAGGGATTCAACTTCTCGCACCGTGGAGCCAAACAACAGCCGAATGTGCAGCCCGCCCCGGGCCCCTCGGGCGCGGGTACGAGCCCAGCCGCCCCCACAGGTCCTTCTGCGCCGCCAGCAGCCACCCCTGCAGCTCAACCGAAAGCCCCCACTCCCGCCCAGCAGCCTAAACCCTCGGCTCCGACACCTGCTCCGGCCCAGAGCAAGCCTGCAACCCCCCAGCCCGCGCCGGCTACTTCCCCGGCACTCAAGGAACAGAAGGCGGCCCCGGCCGCTGCTAACGGCGCTGCCGCTTCGTCCGAAACAGCACCTGCTCCAGCGTCGAAGACCCCGGCAGACAATATTATTGGGCTCTTCATCATGAACGCTCAGAGTGATGAGCAAGTACGCGACCTGTTCGCTGAGGAGGACAAGGCCAAGATCGTGAAGATCGACCGGTGGGGCGCAAACAACAAGGTGGCGCAGTTCAAGACGACGGAAGACCGAGACGCTGCCATGGAGCGACTCCCGGATGAAGTCAAGAACCGCGCGCCCGGGCAGGAGGATCGCTCGAAGCCGCTCGTCAAGATCTTTTCACCGCCTCCGCGCCAGTTCTCACGCGGCGGTGCTGGTAACTGGGGCAGCAGCCGTGGTGGCAGGGACGGCGGTAACTCGCAAAGTGGCTACCGCAGCGCTGGTGGCGGAGGTGCTAGCGACAGCGAAGGTGCTGGACGCCGCGGTGGGCGTGGTGGCCGAGGCCGCGGTGGTGAGCGCGGACGGGGCAGAGGCCCGCGAGGTGGCGGCGCGAAGGGCGAGGGTGCTGGCTCTGCTCCATCGGCTGACTCTTAGGGGCCTCAGCCTGCAGTCAGAGTACTGCCCAAGACGGATGAGTGGTACCGACATGGTCGCTCAACGTCCGGATAAATTTTCTCATAGGGTTCCGTCCTGTCGCTGATAAACCCCTCCCCCCCCCCCCCCCCCCCCCGCCTCCCTCGAAGACGACCCGAAATCGAACTCCAGGACGACAAGAAAACTGCTCACATCGACCACCGCAGCCTCACAAGAAGCTTCTTTTCGGTGTGACGATATCCGACTTGCCTCCTAGCAGGTCAATCTTATTGTTTCACTTTTTTTTTTATCATTCGGAGCGGCGGAGCCTAGATGGATGAGGCTCGCTGCTTGTTTTATGGCTTCGAAGATAATAAACGGCGGCGGAGCGGGAGGAGGTTCGGGAGGAAAAAGAAGCGACAGGTCTCTGTGACTCTCTGGTTTTTTTTCTTGGACCTGCGTCGTTTGGGGGGAAGGAACCGGTTGATGGAGTTCTAAAGTTGCGTTGGTCGTTGGTTGTCTTGCTCCTTGCCCTCGTCCGTTCCGGTACACTCAGCAGCATACTTGCCTACGCTACAATCCCGAGAGCAGAGGAAATAACGGCAGCTTCAGCGAAGTAGCGGTAGCTTCTGCTTCTGCTAGGACGGTATGGTAGTTCGGATAGTGAATATTAGCATTGCTGGTGCCGGAGGGTTCTGATGTGCCTATATGATGGGTGCGGTTTTATTTTTATGGCATGCGTTTTCAATTCTCCACGAGTTCAATGATACCACGCCAGGAGCTAAGGTGCCTTGAATTTTATTAATTACAATCGATGCCCTGAATCAGAGAGCCGCCGCACTGTACCAAACGCTGGGTACTTCATTCCTGCCAACAGATGAACATTAACCGCGGTCTTTGCGGTGGGGAATGAGTGGCATGCCAAAGATCTAATCATGATATGGTACACTCAAGCATCGTACTGTACATGTTACATACATACAAGAACCGCGCCTCTCGTACATTCTTCTCGTCCCTTTAGGTTCTCAGCCCCGCCCCCCCCCCCCCCCCCCGCGGGCCCAACCCTCCTCTCCGCCTCCCCTTTCTTTCGAACCGGCTTGGTTTTGTTTATTATTGTTGATATCAAGTTATTTATTTTTCTTTTAATTGCCGGACCATTGAGGTAGACAAGTAGGAGATCAATCCCGGGGCTTCATGCCCTTATGAATGGCGGCCACGCCGCCGGTGAGGTCCTCGTAGCCTTCGCCGGCGACGACGAAGCCGGCGTCGACGATCATGTCGCGGAACTCGGTCTGGCTCGGGAAGCGCTCGATGCTCTCGACGAGGTACTGGTAGCTGTCGCGGTCGGCGGCGACGAGCTGGCCGATGAGGGGGATGGCGCGAAAGGACCACTCCTTGTACAGGCTGTTGAAGAGCGGGTGCTTGTCGGCCTTGCTGAACTCGAGACAGGCGAAGACGCCGCCGGGCTTGAGCACGCGGCGGGCCTCGCGCAGGGCGGCGGGGATGTTGCTGAAGTTGCGGATGCCGAAGGCGACCGTGTAGAGGTCGACGCTCGAATCCGGGATGGAGCCGGTCGCGGTGGCCGGGTCGAAGAAGGCCTGCTCGGGCTTCTGCGTCTGGCTGTCGTGCGTCGTCGGCTCCGAGGGGGACGGGTACGGGTGCAGCGGCCGGGTTCGGCTGAGGTCCTCGGCGTTGGCCTCGACAAAGGAGAGGGCCGCTCGCTGCGAGGCCGGGAGCTGGGCCGAGCGCTGCTTGCCCACCGTGAGCATGGCCCGGTTGATGTCCGACATGGTCACCCGCACGGACGGGTTGCCGTTGAGCACGTGGGCCGTGTGCAGCATGCGGAAGGCGATGTCGCCGGTGCCGCCGGCGACGTCGAGGATGTGTTGCGGCCCGCGGGGGTCCCCGTCGCTGGTGAGGGGGGAGAAGCCCGGGTTGAGGGAGGCGACAAAATGGTCTCTGCGGCCCATTGTCAGAAATAAGCTAATTTTTTTTTTTTTTTCCTTTTCTCTTCTTTAAGGGGAATTGAGAGGTGACGGCGATATTGGGGGAGGAGGGAACACGCACTTCCACACCCGGTGCCAACCAAAGGACATCAGATCATTCATGCGATCGTATGACTCGGCGACGCTCGTGAACACGCCGGCCACCCGCTCCCTCTTCTCGCCTTCCGTTACCGTCTGGAAGCCAAAGTGTGTTGGCCTGGACGGGTCGGGGATCGCATATTCGGGGGTTGCCGAGGACGGGGAGGAACTCGCGGCAAGGGAGGGAACGGTTGTCGAAAAGGGCCGTGTAAAATGTACTTGTTGGGCGGGGTGCGTGACGGCGTTCCGCACGGGACGGAGCGCCCTTCTGAGAGCTGTCCGGGCAGCCATGCTGAGCGAATTGACGGCACCGGCGCAGCTTCGGGACCGGATCTGGAAAGGCAGCTCGCGGGATCAGCTTATTGATGCAACGCGCGCGCTCGACTTCGGATGCGAAAAATCATCGGGTCGGCCCGGGAGGGTTTGTGGCTGTTTCCCCCTGTTACATGTGGCTCGTTCGACCCAATCGGGCGGTCCTCAACAGCAGCCCTGAATGCGGGGTAGCCCAAGCTGCCTAGTTGTGTGGGGGTTCACCGCAAACGGTGCTCATACCCATCATCCGGGGTTGGCTGTGGTGTTTCACGTACCTTTATTGATGTGCTTCGGCGTCTCGAGCTTTCTTTGGCTCTATCAAAGCACGGGAAACGCTGCGAACGTATTTAATGCCGACGACTCCGAGAAGCGCAGTGATGCTCAACACACAAAGCACGGCGATGACAATGCGGCCCTCGTCCGTCATCCTGTCGTGAGCGGATTGTTTTCCCGAGAATGTTGATGCGGCGGCAAGGTAGTTGTTGATCCAGATTTTGTTTTTACTTTGATGATTCGCGTGCAGCTGGTTGTTATTTTTCGAGAGCGGACCGTTGCACAGAAAGGCAGTCACCAAGGTCTGTGGTTACCACTATCTTCGGAAACTGCTTTCATCAGACGAAATTGGCCAGCTCACTGGCTTGGTTTATTTATCTAAACTCTCCTTTCCGCCCAGAAATTGCTCAAGCTCATACTCGTCAGGGTATCTCTCCAACTGGCTCTTCAGCTCCTTCATCTGCTGCTTCAGGTCCGGCGTCAGCTCTTCGTACACGTCCTCAAACATGGTCCTGAGTGGCGGCTTCTTCTCGCGCTCAGCCTCGGAGAAGGCCTTGAGCACATCCCGCCGGATGCTCTCGCGAGCCTCCTTCTCCTTATTCTCATCCCAGCAGCCCTTGGCCTCCATCCACTTGCGCAGCCTTGCAATCGGGTTGTCTCGCCGCTTCCAGTCCTCCACCTCCACCCTGGCGCGGTACGCAAACGAGTCATCCGACGTGCTGTGGTGGCTGACTCGGTATGTCATCGCCTCGATCAGGACCGGTCGGCCACCGTCCTGCAGCGCCAGCTCGCGCGCCTTCTTCGTCACCTCACGGACCGCCCAGAAGTCGTTGCCGTCCACGCGGATCGTCTCGATGCCGTAGCCGATGCCGCGGCTGGCGATCCCGTCGCCGCGATACTGCTCCAGCGTCGGCGTCGAGATGGCGTACCCGTTGTTGCGGCAGATAAAGATAACCGGGCAGGACCTCGTCGCGGCGATGTTGAGGGCTGCGTGGAAGTCACCCTCACTCGCCGCGCCCTCGCCAAAGTACGCCACTACCACCCGCGGCGGTGTGCTGGGGTCCTGCATCCGCTGGATCTTAAGCGCGTACGCCGCCCCAGAAGCCTGCGGGAGTTGCGTCGCGAGGGGCGAGGAGATGGTGTGCTGCGACGGGTTAGCATGGGCCTGCGGTCGTTACGGAGGGCAACCAAGGTGAACTGACAATATTCAACTCCCGGCTCCCGTAATGTACCGGCATGTTCCTGCCCTTTCCCGGGTCCTTGTGGTTCGCAAATAGCTGGTTCATGAAGTCGGCCAGCGCGAAGCCCCGCTGCTTGAACACGCCCTGCTCGCGGTACTGGCAGAACACGACATCGTCCTTGGTCAGCGCCGAGGCAGACCCCACCGATACGGCCTCCTCGCCGGCTGAAACCATGTAGAAGCTCAGCCGGCCCTGGCGCTGCGCTTCGAACATGATCACGTCCATGATGGACACGGTCAGCATGTCGCGATACAGCTTGATCACCTCCTCGTCGCTGAGGTCGGGCTTGAAGTCGGGGTCCACGACGACACCGTGTTGGTCGACTACCCGGTACGTCGGCAGTGCCGGGTAGTCCGCGGGCTGCTCGAAGCGCATCGTGTTGCTGAAGGCCGACTTGACCGCGCCGGGGAACATGACATGCTTCGAGTCAAGCCGCTGCGAGAGGGAGCTAGCATCTCGGCGGTGTTGTAGGCGTTGCTGGTGGTCCGCGAGCGCGCCCAAGGGAGGGGCGAGCAGCGGTGCCGGCCGCACAGAGGGACAGAGCCGAGCTCCTCCACGGCGCAAGAGGGGCCCGTGAGGGCGGGACAACCGGATTCCCTTCATCTTCGGAACGTAGCGAGCCTGAGTTGGACGAGGATGCCGAGGTGTGAGGTGGGAGAGGTCAAGATCTCGTCGCCGTTCCCATCAATTAAGAGGAAGTTGGGGAGCATATTGTCCCTCGAGATCCGGAAGAAGAGGGAGGAGGTCGGCTGGGGAGGATCCCATCTGGGGTAAACGACGTCACTTGTGCCGACGCAAGCCGTCGCATGCCCCCCAGTCTTGGCGCTCAGGGGTCTCCCCCAATCAACCTCAGGTACGGAGTACTGCTGCTGCAGAGTATTCGTCTCGTCCGCGCTTCGTGTGTACGCAGCACGCCAGCATACAGCGTGGTGTATGTATTGGTTCCGGAGTGGTGCATTCCGTACGGTGGCGTCCAGCAGCGCTTTGGCGATTTCAGACTCACCGGGGAACTGCGGCTTTCCTGTGTAAAGGGCTTTGGCAATCTCCCTTATCCAAAGGCTGAATAACCGAAATCTTGCCAGAGGCGTTAACCAAATAGCGCACCCAAACTAGTTAGAGGTCAAGACACAACTCTCCTGGTGTAGGAAGCTACCGGCATTCACATTATGATGATTACCAGGAACTTCTCTACAGTACCTATCCTTCTGGAAAGACGATATTCCGTACGCGGAAAGGTGCTCCGTAATTGGCAGCGGATGAGGTGCGCCAAGGAAAGCTTAACAGCGCTGGGGTTCCATGCAAATCCACGAAGGTACAGTATGTAATCCGTACATTACTGTACTGCTCGCAGTATGCAATACCATAGTAATCATAGTACGCAGTAATCTGTACTTAGCACTCGGTTGGTCGACCAGACCAGGTCGGTGGTTCGAACGAAAGAGTCTCGTCCATTGGTAGCCCTAGCCCTACAGATGAGCACTCATTCACGACGGAGTTTTGTAGTGTTTTGCTTTACGAAACATTGTGGCACAGTCCTGCTCCCTTGAAGTTAGTTAGGCACCATGGACCGCACAGTACGGGACGACGCATGCAAACTGTGGTTGCATTTGCCCCCGGCGAAAGGCGCGGGTCCACATATTCATCTCGACGCCATTTTGCAGGAATCCGCTGGCTTGGGATAACTAGTGCTAGTAGCAAACAAAGAGCAACCCACTGCTTTCTAATCTGGAAATGAGCTTCAGGGTAACCACGAGACTACCAAGGATCTATCAATCTTTTCCCACTAAGCTTTTCCGTGTAAACTTCGGCGGCCCCGATGTTGTCCTGCGACCGTGGAAGTTCGCGTCGGCGCTGTTCGACATCAAAACGGACCGCGAAGGTTATGTCTACTCGAGAGCTGAAGATGTAGACGCTGGGACTTATCTGGGTACGCTGAACTCATATTTTCATTCATTGCTATCGCGACTGAGTACCTAGACATCCTCTAACCCCAGTGCCGCAGGCCCAAATGGCGCCATCATGAGGCCGAACAGCCCCATGCTACACGCTGTCCTCACCAAGCACTGGATGCATAGGGACGAAGGTGCGGTCATTTATGAGATTGAGCAAGGTATTTCTCGGAGCATGTTCCATGACTTATAAGGCGACAACCGCAGCTGTACTGACGCTGTTAACATCAAAGGGACCGAGGTTACTCAAGGTCTGACGCTCGTTCACGAGCGCAGCGATGTTTTCTCCCTCCAACCAGATACAAGGATGCTTCTCTCAGGTACTGAAACTGTTACCCTGCCTACTTCCAGACACATACTCCCATTCCGTCCTGTCACACCCAGGCCGGCTTACTGACCCAAAAGTTTGGTCTACTCTTCCCAGAGTTCAACAAGGTGGTCACCCAGTTTCTGCAAACCAATGGAAGAGTCTACACCAAGAAGCAGTTCCTAGAGGCGTATCCGAGGCCTATCAAGATCGAAGGCGCACACATTGTCCGGAGTATCATCAACCCCGGGCAAAATAACGAAGCCGCCAAACGGTCGATCGAGCGTCCAAAGAAACGGTGGCGGAGAGACTATGAAGGACGGTATGCATTTGGGGCTTTCAAAGGGCCCAAGTTCTGAGTCCTTTTCCGACAAGCCTTCCAGAGGAGGACTGCTCTTTGCTCCGCTCTCAGCGATTTGTCTGTGGCAAGGGTTGTGGCGTGGAAATGTACAATTATATGTGCGTGGTCGGTGTTGCTGGCGTATCTCAAAGAGCTACTATCTGAATATTACCTACTTAAGAGATTTCTATGTTCGCATCAAGTTATTCCGGCAGAGAACCAACAATACCGTTTGAGAAAAGTGTTTTGCTCATGGTTGCCTTCCCCTCCGTCTGCACCAACTTCCTTCGACGTCACCCCTCACTCTATCCAGTCTCTTCATCCCCCTTCCGCTCAAATGTCCCGCTCTTCTGTCTTTAACTAGGAAGTTTGTTTCATCAATCCACCGTCTTGATACCGTCTGCTTGTGTTACAGGACTCGGCTGCCAGGGGTCAGATCTGACCGACCGACCCACTGGCAGCAGAGACTAACCTAGGTCATAATTTGTAACTTAGACTACTCTTGTTATAGTATTTGACTGTCTATAGGTCAAATCTGACTGACCTACCAACAGGGATGACGAGCTAGGGTTAACATGTATTTAGACAGCTTCTCTAAGTGCCTCTGGCACTTAGAATAATCAACGCTTTTATTACCTACTTTTACAGACTATAATAGTTAGTCTAGGAGTACCGCCTATAACGTAAATACCATTATAGTATTATACCTTTATAGCCTTTCTAAGCTATACTAATTATAGTTACTAAGCTATAGGAAGTAGTACCTACTACTAGTTCGAATCTATGATCTTGTTACTAATTACAAGCGTTCGAATGTTATAAGAGACTATTTACCTAGATAAGCGACTATATCCCTCTGCTTAAGTAAATGCCTAAATGGTTAGATATAACGGTAATAGTAACTCCATTAAGATCTAATAAATAAGCCTAAACTATAATAGGTATATTAGACCTACTACTTTATCATTAGGAACGCTTACTAGCGCTAGGTTTAGAGGCTTACTCTAATAGAACTTCGAATCCTTGAGTTAATAGTATCCTTTAAGGAGGCTAACTAGTATTTAGCTTATATATAAGACTTTAATAACTACCTAATTGACGAAGATTACCTAGAGTTATGGAATCTTAACAAGTATATATTAAAAGGACTTGTAAATCGCTTTATTAAGTATCTTCTCTAGCTTTTAGATTAGGTGCTTATTCTACTATTACTATTAGAAATAAGAGCTATATTAGAAGTATAAGTTTAGGAGGAATCCTAACTTAGGAGACCTTTAGAGACCTTAAAAATGCTAAGTCCTGATGGCCTAGTTTAATAATTTACTATATTACTAGAAATAGCCTTATAAAGGATAACTTTGCCTACCGGCCTATTAGATTTGTTAGAGATACTAAGGCCTAAGTTAAACTTAGTAGGTCTAAGTTAATAGAGTAATTAGGTATTAAGTAGACCTATTAGAATTATTTAAATTATAATTATAACTAATATACTAAGGGAGCTTTTAGAAAGGGAAGAACCTTAATAGGGGTCTTTTTAAACCCTTTAGCTAATAGCCTATCTAATAGAAGTATTACTAATGATAATGCTATTATTAAATAGTATTATAATAGTAAGATAGGTGCTATAGCCTAAGTCTTAGGTAATATTATTAATATAGTCTATATTAGCATTAGTAAGTATAATATAGTTTGTCTCCTAGCTATATACTACTTTGTTAATAGCTGTTAGTCCTAGGGAGAGCAAATGATTATAGCTAACTATAAGACCTTTCATAATATAGATAAGGATAATACTACTAAGATCTCCTACTTAGAGGCTAGATTTGCCTTTATTAGAGTCGATAGCAAGATAAAGGCCATGCTCTTTAGTATTATCACTAGCACTATAGTTACAGTTAACCTATATAAAGCTACTAAGGCCAAGATCTACTATATTACACTAACGCTATTTGTGACGAACCTAACTCAGACTTCTTCTAAAAGGGTTCAGACGAAGGTAGATTAAGCGGGACAAGCAGGCAGGTCGTCTAAGGGATTCGGTAAAGCCAAAGGGTTTATAACAACACTAGAGTTGTCTCTTACAGTAATTAGCAATGCTTGGTATGAGTATTGTGATTATAGGTTGCTATTACTAGTAAACTCTTAGAGTCTACCTAACGAGTGACTATCTATATATATATATAATCCTAGTGATTACTCCTAATTATAGTGATTGTAAGTAATCGTATAGTGGTGATTATCTTGATCGCTAGTGAGTATAGTAATCACTATACTTCCTATGTTGTAATTAGTCCTTTCGTTCTTTTGACTTGATTAGCCTATTTGTACCGGTGGCTTAGGCGGCATCTATATATATATTTCTATAATACGATGCCCTCCCTCTAAGGCTTTCAACCTAAAAGCCCTCTTTAGGTCGTTTTAAATAGCGCTAACATCCCTTATATTCCTTATATATATTTTTCTCCTTAGCCTCTTATTACCCTTTATACTATTAATTATACTATCTAACGTATATAGATCCCTAGCGTCTATTCGTTATAAGCGTTTAGCTTAGTTTATTTCTAATTACGGGTTTATAGTAATAGTATATTCCTATTACGTAGAGTATAACTAAGTATATAAAATGATTAAAAAATCTCGTCGCTATAAGGCTTACGTACGTTAGGGTCGTGCTTATAATGGTTCTAGCGTTCTAGTTTCTTCTTATAAGTTCCTATTTTCTTACGAGGGTACGTCTCTAATCGCAATATAGTAGATCGTATTATACGTAAGTAACGTCGTTTAAAGGCTAAAGAGAAAGAGGCTAAAGCCTTGCTATAAGAATATTAACGTAAAGCTTCTAAGGCGTTAGCCCGTCTAACTCGGGTTCGTAAACAACGAGAGTTCCTGGTAGAGAAGGGAGCAGACATAGTTATATAGGATTTGTTAAATCTAGACAAATTAGAGGTAGTAGAATAGCAGGAATTGGGGGCTGTTATATAACTTAACGGTGGCGTCGACGTTATTAACTAGAGCGTTATTTTCGGTTCTGTCCTAGGTTTGCCTTTAGCCAATCTAGGTTCTACTAATAGAACTATTCTAGTTTCTTAGGGTAGTTTAAGTTCTTAACTAATTTCTATAAGTTATCTTCTAATCCAAAATTAAGCTATTTAACTAGATATTGTAGTTTCCTGTTAATAATACATAAATCTAGAATTTCTTCGACGTCCTATTTTTCTTCCTTATCTTCTACTTCGATATATATAGCAACTTTAGCGTTTTTCGGTACTAGTTTGAGAAGCGAAATATGAAAAACATCTATCTATAGTTATATAGATAATGGTAACAATAGTTAGTAGTTAGATATCGAAATTCGTTCTTTAATAATAAAAGGTCTGACCTTTTTAAAGTCTAGCTTCGTGTTTAGTCGTTTGGTTTATAGGTTTTGTATAATTAAGTAGACTTTGTCTCCCCTCTCTAGGTAAGGTCCCTCGAGCCTATATTTGTTATAGTAGTTCTTTATTCTAGTCTTGATAAACTCAAGTTCCTTTTTAAGCTTCTTATATAGTATATACATTTGTTCCGCTTTGACTACTACTCTCGGCACTATAACCTCTAATCTTTGCCTAAGGTCTACTTTATATCTATAGTTTACGAAGAATAGTATGACTTTAGTCATTTCCGTTAGTATTATATCATAAGCGAGTTATACTATTAGTAATAGTATAACTTAGTTATCTTGCTAGTAGTTGATGTAAGAATAGAGGTACCATTTAATAACTTGGTTTAGTTACTCTATTTGTCCATTAGTCTACGGGTAATATGCTATTAATAGCTTACTATTAATGCCTAATCGTTATATTAACGCTTGCCAGAACTTTGATACGAACTTAGTATCTCTGTCGGTAATCTATTCTTACGGCCAAGTATATACTAATATAACTTGCTAATAGATTACGTCTACTAGCTATTTAGCTATCTAGGACTCCTTATAGAGAAAGAAATATACCTATTTAGTTAGGTAATCTACTATAATAAGAATACTATTATAGATTATTCCTATAGCTATATCCTTAGATTCCAGTAGCTTCGTAATAAAGTCTATTATAACCAAGCTCTATAGTTTGTCAGCTATTAGTAGTAGCTAAAGTAGCCTATACGGCTTATATCATACCGTTTTGCTTCGATTACAAATGTTATAGTTCTGTATAACTTCCTTAGCTCGTGCCGTTAACTATAGAAAGTCATAGTGTTTCTTAACTTATACGACAGTCTTTATAACTCCTTTATATCCTCCGAGTTTCGACTTGTAAAGTTCTTAAATCATCTATAGCTATTAATCCCTATCGTAAATATATACTTTGCCTCGGTACTAGAGTTTCCTATCTTTTTCTTCTACTCTATTAGGTACTAGTAGTCCAGGTGCTACTTAATACTATACCTTATTAATCCTTTCTTCTCGAAAGATTATATAGCATTCTAGGAACAAGTCAAGTAGATTATCTTCTATAGGTATTTACGTTTTATAATATAGCGTTCCGTCTATTCGTTCCTTAAATAACGGTAGTATTGTTTCTGTTCGTCCTTCTATATAATCCGTTCGTCGGCTTAAGATGTCTATTTATATGTTCTCTTTGCCCTTCTTATAGTAGATCTCAAAGTTAAATTCCGTAAGGAATTCTACCTATCGTATTTATCGTCTATTAAGCTTCTTTGTCGTCATAAAGTATCGTAAATTCTTATAATCTATATATACTTATACTAGTTTAATCATACCGCTAAGGTATAGTCGTTATTCCTTAAAAGCTTCGATAATTATAAGTAGTTCCTTGTTATAGATTAGATAATTAAGACGTAGTCTATCGAGCTTCTTTAAAAAGAAAGCTATAGAATATAGCTTTCCTTGTTCGTCTCGTTATCCTAATTATCCTCCGATAGCATAGTCTAAAGCGTCTATTTCTATCTTAAATAGCTTCTTAGGATCTAATAATACTAGTACTAGATCTTTGGTAATAGCATCGCGGATCTACGTAAATGCTTGCTTATGCTATTCTTCCTATTAGAATTTAACGTTCTTCCTAGTAAGTTCGTATAAAGGTCGTACGATCGCTCTAAAGTTCCTAATGAATATTCGATAGAAGTTTACAAATCCGATAAAGCTTTGTATTTCCATGACTAACGTTAGTCGTAGCTACTCCTTAATGGCTTTGACCTTTGAAGGTTCTATCTGGATTTGTCCTAGGGATATTTCGTATCCTAGAAACACCGTTTTCCTAATATAGAATTTGCTCTTTTCCTTGTTAACTAATAGTTTATATATATATAGCGTGTCTAGTATTACTTTTATATACTTCTAATATTTATCTATTATCTTAGAGAAGATAAGTATATTGTCGAGATAATATACTATAAATTTATCGAGAAAGGGTTAGATAGCTTAATTAATTAGGGCTTAGAATGTTACTAGCGTGTTTATAAATCTAAATAGCATGACAAGGTACTTATAATAGCTATAGGGTATCCTAAAGGCCGTTTTCTACTTATTGCCTTCTTTAATCTATATATAGTTATAGGCTAATAGTAAGTCAAGACGTATGAAATATTAGGCTCCTACTAACTAATCTTAGAGCCGTAAGATTAGTAGTAATAGGTATTAGTTCTTTATAGTCTATTCGTTAAGTTACTAATAGTCGATATATAATTATAGCTTTCTGTCTTTCTTAGGTATAAATAGGATTAGGTAGCCTACTAGCGATATTAATAGGCAGATATATCCCCTTCGAAGGTTCTCCTCTCAATATCGCTTAAGTTCTTTATTCTATGTCTAGCTTGTATAGTAAATCTTAAAGAACTTTAGTCGTGCTCCTTCCTTAAGCTTGATCTCGTGATCCTATAGGCCGTGTTCTAGTAATCCTTCTAGATGCTTCGGTTTAAATGCTAGGTATCCTTTATATTCTTTTGGTACTTTCTTAGTCTCGTCTTGTCTCTTGGTTTTCTAATAGTATACGAACTTGGTTCTATCTATAGCAATGCTAGCGATTTCTCCTATCTTAACCTACTGCTCTAGTTACAATGCTTTATATTTATTAATAGAGAGAATAGCTATTGACGGTTCGGTTTGTTTCTTCTATTATGATATTAATATCATTATACTACCTCTTCTAGAGTTTATAGTAGTCTACCTACTACTATCTATCTCTTATAGTAGATCTATAGAATATGCCTTCCCTTAAGTATCATCTACTTATAATCCTTATATACTCTCTATCTTGCTAGTCAAATATAACTCTATTTAGGGTCATAGGTAGCTATTATTCTTCTAACTAATGTCCGGGTTATAATCTTTATATTATAGTAACCCTAATATTATATCTTTGTTATTACTTATATCTATAATGCTAAATACGACTACTATAGTCTTCCTTACCATAGTAATATTAATCGGTTTAGTCTCCCTACGTACCTATTATATTAGAAATGGCCCTTTGACTATGCTATACTTCCGCTTTATTCTCTAGGGTATTTGTAGCTAATTTACAAGTGTCGGCAAAATCAGGTTTATCTCTACTCTACTATCTACTAGTACGAGCATTTTATACTGTTTCCATTATACTATTATCTATAGTCGCTTATCTTACCGCCGTCGTCTAAAGATTACGGCAATTTCCTATGTTTCTGCCGGGCAATCTCGATATAGTAGTCTCTTACGCTAGTTCCTCCTATATCACACTACTACTTACCGTTACACAGGTGTTGATAGTTTCCAGGCCCCTCGAAGGGCCCTAACCCGTTTCCTAGGTCAGTGCTAATCTCTTTAGTTATTTAGCTAATAGTAGCTTTGTCGATTATACTTATTTCTATAAGCCATTAAGTGCTTACGGCTTCCTACTATTAAGTCTATTCTGCTTTCTATTATACGTGCTATAGCTTTATCTAAAGCTCCCGAATTTGCGATTTCTTTTCGTCTATATAATAAAGATAATCGTTACTCTAGTATAAGTCCTATATATCTTGTCCTATTCTGTAGTGCTTAGGCTAGGCTCGTTTTGGAACTACTATAATGCCTTCTAGACTCCAAGCTTCGATTTTCTAGAGCAATTCGGCCGCTCTATTTCTTACGTTATAGACCTATTCCATAGGGTAGAGGCTTCTATTCTTATTTCCTTATTAGGTCGGCTAGTAATTATTTTCGAATTTATCATGGAAGTAATATTAGCATTCGTATACTATACACTAGAACTAGGGCACTTGCGTATATGCCTTATATCGCGGGTATAGTTACGTAACGTCGCCTAGGAGGTATTAGAATTCTTTCCCGAATCCTTCCTATTATATGTAGACTATAGGTACTCTAATGCTAAAGTAGGAGTATTTCTTCTAGTAGCTTTCCTATATACGCTCGTCTTTTCCGTAGTTCGTATATATAAACTAGTATTCTAGGTTCTATATATTATTACTAAGTTACTAGTTATCAAGGTACTTAGCATAGCTATCAAGCCTATTATATATTATAGGCTATTCTCCTTTAATAGTTTCTATAATATATTAGAGTTCCCTTATTTTATCCCTTATCTTATCGCTCTACTAGGCAAGTCAAGTCAAGCGTCTATCCCGTTTACGTAGCTCTGTATTAAGTTAGAAAACTTCATTATAGTACTATTCGATTTATTCCTAGAGGAATAGAACATTAGGTCCGGGTCTTTCGATTCCTTAGGTATTAGTCATTTACGATCTATCCTACCTCTATATAACTATAAAACCCTACTACCTCAAGGCTGAAAGAATCGAAATTGGCAGTATATACTCTCTTGCCATATCTTATTTGGCAAGACCTATTTCTAGGTCTATAGTAACTAGTTCGGAGTACGGTACTTATTCGTCTTTACTATTACCGTCGTGTCCGAGACTATCCGTGTTACTACCCCTATCTTCGTAGCTCGTAGCCGCTACTTCGATAACGTCCTTAGTAGTTTCGTCGATGACTGTAATTTCCTTTTTAGGGATTGTCTTCTACTCTTTCTTCGGGCTTCAACATTCTTGCTTATAATGCCCTTTCTTTCTATAGTTATAGTAGGTAATATTAGACTTGTCTTTAGTCGTCTTCTTCTAGTCTTGCTTCCATGCTATATCTATATCTATAGCTCTAGGGTATATCTTATATAAGGTATTAATATATGCTCGCTTTTTCTTATTATTAGCCTTAATTGTAGTTCTATTTATTTAACCTCGTTTTTACTACTCCTATATATAGAGTTAATTATTAATTTTAATGGCCTATATAATATATTTATCTAGGGTCTTAGGCCGATTATACTTATATAGCTTGTCTTTAACCTTTTTCTTTAAGCTATTATAAAACAATTATATTAATACCTTATTATTAAGCTAAGACTTAAGTATATCCTATCTAAACTATATAATATAGGAGGCTACTAACTTAGTCTATTAGAGATTAGCAAGTCTTTCTTATATATAAATCTTCTTATCTTTATTACCAAAAACCTTTTAAAGCTCTTCTTCGAAGCGGTCGTAAGATCGAAAGACTACCTATATAAATGCGTCTTAGTTATCTTTGTCTTCCTTAGTAAGGTAGTCGTTCTATATAGGCTTAAACTATCTAAATGCCTTACCCTCTAGTCTTATAGCTATATAGAGGACTTTGGCTTTATCGTCCGGAAACTTATCATCATTAAGCCGGAAGTAGGATCAGAGGTTTATTAGGAATCCTATAAGATCCTCCTTAGTTCCTCCGTATTTGCTAGGTAGTTTAATCTTAATATAGCTTACTTTAGTAGTCTCGAGTGCCTTAATTTTAGTATAGGCCTCGTTAATTAACTTCTACAAGTGCTTTTTACCGTTCTCGAGTTCCTTAATTCGGGCTTAAGTAGCTTTGTCTCTCTAGTCTAACTCCTAGATCTGCTACTAGAGTTAACCAAGCTAAGCGAGCAGCTGTTCGGCTGTAACGTTAGTAGCTATATCGATATCGAGGTCGAAGTCACCTCCATTCTAAACTATAACAGAACAAAGGGAGTAATAGCAACGTATAACGAACCTAACTTAGACTTCTTCTAAAAGGGTTTAGATGAAGGTAGATTAAACGGGACAAGTAATCAGGTCGTCTAAGGGATTTAGTAAAGCCAAAGGGTTTATAACAATACTAGAGTTGCCTCTTATAGTAATTAGCAATACTTGGTATAAGTACCATAATTGTAGGTTACTATTACTAGTGAACTCTTAGAGTCTATCTAATGAGTGACTATCTATATATATATATAATCTTAGTGATTACTCCTAATTACGGTGATCGTGAGTGATCGTATGGTGGTGATCACCCTGATTGCTGGTGAGCGTAGTGATCACTATGCTTCCTATGTTATAATTGGTCCTTTCGTTCCTTCGACTTGATTAGCCTATTTGTGCTAGTGGCTTAGGTGGTATCTGTATATATATTTCTGTAATACTATTCTTTACTAGGCACTATAAGACCTTAAACCTATAAGGAGGATTCTAGCCTCGTGCTATTAATAGTAA
The DNA here is from genome assembly GCF_000226095.1 of Thermothelomyces thermophilus ATCC 42464. Lineage (NCBI taxonomy): Eukaryota > Fungi > Ascomycota > Sordariomycetes > Sordariales > Chaetomiaceae > Thermothelomyces > Thermothelomyces thermophilus. The sequence continues at coordinate 1,653,552 of NC_016475.1, forward strand.
TATGGCATATAAAATAGAAGGTAGCTATATAGTTATATATAGCTAATATATTAGTATAATTAGATAGATACTAATTAACCTATATAAGGTACGTAAGTATAAAGAACTAGCTACTAGTAGCCTTAACAAACTAATAGACTAAGAATCTAGGCCGACCTTACTATCGTTAATCAAGGTTACTATTACTAAAGTATAGGATATAGTGAATAAGAGGAGGCTGCTAATGCCCCTAACTATATACTAGGCAATTCTAACGCTCGAGCCTACTAACCTCCTATCCTATAAATTAGATATAGCTTAGCTAGAGTAGAACTACTAGAACTCTAGCTCTACTAACGCCACTACCTAGAATATAACTATATACCTATATATACCTACTAGCCTACCTATAACTATATAATAAGACACTAAGCACTATAACGATAAGAGTATATCGGTCGTTACTAAAACTATAGCTACTACTATTACTGCTCTAATATTCTAAGCCTTGCTATAGCTAGATCCGACACTCTACCTACCTAAGCCTATACCCTAGCCTATCATACTAACCAGGCATACTTAGCATAAGGCACCTACTAGTAGGTTTATCTATAGGAGTAAGAGAGACCCTGATAACGACAAAGAGGCTAAGTTATAGGCTAGATTTAATAATGCCTATATTATCTTCGATAGCCTTAAGGAGGCAGAAAATACCCTTATAGGTATAGAGTTTAACCCCTTTACCAATACTAGGGTCATCAAGTCCGGCCTACTATACCTATCTATAAGTACATTAATTAGGCCTATTAAGGATTGCCTTACCTATACTTGCTAGGAGTGTTATAATGATAAGGATATACTTATTTAGACCTATTACTAGATCTACTATTACTATAAAAAGGCTAGTAGTAATTCCTTTAGAGCTAACCTAGCTATATATAGCCTTAAAAAGAAACTAAAGACTATATATAAGATATATTATACTACTAGTATAGTGCCTACTAGTATATCTAAGCCTAAGGAACTATTAATAGTCTATATCTATATACCTAAAGGAGATACTAACACTTTAATTAATAGCTACCTATTTAAGCTTAGCTACCTATACTATAGCTTACCTAGTTACTAAACTATATAGCCTATACCTATATAAATTATTATCACCTAGAGTATAGCTAAAGATAATAAGAATAATAAAGACTTTACTAAGCATTAATAATTAGCTATTAAGGCTAACCTTTTTAGGCTAGCTTAGACTATAGTTTAAAGGTAGGATAAGGCTATTAATAGCATTACTAAGGCCCTTAACTGGGTCAAGGAAGAGCTTAAATAACTATAAGAGACTTTAATAGCTATAAATAATAACTATATAACTACCTTTAACTAGAAGAAGGGTATAGATAAGAAGCTATAGCAGCTTAAAGGTATAATTACCTAGCTTAGCAAGCATACTATATTAGCTACTATATTATAAAGGGCTCTTAGAGCCTAGGTACTTATAACTTAGCTACTACTAGTAGCTACTACAAGGGCCGGTGCCCCTCCTAGCTCGATCGCCTACCTAGTCATATACCTACTACCTATAACTACTAGCTAGAAACGCCTATAGCCAGAGACGCCTATATAAGAGAGCCCTTTATATAAAAGGGCTATTAGTATATTTTATAGTAGCTATACCCTGGCTAGGGATATATAGGCTAGGGCTAGGACTCTTATATACCTATAGTAAGAGCGTCTATCGGCTCTGTCTACATTCCTGGACAACCTAGGCCTAGCTAATAATAAGAAGGACTAATAGGTAAGTAGATAGATATAACTATAGGATAGAAGAATAAGAATAATTATAAAGATTATTACCATGAAATGGCTAATATATTTACTAAGTTATAATAGGTCGTTATTTTCTTTTTCGAACCCCTAGTACTTATTATAATATTTAACTATCTATAGGTTAAATCTAACTAACCTACTAATAGGGATAATAAGCCAAGGTCAATATTAGACTAAGGCTAGGAGTTCTTAATATAACTAGAGGAGGCATAGGGTACAGTTTTGTTTTTCCGGTTCCGTTAAGCTTTGCTATATACAATAGGCATAAATAGGGGTTACCTATCTGGAGGAGCACTAGACGGAGAGATAAGAATAACAAATAGCTTTCAATACTCATTTACTTTAATAGATTAGAGTAACAGGATATAATTCTTCTTTCTTTCGTAAGTTAGGATTATCCTTTTCTACGTAAGTAGGCTCTTCTACGTCTGTCTAAAGGGATATTGCTATCGCTACCTTTACCTCTATTCTTATTACTATCTAGATAGTCAGACTTGCCTACTATGACTACAAATACTTAAATACCCTAGACATTTTAAGCCGAAGCTCCTCCCTATCTAACTAGATAGAGGTTTAGTTCTAGAGATATTAAGTAATGCCCTAGAGGGTTAGTATTAGCTTATATTTTTAGGGGCTTAATTAGAGAAGAGCTTAGCTCTAAGTCTAAACTAGACTACCGGACTTCGAGTGTAGTAGGATGGTAACATTTGCGATAGAAGAGCGAAGATATACGTATAGAGGGATATATAGTAAAATTATTAGGAAAGTGAGAAGAGCAAATATAAGTGCCAAGAGATTGGTATATCTAGTAGTAAGCTAGGGAACTACTCTTGCCCTAATATAATAATACCACTAGTAGAGACGGTAGGAATCGTAGGACGATAAGTTTAAAAAAGTTTGATGTCTGTCTAGAGGGATAGAAACTCTAAAATGCAGATTAGTGACGCTAGAACTATTTAGGATTCGGAAACGAGATTTTGGAGTTATATAAATATAGGAGGAGAGCTTCATAGCCATCCTAGCCCTAGTTACCTTAGTATTAGCGCTTGCTAGTAAAGGCGTATCTATCTATATACTACTACTCTTTAGCGATCTAGTGTAGATTTGTCTTATTATTTTAGGAGTTCTAACTTTAGGGGTTAGAGTACTATTATTATAGGGTATCCCCTATTAGAAGGTTTAAGAATAGCTTTACTAGGTATACTTTAAAGGAATAAAAGCGGTAGACTAAGTTTACATTTGATCTTACTAGTTATAGGAAGACTTAAAAGAAAGGAAGAAGGCTTCCTAGATTAGCTACTTAGATAAAAGAGTCATCTTTAAGGAAGTTACCTAAATAGGAAGGTATAATTAAGGATAATAACCTTAGGTATTACTCTTCTTATTAGTTTAGTAAATACCTTAATCGGAATCGCTACTCTTAATGCCTCTTATATCTAGGTATACCGAAACCTTATTAGGAAGAACGCTATTAGAATCGCCCTAATTACTAGAGTTTAGAAACCTTACTTTAGACTTAGAAGTTAAACGTTATACTTAAGTAAATATTATAGTAGACAGACTTACTAAAGTTATTTAGGTTATATTCTCTTTACTAATAAATAAGGGATTACCTAGTCTCTTCTTTAGTTATAACGCTACTAAGTACCTTAAGCGTTTTATAAAGGTATATAAGATCTTTAGTAGAGATAATAGTAATAAGATCTCTTACTTTAAGTAATAGTATATAGACGACCTTTAGGAAATCCTAGACTAGTAGCTAGAGTCGAAGAAGAAGGACTAGGCTACTTTCGAAGTTACTATTAAGGAACGTTAGAAGTAGAACGACTCTTACTAGGAAACCTTTACTTAGAAGTTAGAGTATCTCTTAGATTCCTAGTATACGGATTTGGCTAAGTCTATCTATAACTACCTAGAGTATGTTAACGTCCTGCTTATCTAAGTGCCAAAGAAAAAGAAAGCGGTCTACTAGTCGTTAGCTATCTAGAAGATATAGGATAGATTTCTCCCTACTCTCTAGACTAGTCTTTAGGTCTATAAGAAGGGCGACTTACAGGTTAATAATATAGAGTAGGAAGACTTCTATAACTTTATATAGAAGTACCTATATAAGGGAGTTAATATTAGGTTAGTATATTATAAGCTAGATCTAAAAGGAGGCAAGGTTAAACTATAGGTAAGCTAACCTATTAAGAAAAGTCCTTTGGCTCCCTAGGTATAAGAAAGTCCTTTAGGTTTATCTGCCTAGAGAGATACTACCTTCGATAAGATTGTCGATAAGCTTATAGATGCCTTATATAAGCTTCGGATTAATAAGGGCAAAGTTAGCTATAAATCCTTAGATAGAGGTAGGCATTCCTATAACCGGACGGACGACCTAAGTGACGATAAGATTAAGGAGATTTGGACCTACCTATCGGCTATTTAAAAGTCTTAGTAGAAGAAGAAGAGTAGTAGGTTCTGGCTAAGTTCGACTTTAGCTATACCTTATAGCTATTACTACTATAGTAACTAGATATACTTTGCCTATAGGTATCTAGTCCTAGTAGAGGATATCTATAATAGTCTTATCTATTGGCTTAGTTTTAAGTAGATCTTAGGTAAGAGAGATTTTAGTCTTCCAGAAAGCTAGTAAATCGAAATCCTTAGTAAGGATATAGCTATTATAGCTAATTAAAGGATCTAGTAATATATCATTTACGCTTATACCTCTCTTTAGCTAGATCTTCCTAGCTAAAAGCTATATTAATAGTTGATAGAGAGCTACTAAAAGGAATATAATTAGGACTACTATCTAGACCTAAATCTTATTACTAATAAGGCCTTCCTTTAGTATATTAAAGGTTTATACCTATTAGAAGTGATTATAACCTCCTTTAATCGTCTTACTAATACTAAAAAAGTCTCCCCAGAGTTAATCTATAATTATACTAAGGCTAGGGAGATTAATTTTTAGATAGACCGTAAGTAAGGTAGATATACTCTTATCTAACAGGTAAAATGGACAACGTCTCGGACAGACGACCCTGTTTTTGCTACTAACTATAAGGGCTTACCAGTAGACATATTATAGTCTGATTAGATAGCGACACAAGCTTTTAATACTATTAAGTCAGAGGTTAATAGTAAAGATATTTCTAATAGGGATAGCGATATAGTAACTATAATATAGAGCACTACCCCTATAAAGCGCTATTTTATAGAAACGGAAGATAAGCTAATATAGGATTCTATCTAGTAAGAGGGGACTAATAAAGTAAAGACTATTTAACTATTAAAAAGGAATATAAAAGTAAAAGAAGCTAAACCTCTAACTATAAGCTAAGGAGTTATAGCTATTATGAAGAGGACGACTAACCCTACTAGCAAAGGAGCTCTCTCCCTAGTTAGATAGAAATAAACCATTTGCTTTAGGGAATTAAAGAAATTAACTAAGGAGAATATAGCCTATAATATACTCTATTTAGTTAATAAGGCTCTTTAAGTAAAGATACTTATTATTAATAAGGTCTTAAGGATCTCCCTAACATTTAAGAACATACTAATTACTTTCCTTAAGTAAGATTATAAGAGTCCTTAGAAGGTAATCGAGTATAAGGGCTTGGCTATTCCCTTCCCTAATAAGCCGGCTTTATAAGCAAGAGGGAGAGCGCTATAAGAGGTTAAGATATATCTTAGCTATCTAGGTAGATAGAATAGCATCAAAGGAGAAGAGTCTATAATTATAGTTCCGGCATTTCTAGAGGTTACTAGTAATAGCTAGTAGGCCGTTATAATAGATAGGTTCTAGAGTAACTACCTTACTAGATAGTAAGACTAGCTAGACTTATAAGAGATTAAAATATCCTTCTAGGCTCTAATCTATATACTCTCTACTAGCTAGAAAATCTAGATAGGTATACTTATATAGATATATATACTACTAATACTTTATTATAACTTTAAGGACCTAATAGGTAAGAAGGTATTTACTCTAATTAATACTAGATCTAAGTATAATATAATTACCCTTAGCCTAGTATAGAAATACTATTTCCCTATATAGACGATAATAGTAATCTCCTAGGGTCTTTATAATAGTAGGCCGTTTAGTAGGGAAACGGTTAATATAATTATCTTAGGGGCTATCTCGATCTATAAGCATTTCTTCATTTTAGATAGAGATACTAGTAATTACTAAATCTTGCTGGGTATACCATTTATCTATAATATAAGCCTAACATTTAGCTATAAAGCTAGCTATCTAGTTATAGTAAATATTATCGCTAGGAATAAATTAATTAAAGCGTCGGTTGTCTCAAATATTATAGCTAAAACGATATTCGAAAGAAAATATTAACTTATAAGGGACGAACTTTAATACCTAGTTATAACGACTATCGCTACCCCTACGTTTGCTAATATTTAGGACGGTAAAATTCTACTTAGATTTCTTAATAATTAGGCTAATAAAGCCATTTTTAATATAATACTAAGGATTTCTTGCCTACCTCTTATCGATACGCTTATCAAAGTTTCGATATTTTGTATTACTAGATAGAACACTTTAAAACGGAGATACTAGGAAATAAAGGGCGAAACGGAGGAGCCTAGCCGTCTAAATAGACAGAAAACGCTTAGGAAACTTACATTAGAGGTTAGAAAGGAGTTATAGAAGGTATAGAGGTTTACTATATAGAAGTCTATAGCTAGAAAGGTTTACCCTATAGATATAGCTATTAGCGATAGTTTAATACCTAACGGTGACCCTAACTAGCAGGAACAATATCTAGGGGAAGTTACTAAGAAGATAAAGTTTAGGTTAGAGTAAGATAGCCTTATTACGCTACGGTTTTCGGACCTAAAGCCTAGGACACGGCTTATAGCTAAGCGGCTTAATATGTTACTTATATCTATAGGAAGCTTTTTATCTAACTAGAAGAAGGAACTTTTTATATAGGTTCTATAGAATAAGGAGGCTACCCTAATATAGGATTTTACTAAATGTAGATAGATTTACCCTAATATTATTCCCCTTTAGGTTATCTAGACTATCCTTTATATAACGTGGTAATTAAAGAGCATCCCTATCCCGAAGTTATTAATACCAAAGGTTATTAACCTCCTAAAGTAGCAGATCTAGTATAGGATCATCGAGCCTAGCTATAGGAGCTACCGTAATGACTAGTTCCTGGTCCTTAAGAAGGATAGTAGTCTCCGGCTAATTAATGACGCCTAGAAAGCTAACGCTATAACTATATAGGACGTATTCGTATTACCGGCTATAGAGGAATTTAGTAAAGACTTTAGGAGTTATAAAGTTATCTCCCTCTTAGACCTGTTTTCTAGGTATAACTAAGTCAGCCTTAATAAAAGGAGCTAGGATCTTACTACCTTTTAAACGCCTATCGGCCTCTTTCGGATGTATACCCTCCCTATATGCAGAACGAACTCTATTACCTAGTTTCAATAAGCAATGACCTAGATCTTCTAGAACCTAATTCTGGATATCTGCTACATTTATCTATATAATATCTATATAAAGGGGCTATAGTCCAATTATAATAGGGAAGAAGTTACCCCTAGGTTATAGACGTTCGTGGTTAAACACCTCTAAAACGTTAATATAGTTTTCCTAAATACTAAGCTTGCTAGAGCTACTATCGTAGCTAGGAAATCCTAGTAGTACTGTCTATAAGTAGTGTTACTTGGCTACCTCTATATATCTAAAGGGCGACTACCTAATAATGCTAAAGTTACGAAAATCCTTAAGTAGACTTCCTACTTAGATTTAAAGGATATTTATACCTTCCTAGGGATCGTTAGCTACTACCGGATCTAGATAGAGCACTTTACTACTATTACTTGGCTACTATACGACCTAATAAAGAAGAATACCTGTTAGGAATAAGGCCTTGCTTAATAATAGGCTATAAAGGAACTCTAAACCTAGATAACTACTACCCTAGTCCTTATACCGCTTGTTTTCGATGACCCTAGGTATAGTTAGATATACCTAATGACCGATATAAGTCTTTTCGGTCAAGGAGGAGTTATTAAACAAGTTAGGCCTAATAAGAAGAGGTATCTATACTAATTTAAGAGTAGAATATAGTCTAAGGTAGAGAAATGGTACGACCTTACTAAATAGAAGCTCTATAAACTGCTTTTCCTATTAAAGAATTTCTAATAGTACCTCTTCAATATTTACTTTATTATGAAACTAGACGCTTTTATCTTAGTTTACTGGTTAAATAGTATAGCTAGTAATATATCTAGAGCCTTAATAATATAATAGATCGTATAGATTTGGCTATTTGACTTTAAGATTAAATACATTCTAGGTTCTAAAAATGCTATTATTAATAGGCTTTTACGGAAGCTTCCTAGTCTGTCTAACCAGATAGAGAAAGCAAATAAAGAGGATATTAATAATTAGGTTGACATATAAATCTATATTAACCGTATCACTAATCCTCCTAAACCTATAAACCTAAACCTTAAAGAAGGGTACTCCGAACACTCTAGAGCCATTATATAGTACTTGGCTATTTTATGTCACGGATAAGCACATGGGCGGCCTGGCAGGCTGTAGCTAGGACATGGGACATTCCGACAGCCAATCACTCGACGGACCAATCAGAAGATTATCACCGCCAAGACTAAGGTCTTCACTAGTGATAATAACATATCACCGTCGACAACGCAGAATCACAAAGTAAAAGGAGAAGTAATACTAGTGATAACTATTAAAGAAGGACAGACCATTATATATATATAGCTAGCCAGTCACTCGTTATAGTAGACTCTAGGAGTTTACTAGTAATAACAATCATAATTACAGTACTCATACCGAGCATTGTTAATTACTATAAGAGATAACCCTAAGTGTTGTTATAAACCCTTTAGCTTCACCGAATCCCTTAGACGACCTGCCTATTTGTCCCGCTCAATCTACCTCCGTCTAGACCCTTTTAGAAGAAGTCTAAGTTAGGTTCGTCATACGTTATTACCACTCCCTTTGTTCTATCATGGTTTAGAACGGAGGTGACTTTGACCTCGACATCGACATAGATACTAACGTTACGGCCGAATAGCTGCTCGCTTAGCTTAGTTAACTCTAGTAGCGGATCTAGGAGTTAGACTAGAGAGACAAGGCTGCTTAAGCTCAAATCAAGGAGCTCGAGAACCGCGAAAAGTACTTGTAGAAGTTAGTTAACGAGGCCTATACTAAAATCGAGGCACTCGAGGGCGCTAAAGCGAAGCGTATTAAGATCGAACTACCTGGCAAATACGGAGGAACTAAGGAGGATCTTGTAGGATTCTTGACAAACCTTTAATCCTACTTCCGGCTTAATGACGACAAGTTTCTAGACGATAAAGCCAAAGTCCTCTATATAGCCATGAGACTAGAGGGCAAGGTACTTAGATAGTTTGAGCCTATGTAGAATGACTATCTCACTGAGGAAGACGAAGACGAACAAGACGTGTTTACGTAGGCAGTCTTCCGATCTTATGACCGTTTCGAAGAAGAGCTTTGGAAAGTTTTTGGTGACAAAGATAAGAAAATCCATATATAAGAAAGACTTGCTAATCTCTAATAGACCAAGTTAGTAGCCTCTTATGCTATATAATTTAGATAGGATATACTTAAGTCTTAGCTTAACGATAAGGCATTAATATAATTATTCTATAACGGCTTAAAGGAAAAGGTTAAGGACAAGCTATATAAGTATGATCGGCCTAAGACTCTAGATAAATATATTATATAGGCTATCAAAATCGATGATTGGCTCTACGCACGAGAGTAGTAGAAACAAGGTCAAACAAATAGAACTATAGTCAAGGCTAACGACAAGAAAAAGCGGGCGTACGTTAGTACTTCGTATAGGATATACCCTAGAGCTATAGATATAGATATAGCATAGAAGCAAGACTAGAAGAAGACGACCTAAGACAAGTCTAATGTTACCTACTATAACTATAGAAAGAAAGGGCACTATAAGCAAGAATACCAAAGCCTAAAGAAAGAATAGAAACTAGCCCCTAGAAAAGAAATTATAACTATTAACGAAACTACTAAGGACATTATTAAAGTAGCAGCCACAAGCTATAAAGACAAGGGTAGTGACATAGACAGTCTCGGACACGACGGTAATAGTAAAGACGAACAAGCACTGTACTCCGAACTGGTCACTATAGATCCAGAGATAGGTCTTGCCAAATAGGACATGGCAGGAGAGTATACGCCACCAATTTCGATTCTCCTAGCCTTGAGGCAGTAGGGTTTCACAGTCACGTAGAGGCGGGATAGATCGTGGACAACCGACACCTAAGGAATCGAAAGACCTAGACCTAATGTTCTATTCCTCTAGGAATAAATCGAATGGTACTGTAACGAAGTTTTCCGGCTTAACACGGAACTGCGTAAATAGGATAGGCGCTTGACTCGACTTGCCTAGTAGAGCGATAAGATGAAGGACAAGATAAGGGAACTCTAACGTATCGTAGAAGCTATCAAAGGAAAATAGCCTATAATATATAATAGGCCTGATAGCTATACTAAGTATCTTGACAATTAGTAACTTAGTAACAACATACAGAACCTGGAATACCAGTTTATATATACGAACCGCAGAAAAGATAAACGTATGTGGGAAAGCTACTAGAAGAAATACTCCTATATTAGCACTAGAGTACCTACGGTCTACGTACAATGGGAAGGATTCAGGAAAGAATTCTAATACCTCCTAGGCAATGCCACGCGACTGTACCCTCGACACGAGGCATATATGCAAGTGCCCTAGTTCTAGTGTATGGTACACAAATGCCGATACCACTTCTACGACAAATTCGAAAACAATTACTAGCCGACCTGACAAGGAAATGAGGACGGAAGCTTATACCCTATAGAATAGGTCTATGATATAGGAAATAGAGCGGCCGAATTGCTCTAGAAGATCGAAGCCTATAATTTAGAAAGCATTACGATAGTTCTAAGACGAGCCTAGCCTAGGTACTGCGGAACCAGACGAGATATATAGGACTCGTGCTAGAGCAACGATTGCCTCTATTATACGGAAGAAAAGAAATTGCAAATTCGGGAGCTTTAGACGAAGCTATGGCACATACGACGGAAAGCAGAACGGACCTAATAGTAGGAAACCGCAAGCACTTAATGGCTTACAGAAATAAGCACGATCGACGAAGCCGCTATTAGCCAAACAACCGAAGAGGTCAGCACTGACCTAGGAAACGGGTCAGGGCCCTTCGAAGGGCCCGGAAACCATTAACGCCTGTATAGCGGCGAGTGGTAGCGTAGTATAGGAGGGACTAGCGTAAGAGACCACTATATCAAGACCTCCCGGCAGAAGCATGGGAAATTGCTACAATCTTTGGACGACAGCGGCAAGACAAGCGATTATAGATAACAGCATAGTGGAAATAGCACGAAATGCTTGTACTAGTGGACAGTAGAGTAGAGATGAATCTAATTTCGCTAACACTTGTAAATTAGCTATAGATACCTTAGAGAATGAAGTGGAAGCATAGTATAGTCAAAGGGCTATTTCTGACGTAATAGATATATAGGGAGACCGAACCGATTGATATCATTATAGTAGGGAAGACTATAGTAGTTATATTTAGTATTGTAGACATAGGTAACGATAAAGATATAATATTAGGGTTACTATAATATAAAGATTATAACTTGGACATTAGCTAGAAGAATAGTAGCTATCTATAACCCTAAATAGAGTTATATTTGACTAGCAAGATAGGGAGCGTATAAGGATCGCGAGCAGATAATGCTTAGGGAAAGGCATGTCTTATAGATCTACTACAAGAGACGGATAGTAGTAGGTAGACTACTATAGACTCTAGAAGAGGCAGTATAACGACATCAATATCGCGATAAGAGGAATGAGCTAAACCGCTAATAGCTATTCTCTCCGTTAACGAATACAGAGCACTACGATTAGAGTAGTAGGTTAAGATAGGAGAAATCGCTAGTATCGCTATAGACAGAACCAAGTTCGTATACTATTAGAAAGCTAAGAAACAAGACAAGACTAAGGAAGTACCAAAGGAATATAAAGGATATCTAGCATTCGAACTAAAGCATCTAGAAGGATTACCAGAACACGGCCTATAGGATCACGAGATCAAGCTCAAGGAAGGAGTATGACTGAAGTTCTTTAAAATTTACCACACGAGCCAGATATAGAACAAAGAACTTAAGTAATATTTGGAGGAGAACCTTCGAAGAGGACATATCTGCCTGTCGATATCGCTAGCAGGCTACCTAATCCTGTTTGTGCCTAAGAAAGACAGAAAGCTACGGTTATACGTCAACTATCGGCAACTTAACGAACAGACTATGAAAAATCGATACCTGTTACTACTAATCTTACGGCTCCAAGATCAGTTAGTAGGAGCCTAATATTTCACGTGTCTTGACTTGCCATCGGCCTACAACTATATACGGATCAAAGAAGGCGATGAGTAGAAAATGGCCTTTAGGATACCCTATAGCCACTACGAGTACCTTGTCATGCCATTTAGACTTACAAACGCGCCGGCAACGTTCCAAGCCCTAATTGATCAAGCTATCCGACCCTTTCTTGACAAATTTGCGGTATATTATCTTGACAACATACTTATCTTCTCTAAGACAATAGATAAATACCAGAAGCACGTAAAAGTAGTGCTAGACGCGCTATATGCGTATAAGCTATCAGTTAACAAGGAAAAGAGTAAATTCTATATCAGGAAGACAGTCTTTTTGGGATACGAAATATCCCTAGGACAAATCCGGATAGAACCTTTAAAGATTAAAGCTATCAAGAATTGGCTATGACCGACGTTAGTTACGGAAGTACGAAGCTTTATCGGATTTACAAACTTCTACCAAATGTTCATTAGGAACTTTAGAGCGATCGTACGACCTTTGTACGAACTTACCAAGAAGAATACTAAATTCCAATGGGAAGAGCAATACGAGTAAGCATTTATATAGATCTGTAACGCTATTACTAAAGATCTAGTACTAGTACTGCTAGACCCTAAGAAGCCATTCGAGGTAGAAACGGACGCTTTAGACTACGCCATTAGAGGACAATTGGGATAACGAGACGAACAAGGGAAGCTATATCCTGTAGCCTTCTTTTTAAAGAAGCTCGATAGACCACGTCTCAATTATCCGATCTATAACAAGGAACTACTTGCGATTATCGAAGCTTTTAAGGAATGGCGATTATACCTTAGTAGCACGATTAAACTAGTATAAGTATATATGGATTATAAGAACCTATAATACTTTATAACGACAAAAGAACTTAATAGACAATAAATATAATAGGTAGAATTCCTTATAGAATTTAACTTTAAGATCTGCTATAAGAAGGGCAAAGAGAACGTATAAGCGGATATCTTAAGCTAACGAACAGATTAAACGAAAGGACGAACAGGAATAACACTACCGTTGTTTAAGGAACGAACAGACGGAACGCTATATCACGAAACGTAGACACCCGTAGAAGATGATCCACTTGACTCGTTCCTAGAATGCTACGCAATCTTTTGAGAGGAAAGGATCAACAAGGCATAGTATCAAGTAGCACCCAGACTAGTAATACCTAACGGAGTAGAAGAGAAAGATAGGAAACTCTAGTACCGAGGCAAAGCATATATCTACGACAAAGATCAATAGCTGCGGATGATTCGAGAACTCTACGAGTCGAAACTCGGAGGATATAAAGGAGTTACGAAGACTGTCGCACAAGTCAAGAAACACTACGACTTTCTATAGTTAACGGCACAGGTTAAGGAAGTCGTACAAAGCTATAACATCTATAACCGAAGCAAAACGGCACGATACAAGCTATATAGGCTACTTTAGCTACTGCTAATAGCTAATAAACTATAGAGTTTAGTTATAATAGACTTTATTACGAAGCTACTAGAATCTAAGGACATAGCTATAGGAGTGACCTACGATAGCATTCTTACTATAGTAGATTGCCTGACTAAATAGGTATACTTCTTTCCCTATAAGGAGTCCTAGATAGCAGAATAGTTAGTAGATATGATCTATCGGCAAGTTATATCAGTACATGCTTGGCCATAAGAATGGATCACTAATAGAGATACCAAGTTCGTGTCGAAGTTCTGGCAAGCATTAATGCAACAATTAGGCGTTAATAGTAAGCTATCAACGGCATATCACCTATAGACTAATAGACAAACGGAGCGACTAAACCAAGTTGTTAAGCAATACCTCTGCTCTTATATTAACTATTAGTAAAACGACTAAGTCATGCTATTGCTAACAGTACAACTCGCTTACAACACGACGCCAATAGAAACGACCAAAGTCACACCGTTCTTCACGAACTACGGATATAAAGCAGACCTTAGGCAAGGACTAGAGGTTATAGTGCCAAGAGCAGCAATCAAAGCGGAACAAATGCACGTACTATATAAAAAGCTTAAAAAGGAACTCGAGTTTGTCAAGACTAGAATAAAGAACTACTATGACAAACACAGGCTCAAGGGACCTTGCCTAGAGAGGGGAGACAAAGTCTACTTAATTACACGGAACTTATAAACCAAACGACCAAGCACGAAGCTAGACTTTAAGAAGGTTGGACCCTTCGTTATCAAAGAACGAATTTCGATATCTAACTACTGATTATCGTTACTGTCATCTATACGCCTACGGACGGATGTTTTTCATATTTCACTTCTCGAACTAGCACTAAAGAACGCCAAGGTTGCCACGTATATCGAAGCAGAGGACGAAGAGGAAGAATAGGACGTCGAAGAAATTCTAGATTTACATATTATTAATAGGGAACTATAGTACCTAGTTAAATGGTTTGATTTCGGACTAGAAGATAACTTATAGGAACTAGTCAAGAATTTGAACTGCCCTAAGAAACTGGAATAGTTCTATCGGCAGAACCTAGATCGACCAAAGGAAAACCTAGGACAGAACTAAAGACGGTGCCCTAGTCGATAGCATCGATAGCATCATTAATCTATAATAAGGGCATAGCAGGCGTCTCTTGCCACTCAACCTCCTCTAACTCGTCTAAGGTCGATAGACCACGCGCTACTATATCGGCACCTTTCTCTACCAAAAACTCCTTTTGCTGACGAAGACGCCGGAGCCGTGTAAGCTTTTCGGACAACTCATGCTAGGCCTCTTCCAGACGGCGTTAGGATTTATCTAGCTCAAGTTCGGCACGATATTTAGTATCTTTGATATGACACTGCTCCTGAAGAATGCAATCCACTAGAACGAATATTAGGAATTACAGTAAAAAAAAAAAAAAAAAAAAAAAAAGGAGACAAGCTTACAGGAAGAAAGTAGGATGCTAAAGCCATCGTAAGAACGACCTTAACGAATACAGGCCTTGTAACGCTTTATGTGCGCGATCATTTTACAGATAAGGCCTTATGACGCGCACCAAGAGCAAGGCATAATGACAAAACCGTTCTTAGCGATATTCTAAGCAAGGGAAGCACGGTAACGTACAGAATGCGACTTCCGTTTCTCTATCGGCATTTTGTCAGCATGGTGACTATAATATAGAAACAGGGAGAATATAGTACTTACAAGTAAAGGGTTGTTAGCACTATTTGAAACGACCTAAGAGGGCTTTCGGGTCGAAAGCCTTAAAGGAGGGGCATCGTGTCACGGATAAGCACATAGGCGGCCTGGCAGGCTATAGCTAGGACACAGGACATTCCGACAGCTAATCACTCGACGGACCAATCAGAAGATTATCACCGCCAAGACTAAGGTCTTCACTAGTGATAATAACATGTCACCGTCGATAACGTAGAATCACGAAGTGAAAGGAGAAGTGATACTAGTGATAACTATTAAAGAAGGACAGACTATTGTATATATATAGCTAGCTAGTCACTTGTTATAGTAGACTCTAGGAGTTCGCTAGTGATAATAATCATAATCATAGTACTTATACCGAGCATTGTTGATTACTGTGAGAGATAACCCTAAGTGTTGTTGTGAACCCTTTGGCTTTACCGAATCCCTTAGACGACCTGCCTGCTTGTCCCGCTTAATCTACCTCTGTCTGGACCCTTTTAGAAGAAGTCTAAGTTGGGTTCGTTACATTTTAGAAGAACCTATAGCTATCTAACTATATTAGTAGCGACGTCTGTTTAAGAAGGAAGCGCTTAAAGATTTAGTAGATAAGGGCTATCTATTCCTTTGGCTAGTAAATAATACCTAGAATCCTTGCTATATAGTAGATACCCCGGAAGAAAGATAACGAATTTTCCAAGCTTACTATAATAAGATAGGCTATAAAGGTAGAGAAGCTACTTACTAGAAGGTCACTAACTACTATTACTAGAAGGGAATATATACTAATATAGTAGAGTAGATTTATACCTGCCTAGAGTATTAGGTATAAGATACTAAAAGATTTAAAGAGATATATTTGTATTCGGAACCTTCTTTAATCCTATTTACAAAATGGCACTTAGATATCTAGTCTATACCCTCTAACTAGAGGGGGAAGCCCTATTTCCTCTTTAAGGTACGTGACGATCTTTTAGGATTTGTAAAAGCCGAAGTCCTACCTAATAAGTTAGCTAGAGTAGTAAAGAACTTTATTAATCGTAATATTCTCCTTTGTTAGAGCCTCCCGGTAGTTATAATCATTAATAGGGGATCTAAATTCAAAGGGGAAGCAAAAGCTATCCTAGAGAAACTAGGGATAAAATGTATTATCATCTCTCTCTATAACTCTAGGGCTAACGGTATTAGTAAGGCTAGGTATATACCTATTACGGCTACCCTAGTAAAGATAACTATAAGGATTAGAAAGAACTAGCGATAGCTTTTTCCCTATATTCTATATACTAATTATATTACTATTCGAAAGAGCTATAGCCGCTTACTCTTTAACCTTATCTATAACTATAATCCTATCAGCCTAATTAAAAACGATGTCCTTACCTAGTGAATTCTTTATTAGGACTCTATAGCTATCCGACTAAATAGGGAAAATCAAGTAAAAGCCTATCTACAATTATTAGAACTCTATACTAAGGTATTACTTAATATAGAATTTGATCTAGAAGTTACCGCTAAAAAAGTTACTAGAGCTAGATAAAAAATAGCTAAATGCCGAAACGAAGCCTATTACCGTAAGTTTAAAGCCGAGAATACCTAAGTCAAAGCAGGCAATCTTATTCTAGTTTATAATAACATTCGGTAGATCGATATAAGTTTGTTTTAAAAACTCTAATATTAATAGTATAGCCTGTACTAGGTCTAGGAAGTTAGGAATAGGAATACCTACTACCTAGAGACTCTTAATAATATAACTATATAGATACTATATTCTATAAACCACGTTAAGAAGTTCTTTAAGTAGGATAAGGTTTAGCTTAAAGCTAATAGATCTAATAGTTTTCTAGGCAAATAGAACCCTTGGAACTAGGAAGTAAGTTCTTTACTATTAGAAGCGCTTAAAGAAGTAGTAGTGGAAGAGGAAGCTCCCAAACGAACTAGGTAGCTATAACCGAGCGACCGACTTACTAAATCTAAAGCCTAAGAGTAATAATAGTAACGGTAGGAGCTTATAATTAAACTAACTAGAGGGAAACCACCTAGATTTTAACTTTTAAACTATTAATAAAAGTATAAGTTAACCTTATTTAGTTTTACTTCTATTTACTCTTTACTACTTAAACCCCTAATTACCCCTTTTCTATACTGCCTTTATCCCTTTTCCCTAAATCCCTAGTTTCCTACCTAACACCCTACCTAAAAAAAGGGCTCTCTTGCATCTTTGCGAATACCCTGCCAAAACTCACGAAATTACTATCGCTAGAAAGCTCTCGAAAAACGCTATCTAACGGTACTACTTTCAACCGTACGCGAGCCGTTGTAGGTATACAATAGGCATCGTAAGCGTTAGAACCGGACCTGACCGCAATCCGACTACACCTCGTACACCTGTCAAAATTTTTACCGTATAGACTACCTAGCGCCCCTAAACGTAATATTAATTTAAAGCCTACCGCTAAGCCACTAAGTAGAGAGGCCTATAGCTTCGAACTAATCAAAGGGGGGCCTATTATAGGTTTACCCTACCTTAGATATTAAGGAACTAAGGGGTCTTATTATATAACTAGTTAACCTTATACTAAGCCCTAAATAGGGCAAGGTATAGGACCTTGCTAATAGGCTCTTATAGGGCCTTACGATTATTATTATAGGCCTAGTTCTAAATCTATAGAAGCTTATAGCTAAAGAAGTTAAAAAGGAGCTAAAAGAAGCCTTTAAGGCTACCCCCTACCCTATTTAGGTATAGGTAGCTATAGGCTTATAATAAGGGGTAATAGGCCCCTAGAAAGGCCTACTATTAGCTAAGGTAGTGCTACTATAGGCCTTATAGGAGGTTATAATATAGAATGTAAGCCTATAGGAGGACCTTAAAGCCTAAACCCTGGCCAAGATAGTCTAAGTAGTTAATAGGGCTTTTAGCTACTAGGGAGCTATTATAGCTAGGAAGCTCCTAAGTAGAGATATAGTAATAGTCTTTAAGAATAAGACTATTAAAGATTAGTATTTAATTAATAAGCGATAGATAGCTATAGCCTTTAAAGAGGAGGCTAGGGAGGTTGGTAAGGCCTATATAGTCCTACCTAAAGGAGTCTAGAAGGAGGAGCTATAGGGGGTTAGCAAACAAGACTTTAAAGGGGCTATAGGCCTATACTTAATCGAAACGGTTAGGTTCTGGCTACTAAAGAGCCTATAGAGGAAGTAGGCTATGGTATTTCTAGGCCTATAGAACCTTGAAGAGGCCTAGAAGGCCTATAACGAAGGGGTAGTTTAGGATGCCTAGGTGCTAGACTATAAGCCTTACTAAGATACTTTAGAGCCAAGGTAATGCTATAGGTATTAGGGCTTTAGCTATATCTAGTAGTACTACTAGTAGCTGGCCTATTATAGCTGTTATAGCATAAAGGCCTATAGGGAAGGGGGGAAGGCTAGGGAGGCCTAATGCCCTACCTACTCTAACTAACTCCCTTATAGGTATATAGCCTATAAGGGCCCCTATATAACCTAGTATAAGGGCTGCCTAAAGAAAGTCAAGGCCTAGAAAAGAGCTAGGGAGGCTTACTAATATAGACCTTAAACCTTCTAACTACTAGAGTAATTACATTAGAAGGTAGCCTTCGAATTTAGTAACTAGCTAGAAGATAACGACTACTATTAAACTAGGGCTAAACGCCCCTATAAGAGGCCTAATCTAGCCTAATAGGCGGCTAGGAACGCCTCATTCGACGCCTAATAGACCTATATCTCCTTTTCATAGCCTAGAACCCCTTCCTTTTTGTAACTAGCCGAGGGGGTAGTAGTTATAGAGTTAACTACTATACCTTCGGCCTCTACTCCGGCTACCTTAAATATAAATTAAGATCCTTTAGTAAAATATCTAAGGTAATAAGTAGGCCCTTAAGGTCCTATTAGAAGAGGCTAAATATAATCTACTAGCTATCTAGGAACTATAGATTAACTGATTCATAAGGTTAATATACTACTCCTAGGCTTCGAAATATTACCTAGTTCATAAGCCTAAAGGTAGGGCAGCTATTCTAATGGCTAAGCGCTTCCTAGTTAGCTAGTAAGATTATTTAGCAGAGGAGAACTAGTATAAGGTAACCTTTCTAGCCCTAGGAGAGAGGGGGTTCGAGCTCTAGTTAATTTATAATAATAAGGGGGAGCAGGCCTTTTTATAAGACCTGCTAGCCCTACCTCGGCCAACCTACCCCCTAGTTCTTATAGGTGACTTTAACCTCTATTACCTAGTCTAGGACCTATTTAATAGGCTTAGCCTAGGGGCTAGGGACCTCCTTAGCCTTATAGACTAGTAAGTTCTTAACCTATATATACCTTATAGCTAGGTTACTAAGGCCCCTTAAGGGGACTAACATAGCTAGCCTTTTACGATAAACCTATTCTAGGCCTCGGCTAGGCTAGAAGCGACCTATAGGGATATTATAGAATATAGGAAATCCGAATACTACTTATAGGCCTCAAATGTCTCCCTCTAGGGGACTAATAGGCCTATACTAGCTAGTAAAAGGTAAGACTAGAAGAGCCTAGACAAGGAGGTTACGTAGGCCGAGGTAGCCTACCTCCTACTCCGGCTTAGTAGGTAGGTATCGGCCCTGGCTAGGCCTATCTTCCGGGGCCTGGAAGAGCTTCTATAGGTTTTTAATAGGCTTATAGAGGCCCTTAAGGAGATAGTTATAGTCTCGGCCCTAGTAAAGAGGGCTAGTATAGGTAGTAAATAAGCTCGATGGTAGATAAGGGAGGTTTAAGAGGCCTAGAAGAGGGCCAAGGAGGCAGAGAGGGCCTATAGGGGTACTTTAAACCCTTATACGTAGGAGGTACTTCGGCAGGCCCTACAGGACTAGGCTAAGACTATTACGGCTACGAAGACCAAAAGCTAGAGAACTATATTATAGGAAGTAACTAACCGGCCGGACCTATTATAGAGACTAGAGCAGTAAATAAGGCTATAAAACCACCTACCGGTCGACCTTCTAAAGCTCCTAGCCTTTAAAGAAGGGCTTATAACCTACCAATAGAAGGCTAGGGTATTAGCCGATAAGTTCTTTCCGAACCTAGAAGCAGACCTATTAGATATTAACGACCTAGATCTAAACGACTACTAGGAGCTAAAGTTCGAAATAAGCTAAGAGGTTATAATAGGTAAAGTTAAGGTAGTACTAGCTAAGGCGGCCCTATAGAAAGCCCTAGGGGAGGACCTCCTCCCTATAGGTCTATTAAAGGCCTATAGGTAGCTATTCTACCAGATACTAGTAAAACTAGCCTCGGAAAGCCTATAGCTCGGCTATTTTCCGGCCTAGTTTAAAAGGGCTAAGATAGTAGTTCTCTATAAGCCTAGCAAACCCCTATAAGCCTACTTTACCCTAGGTAGCTATAGGCCTATAACGCTCTTATTAATAGTAAGTAAGGTACTAAAGGCTATAGTTACCTAGAAGGTAACGGCCGTTATAAAGACCTATAGGCTTCTCTTAGCCAAATAAATAGGTAATTAGAAATATAGGTCTATAGAACTAGCTATTTGGCTTGTTATAGCTTAGGTCTAGGAGGCTTAGAGGTATAAGGCGGCTGCCTCCCTCCTATAGCTTGACATCTTAGGGGCTTTCGACACTATTAACTATACCTAGCTATTAGCCACTTTATAGAGCCAGGGCTTCCCGAAGTAGGTAGTAGTCTAGGTTAGGGAGTGGCTATAAGATAGGGTAGCTATTCTTTACTTCGATAGCTAGGAAATAGAGGATATAGTAGTAAGGGCTAGGGTCCTATAAGGGTTACCCCTCTCCCCTATACTATTTATCCTCTATATAGCCTCCCTTTACTAGGCCATTTGCTAGGCTAGCCCTGTAGTTAGTTTGATAGGCTTCGCTGACAATACTAACCTCCTAGCCTTTAAAAGGGCTAAGGAGGCCTATAATGGCTAGCTATAGAAGGCCTAGAAGGCCTACCTTTAGTAGGTAAAGACCTAGGGTATAGCTTTTGCCCCGGAAAAGTGCGAGCTTATCTACTTTAACAGGGGCCGGAAATAGTGGTCATGACCGCTAGAGCTCCTACGGCCTAGAGGGGGTACTACTACTATAGCCCTATCGAAGTTAGCTAGATTCCTCGGGGTCTAGCTAGACTAGAGGCTATAGTAGGGCCTCTACTATATAAAGGTAGCTAAGAAGCTAGAGACCTAGGAGTTTGCCCTAACTAGGCTTACTATAAAGACCTAAGGCCCTAGCCTCTTATAGGCCTACGAGGTCTATACTAAGTATATCCATAATACCCTGGCTTATAGGGCCTTAAACTTCTACAAGCCTACTAAGCTAGGGGGTAAGCTAGAAGGCCTTACTAAAGAACTATTAAAGGCCTAGTACAAAACCCTTCGAGTGGTTACTAGGGCTTATTTGGCTACCCCTATCCGGTACCTCGAAACGGAAGCTTAGGTGCCGCCCCTTGACCTTTATCTTAATAAGAGGCTAGCCGACTTCAAAGCTAGATTCGACTAGCTACTCCTATAGACCAGGGTAGGTCTAGGGGCCTCCTAGGTCCCTATAAGAGCTCTTATCTAGTAGGCCTATAATAGGCTAAACTAGAGGTTCCGGAAGAGAAGGGCTAGGGCAAGGGGCTAAGAGCTAAGGCCTATAGCCCTCGAGGTAGCAAGGTTAACGGTCCGGTAATAGGTTTAAGAGGGCTACCGAGGGGGTTAACCCCCCCTTTAGACCCTATAAATAAGGCTATAGGCCACGGAACTAGCCGTAGTAGCTAGCTAGAGTAACCGCCAGAGGGCTAACTAAGCTAGTAGGAAGATATAACGTGTGTCGGATAAGGACCCCCCCTGCCTAGTTTTTACAGGGGAAGGCCTACAAAGGCACTGGAGCGTAACGAAGGCCTAGAGCTCCCTACTAGTATAGGCCTATATAGGGGCTATCGGCCTCTATGACTTTCTATTTAGGGTTTAAGTCCCGGGGGTTAGTACCCCTTACTATGCCTATAGCTAGGGGAAGGAGACTATCGAGCACTTAGTTATTTAGTGTCTAAACCTACTAAGAAGCCGAACGTAGGAATCCTAGGAAATACGGTTATAAAGGGACCTAGACCTCGTTTTACAGGGTATAGGGGCCTGTAACCATTGTTTAGCAAGGAAGGTTCTATAGTGGCTAATAGACCTAGGGAGGCTCCTAGAATACCGCCTTGTAAGAAGGCTAGACTAGGAAGGAAGGCCTCTTTAGGACCATTCTAGCCACTTTTCCTTTTCTTTATAATGTATTAGTATTCTAGATTAGGCGTTAAAGGAGGGACAGAGGTTTTTATCTGGCCTATTAGGTACGGTTTCCTTTGTATATAACTAGAGAGGCTCTAGCATACTTATTAGTATAACGGTTTAGGACTAATAATAATAATAATGATAATAAATTGAACTTAATAGTACCTTTTGTAAAGACGCGAATGTATAGGAAATTTAGTAGCGATGTGTCTAGCTATATTAGCATGTCTAGGGGTTTTGGCCCTACCTATTAGGAGATAGGTAGTAGTCCTAAACTAATTAGTTAGTAACTAACTACTAGGTATATTACAGATGCTAGCAAACGCTAAAACGGTATAAGCTATAAAGTACTTAATTTAGAATTAATTAGCGGTTATACCTAGGCGAGCCTAAGGCCTTTTAATAAGGTCCTCTAGGAAACTAGAATTTCCTCCTCTTTCTACTAAAGCACTGTCTAGTTATCTTAGGATTCTGAATTTGGATGTCCTATTCTAACGATTGACTTAAAGGTAGCCCGTTTAACTATATGACCAAACAGCAGGCGTCATTAGGTCTTAGATAGTTCCTGTCATAGGATTAAGGTCTTCGGAGGCTAGGTTTAGCAGACCTACCGTTAGGGTTAACGGACCGGGGTCTAGTATATATTTAGAGAGCTTGTACTAGTGCTTCCAGCACTTGACATAAAATAATAACTATTATTACCACTTCTAAGGACTATACGAGAAGTTTTAGCAGTGCCTACTATAGCGCTTATACTACTATAGTTGTTCTAATTGCAGCGCACCCTGCCGTGCTATAGCAATTCCTACTACGTAGGTACCTTGCCTACTACGATTAGGGAGAACAGCACGATTGTATAAGGAGAGAGGAAGACGAAGTACCTAAGCCAAACTGTTATAGGACGGCTAGATGTGCTATAGACCTAACTAACTATAGTGGTAAGGGCGCTATAGTAGGCACTCCGGGAACTTTTGTATAAAACTTAGAAATGGTAATAATTCGTTAATTAATTAATTATTCCTAAATGCTAGATATATCAAGAGGAGAGTTGCTATAGCTTAGTAGCTACAATTAATATAGCTTAGAAAGGCTACAAAGGTACAATACTATAGCGGTATTCACGCTATAGGTAGCACTCTTAGACCAACTATTACAGTCTATAGAAGTAGGTAATAAAAGCATTAATTGTTCTAAGTACTAGAAGCACTTAAAGAAGCTATCTAAAAATATATTAAGCTAGTACTAACCCTCTAGGGCACTACTTAGCACCTCTAGAACCAAACCTCTATCTAGTTAGATAGGGAAGAGCTTCGGCTCAAAATGTCCAAGGCATCTAAGTATTCGCGGTCACAGTAGGCAAGTCTGACCATCCGGATGGTAACGAGGATAGAGGCGAAGGTAGCGATAGCGATGTCCCTCTAGACAGATATAGAAGAGCCTACTTATATAGAAAAGAATAATCCTAACTTACGAAAGAAAGAAGAACTATATCTTATTACTCTAATCTATTAGAGTAAACGAGTATTAAAAGCTATCTATTGTTCTTATCTCTCTGTCTAGTACCCTTCTAGATAGGTAACCCCCATTTATATCTATTATATATAGTAAAGCTTAACGGAACCGGAAAAACAAAATTATACCTTATACCCCCTCTAATTATATTAAGAATTCCTAGCCTTAGTCTATACTTCCCCTTCAAATTTGCCTAAGGCTCTTACTAACAAATTTAGACCTAAAACCTTATTTACGTTCCTTATAATGCTTAGCCTATTTGGCTTTACTATTACCTTTAGGTAAGGGCCGTTTCTTAGATACCTAATACCTTTACTAGGCTTTTACTTTGGTATCTAGCACGTCCTAGCCTATAAACTATAGTAGGTACTTAGAAGCTAGCTTAAGATCTTTAGGCCCTAAACATTCGAATAGTAGGGGTCAAGTCTATTTGGCTAGATTATTATTAGAATAATACCGATAAGCCTATTCTTTCTTAGCAGCTTAGGTTAGGCGTATCTCCTATATCTATACTAGCTTACTTAGCTTTGTCT
The DNA here is from genome assembly GCF_000226095.1 of Thermothelomyces thermophilus ATCC 42464. Lineage (NCBI taxonomy): Eukaryota > Fungi > Ascomycota > Sordariomycetes > Sordariales > Chaetomiaceae > Thermothelomyces > Thermothelomyces thermophilus. The sequence goes on from NC_016475.1 coordinate 1,678,258, forward strand.
TAGTCTAACTAGGCAGCTATTATATTGCTAAAGGCGCCTGCTTAACTAGTTATTACTACTATAACCCTAAAGGTTTTCCTTGTCCTTCTATAGCTATAGGTTATTCCTTTACCAATTTTACTATATATTAGTAGATAGCTATCCTTGGTTTATAGGGGTACTCGAGCACCTATTAGAGTAGCTAAGGCGGCCTGAGTCCCTTAGGCGCCTTGCTAAAAAACTACTAGATAGCATTATCTAAAGGAACCTAACGATCCTTCTTTATAACTAGTTACGCCTTTATTAGCGATAAGTTATCTTTTCCTTCCTCTATCTAGATAGAGATAACTAATTTTGCCTATCTTAGCTATAGCTATAGCTATAGAACTAGCAGCCTATAAAGTAGCTTATCTATAGGCTATCTAGGTAGTTAATAGGGATTGATATCCCCTTAAGGGTTCTTTAGCTTTTCTAGCCGAAGGGAGTTATTAGGTAGATAACCTAGAGCTATCTAGATTATTCTAAGCTAAAGCGTTAACATCTTGTTCTTAGCCTTTATTACTTTTAGCCTTATATATAGATGGCCCTTTTGCTAGGGGAGCTTAAGCCGTATCTTATCTTCTTATTATATCTCTTAAAAGTAAAAGCGATAGAACTTAGCAACCTAGACACTATATTCCTATTAGCCTTTTTGCTTTAACGTTACCTATACTATTGGCTAGTATATATAACCTCTAGGTAGTAGAAAAAGAAAGCTAGGGAGAATAACCTTATCTTATAGAGTCTTAAATAGATCTTTTCGACTCTACTTATTAGAAGGATAGGAGTCTATATAATAGAGATAGGACTCTATTTAGTTATATATAGCTATAGCTTAACATAACTATTATAAGTAGTAAAGGATTACCTAGAATCGTTTTCTAACTATATCCTTTTATTTCCATAGGGATAGTTTAACTATTTAGGCTTTAAATTACTAATAGCCTCTAGAAAGATATAAATATATAGCTTATAAGCTACTAATATATACTAAAGTAGGTTTAGGAGGTTATAGCTATTTAGGTATTCCTTCCTTAATATAAGCCTTTTAATATTATATAGGCTTATAGTAAGATTATACTAACGTTAGCTAAAGTATATCTTCCCCTAGCTATATAGCCTAGTATATAAAGGAAATAAATAGCTAACGATTTACTTATTGGTCTTAAGACCAAGACTTGTAAGCTATTCCGGCCTTCTAGCTACTACTTCCCTAGGATAGGGAATAGGCCTAGTATATAGCATATTAAAGAGCTTCTAGGTATTACCGCTCTCTAGGTAGTTAGCGATTTCTTCCCCCGGAACCTAAGTTATAAAGAGGTACCAAAGAAAGAGCCTTAGGGTTTCGGGATCCTCTATTAGAAGGAGTAAAGGTAGTCTTATACTTAGTTAGCTCGGCCCTCTAGTCAGAGGGAGAGGGACCGATCCTTCTCTTCTTCTTTAATCTAACTCTCTAACGTTGTCTCTATATGTATTTGCTATTAGGAGACTTACGTAGAGTCGCTTAAAACCTAGACTGGTGATATTTAGAAAAGAATCGCTTAGTAGAATACTTGCCTAATAGCGCCTAGCTATCTAACTAGGTAGAGAAGACATTTTATTTAGCGTTTTTATAAGTTGGCGATTTATAGTTTATAGTTATTAGTTATAGAAAAGAGAGAGAGGAGGAAGCTTAAGTTAGGGGTATTTATAGACCTTCTAGTTCCTTCTAGATACCTTTCTTATCTAGCTATTCTAGGTTATATTTACTAGTTCTAGTACTATCTAATAGGTAACTATATTAGCCCCTATATAACTAGGTTATTCTTTATTATAACCTTAAGGAATAACCTTAACTTACGTTTTATCTAATAATAATAAAGGAGTGTAACCTATTATATAATAGGTCATTCTAGCCTAGGTATACCTTCTTTAAATAGAAGTCTAGTGGTTCTAGTACCTTAACTATTAAATTATTTAAAGGATAAATATCCCCTATTTCTCTTTAAACTTCTTCTTACTTTTCTACCCTTCTAACTAACTCTTGCTTATGATTATCTTCCTCCACTTAGGCAGCTAGTACTGCTTCTTCTTATATTACTTCCCCTTTAAACTTGCTATAAACTCTTATAAGCAAGTTTAACTACTATATCTACTAAAAGAGTTAAGCGCTAGAGATATAAATCCTCTATCTAGGAAGATATAGAAATTGACAAGGATACTAAGCCTATACTTCCCTTGATAACTAACCGACCGGTAAATTTAACGACTACCTAGGATAATTAGTTCCTTATACCTCATAAGTTTATATAGGTAATAAGAGTAGCTTGCTTAAAAGATCCCCTAATGCCTTTAGATTATCTAGAGGTAGCCTTGATATAGTACTAGTATAAATTGTTCCTCTTGTACTATAGATTCTTCTTCATTAAGTACCCTAAGATATAGGTAGTCCTATATATTTACTAGGAGCTAAACTCTAATCCTAATACCTTAGAGAAGATATTTAGAATCCTAAGACTTGCTCCTACCTATATAAAATTCTTCCGTACCTATAAGGAAGCTCTAGTAAAGCAGTTATACCTTGTTTTTATAGAAATTAATAACGGTAGTCCGTTTAGCCAATAGATTTATACTATAATTACCTACTAGGCCTAAGTTCTTAGTTTATTTATCTAGATATTTAGAGACATATAAGAATAACTCCCCCCTTCTAATTAGAGGAAGAGCTAATCAGGGATATAGGAATCTAGTACTATACTAGGCTTATAAATAGTCCTACCAAAGGTTAATAACTAAGGTTATCCCTTTAAGGAATAAGAAGCCTGTTACTATCTATACTATATAGCTATTCTATAGCTATATTTTAATAGGTCTTATCCTAAATAGATGGTATAGAAACTACTACTAGAGTAATAAAAAATGCTTATAGAAAGATATAGTTAATGATAGCTCCTAAGATCCTGACCCTCGGCTTATAGGTCAGGCTAAATTTAACCTTAATAGCTAGCCAAAGAATGTCTAGCTAGTAATATAGAAAAAGAGTTCTCTAATTTCAACGGATTTAGACAGTATAGTTAGGGATCAATAGATAGCTTATAAATAGGGTAGATAGCGATTATAGGTAGGAAACCATTATTATTATTATTATTATTATTATTAGTCCTACGCTATTATACCAATAAGTATATTAGAGCCTCTCTAGTTATATATAAAGGAAACTATACCTAATAGGCCAGATAAAAACCTCTATCCTTTCTTTAACGCCTAATCTAGAATATTAATATATTACGAAGAAAAGGAGAAGTGGCTAGAATAGCCCTAAAGAGGCCTTTCTTCCTAGTCTAGCCTTCTTATAAGGCGGTATTCCAGGAGCCTCCCTAGGTCTATTAGCCACTATAGGACCCTCCTTACTAAACGATAGTTACAGGCCCCTATACCCTATAAAACGAGGTCTAGGTCCCTTTACGATTATATTTCCTAGGATTCCTACGTTCGGCTTCTTAGTAGGTTTAGGCACTAAATAACTAAGTGCTCGATAGTCTCCTTCCCCTAGCTATAGGCATAGTAAGGGGTACTAACCCCCGGGACTTAAACCCTAAATAGAAAGTCATAGAGGCCGATAGCCCCTATATAGGCCTATACTAGTAGGGAGCTCTAGGCCTTCGTTACGCTCTAGTGCCTTTGTAGGCCTTCCCCTGTAAAAACTAGGCAGGGGGGGTCCTTATCCGACACACGTTATATCTTCCTACTAGCTTAGTTAGCCCTCTAGCGGTTACTCTAGCTAGCTACTACGGCTAGTTCCGTGGCCTATAGCCTTATTTATAGGGTCTAAAGGGGGGGTTAACCCCCTCGGTAGCCCTCTTAAACCTATTACCGGACTGTTAACCTTGCTACCTCGAGGGCTATAGGCCTTAGCTCTTAGCCCCTTGCCCTAGCCCTTCTCTTCCGGAACCTCTAGTTTAGCCTATTATAGGCCTACTAGATAAGAGCCCTTATAGGGACCTAGGAGGCCCCTAGACCTACCCTGGTCTATAGGAGTAGCTAGTCGAATCTAGCTTCGAAGTCGGCTAGCCTCTTATTAAGATAAAGGTCAAGGGGCGGCACCTAAGCTTCCGTTTTAAGGCACTAGATAGGGGTAGCCTTATAGGCCCTAGTAATTACTCAAAGGGCCCTATACTAGGCCTTCGATAGTTCCTTAGCAGGGCCTTCTAGCTTACCCCCTAGCTTAGTAGGCTTATGGAAGTTTAAGGCCTTATAAGCTAAGGCGCTATAGATATACTTAGTATAGACCTTATAGGCCTATAGGAGGCCGGGGCCCTAGCTCTTTATAGTAAGCCTAGTTAAGGTAAACTCCTAGGTTTCTAGCTTCTTAGCTACCTTCGTATAGTAAGGGCCCTATAATAGCCTCTAGTCTAGCTAGACCCTAAGGAATCTAGCCGACTTCGATAGGGCTATAGTAGTAGTACCCCCTCTAGGCTATAGGAGCTCTAGCGGTCACGACTACTATTTCCGGCCCCTATTAAAGTAGATAAGCTTGTACTTTCCTAGGGTAAAAGCTATACCCTAGGTCTTTACCTACCAAAGGCAGGCCTTCTAGGCCCTCTATAGCTAGCCATTATAGGCCTCTTCGGCCCTCCTAAAGGCTAGGAGGTTAGTATTATTAGCGAAGCCTATTAAACTAACCATAGGGCTAGCCTAGCGAATAGCCTGATAAAGGGAGGCTATATAGAAGATAATTAGTATAAGGGAGAGGGGTAATCCTTATAGAACCTTAGCCCTTACTATTATATCCTCTATTTCCTAGCTATCGAAGCAAAGGATAGCTACTCTATCTTATAGCTACTCCCTAACCTAGACTACTACCTACTTTAGGAAGCCCTAGCTCCGTAAAGTGGCTAATAGCTAGATATAGTTAATAGTATCGAAAGCCCCTAAGATATCGAGCTATAGGAGGGAGGCAGCTACCTTATACCTCTAAGCTTCCTAGACCTAAGCTATAATAAGCCAAATAGCTAGTTCTATAGACCTATATTCCCGGTTACCTATTTGTTTGGCTAGGAGAAGCCTATAAGCCTCTATAATAGCCGTTACCTTCTAGGCAACTATAGCCTCTGGTACCTTGCCTACTATTAGTAGGAGCGCTATAGGCCTATAGTTACCTAGGGTAAAGTAGGCTTATAGGGGTTTGTTAGGCTTATAAAGGACTACTGTCTTAGCCCTTTTAAACTAGGCTAGAAAACAGCCAAGCCGTAGGCTCTCTAAGGCTAGTTTTGCTAGTATCTGGTAGAGCGGCTGCCTATAGGCCTTTAATAGACCTATAGGGAGGAGGTCCTCCCCTAGGGCTTTCTATAGGGCTGCCTTAGCTAGTACTGCCTTGACTTTGCTTACTATAACCTCTTAGCTTATTTTGAACTTCGGCTCCTAGTAGTCATTTAGATCCGGGTCGTCAATATCTGACAGGTCTACTTCTAAGTTCGGAAAGAACTTTTCGGCTAGTGCTTTAGCCTTCTATTAGTAGGTTATAAGCCCTCCTTTAAAGGCTAGGAGCTTTAGAAGGTTAACTAGTAGGTAGCTTTATAGCCTTACCTACCGCTCTAGTCTCTATAATAGGTCTAGCTAGTTAGTTACCTCCTATAACGTAGCTCTCTAGCTTTTAGTCTTTGCGGCCGTAATAGTCTTAGCCTAGTCCTATAGGGCCTGCCGAAGTACTTCCTATATATAGGGGTTTAGGGTGCTTCTATAGGCCCTCTCTATCTCTTTAGCCTTCTTCTAGGCCTCCTAAACCTCCTTTGTCCACTATTAAGCTTGTTTACTACCTATATTAGCCCTCTTTACTAGGGCCGAGACCGTAGCTATCTCCTCGAGGGCCTCTATAAGCCTGTTAAAGGCCTATAGAAGCTCCTCTAGGCCCCGGAAGACAGGCCTGGCCAGGGCTAATACCTACCTACTAAGCTAGAGTAGGAGGTAGGCCGCCTTAGCCTACATGACCTCTTTGTCTAGGCTCTTCTAGTCCTACCCTTTACTAGCTAATATAGGTCTATTAGTTCTCTAGAAAGAGATATTTAGGGCCTATAGGTAATGGTTAGATTTCCTATGTTCTATAATATCCTTATAGGTCGCTTCTAGCCCGGCCGAGGCCTAGAATAGGTCTATTATAGAAGGCCGGCTATATTAGTCCCTTTAGGGGGCCCTAGTGACCTAGCTATAAGGTATATATAGGTTAAGGTCCTACTAGTTTATAAGGCTAAGGAGGTCCCTAGCCCCTAGGCTAAGCCTATTAAATAGGTCCTAGACTAGGTAGTAGAGGTTAAAGTCACCTATCAGAACTAGGGAGTAGGTTGGCCAAGGTAAGGCTAGTAGGTCTTATAAGAAGGCCTGCTCTCCCTTATTATTATAGATTAACTAGAGCTTAAACCCTGTGACGAACCCAACTCAGACTTCTTCTGAAAGGGTCCAGACGGAGGTAGATTGAGCGTAACAAGCAGGCAGGTCGTCTAAGGGATTCGGTGAAGCCAAAGGGTTCACAACAACACTAGAGTTGTCTCTTATAGTAATTAGCAATGCTTGGTATAAGTACTGTAATTGTGATTGTTACTACTAGTGAACTCCCAGAGTCTACTATAACGAGTGACTATCTACATGTATATATAATCCTAGTGATCACTCCTAATCACGGTGATCGTGAGTGATCGTATGGTGGTGATTACCCTGATCGCTGGTGAGCGTAGTGATCACTATACTTCCCATGCTGTAATTAGTCCTTCCGTTCCTTCGGCTTGATTGGCCCGTTTGTGCCGGTGGCCTAGGTGGCATCTGTATACATATTTCCGTGATACGATGCCCTCCCTCCGAGGCTTTTAACCCGAAAGCCCTCTTTTAGGCCGTCTCAAATAGTACTAACATCCCTTGCGTTCCTTGTACGTGTTTTTCTCCTTAGTCTTCGTTACCCTTCGTGCTATCAATCATGCCGTCTAACGCACGTAGATCCCTAGCGTCTATTCGTTGTAAGTGTTTGGCTTAGTTTATTTCCGATTACAGGTTCGTAGTGATGGCGTGTTCCCATTACGTAGAGTACAACCGAGTGTATAAGATGATTGAAAAATCTCGTCGCTACGAGGCTTACGTACGTTAGGGTCGTGCTTACAATGGTTCCGGCGTTCTAGTTTCTTCTTGTAAGTTCCTGTTTTCTTGCGAGGGCACGTCTCTGATCGTAATGCAGTGGATCGTATTATACGCGAGCAACGTCGTTTGAAGGCTAAAGAGAAAGAGGCCGAAGCCTTGCTACGGGAATATCAATATAAAGCTTCTAAGGCGTTAGCCTGTCTGACTCGGGTTTGTAAATAACGAGAGTTCCTAGTAGAGAAGGGGGCAGACATGGTTATATGGGGTTTGTCGAATCTAGACGAATTGGAGGCGGTAGAATAGTAGGAATCGGGGGCCGTCGTGTAACTTAACGGTAGTGTCGACGTTATTAACTAGGGCGCTGTTTTCGGTTCTGTCCTAGGTTTGCCTTTAGCCGATCCGGGTTCTGCCGATAGAACTATTCTAGTTTCTTAGGGCAGTTTAAGTTCTTAACTAGTTTCTATAAGTTGTCTTCTAGTCTAAAATTAAGCTATTTGACCAGGTATTATAGTTCCCTATTGATAATACGTAAATCTAGAATTTCTTCGACGTCCTATTCTTCTTCCTCGTCTTTTGCTTCGATATACGTAGCAACCTTAGCGTTTTTCGGTGCTGGTTCGAGAAGTAAAATATAAAAAACATCCGTCCGTAGTCGTATAGATGACGGTAACGATAGTTAGTAGTTAGATGTCGAAATTCGTTCTTTGATAACGAAGGGTCCGACCTTCTTAAAGTCTAGCTTCGTGCTTAGTCGTTTGGTTCGTAAGTTTTGTACGATTAGGTAGACTTTGTCTCCCCTCTCTAGGCAAGGTCCCTTGAGCCTGTGTTTATTGTAATAGTTCTTTATTTTGGTCTTGATAAACTTGAGTTCCTTCTTGAGCTTCTTATATAGTACGTATATCTGTTCTACTTTGACTGCTGCTCTTGGCACTGTGACCTCTGGTCCTTGCCTAAGGTCTGCTTTATATCCGTAGTTCGCGAAGAACGGTGTGACTTTGGTCGTTTCTGTCGGTGTCGTGTTATAGGCGAGTTATGCTATTAGTAATAGTATAACCTAGTCGTCTTGCTAGTAGTTAACGTAAGAACGGAGATACTACTTAACAACTTGGTTTAATTGCTCCGTTTGCCTGTTAGTCTGCGGGTGATATGCTGTTGATAGCTTGCTATTAACGTCTAATTGTTATATTAACGCTTGCTAGAACTTCGATATAAACTTGGTGTCTCTGTTAGTAATCTATTCTTACGGCTAAGCATATACTAATGTAACTTGCTAATAGATTACGTCTACTAGCTATTTAGTTATCTAGGACTCCTTATAGGGAAAGAAGTATACCTATTTAGTTAGGCAATCTACTATAGTAAGAATACTGTCATAGGTTACTCCTATAACTATGTCCTTAGATTTTGGTAGCTTTGTAATAAAGTCTATTATAACCAAGCTCTATGGTTTGTTAGCTGTTGGCAGTGGCTAAAGTAGCCTATACGGCTTATATCGTGCCGTTTTGCTTTGATTACAGATGTCGTAGCTCCTTACGACTTCCTTAACTCGTGCCATTAACTATAGAAAGTCGTAGTGTTTCCTGACTTGTATAATAGTCTTCGTGACTCCTTTATATCTTCCGAGTTTCGACTTGTAAAGTTCTCGAATCATTCGTAGCTATTGGTCTTTGTCATAGATATACGCTTTGCCTCAGTACTAGAGTTTCCTATCTTTCTCTTCTACTCTGTTAGGTACTACTAGTCCGGGTGCTACTTAATACTATGCCTCGTTGATCCTTTCCTCTCGAAAGATTACGTAGTATTCTAGGAACAAGTCAAGTAGATTATCTTCTATAGGTGTCTACGTTTCGTGATATAGCGTTCTGTCTGTTCGTTCCTTGAATAATGGTAGTATTGTTCCTATTCGTCCTTTTATATGATCTGTTCGTCGACTTAAAATGTCTGCTTGTACGTTTTCTTTGCCCTTCTTGTAGCGGATCTCGAAGTTAAATTCTACGAGGAATTTTGCCTATTGTATTTGTCGTCTGTTAAGTTCCTTTATTATCGTAAAGTATTGTAGATTCTTATGATCTATATACACTTGTACTAGTTTAATCGTACTACTAAGGTATAGTTGCCATTCCTTAAAAGCTTTGATAATTATAAGTAGTTCCTTGTCGTAAATCGGATAATTAAGACGTAGTCTGTCGAACTTCTTTAAAAAGAAGGCTATAGGATGTAGCTTCCCTTGTTCGTCTCGTTATCCTAATTGTCCTCCGATAGCGTAGTCTAAAGCGTCCGTTTCTACCTTAAATAGTTTCTTAGGGTCTAGTAGTACTAGTACTAGATCTTTAGTAATGGCGTTACGGATCTGTATAAATGCTTGCTCGTGTTACTCTTCCTATTGGAATTTAGCGTTCTTCTTGGTAAGTTTATATAAAGGTTGTATGATCGCTCTAAAGTTCCTAATAAACATTCGGTAGAAGTTCGTAAATCCGATAAAGCTTCGTACTTCCGTAACTAACGTCGGTCGTAGCCAATTCTTGATAGCTTTAACCTTTAAAGGTTCTATCCGGATTTGTCCTAGAGATATTTCGTATCCTAAAAAGACTATCTTCCTAATATAGAATTTGCTCTTTTCCTTATTAACTAATAGCTTGTACGCGTGTAGCGTGTCTAGTACTATTATTATATGCTTCTGGTGTTTGTCTATTGTCTTAGAGAAGATAAGTATATCGTCAAGATAATATACTGTAAATTTGTCAAGAAAGGGTTGGATAGCTTGATTAATCAGGGCTTAGAACGTTGCCGGCACGTTTATAAGTCTAAATGGCATGACAAGGTACTTATAGTGGCTATAGGGTGTCCTAAAGGCCGTTTTCTACTTGTCGCCTTCTTTGATCTATATATAGTTATAGGCTAATAGCAAGTTAAGATACGTGAAATATTAGGCTCTTGCTAACTAATCTTAGAGCTGTAAGATTAGTAGTAACGGGTATCGATTTTTCACGGTCTGTTTGTTAAGTTGCCAATAGTTAACGTATAACTATGGCTTTCTGTCTTTCTTAGGCATAAATAGGATTAGGTAGCCTGCTAGTGATGTTAATAGGTGGATATATCCTCTTCGAAGGTTTTCCTCTAAATATTGCTTAAGTTCTTCGTTCTATGTCTGGCTCGTATAGTAAATCTTAAAGAACTTTAGTTATACTCCTTCCTTAAGCTTGATCTCGTAATCTTATAGGCCGTGTTCTAGTAATCCTTCTAGATACTTTAGTTCGAATGTTAGGTGTCCCTTGTATTCCTTCGGTACTTCCCTAGTCTTGTCTCGTCTCTTGGTTTTCTAATAGTATGCGAACTTGGTTCTGTCTATGGCGATGCTAGCGATTTCTCCTGTCTCAACCTACTATTCTAATTGCAGTGCTCCGTATTCGTTAACAGAGAGAATAGCTATCGGCGGTTTAGCTCATTCCTCCTGTCACGATATCGATGTCGTTATACCGCCTCTTCCAGAGTCTGTAGTGGTCTACCTGCTACTATCTATCTCTTGCGGTAGATCTATAGGATATACCTTCTCTTGAGCATCGTCTGCTCGCGATCCTTACGCGCTCCCTATCTTACTAGTCAAATATAACTCCGTTCAGGGTCGTAGGTAGCCACTATTCTTCTAGCTAATGTCTAGGTTATAATCTTTATACCATAGTAACCCTAATATTATATCTTTATCGTTACCTATATCTACAATGCTAAATACGACTACTATAGTCTTCCCTACTATAGTGATATCGATCGGTTCGGTCTCCCTATATACCTATTACGTCAGAAATGGCCCTTTGACTATGCCATACTTCCGCTTCATTCTCTAAGGTATCTATAGCTGATTTACAAGCGTCGGCAAAATCAGGTTTATCTCTGCTCTACTATCTACTAGTACAAGCATTTCGTGCTATTTCTATTATGCTGTTATCTATAGCTGCTTGTCTTGTTACTATCGTCTAAAGATTACGGCGATTTCCTATGTTTCTGCTAGGAGGTCTTGGTATAGTGGTCTCTTGTGCTAGTTCCTCCTATACTACGCTACCACTTGCTACTACACAGGCGTTAATGGTTTCCGGGCCCCTCAAAGGGCCCTGACCTATTTCCTAGGTCAGTGCTAACCTCTTCGGTTATTTGGCTAATAGTAGCTTTGTCGATCGTGCTCATTTCTATAAGCCATTGAGTGCTTGCGGCTTCCTACCATTAGGTCCGTTCTGCTTTCTGTCATACGTGCTATAGCTTCATCTAAAGCTCCTAAATTTGCAATTTCTTTTTATCTATATAATAGAGGTAATCGTTGCTCTAGCACGAGTCCTATATGTCTCGTCCGGTTCCGTAGTGCCTAGGCTAGACTTGTTTTAGAACTATCGTAATGCTTTCTAGATCGCAGGCTTCGATCTTCCAGAGCAATTCGGCCGCTCTATTTCCTGCATTGTAGACCTATTCTACAGGGCGTAAGCTTCTGTCCTTATTTCCTTGTCAGGTCGGCTAGTGATTGTTTTCGAATTTGTCGTAGAAGTGATATTAGCATTCGTGTGCCATACACTAGAACCAGGGCACTTGTATATATACCTCGTGTCAAGGGTATAGTCGCGTGGCATTGCCTAGGAGGTATTGGAATTCTTTCCTAAATCCTTCCTACTATACGTAGGCCGTAGGTACTCTAATGCTAAGATAAGAGTATTTCTTCTAGTAGCTTTCCTACGTACGCTTATCTTTTCTACGGTTCGCTCGTATAAACTGGTATTCTAGGTTCCGTATGTCGTTACTAAGTTGCTAGCCATTAAGATACTCGATATAGCTATCAGGCCTATCATATATTATAGGCTGTTCTCCTTTGATGGTTTCTACGATACGTCGGAGTTCCCTTATTTCGTCCCTTATCTTAATGCTCTGCTAGGCAAGTCAAATTAAGCGTCTATTCTATTTATATAGTTCTATGTTAAGCCGAAAAACTTTATTATAGTACTATTTAATTTGTTCCTAGAGGAATAGAACATTAGGTCTAGGTCTTTCGATTCCTTGGGTATCGGTTATCTACGATCTATCCCGCCTCTGTATGACTATAAAACCCTGCTGCCTTAAGGCTAGGAGAATCGAGATTGGCGGTATATACTCTCTTACTATATCCCATTCGGCAAGACCTATCTCTAGATCTATAGTGACCAGTTTAGAGTACGGTGCTTGTTTGTCTTCTCTGTCGCCGTCGTATCCAAGACTATCCCTGTCACTGCCCTTATCTTTGTAGCTCGTGGCCGCTACTTCGATAATGTCCTTAGTAGTTTCGTCGATGGCCGTAATTTCCTTCCTAGGGGCTGGTTTCTATTCTTTCTTCGGGCTCTGGTATTCTCGCTTATAGTGCCCTTTCTTTCTATAGTTATAGTAGGTAATATTAGACTTGTCTTTGGTTGCCTTCTTTTAGTCCTGCTTCTACGTTATATCTATATCTATAGCTCTAGGGTACATCCTATACGAGATACTAACGTACGCTTGCTTTTTCTTATCGTTAGCCTTAACCGTAGTTCTATTTATTCGACCTTATTTTTACTACTCTTGTATATAGAGTCGATTATCGATCCTAATGGCCTATATAATATATTTATTTAAAGTCTTAGGCCGATCGTACTTATATAGCTCGTCTTTAACCTTTTCCTTTAGGCCATTATAGAACAATTACATTAACGCCTTATTATTAAGCTAAGACTTAAGTATGTCCTGTCTAAACTATATAGTATAGGAGGCTACTAACTTGGTCTGTCGGAGATTAGTAAGTCTTTCTTACGTATAAATCTTCTTGTCTTTGTCATTAAAAACTTTCCAAAGCTCTTCTTCGAAACGGTCGTAAGATTGGAAGACTGCCTACGTAAACGCGTCTCATTCGTCTTCGTCTTCCTTAGTAAGATAGTCGTTCTATATAGGCTTAAACTATCTAAGTACCTTGCCCTCTAGTCTTATAGCTATATAGAGGACTTTGGCTTTGTCGTCCGGAAACTTATCGTCATTGAGCCGGAAGTAGGATTAGAGGTTTGTTAGGAATCCTACGAGATCCTCCTTGGTTCCTCTATATTTGCTAGGTAGTTCGATCTTAATACGCTTCGCTTTGGCGCCCTTAAGTGCCTCGATTTTGGCGTAGGCCTCGTTAATTAACTTCTGTAAGTACTTTTCGCGGTTCTCGAGTTCCTTGATTCGGGCTTAAGCAGCCTTGTCTCTCTGGTCTAACTCCTAGATCCGCTGCTAGAGTTGACTAAGCTAAGCGAGCAGCTGTTCGGCCGTGACGTTAGTAGCTATGTCGATATCAAGGTCGAAGTTACCTCTATTCTAAACCATGATAGAACAAAGGGAGTGGTAATAACGTGTGACGAACCTAACTCAGACTTCTTCTGAAAGGGTCTAGACGGAGGTAGATTGAGTGTGACAAGTAGGCAGGTTGTCTAAGGGATTCGGTAAAGCTAAAGGGTTTATAACAACACTAGAGTTGTCTCTTATAGTAATTAGCAATGCTTGGTATAAGTACTGTGATTGTAATTATTACCACTAGTGAACTCCTAGAGTCTACTATAACGAGTGACTATCTATATGTATATATAATCCTAGTGATCACTCCTGATTACGGTGATCGTGAGTGATCGCATGGTGGTGATCACCCTGATCGCTGGTGAGCGTAGTGATTACTGTACTTCCTATGCTGTAATTGGTCCTTCCGTTCCTTTGGCTTGATTGGCCCGTTTGTGCCGGTGGCCTAGGCGGCATCTGCATGTATATTTCCGTGACAAACCCCCTCTCTCCTAGGGCTAGAAAGGTTACCTTATACTAGTTCTCCTCTGCCGAATAGTTCTATTAGCTAATTAGGAAGCGCTTAGCCACTAGAATAGCCGCCCTACCCTTAGGCTTATAAACTAGGTAGTATTTCGAAGCCTAGGAGTAGTATATTAACCTTATAAACTAGTTAATCTATAGTTCCTAGATAGCTAGTAGGTTGTATTCAGCCTCCTTTAGTAGGACCTTAAAGGCCTATTTATTACCTTAGGTATTTTACTAAAGGATCTTAATTTGCATTTGAAGTAGCTAGAGCGGAGGCCAAGGGTATAGTAGCTAGCTCTATAACTACTACCCCCTCGGCCGGTTACAAAAAGGAGGGGGTTCTAGGCTATAGAAAGGAGATATAGGTCTGTCAGGCGTCGAATAAGGTACTCTTAGCTACCTATTAGGCCAGGGTAGGCCTCTTATAGGGGCGTTTAGCCCTAGTTTAATAGTAGTTATTATCTTCTAGCTAGTTATTAAACTTAAAGGCTACCTTCTAGTATAGTTGCTCTAGTAGTTAAAAAGTTTAAGGTCTATACTAGTAGGCCTCCCTAGCCCTTTCCTAGGCCTCGACTTTCTTCGAGTAGCCCTTATATTAGGCTATATAGGGGCCCTTATAGGCTATATACCTATAAGGGAGTTAGTTAGAGTAGGTAGGGCACTAGGCCTCCCTAGCCTTCCCCCCCTCCCTATAGGCCTTTATACCGTAATAGCTATAACAGGCCGGCCGCTAGTAGTACCATTAGGTATAGCTAAAGCCTTAATACCTATAGCATTACCTTAGCTCTAGAGTATCCTAGTAAGGCTTATAGTCTAGCATCTAGGCATCCTAGACTACCCCCTTATTATAGGCCTTCTAGGCCTCTTTAAGGTCCTTATAACGAACCTAACTCAGACTTCTTCTAAAAGGGTTCAGACGAAGGTAGGTTAAGCGGGACAAGCGTACAGGTCGTCTAAGGGATTCGGTGAAGCCAAAGGGTTTACAACAACACTAGAGTTGTCTCTTACAGTAGTTAACGATGCTTGGTATAAGTACTATGATTGTAAGTTGCTATTACTAGTAAACTCCTAGAGTCTACTATAACGAGTGACTATCTACATGTATATATAATCCTAGGATCACTAATAGTCGTGGTGATCCTCCGTACTGGCTTACCTAGCTTACATCGTGAGCTAGTGATCCTCTGCTAGGATCATTTCTTGCTAAGTGTGATCCTGTCCTAATTAGTCTATCATTCTTGCTATCCTATTGGCCTATTAGGGAGGCGGCTTAGGCAGCGTCCTATATATATATTTCTATGACACGATGCCCTTCCTTTAAGGCTTTCGACCTGAAAGCCTATCTTAGGCCTATTTTAAATAGCGCTAATATCCTTTTCTATATATACCTCGTAATTTTCTCCTTTTTCTATATTACTAGTGACTAACAAGATAGTAGATCGTATCTCTAAGCATCGATCTTCGAAATCCTAATAGCGTGCCGCGCTTGCTTCTTTTATTAATTCTTCTAGCGTGGACGTTATACCATGTTTATAGTGTTTTAAGCAGAACTTAGCTTATTATATAGCGTCAGGCTCCTCTTACTATAGCAAGTGTATACGT
The DNA here is from genome assembly GCF_000226095.1 of Thermothelomyces thermophilus ATCC 42464. NCBI lineage: Eukaryota > Fungi > Ascomycota > Sordariomycetes > Sordariales > Chaetomiaceae > Thermothelomyces > Thermothelomyces thermophilus. Next base: position 1,693,792 of record NC_016475.1, read on the forward strand.
TAGGGTTGTTCTTATAATAGTTCCGATATAGCGTTTGCTTATTTATAGCCTTGCTTGTTACCTTAATGTTTATAGCTAATCTTTTATAATAACGAAGATTATATCTAAACAGAAACGCGTAGAATAAGAAGAGGCCAATGCTAAAGAGGCCCTTTTCGTTCTTTAGACTTAACTTTAGACGGCTGTTGGTCGATTAGCTCGTCTTTGTCGCTAGAAACGTTTCTTAAAGGAGTAGGGTTCCGAGCTATTTCGTTGAGGTATATATTCTATAAAGGAAATAGAGGTAGAAGAACGGAGGGTACGGGATTCTAAGGCACGCGTTGTCAGTGACGTACGGTCCTAGGGTACTAACGTCCTATTTAATTAGTCTTCTTTAGGCCTAGATTTATCAGAGGCCGACTTAGCTATTTTGTCCAAGCTAGTGCTTACGGTTAATCCAGGTTCTAGCGGTAGAACTATTCTAGTTTCTTAAGGTAGTTCAAATTCTTAACTAGTTCCTATAAGTTATCCTTAGGTCTAAAATCAAGCTATTTAACTAGATATTATAGTTCCCTATTAATGATACGTAAATCTAGAATTTCTTCGATATCCTATTCTTTCTCTTCGTTCTCTGCTTCGATATTTATAGCGATTTTGGCGTTCTTTGGCGCTAGTTCGAGAAGTAAAATATGAAAAATGTCTATCTATAGTCATATAGATGATAGTAACGATAGTCAATAGTTAGATGTTGAGATTCGTTCTTTAATAACGAAGGGTCTGACCTTCTTAAAGTCTAGCTTCGTACTTGGTCGTTTAGTTTATAGGTTTTATACGATTAGGTAGACTTTGTCTCCCCTCTCTAGGTAAGGTCCCTCGAGCCTATATTTATCGTAGTAGTTCTTTATTCTGGTCCTAATAAACTCGAGTTCCTTTTTAAGTTTTTTGTATAGTGTGTACATTTGTTCTGCTTTGACTGCTGCTCTCGGCACCGTAACCTCTGGTCCTTGCCTAAGGTCTGCTTTATATCTATAGTTTATAAAGAATAGTATAACTTTAGTTGTTTCTATTAGTATTATATTATAGGCGAGTTATATTATTAGTAATAGTATAACCTAGTCGTCTTACTAGTAGTTAATGTAAAAACGGAGGTACTACTCGATAACTTGGTTTAGTCGCTCCATTTATCCATTAGTCTGTAGGTAATATGCTATTAATAGCTTACTATGAACGCCTAATCGTTATATTAACGCTTGCTAGAACTTCGATACAAACTTAATGTCTCTGTTAGTAATCTATTCTTATAGCTAAGCATATACTAATACGACTTACCGATAGATTATATCTACTAACTATTTTACTATCTAGGACTCCTTATAGGGAAAGAAGTATACCCATTTAGTTAGGCAATCTACTATAGTGAAAATACTATTGTAGATTACCCCTATAGCCGTATCCTTAGATTCTAGTAGCTTTGTAATAAAGTCTATTGTAACTAAACTCTATGGTTTGTCAGCTATTAGCAGTGGCTAGAGTAGCCTATATAGCTTATATCGTGCTGTTTTGCCTCGATTATGGATATCGTAGCTCTATACGACTTCCTTGACTTATACTATTAACTATAGAAAGTTATAGTGTTTCTTGACTTGTACGATAGTCTTCGTAACTCCTTTATATCCTCTAAGTTTTAATTTATAAAGTTCTCGAATCATTCGCAACTATTGATCCTCGTCATAGATATATACTTTGCCTTAGTACTAGAGTTTCCTATCTTTTTCTTCTACTCTGTTAGGTACTACTAGTCGGGGTACTACTTAATACTATATCTCATTAATCCTTTCTTCTCGAAAGATTACGTAACATTCTAGGAACAAGTCGAGTAGATCATCTTCTATAGGTGTCTACGTTTCGTGATATAGTGTTCCGTCTATTTGTTCCTTAAATAATGGTGGCGTTATTTCCGTTCGTTCTTCCGTATGATCCGTTCGTCGGCTTAAGGCGTCCGTTTGTACATTCTCTTTGCCCTTCTTATAGCAGATCTCAAAATTGAATTCCGTAAGGAATTCTATCTATTATATTTGTCGTCTATTAAGCTCCTTTGTTGTTATAAAGTATTGCAAATTCTTATAATCTATATATACTTATACTAGTTCGATTATACTACTAAGGTATAGTTACTATTCTTTAAAGGCTTTAATAATTATAAGTAGTTCCTTATTATAGATCAGATAATTAAGACATAGTTTATTAAGCTTCTTTAAAAAGAAGGCTATAGGATATAGCTTTCTTTGTTCGTTTCGTTATCCTAACTATCCTCTAATAGCATAGTCTAAAGCGTCCGTTTCTACCTTAAATAGCTTCTTAGGGTCTAGTAGCACTAGTACTAGATCTTTAGTAATGGCGTTATAGATCTATATAAATACTTGCTCGTATTACTCTTCCTATTAGAATTTAGCGTTCTTCTTAGTAAGTTTGTATAAAGGTCGTACGATTACTCCGAAGTTCCTAATGAACATCCGGTAGAAGTTCGTAAATCCGATGAAACTTTGTACTTCCGTAACTAACGTCGGTTGTAGCCAATCCTTAATAGCTTTAACCTTTAAAGGTTCTATCCGAATTTGTCCTAGGGATATCTTATATCCTAAAAACACCGTCTTCCTAACGTAGAATTTGCTCTTTTCCTTATTAACTAATAGCTTATACGTATATAACGTATCTAGCATTACTTTTATATACTTCTAGTATTTGTCTATCGTCTTAGAGAAAATAAGTATATTATCGAGATAATATACCGTAAATTTGTTAAGAAAGGGTTAGATAGCTTAATCGATTAGGGCTTAGAACGTTACTAGCGCATTTATAAGTCTAAATAGCATAACAAGGTACTCGTAGTAGCTATAAGGTATCCTAAAGGCCGTTTTCTACTCGTCGCCTTCTTTGATCTATATATAATTATAGGCCGATAGCAAGTTAAGATATATAAAATATTAGGCTCCTACTAACTAATCTTAGAGCCATAAGATTAATAGTAATAGGTATCGGTTTTTCACAGTCTATTTATTAAGTTACCAATAGTTAACGTATAACTATAGCTTTCTATCTTTCTTAGGCATAAATAGGATTAGGTAGCCTACTAGCGATATCGATAGGTAGATATATCCTCTTCGAAGGTTCTCTTCTAAATATCGCTTAAGTTCTTTATTCTATATCTAGCTTATATAGTAAATCTCAAAGAACTTTAGTCGTACTCCTTCCTTGAGCTTGATCTTGTAATCCTATAGGCTATACTCTAGTAATCCTTCTAGATACTTCGGTTCGAATGCTAGGTGTCCTTCGTATTCCTTCGGTACTTCCCTAGTCTTGTCTCGTCTCTCGGTTCTCTAATAGTATATAAACTTAGTTCCGTCTATAGCGATACTAGCAATTTCTCCTATCTTAACCTACTACTCTAATTATAATGCTCTACATTTGTTAACGGAGAGAACAGCTATCGGCGGTTTAGCTTGTTTTTCCTATTATAATGTCGGTATCGTTATACCGCTTTTTCTAGAGTCTATAGTAGTCTACCTACTACTATCTATCTCTTGCGGTAGATCTATAGGATATGCCTTCCTCTAAGCATCGTCCGTTTATAATCCTTATATACTTCCTATCTCGCTAGTCAAATATGACTCTATTTAGGGTTATAGGTAGCTACTATTCTTCTAGCTAATGTCTAGGTCATAATCTTTATATTATAATAACCTTAATATTATATCTTTATTATTACCTATATCTACGATACTAAATATAACTATTATAGTCTTCCTTACTATAGTAATATTAATTGGTTTAGTCTCCTTATATACCTATTATATTAGAAATAGCCCTTTAACTATATTATACTTTCGCTTTATTCTCTAGGGTATCTATAGCTAATTTATAAGTGTCGGCGAAATTAGGTTTATCTCTGCTCTACTATCTATTAGTATAAGCATTTCATGCTATTTCTATTGTACTATTATCTATAATCACTTGTCTTGCTACTATCGTCTAAAGATTATAGCGATTTCCTATATTTCTGCCGGGAGGTCTCGATATAGTGGTCTCTTACGCCAGTTCTTCCTATACTATGCTACCACTCTCTGCTATACGGGTATTAATGATTTTCAAACCCCTCGAAGGGCCCTAACCCGTTTCCTAGGTCAATACTAACCTCTTCGGTTATTCGGCTAATAGCGGCTTCATCGTTCGTGCTCATTTCTATAAGCCATTAAGTGCTTATAGCTTCCTATTATTAGGTCCGTTCTGCTTTCCGTTGTACGTACTATAGCTTTATTTGAAGTTCCCGAATTCGCGATTTCTTTTTGTCCGCGTGGTAGAGGCAATCGTTACTCTAGCACGAGTCCTATATGTCTCGTCCTGTTCTATAGTGCCTAGGCTAGGCTCGTTTTAGAACTACTATAATACCTTCTAGATTACGGGCTTCGATCTTTTAGAGCAATTTGGCTACTCTATTTCCTATATTATAGACCTATTCTATAGGGTAGAGGCTTTTATCCTCATTTCCTTATCGGGTTAGCTAGTGATTATTTTTGAATTTATTATAAAAGTAGTATTAGCATTTGTATAATATACATTAGAACTAGGGCACTTATATATATACCTTATATTATAGGTATAGTTATATAGCGTTACCTAGAAGGTATTAGAATTCTTTTCTAAATCCTTCCTACTATATATAGACTATAGGTACTCTAATGCTAAGGTAAGAGTATTTCTTCTAGTAGTTTTCCTATATATGTTTGTCTTTTCCACAGTTCGCGTGTATAAACTAGTACTCTAGGTTTTATATATTATAGCTAAGTTGCTAATCGTCAAAATACTCGGCATAGCTATCGGGCCTATCGTATGTCATAGGCTGTTCCCCTTTAATAGTTTCTACGATATATTAGAGTTCCTTTATCTCGTCCCTTATCTTATCGCTCTACTAGGTAAGTCAAATCAAGCGTCTATCCCGTTTACGTAGTTCCGTGCTGAGCCGGAAAACTTCGTTATAGTACCATTCGATTCGTTCCTAGAGGAATAGAACATTAGGTCCGGGTCTTTCGATTCCTTAGGTGTCGGTTGTCTACGATCTATCCTACCTCTAGGTAACTATAAAACCCTACTACCTTAAGGCTAGGAGAATCGAAATTGGTAGTATATATTTTCCTGCTATATTCTATTTGGCAATACCTATCTCTAGGTCTATAGTGACTAGTTTAGAGTACGGTGCTTGTTTGTCTTTACCGTCGCTGTCGCGTCTGAGACTGTCTATATCGCTATCCCTATCTTCGTAGCTCGTAATTACTACTTTAATAACATCCTTAGCGGTTTCGTTAATAGCTATAATTTTCTTTCTAGGGACTAGTTTCTAGTCTTTCTTTAGGCTTTGATATTCTTGCTTATAGTGCCCTTTCTTTCTATAGTTATAGTAAGTAATATTGGACTTATCTTTAGTTATCTTCTTTTGGTCTTACTTCTATGCTATATCTATATCTATAGCTCTAGGATATATCCTATATAAGGTGCTAATGTATACTCGTTTTTTCTTATTATTAGCCTTAACTGTAGTTCTATTTATCCGACCTTATTTCTATTACTCTCGTATATAGAGTCAATTATTAATCCTAATAGCCTATACGATATATTTATCTAGGGTCTTAGGCTAGTTATACTTATATAGTTTATCTTTAACCTTCTCCTTTAGGCTATTATAGAATAGTTACATTAACGCCTTATTATTAAGCTAAGACTTAAGTATATCCTATCTAAATTATATAGCGTAAGAGACTACTAACTTAGTCCATTAGAGACTAACAAGTCTTTCTTATATATAAATCTTCTTATCCTTATCGCTAAAAACCTTTTAAAGCTTTTCTTTAAAATGGTCATAGGATTAAAAGACTACCTATATAAACACGTCTTAGTCGTCTTCGTCTTCCTTAGTAAGATAGTCATTCTATATAGGCTCGAACTATCTAAATACCTTGCCCTCTAGTCTTGTAGCTATATAGAAGACTTTAGCTTTATTATCTAGAAACTTATTATCATTAAGCCAAAAGTAAGATTAGAGGTTTATTAGGAATCCTACAAGATCCTTCTTAGTTCCTCTGTATTTACTAGGTAGTTTAATCTTGATACGGCTTGCTTTAGTGCCTTCAAGTGCCTTGATTTTGGCGTAGGCCTCGTTAACCAGCTTCTACGAGTGCTTTTCGCCATTCTCAAGTTCCTTGATCCGAGCTTAAGTAGCCTTATCTCTCTAGTCTAACTCCTAGATTCGTTAATAGAGTTAACCAAGCTAGGCGAGCAGCTATTCGGCTATAACGTTAGTAGTTATGTTAATATCGAGGTCGAAATCACCTTTGTCCTAAACTATAATGGAACAAAGGGAGTAATAGCAACGTATAACGAACCTAACTCAGACTTCTTCTAAAAGGGTTTAGATAAAGGTAAGTTAAGCAGGACAAGCGTATAGGTCGTCTAAGGGATTTGGTAAAGCTAAAAGGTTTATAATAATACTAGAGTTATCTCTTATAGTAGTTAACGATGCTTAATATAAGTACTGTAATTATGAGTTACTATTACTAGTGAACTCCTAGAGTCTATTATAATAAGTAACTATCTATATATATATATATAATCCCAGGATTACTAATAGTTGTAGTGATCCTCTGTACTAGCTTACCTAGCTTATATCGTGAGCTAGTGATCCTCTGCTAGGATTATTTCTTGCTAAGTGTGATCCTGTCCTGATTAGTCTATCATTCCTGCTGTCCTATTGGCCTGTTAGGGAGGCGGCTTAGGTAGCGTCCTGTATGTATATTTCCGTGACAGTCCTATAGGCCTAGGAATACTATAGCCTACTTCCTTTATAGGCTCTTTAGTAGCCAGAACTTGACTATTTCGATCGAGTATAGGCCTACGGCCCCTTTAAAGTCTTATTTGCTAACCCCCTATAGCTTCTCTTTCTAGACTCCTTTAGCTAGGACTATATAGACCTTACTAACCTTCCTAACCTCCTCTCTAAAGGCTATAACCACCTATCGCTTATTAACTAAATACTAATCCTTAATAGCCTTATCCTTAAAAACTATAACCATATCCCTACTTAGGAGCTTCTTAGCTATAATAACTCCCTAGTAGCTAAAAGCCTTATTAACTGCCTAGACTATCTCGGCTAAGGTTTAGGCTTTAAGGTCCTCTTATAGGCTTATATTCTATATTATAACCTCCTATAAGGCTTATAATGGTACCGCCTTAGCCGATGGTAGACCTCTCTAGGGGCCTATTACCCCTTATTATAAGCCTATAGCTACCTATACCTAGGTAGGGCAAGGGGTAGCCTTAAAGGCTTCTTTTAGCCCCTTTTTAACTTCCTTAGCTATAAGTTCTTATAGGTTTAGAACTAGGCCTATAATAATAGTTATAAGGCCCTATAAAAGCTTATTAGCAAGGTCCTATACCTTACCTTGTCTAGGGCTTAGTATAAGGTTAACTAGTTATATAATAAGACCCCTTAGTTCCTTAATATCCAAGGTAAGGTAGGCCTATAGTAAGCCCCCCTTTAATTAGTTCAAAGCTATAGGCCTCTCTACTTAGTAGCTTAGTGGTAGGCTTTAAATTAATGTTACGTTTAGGGGTGCTAGGTGGTCTGTACAGTGAAAATTTTGACGGGCGTACGAGGTGCGGTCGGATTATGGTCAGGTCTGGTTCTAACGCTTATGATACCTGTTGTACACCTATAACGGCTTGTACGCGGTTGAAAGTAGTACCGTTAGATAGCGTTTTTTGAGAGCTTTCTAGCAATAGTAGTTTTGTAAGTTTTTCTCTTATTTAAAATGCTTATATAGCTTCCTACTCTTAAGAAGTAGTTAGATATAAGATGGTAAGATAGCTCTTAAGTTTAATTTAGGTTTAATTACCTTTGTAATAATAGCTTTAAATAGCTATGAATAGTTTAATTATAAACTAAGCTCTAAAAAGCTTAAAAACGTAGTAAAATTGAATTTTACCTAGTTATAACTAGTTAAATAATAGGTTATATAACTTGCCTTTGTCTCCTTCTCTCTCTATATTATACCCCCTATCCCTATTACTCTTAACGCTCCTAATTATGGTAGTACCTTCTCTTTTAGCCTCCTAGTAATAGTTATTATCTTCTATCCCTAGCGTTACTACTATAGACTTATAGGTATATTACTTCTCAAACTTCTTAATATCCTTAATAATAGTTATATATAGAGACTCCTTCTTATCCTTAGATAGAGATAATGACTTGATATCTTCTTCTTATCTATCTTTACTATCTGTAAAGTTAAATCTGTCATTATCGCTATCGTTAATTGACATTATAGTCACGCTGCTAATTTATATCTTAGGACGTTTAGGGGATAGGAGTTTAACTTCTAATAATGGCTTCTTAGCTAACTAGGGGATTAGGACTTCTTTTCTATCTCTAAAGTCGAAAAATACTAGTAGCTAATGATCTTTTAGTAGAACCTAGAGAGGGTCCTTATTATTAAGAGGAAGATAGTTATTCTTGTTAGTCTTTTCTAAGAATTTAGTAAAGGTTACTATATAAAGGCGATGCCTATTAGTATTAGGAATCTCATTTTCTAAGCGCCTTTTCTAGACTTTGTATTCCTTTTTATACTGTTATTTAATCCATTTAATAGTAATATAGGTAGCTTTTTAGCTAGTATCTCAAATTACCTTAGTGCTTTTCTAAGCTTAGATCTCTTAAAACTATTAAATTTACCGGATAATTATATTTATTATAACCTCTCTTATTAGCTTAATAAGTTAGCCTTATATTTTCTTAGTAGATAGTATAGTTAAATAAGCTCTCTTATTCTTAGCAAAGTTATTTAAATATTTATATATTAGTTAACCTTTATTAACTATTAATGTAATATCCTAAAAGTATTCTTATATTAGTAAACTAAAAAGCTTAAGATACTACTTTTAAATATAGTTAATACCTTTTTTTATATATATTTATTACTTATTATTAGGAATTATTATAAGATATCTAATACTTATATTAGATAATACTTTCTTATGACAAACCTAACTTAGACTTTTTCTAAAAGGGTTTAGACAGAGGTAAATTAAGCGAGACAAGCGTATAGGTCGTCTAAGGGATTCGGTGAAGCCAAAGGGTTTATAACAACACTAGAGTTATCTCTTACAGTAGTCAGCAATGCTTAGTATAAGTACTGTAATTATAGGTTACTATTACTAGTAAACTCCTAAAGTCTACTATAATGAGTAATTATTTACATATATATATACTTCTATTAGTCGCTTATAGTCCCCTTCTAGCCTGCCCTAGGATTGCCTTTGGTAGCTAGCTATCCTCTGCTATCTTTCCCTTTTAGCAATTATTTGCCTATGGTAGCCCGCGCTCCCTAGCGATCCCATGTCAGCCTTGCTCCGTGCCCTTCTTGATTGGTGGCTCGTTTAGCCTGCTACGCTCTACCGGGTCGTGGTATATAGTTAGCTTGTAATACGATGCCCCCTCTTTAGGGCTTTCGACCCGAAAGCTTCTTATAACTTGTTTCAAATACTACTAATATCCCCTTTTTTTCTTATAGGTAATGTCTTTCTTCTGCTAGCTTCCTTCTACTATAGCTAATTATATTCCTAGGAACCGTTACAATCTCAAGTACGAATAACATACTATTATAATTAAGATTAAGTAAAAGGGTTATAAGGTTACTATACCTTATAAGTGTTATTAGAATACGAAGCTATAAAAGCGTTATATAATAATAAAGGGTTTAAACAAGTGTTAGAACTATATTTATATAGGTAAGAAGTATAATAGCCTAAACGTTACAGATGCCTATAGGTTCCTTATTATTTTCCTTTATAGTCCTAGGTTACTAACTGTCTTAGTCCTTTCGAATTTGTCAGAGTAAGAGAAGGTTTCGAAAGAGATTACTAAGACCGAGGCACTTCTTGCTTAGACACTAAGCCGTTTAAGTTGATTACGTTGTTTGTAGCAATCCCTGCGCGATTGTGGTACCAAAGTTTTTTATCGTGGCGTAGCTTATCTAGAGGAGGAGGAGGAACTAGATACTCCTCTACCGATATTAGAGACGTAGACCCTCGCAGGTTAGGCTTAGGCGTTAGGTACTTTTGACGTACTTGATTAGGAGTCGATCGGGTTAGATCCTAGTCCTAATTTTAGCAGGTTCCCCTCTTTTTCTATTAGGGAATAGGCTTTAGAGCCGGTTCTTATAGCTAGTTAGGATTCTACTAGTAGAACTACTCTAGTTTCTTAGGGTAACTTAGGTTTTTAACTAGTTCCTATAAGTTATCTTCTAGTCTAAAATTAAGCTATTTGACTAGGTACTATAGTTCTCCGTTAATAATATATAAATCTAGGATTTCTTTGACGTCCTATTCTTTCTCTTCATCCTCTGCTTTAATATATATAGTAACCTTAGCGTTCTTTAGTACTAGTTCGAGAAGTGAAATATAAAAAATATCTATCTATAGTCATATAGATAACGGTAACGATAGTCGGTAGTTAGATGTCGAGATTCGCTTTTTAATAACGAAGGGTCTAACTTTCTTAAAGTCTAGCTTTGTACTTAGTCGTTTAGTTTATAAGTTTCGTATAATTAGGTAGACTTTGTTTCCCCTCTCTAGGCGAGGTCCCTCGAGCCTATGTTTGTTATAGTAGTTCTTTATTCTAGTTCTAACAAACTCGAGTTCCTTTTTAAGCTTCTTATATAGTACGTATATTTGTTTTACTTTAATTACTACTCTCGGCATTATGACCTTTAGTCCTTGCCTAAGGTCTGCTTTATATCTATAGTTCGCGAAGAACGGTATAACTTTAGTCGTTTCCATTAGCATTATATTATAAGCGAGTTATACTATTGGTAATAGTATAACCTAGTTGTCTTACTAGTAGTTAACGTAAGAATAGAGGTACTACTTAATAACTTGGTTTAGTCGCTCTGTTTGTCTGTTAATCTATAGGTAATATGCCGTTAACAGCTTGCTATTAACGCCTAATCGTTATATTGACGCTTATTAGAACTTTAATATAAACTTAGTATCTTTATTAGTAATCTATTCCTATAGCTAAACATATACTAATATAACTTGCTAATAGATTATATCTACTAACTGTTCTACTATCTAGGACTCCTTATAGGGAAAGAAGTATACCTATTTAGTTAGGCGGTCTACTATAGTAAGAATACTATCGTAGATTACCCCTATGGCCATATCCTTAGATTCTAGTAGTTTTATAATAAAGTTCATTATAACTAAACTCTATAGTTTGTTAGCTATTAGCAGTAGCTAAAGTAGCCTATATAGCTTATATTATGCCGTTTTGCTTCGATTATAGATATCATAGTTCTATATGACTTCCTTAACTTGTACCATTAACTATAGAAAGTTATAATGTTTCTTAACTTATATAACAGTCTTCGTAACTCCTTTGTATCCTCCGAGTTTTGATTCGTAAAGTTCTCAAATCATTTGTAGCTATTGATGCCTGTTATGGATATATGCTTTGCCTTGGTACTAGAGTTTCTTATCTTTTTCTTCTACTCTATTAGGTACTACTAGTCTAGGTACTACTTAATACTATATCTCGTTAATCCTTTCTTCTCGAAAGATTATATAACATTCTAGGAACAAGTCGAGTAAATCATCTTCTATAGGTGTCTATGTTTCGTAATATAGCGTTCCGTCTATTTATTCCTTAAATAATAGTAGCGTTGTTTCCGTTCGTCCTTCTATATAATCTGTTCGTTGGCTTAAGGCGTCTGCTTGTACGTTCTCTTTGCCCTTCTTATAGCGGATCTTAAAATTGAATTTTATAAAGAATTCTACCTATTGTATTTATCGTCTGTTAAGCTCCTTTGTCGTTATAAAGTATCGCAAATTCTTATAATCTATATATACTTATACTAGTTTAATCGTATTACTAAGGTATAGTTGCTATTCCTTAAAAGCTTCGATAATCGTAAGTAATTCCTTATTATGGATTAGATAATTAAGATATGGTCTATCGAGCTTCTTTAAAAAGAAGGCTATAGGATATAGCTTCCCTTATTCGTTTCGTTATCCTAACTATCCTCTAATAGCGTAGTCTAAAGCGTCCGTTTCTACCTTAAATAGCTTCTTAGGGTCTAGTAGCACTAGTACTAGATCTTTAGTAATAGCGTCGCGGATTTACGTAAATGCTTGCTTATATTACTCTTCCTATTAGAATTTAGCGTTCTTCTTAGTAAGTTTATATAAAGGTCGTATAATCGCTCCGAAGTTCCTAATGAACATCTAGTAGAAGTTCGTAAACTCGATGAAACTTTATACTTCCGTGACTGACGTCGGTCGTAGCCAATTCTTGATAGCTTTAACCTTTAAAGGTTCTATTTAAATTTGTTCTAGGGATATCTTATATCCTAAAAACACTATCTTCCTAATATAGAATTTGCTCTTTTCCTTGTTAACTAATAGCTTATATATGTATAATATATCTAGTACTACTCTTACATACTTCTAGTATTTGTCTATTATTTTAGAGAAGATAAGTATATTGTCGAGATAATATACTGTAAATTTATCGAGAAAGGGTTAGATAGCTTGATCGATCAGGGCTTAGAACGTTACTAGCGCGTTTATAAGTCTAAATAGCATAACAAGGTACTTATAGTAGCTATAGGGTGTCCTAAAGGCTGTTTTCTACTTGTCGCCTTCTTTAATTTATATATAGTTATAGGCCGATAGCAAGTCAAGACGTGTAAAATATTAGGCTCCTGTTAATTGATCTCGGAGCCGTAAGATTAGCGGTAACAGGTATCGGTTTTTCATAGTCTGTTCGTTAAGTTGCCGATAGTCGACATATAACTATAGCTTTCTATCTTTCTTAGGCACAAATAGGATTAGGTAGCCTGCTAGCAATATCGACAGGCAGATATATCCTCTTCGAAGATTCTCCTCTAAATATCACTTAAGTTCTTCGTTTTATATCTAGCTTATATAGTAAATCTTGAAGAACTTTAGTCGTGCTCCTTCCTTAAGCTTGATCTCGTGATCCTATAGGCCGTGTTCTAGTAATCCTTTTAGATACTTCGGTTCGAATGCTAGGTGTCCTTTATATTCCTTTAATACTTCCCTAGTCTTATCTTATCTCTTGGCTTTCTAATAGTATATAAACTTGGTTCTATCTATAGCGATACTAGCAATTTCTCCTATCTTAACCTACTACTTTAGTCATAGTGCTCTGTATTCGTTAATAGAGAGAATAGCTATCGGCGGTTCGGCTTATCTCTCCTGTTATAACGTTAGTATCGTTATACCGCTTCTTCTAGAGTCTATAGTAGTCTGCCTACCACTATCTATCTCTTACAGTAGATCTGTAGGATATACCTTCCCCTAAGTATCGTCTACTCGTAATCTTTACGCGCTCCCTATCTTATTAGTTAAATACGACTCCGTTCGGGGTCATAGGTAGCTATTATTCTTCTAGCTAATATCTAGGTTATAATCTTTATACTATAGTAACCCTAATATTATATCTTTATCGTTACCTATATTTATAATGCTAAATATAACTATTATAATCTTTCCTACTATAGTAATATTAATTAGTTCAGTCTCCCTACATACCTATTATATTAGAAATAGCCCTTTGACTATACTATACTTCTGCTTTATTCTCTAGGGTATCTGTAGCTAATTTACAAGTGTCGGCAAAATCAGATTTATCTCTGCTCTACTATCCATTAGTACAAGCATTTCGTGCTATTTCTATTGTGCTGTTATCTATAATCGCTTGTCTTGCCGCCGTTGCCTAAAGACTATAGCGATTTCCTATATTTCTGCTAGGAGGTCTTAGTATAGTAGTCTCCTACGCTAGTTCTTCCTATACTATGCTACTACTCTCTACTATATAGGCGTTAATGGTTTTCGGGCCCCTCGGAGGGCCTTAACCCGTTTCCTAGGTTAGTGCTAACCTCTTTAGTTATTCGGCTAATAGCAGCTTCGTCGATCGTGCTTATTTCTATAAGCCATTAAGTGCTAGTAGCTTCCTACCGTTAGGTCTATTCTGCTTTCTATTGTACGTGCTATAGCTTTATCTAAAGCTCCTAGATCTACGATTTCTTTTCGTCTGCGTGGTAGAGGTAGTTATTACTCCGGCACGAGTCTTATATGTCTCGTCCTATTCCGTAGTACCTAGGCTAGGCTCGTTTTAGTACTACTATAATGCCTTCTAGATCGTGGGCTTCGATCTTCTAGAGCAATTCGGCCGCTCTATTTCCTATATTATAGACCTATTCTATAAGGTAGAGGCTTCTATCCTTATTTCCTTATTAGGTCGGCTAGTAATTGTTTTCGAATTTGTCGCAAAAGTAATATTAGTATTTATATAATATATATTAGAACTAGGGCACTTATATATATACCTCGTATTGTAGGTATAGTTATATAGTGTTACCTAGAAGGTATTAGAATTCTTTTCCAAATCCTTCCTACTATATATAGACTATAGGTACTCTAATGCTAAGGTAGGAGTATTTCTTCTAGTAGTTTTCCTATATATATTCGTCTTTTCTACGGTTCGTACATATAAACTAGTACTCTAGGTTCCGTACGTTATAGATAAGTTACTAATCGTCAAAATACTTAGTATAGCTATTAGGCCTATCATATATCACAGGCTATTCCCCCTTAATAGTTTCCACAATACGTCGGAGTTCCCTTATCTCGTCCCTTATCTTATCGTTCTACTAGGTAAGTCGAATCAAGCGTCTATCCTATTCATGTAGTTCTATATTAAGCCGGAAAACTTCATTATAGTACTATTCGATTTGTTCCTAGAGGAATAGAACATTAGGTCTAGGTCTTTCGATTCCTTAGGTATCGGTTGTCTACGATCTATCCTACTTCTAGGTAACTATAAAACCCTACTACCTCAGGGTTAGGAGAATCGAAATTAGTAGTATATACTCTCCTACCGTATCCCATTTAGTAAGACCTATCTCTAGGTTTATAGTAACTAGTTTAGAGTACAGTACTTATTCGTCTTCTCCATCGCCGTTACGTCCGAGACTATCTATATTACTATCCCTATTTTTATAGCTTATAGCCGCTACTTTGATAACATCCTTAGTAGTTTTATTAATAGCTATAATTTCCTTTCTAGGGACTAGTTTCTAGTCTTTCTTCGGGCTTTGACATTCTCACTTATAGTGCCCTTTCTTCCTATAGTTATAGTAGGTAACGTTAGACTTGTCTTTAGTCGTCTTCTTCTTATCTTGCTTCTATGCTATATCTATATCTATAGCTTTAGGATACATCCTATATAAGATGCTAACATATACTCGTTTTTTCTTGTTATTAGCCTTAACTATAGTTCTATATATCTAACCTTGTTTCTACTACTCTTATATATAAAGTCGATTATCGATTTTAATAGCCTATATAATATATTCATCTAAAGTCTTAGGCTAATTATACTTATATAGCTTATCTTTAACCTTTTCCTTTAAGCTATTATAGAATAGTTATATTAATACCTTATCGTTAAGCTAAGACTTAAATATATCCTATCTAAACTATATAATATAAGAGGCTACTAACTTAGTCTATCGGATATTAGTAAGTCTTTCTTATATATAAATCTTCTTATCTTTATCACTAAAAACCTTCTAAAGCTCTTTTTCAAACCTATTATAGGATCGAAAGACTACCTATATAAATACATCTCGGTCATCTTTATCTTCCTTAGTAAGATAGTTATTCTATATAGGCTTAAACTATCTAAATGCCTTACCCTCTAGTCTTGTAGCTATATAAAGGACT
Source organism: Thermothelomyces thermophilus ATCC 42464 (assembly GCF_000226095.1). Taxonomy (NCBI): domain Eukaryota; kingdom Fungi; phylum Ascomycota; class Sordariomycetes; order Sordariales; family Chaetomiaceae; genus Thermothelomyces; species Thermothelomyces thermophilus. The sequence continues at coordinate 1,709,629 of NC_016475.1, forward strand.
TTAGCTTTATCGTCTAGAAACTTATTATTATTAAGCCAGAAATAGGATCAGAGGTTTGTTAGGAATCTTACAAGATCCTCCTTAGTTCCTCCGTATTTACTAGGTAGTTCGATCTTAATACGGCTCGCTTTAGCGCCCTCGAGTGCCTTGATTCTAATATAGGCCTTGTTAACTAGCTTCTACAAGTGCTTTTCGCCGTTCTCGAGTTCCTTAATTCGAGCTTAAGTAGCCTTATCTCTCTAGTCTAACTCCTAGATCCGCTGCTAGAGTTGACCAAGCTAGGCAAGCAGCTATTTAGCTATAACATTAGTAGCTATATCAATATCGAGGTCAAAATTACCTTCGTCCTAAACTATAATAGAATAAAGGGAGTAATAGCAATATATAACAAACCTAACTTAGACTTCTTCTAAAAGGGTTTAGATAGAGGTAAATTAAGCAAGACAAGTGTATAGGTCGTCTAAGGGATTTAGTAAAGCTAAAGGGTTTATAATAACACTAGAGTTATCTCTTATAGTAGTTAGCGATACTTAGTATAAATATTATAATTATAGGTTACTATTACTAGTAAACTCCTAAAGTCTACTATAATAAGTGATTATTTATATATATATATACTTCTATTAGTCACTTATAGTCCCCTTCTAGCCTGCCCTAGGATTGCCTTTGGTAGCTAGCTATCCTCTACTATCTTTCCCTTTTGGCAATTGTTCGCCTATGGTAGCCTGCGCTCCCTAGCGATCCCGTATCAGCCTCGCTCCGTGCCCTTCTTGATTGGTAGCTCGTTTAGCCTGCTGCGCTCCACCGGGTCGTAGTATATGGTTGGCTCGTGACATTTCTCCTTAATCTGGTCTATTATAATACGTTAGTTTAGTAGAAAAAGACTAGTCTTTTCGAATCTTACTATAATATTTTGGCATTTAAAACTAGCTTCCTAGATTTTCTAAAATCCTCTAATAAAGTCTGCCTAGGTAAATGTAAGATTACTATTTTAAACTATCTACCGGAGATATCGTTAATATACTTCCTTAAGATAGTAAAAGACTCTTATATCCATTAGCTAGATAAAATATATTAAATAAGGAGGGAGGAAGATAATAATAATATTAAATAAAAGATGGTATTTATAAAGTTTAAGGTTATAATATCCTATAAAGTTATCTAGGATAAGTAGTCAATATATATATTTTCCTAATAGTATAGATATATAGACCGAATCTTTAAAGGTAATATTATCTAGGTTAATAAAGTATATACTAAGAGTAGGACTATAGTTATAATAGTTATAACTAAACTATTCCTTAAAGCTTATATTATATTACTAGAACTTAGTATAGATAGTAAAGGAATATTTATTAAAATATTATATCTAATTTATTATAATCTTAGCATTATTAAATACTATCTCTAACTTATAGAATTATATCTCCTTATTAAGACATTTAACATCCTAATCTTTTAATAGCTACTATTTAAAGATATAAAATACTAGGATAATATTACTAATAATATTTCTAACGCTAATTATACTTATTAACTCTTGGTTATAAAGGTCCAGAATCTCTAGCTAATAAATTACTATAGTTAGTATTCTAAACTAATACTTATTCTAAACTAATACTTAGAAAAGAGGAAGATATTAACCTTCTTCTTCTTATCCGTTTTAATTATTAAGATCTCAAACTACCTATTTAATATTATAAGTATATATCTAGTCTTATCTATATTCTAATAGCTAAATATAGTAATCTTAAAGCTTTCAATAATATCTTTAAGCTTATTAAAGAATATCTCTAGTTCTTTTACTTACTACTTAGCCAAGAGTTAGTTTACTTTAACTAGTTTAAAGAATATTAGCTAAAACTATAGATAATTCTATTTCTAATATAACTACTAGTATTTATTAACAGGAAGGTAAGGAGGATCATAATATACCTATAAATGGTTAGTAGTATCTTAGAGAAGATCTTTAGTAACAAGAGAACTAGATTTGATAAGCTAGTATACGTATCCTTCAAGGGCAAAATCTTCGTCGTTTCGAAGTAACCAAAGTCTTCTAACTACGTTACTACTAGTAGCTAGAAGTCTAGTATCCTTTAAAGACTTTAAGTGCTAGCTAACCTAGGTCTTTCTAGTCTTAAATAGCTAAGCCGTATACTAAATACTAGGTTACTTTCTATAGGGTAAATAGCTAGTTCGGTAGCAAGCTTAAGCGGTAAGGAGCTATTTAGCGGCCTATATACTAGCTAGTTCCTAGATTTGGTTAGTTAGAGGTATCGTATATAGGAGAGTAGGTTTAACTAGGCTTATAGTAGTGGTTATGTCTTTGAATATAGGGAGTTGACTAGTAAAATTAGACACGGGTTTGGACGCGTACCTGTCCGGCTATATTAGCATGTCCGGGGGTTTTGGCCCTACCTATCGGGAGATAGGTGGTAGTCCTGAACTAATTAGTTAGCAACTAACCACCGGGTATAGTATGGGAATCTTTTACGTCGAGTGTCTAGCAGGACTTGCATGTACCCAACTGGGCCGCAATGGCAGGGTTACGGCATTCTACTCTGTATGTATGTATATACGTACCGAGTTTGTAGTGTACTAGTTATACAGATCCGTATGTAGTACTGCACTAAACAGAATCGGGGCCTTAGGTGGAGATCCGTGCCACCCATGTCAATCCTGCAGCAGTGGGATTAATTGGCCGAAGCCGGCCTGAGCGAGAGACCCCAACCAGACTGAGCCGACATCAAACAGCGGCTTGTCTGGAGCTCGTCCAACGAACTCGTCATGGTTAAGCATCTCCACCAACCCAACCACCTCTGCCTGAAATCGGCCTGCCACCGTCCCCGACCGTACCTTTAAGCAGAACCGCAGCCTGATAACTCAACACATACAGCCCGTCAAGCCGGCCCATGAGTGATTTGAATTTTCACACAAGCCACCTCCCGTCTGAACCGCCGCCTGCCTGCCTTCCGATGGCGTAATCCATGGCAGAACGACGCAGCGAAGAACAGCGGTCCAGATCGGCTCTCGATAACGACCAAACGCACCTTCTACCTCCGCTCTCTTCTCCAGCCGCGACTGCTTCACTCACTTCAGCTGTCTCTTATCTGCCTTCTCCTTCTGCAAGGTACATCTCCCCTCCGCTCATGCGACCCAGTTTGTGATTTCCCGTCTTTTTATCCCCGTGCTGTGCCTGCGTTCTTATCGACTCGGGGTTCCGACCAAATTGCCTCCCCCCGTGCCCAGCCGAGCGATCGAGACCACACACCGCTGCACTTTTGGCGACCTGACAAACCGCCCGCAGCGATTAAAAAAGACCGGTGCAAAAGTGCATAAAGTGCGGAAGCCAAAGGAAGGAACAGTAAAAGGGAAAGAGGAAATCGGTGCTTTTCTCTGTGGCATTTTTTATTCCCGGCTGTTTGGTACTCCGCGTTGGTGATCGATCCTCGTCTTGGGCTGTCACGCATACAAGGAACTCGAGTCGCCATCGACCGCCCCACAGGCTCGGAACAACGAATGTTCTCCCTTCCACAGCTGGCCGGCCACCTTTGACCGCGATCTCTGTTGCGGCTGCCACCAAAAATTATCCATGCCTTCGCCCTCCGCAAATTCCTCCTACAATCCTTTCTCTCTTCTACCTGCTGTCGACTCCATGACAGACAGGATTTGAACACATATTTACTCATGTCGTCCAGGGTCACCCGCTCGTCCGCCCGTCAAGCCGCGAGCCAAAGAGCAGCGTCTGCGAATCCAACCACGACCGCCGGTGCTCCCTCATCCGCACCGGCGCCGCCGCCGCCGATTCCACCGACTCCGACGCCGGCACCGAGCGGCCGGAAGCGAAAAAACCATACCAGCCCGCCGCAGGTTGCCATCGAGTCACCTTCATCAACCCGTAGATCCAAGCGACAGCGTGTGACACAGGCGTTACCACATCCGCAGCCGTCCCCGGCCTCAGCAGCGACTCCATCTTCTTCTCGCCGCAGGAAGGGCAAAGCTCCCGCAACTATGTCGAGCCCAGGGTATGTCGAACTCGACTCGTCATCCTTCGTGACATCCCGCGCGGGGGGGGGGGGGGGGGGGGGTGTCACCAGAATGCTAACATCTTCCACAGATCCCCGACAAGTCCTGCGAGCCACCTGGACAATCCAACCTCTGCATCGTCCAGTCGGCGATCCAGCCGGAACAAGAAGAGTGCGTCAACCGCCAAAGGTAATGCTTTTCCCACTCAGCCTCCGTCCTGCTGCCACATATCTCACACGACCGTTTCTAGATGATCCAACTGCCCCCGCTACTAGCTCGAACCGGCGATCGAAACGGACTGCCCACAACGATGCAGCCCCGCAGGACCAGGATGTGGTAATGGGCGGTACCGAAGAACACCAAAAAGCATCGGTGGCTCCGCCGCCGCCGCCGCCTCCTCCCGAGGACCGAGTTCCTGAGGACAGTGAAGAGAATGACGAGGATGAGGAGGGCTTGCGACGCTACGATGATGACGACGATGACGAGGATGCCGATCCCTTCAGCGGCTTCGGCGGCCCAGGAGGATCGGTCCCAGGCCTGAGTAACACTCTTCGGACCTTGACCGGCATGGTCTCCGGCACATCTGCGAGGCTGCGAGATATCTTGAACAACCTTCGGCAGAAGGGTGACCCCACGATGCAGCTCATTGCCTTGCAAGAGCTCTCTGAGCTTTTGCTCATCCACAACGAGGACACGCTCTCGGGGCACTTCTCGCCGGATGCTTTTGTGAAGGAGCTGGTAGCTTTGATGCAGCCAAACGAGCTCACGGGGGAGGAGAACCCAGAGATCATGCTGTTGGCTTGCCGCTGTCTGGCAAATCTCATGGAAGCCCTGCCGGCCACCACATCAAATGTTGTCTATGGCCACGCCGTTCCTATTCTGTGCCAGAAGCTGCTCGAAATCTCGTTTATCGACCTGGCCGAGCAAGCGCTCAGCACGCTGGAGAAGATTTCACTCGAGTACCCTTCGACTATTGTTCGCGAAGGTGGCTTGACCGCGTGTCTCTCCTACCTAGAGTTCTTCGCGACTAGCACGCAGCGTGTCGCAGTCACTACCGCTGCAAACTGCTGCCAGAATCTCGACCTTGAATCCTTTCCCGTCGTTCGAGATGTCATGCCCATCCTGCTCAATGTCCTTGGAAGCAGTGACCAAAAGGTCGTGGAGAAAGGCTCCCTGTGCGTCACGCGCATCGTCGAGAGTTTTAGGTTCCACCCTTCAAAGCTGGAGGAGCTCATCAGCGTCGACCTGCTCAGGGGCATTCTCCGTCTGCTTCTCCCGGGCAGCACAAACTTGATTGGGGACCATATCCACACGCAGTTCCTTCGGGTTCTTGCTATCGCCGCGCGGGCGAGCCCCCGCCTCTCAGCCGAGCTCTTTAAAATGAACGTGGTCGAGACGCTCTATCAGATCTTGACTGGTGTTTCGCCGCCGAGCGGCACCGACGATCTCGCATCGAAACTCGACAGTGTCCTCATCATGCAGGCACTAATCCACCGCCCCCGGGATCAGATTATCGAGACACTCAACGTTATCTGCGAGCTCCTGCCGAACCTGCCAAGATCGGCGGATCCCGCCTTAGTCGGCCTTCCCGAGGTCGGCTCTTCCCCGGAATCCGTCTCGGCAACCTCGTCGGGTTCTCGCAAGAAGACCTCAAATGAAAAGCGGATTGAACTGTTGGAAGACTGCAAGGAAGAGGTCCGGCGATTCTCCATGATTTTGTTCCCGACACTTACCGACGCCTACTCGAGCACTGTCAACTTGACTGTTCGTCAAAAGGTCTTGATGTCCCAACTCAAGATGCTTTCGAATCTTGACCAGGCGATTCTCGTTGAAGCCCTGAAACCCGTCTCTTATGCCTCCTTCTTGGCTTCCATCATCTCACAGCAGGACCACCCTTCCCTGGTCTTGTCTGCCGTGGGAGCCGCTGACCTACTCATGAGGCGACTGGGATCGGTATACCGGTACCAACTCTACCGCGAGGGTGTCATTTCCGAAATCACGAAGCTGGCCAGTCAGGATCTGGAGCCTGAAGCAAAGCTTTCGACCAATGGGTCCCCGTCCCCGGACCCGGAGACGGCTGAGCCAGAAACGGAGCCCGAGCCGGAGTCGAACAGGTCGTCCGCAGAGCCCGCCGACGACCGATCTGACCATGCTGAGTCCGAGAGCGAGGATGATGAGGGCGAGAATGGGGAGGCTGAGGAAGAGGACGAGGATCGCTCTCACCACTCTTCAGATGATGATGAAGACGACGAGGGTCAGGAACATGACAATGAGGATGACCAGAACCGTGACGACCTATCGGCCTCTCCGTTCAGTTCCGAAGGCTCGACGATGTCGATTTCTGGCCCTCCGGGACGGCTCATCTCGGATCTCCCTTCCATGAAGGCGAGAATCATCGCGAATGCCAAGCGCTTCCTCGAAATACACGAAAATGAAAAGGAGTCCAAGGCAATGAAGAAGAAGGCCACCGAGATCCTTGACAACCTGTCGGCGCTGGCGTCCGATATCGAGAACTTTTACCTTCGACGTGCCTTCCCGTCGCAGCTCGCGCTTGAGAGTGGCACCGAGCTTTTCAGGAAGCTGGCGTCATACTTCGACTCCGACCTATTGGAGAGTGTCACAAGTGCTGAGCTGCTCGCGTCCGGCGTTGTCCGTGTTCTTGAAGAGGTCCTGAGTAACCCCGATGAGCAACTTGCCGTAGCGGCACAGACGGCATTCCTGCAGGTTTTTATGGGATACACAGTCAAGTCGAAGCCTAAGACCGCTACCGCCGACTCTCCAGCCACTCCTCTCAGCGTCCTGATCCACAAGCTTCAGGATCTGCTGAGCAGGTCCGAACACTTCGAGGTCATTACCGTTCACCACCAATCGTTTGATAGTAACCGCAGCAGTGCGGCCTCTATGCTCGCAAAGCAACTCCGGCTCAAACTCGTGGCAGATGAAGATTCGGACATTCCTCGGCACTACCGAAACATCATGGTTTCGATCCACGCCATCACGACCTTCAAGTCCCTCGATGATTACCTGAGGCCGCGGATCAGTCTTTCAGATAGACCCCGTGGCTCCAAACGGGACGCGGTTTCTCGCGCCTTGGCCGCAATGGCCAGCTCGGGTCTACCCATGAGTGCGGCCGCAGCTCGCCTCATGGAGCGCTCGTTCCCCCCGTCAAGCGGCTCGAATTCGACTCCGCCCCCTCCTCCCCCGGCTGCTGCTTCTTCGCACTCTCCCACGCCGCGGTCGGCGCGGAAATCCAAGTCCAGGTCAGACCCGCCGAATGATTCCCCGGCGACGCCTGAACCATCGTCCTCGAGGGAGAAAACTTCTCTGCGTCGGTCCTCTCGTCGCCAAGCCGTGTCGGATGGGGATACGCCGGCGCACCCGCTGCCTGCTGCCGAGGACAAGTTCGAAAACTCGCTCGAGTGTGCTGACGAGAGACAACTGTCCGATGACGAGGAGATGGGCGACGACGGCGCCCTTGATATGGTTGGTGACGTCGACGAGGGAATGGAGGACGCGCCTACCCCAGATCCCTCTGCGGTGAACTTGGAGGTCGCAGGAGGCAAAGTGACTGCCCGCAAGGAGGACGGAACCAAGGTGCCAACGCCGTCGCAGAGTCAGAGTCGGCCCACGGCCGCGTTGCCCAACCGCTCAAGTGCGTTGACGTCGGCTACGGCAAGTCCAACCCCAGCCGCGTCTTCGCGGCCCATGTCTTATGCGGCTGCCATCCAGTCGGTCCCGCAAGACTGGCATATCGAATTCAGTATCGACGGCAAAGTCGTGCCCAATGATACCACCATCTACCGAGCCGTGCACAGCTTTGCAAAGAACACTGATGATCAATATGGCCGCAATATCTGGTCGACCGTGCATCCCATCAAGTTCAGGCGGGTGCCCGGCGCTCCTCCAGCAGAGTCTGCCGCCTTTGGCAGCACGGCTGAGAACGGGTCGGACGCCGAGGAGGGTGGCACACCTGGATCTCTGTCCAAGTCACCGGTTACTGCATCCATCCTGCGCCTCCTCAAGAAACTGCACGACCTCAACGCCAATATTGACGACGTTCTTGCCGAAAACAAGGAGACGCTAAGGGTTAATGTTGAGCCCCTGTCGCAGTTCGTCAACACCAAGCTTACAGCTAAGCTGAATCGGCAGCTCGAAGAGCCGCTGATCGTGGCGAGCAACTGCCTCCCTAGCTGGAGCGAGGACCTGGCAAGGCTTTACCCCTTCCTGTTTCCGTTCGAGACCCGCCATCTCTTCTTGCAGTCCACCTCGTTCGGCTACGCCCGATCTATGAGCCGCTGGCAAAACGCCCAGTCCCAGGAAGAGGCTCGAAGAGATCGTCGGGACGAGAGGCCATTCCTCGGCCGTCTGCAGCGTCAGAAGGTCAGGATCTCTCGTTCCAAGATTCTCGAGTCGGCCGTCAAAGTCATGGAGCTCTACGGCGCTTCTCAGAGTATTTTGGAGGTCGAGTACTTCGACGAAGTCGGCACTGGACTCGGGCCCACGCTCGAGTTCTACTCAACTGTCTCTAAAGAATTCTGCAAGAAGAAGCTGAAGCTATGGCGTGATAACGATCCCAACGGACATGACGAATATGTCTCTGCGACCAACGGGCTCTTTCCCAGGCCGCTCAGCGACGAATTTGCCGCCTCGGAGGAAGGGGAGAAGATCTTGCAGCTCTTCAAGATACTGGGCAAGTTTGTCGCACGGTCTATGATCGACTCACGGATTATCGACATCAACTTCAACCCCATCTTCTTCCGCATCGGCGATGAGTCCGCCGCTGTTCGTCCCTCTCTGGGGGCGATCAAGTCTGTCGACCCTGTCGTTGCGAAGTCGCTCATGGTGGTTAAGAAGTTTGTTTCGGCCAAGAAGGCGATCGAAGAGGACCCAAACCGATCCGCGGCGCAGAAGGTGATCGATATCGAGAACATCGTGATCGACAAGATCCGCATTGACGACTTATACCTGGATTTCACCCTACCTGGTTACCCCGAGATTGAGCTCATTCCCAATGGAGCGCAGACTCAGGTTACCATTGATAACGTCGACCTCTATTTGGAGAAGGTGATCGACATGACTCTGGGATCCGGGGTCCGTCGACAGATCGATGCGTTCCGGGCTGGCTTCTCGCAGGTGTTCCCGTACTCAGCGCTGAGTGCGTTCACACCGGACGAGCTGTGCTCGTTGTTTGGGCGGGTAGACGAGGATTGGTCTTTAGAGAGTAAGCATTGCTGGTCCGCCGTCACACATTGCGAACGACTGCTAATCTCTTTTTTCCAGCTCTCATGGACTCGGTCAAGGCGGATCACGGGTACAATATGGACAGCAAGACGGTTAGAAACTTGCTGCAGGCCATGAGCGAGTTCACGCCGGCCCAGCGCCGCGACTTCCTGCAATTCACTACCGGGAGCCCCAAGCTCCCCATTGGCGGTACGTTTCTCTCTCCCTTGGTTGGCTCGCTCAGGTCGCATGATGATTAACCCGTGCTTCCGACAACAACAGGCTTCAAAAAGCTTACGCCCATGTTCACTGTGGTCTGCAAGCCTAGTGAGGCGCCCTACACGTCGGACGACTATCTCCCCAGCGTCATGACATGCGTGAATTACCTCAAGCTGCCCGACTACTCGAGCATTGACGTCCTGCGGGAGAAGCTCTTCACGGCCATCAAAGAGGGCCAAGGGGCGTTCCATCTGTCGTAATGAACAAGGACGCTGCGGCAGAGGGACAAAGTTAATGGTTTCTGTACTCATTGTAGTTGCATTTGTTGTGATTTTCTTTGGCCTCGGGCGGACGAAAACCCTCTTCTTCCTTTTGGTAGCTGCTTTTTGTTGAGGAGCGCGTCGTCGTTATCAAATTACACCAGACTGGGCAGCATGGCATGAACTCGGCGTGGAAAGGACTGGCATTCAGGGATGGGCTTCGACATGACATGAAGAAAACTCGGCGATCTGGTTTGTTGGGGATTGACTCTATGTTCTTGATTTTGTCTGGTTTGCCGTTTATGACCAAATGGTGAGGAAGATGGACGAAGAAGGGGAAAGGAGGAGGTAGGACGAAAGGCGACGTCGAAGAGCGATGAATGCAAGCAAAGCGGAATGGTTCGGAAGGGTGTCGTTGTCTGGTCTTGCCGTGAATCTGGCAGGGACTGGGCGGTTGCTGCGGATGTTGACTTTTACCTTTTCTTTTCTGCCTCTTCAACTAGCACCGTTATCTAGACTGGCAAATGGACGTTGGCACTAGCATTGGGAAGATTTTGGACTGCTGGGTCGAAGGCGGACGAGGTCCCTGTCCAGGAAGCGGGTCAAGCGATTTCTTGTTGGCTGCTGGTTGCGGCCAAGATAATGTGTGGGTGATGGGGAATAGCGATGGCTTTTTTTTAGTTGTTTCTTTTTTGTCTGCTTCCAGTTGCGAGGCGAAGGAGACAGGAGGATATGTTCTCAGTGTCTACTCGGGGGCTCTTTCAAAGGGCATGACTTCGCAGCCTCACTACGGAGTGCACGAGTACACTACTTAATACACTTCAGATTGGTGACCGACGGCATCATTCTCTCCAGTGGCAGTTGGGTTTTGCGGGGTCTGGAGACTTGACATGGTTGATAAAACTATTGGAATGTTTTGCTGGTTTCATATCTTCTAGGAGAGTTTCCAGGCACCGTTGGCAGTTTTTCACTTTGTTTTATCTTGAGTCGATCTTTGGTTTCAAATCGTAATTCCTGTCAGAGCAGCACAATCTTGCGAGATTAGTGACGGCGGTTTGAGATCCTATGATGTCATTTTTTGGCCTTGCTCTCGATTTGGTAATTTACAGCAGCTCATTGTACTCAGCAGGTACTGTAGTTACCTACGGAGTATCGGACGCGCTCACTCAGATTGCAGTGCCCCACTTGAAACGCGTTGTCTGACGCGCTTTACGCCCTGCACTCGACTGACCACAGCGAAGCCAAGCCTCGCATCCAAGCACAAGAAGACACTTGACTTCAGTTTCCAAGTCGAAGACGATCCACTACGGTCCGCTTGTTCGGTGTCCGCCTGTTGAGAAAATAGCCTGGTTATATCGAAATATATCGAAGAGGCCTTGGGAGACAACGACATCGTCGACTGTATATGGTCTGATCGACCTACTTGCTCCGTCGCATTGCCGAGTCGGAGCCACACACCAACACTGACATTTATAACCACGCATATCCACCGGCCCTCTCTACGAAGTCACGCCAGATTGCAGACACGAGACCCTTCCCAGCCAAACAGCAATACTTTCACACCACGAAAGTAAAATGCCACCGCGAAGAAACCCGCGGCGGTCCGCGGGCGCGCCAGACACGAAGAGCAATCCGGCCACACTCACGACCAACGACAGCGCAACCCCAGCCGAGGACGCAACCTCCGCCACAACCTCGCGGACGACCCAAGCGACGAAGACAAAAAGATATGAATCCACTCCTGTACCCCAACAAATCACCTTCCCCGCGCGCCGCAAGATAGTAAGGAAATATGGCGGCCGCCGGTCGCTGCCCGCGCGGCTCGAGGAGGAGACCGCCACCGCCAGCAGAAGGAGTCTGAAGCAGCAGACGTTGACTCAAATTGATTATGTGCGCTCCTCGTCTGGGTTCGAGCAAGGGGACTTGCTTGAAGACGAAGTGATCGGGGGCCCGCATGAGGAAAAGAAGGGATTGAAGTCGAAAGGAGAAGCAGAGGCGGCGAGCGTTGCCGGGAGGAGGAAAACCGCCGATCCAAGGTCGAAGAGGAGGAAGACGATGGGGGATATGCCCACTCCGAACCTGGAGAAGAAGGGGCCGAGCTTTCAGACCCAGACTTTGACGCAGTTATTGGGTAATCGGGTTCCCGAAATGGATAGGGACGAGCTGCGAGTGGAAGACGAGGCCGAGTCGGCGGGCTTGCCGTCATCAGGTGGTGGCCCTTCCGTCAAGCATTCCGCGCCGCCCGAGAAGGGGAAGGGCAAGGCGCTGGCGACGCCCATACCCCATACTCCAACGGGCAAGCGTATCAAAGTCAACCTTGACGAGGTGCCGTCTTCGCAGCCTACGCCGTTCACGCCCTTGTTAGGCCACAGCCCAATTCCACCCGCCAGATCTCCGCTGACCCAGAAATCGACGAATGTCGATGCCCCGCTCCCAACAATCGAAACGGTTTCCAAACTGCCGCGGAGTCTGGTCATCCAGGATAGTTACAGTATGGACGGCAGCAGCGCGGGGTACCTTTCCTCGACAGCAGGCGACACGCCGGTTAAGAGGGAACGGGGCGAGACGCCTTCGCAAATACCAAAACGGGAGCCGTTGGCCGAGATACCCGTTGCCAGTCTCGAGCTGGGTGTGAGCTCCACCCCAAGCGGGGAGACGCCAACGACAAGGAGAAAGAGATTGTTCACGGAGATTCCAGACTCGGACGATGAGTTGGAAAGTCTTGGTTCGACACCTTTCAAGACGCGATCCACGCAGCAGACGCCCCTTAGGAGAGATCCTGTTGTGGACAACTTTGAGATAGCGGCAGACCCAAGTCTTCCTCCTTCGCAGTCATCACGAGAGCCACGGGCTGCGGTTACGGAGACCCCCGCAAGCTCGAGCAGGTCGAACAAGGAAAACGAATCCCCCGCCATCAAGATGTGGGAAGATGAAGATGCGGCTGGTGAAGGGGATGATGGCGGCTCCCCAACTCCAAAGGGGGCAAAAAGGTCGCAGACGGCTGACAGGGCGGGCCAGGTTAGCCCCAATACCGCATCCCAGTTTTGGACGGCGTCGGCGGAGAATGTTGGATGTGTAGGAACGCGACGCGGTACCTCTCGCGAACCCTTAACCGAACTAGTAGTGGCCGAGGATCCAACGGTCTTCCGAAGCGAGCGGCCGTCTGCGGCCCCACGAGCATCGCGGTTTCATGGCAGTATGGGCGAGTCAAGTTGCAGGGGTCGCCATGCCACCCCCCAACTGGGTGACTCTGAAGAGACGGCTAGCGAGGCCGAGGAAGAGCCAATGCCGGTTTCGATCCTTCGGAAAGCAACGTCGCAAGGCGTGCCGCGCGCAGATGGCACAACGAAGCGCAAGTCTACGCCAGAGCCCAACGGGCCCGAGTCATCAACTAGCGAGCCGCCGGGCACCCCAACACCAATCGTCCGGAAGGTCCAGATCGAGATGCCGCAGTCGTCAGGAGAGGAAGTGTGCAAGGAGACGCCGCGGGAACCGCACGGGTCGTCGCCCATCTATCAGCGGCACACGCAGTCCCGGTCCCAGGCCAGGTCTCAGTTCTACAGCCAGGCCTTGGAGAGCCAGCGCGTCCCGCTCGAGGTGATCCGCTCCCTCAGCCCGCAGACAGACCGGTCTGATATCCTCATCTCGATCGACGCAAAAACTGTCGAGGACATCGTCAACGGTATCAGGGACCACGTGTTCCGCAACTACAGATTCCCTGTCCAAGCATCGCGCTGCTGGATCTTCACCGAGCTGCCGGTGGGCGAAGTGAAATACATGGCCACCCTAGGGCCCGCGCAGGAACCGGGGCAGATCGACAGCCACAGCGGTCGCGGCAATACCGAATTCAACCGGGGCACGCTGGGCTACAAGTTTGCTCATAAGCTGCTACAAGTGTATCAGCTCAACAACCCGGTGCCGCTGGCTGAGATGGAAGACAACGGACTGGGCGCCGGGCCGCCGCAGAGGTACAAGTACGTGCCGCCGGCGATCGTGGGACAGCTGTTGATGAATCTGCGCTGTCCGCTCTTTGCGGAAGGAGATTTTGAGGACGAGGGCGAGGAGACGGGGGATAAGGAGACAGAAGAAGAAGAAGGAGGCGAGATGACCATATCGCAGGAGTTGGCGGATCAAATACGCAGCGACATTATTCACTCCACGCAGCTCATGTCGAGCGAGCGCCGCCGTCAGCAGCACCGAGACGACGAGTACCTCATCCCTGCAAGCCAGAGCCCAACCGAGAAGCGCTCCGTCGCCTTGAAGGCCTCAGCGCCAGCAGCAGCAGAAACGGCGGCGGCGGCAATGCCACCCCCACACTCGAGCCAGCAGCTCCGCGTCCGCCGCCAGCCAAGAAGTCCAGGTCAAACGCGGCGACAACCCACCACCACCACGGGCCAGGCTTCGACATCGAACGGCAACGACGGCGACGCGCGCCGCTACGTGCCCCCCTCACAGGCAACAACCGCCTCGGACGTCTCGGCGTCCCCAAGCCAGGCGCCGTCCCCGTCCTTCCCTCCAGCTAGGTCGTCGTCGTCGTCGTCGTCGTCCGACCTGGCATATTCGGTGCCCCGGCCACCCTTGCCGGACTCGGGTGAGCTGTCGCTGCTCCCGGAGCTGCCGCGGTACGACCGGGACAGGAGCGGCGGCGGCGGCGGCACGGGGCTGCTGCTGCACCTGTCGTCGTCGCAGGTCGGTGTGCTGCCGCCGGACAGCTTGCTGGTGGACGAGGGGCAGGCGCCGCCTCCGCCTGTGGAGGTGTGGGATTCGGAGGAGGAGGAAGAAGAAGAAGAAGAAGTAGAATAAGAGAGGAGTGTGGGGGGTGTAGTGAGCTTATTTTGTCTTGGCGTTGGGTTCAGAGGTTGGCTCGTTGGTCCTGTACGGATTACTTTATGTTTGTTCATCGGAAGGGCCACATGGTGGGTTGTACGGAGTAAGGGTCCGTGGGAAAGTGTCTGGCCTTTTTTTAACTTGCGTCGCATATATCGCTGGCTCGGGGTTGGAGTTGGGGCCTGTTGTGGTGGGCTGTCAGTGGGAAAAGGGCGTGGTCTCGATTGGCTAGGGGCTGACGGGTGCTGAGTGTGAACATGAGGCCTTCGATCCATAAAAATGGTCGGTTTTACGAAGCAATATATATTCTTTCTGTTCGAGGGGAGGAAAGGATAACTGTGTGTGACACAAAGTGATGTTCGACTCGAACGTTGGATATCCTCGTGTATATGTGCCTTCCCTCCCTTGGAGCAACTATCTCTCTATGGAGTTAGTATGTGGTTATCCGTACGGAGTACTCCGTGCTGACAGATTTCTTGGCGGGGGTGGCTTCGGCTTGGCCCCCTACACTACTAGTACGTCTTGGGTGCTGTGGATCAAAGCATGGGATTTTTGAGACCGCACGGGCCTTGATAAGCCACTTGGGGCGGCTGCCACTCTCGAGCTCAGTGCCGTCACAGGGGTTCGCGCGCCTCAAGTCTCTCATCCAACTCGACGTCTCCACAATCCCTACTATTGGATCTCAAAGCAAAAGAAGAGAGCTCAGCGCTGGTGCAACCCCCAAGTTTAGACCCGGCCGCGCATCGGAGCCGTTCCGCAGCCTAGGCTAGTCCATGAATGCCGACCGGTTTCGCCAACAGAGATTCGCGCGCAAGTTGTTCAATCCACTGTTGCGAGCGGCAACCCCGAAAATGTCACGGCTCCCCCACCAACAGTCGCTGCCCGATCATTCATGAGTTTCTCAGATATACTCCGCATCCTTTCGCTTGACGGGAGCGCCTCTCCGTCGCTGCGATAGCCATGAACGGTCGCGAGGTGAACAGGGCCGAGATATTCGAAGACGAGAAGAGGAGGATCATCGAGAGCTGCTTCGCCAAGCGTGACGAGGACGGTTCCGGTACGCGCCCACTCCCCCCGTCGAGAGCTTCTCTCGTTACCTTACCCAAGGTTGGGACGAGGCTTTTCCGCTGATAGCTCGCGTCACATATAGTTATCGAAACGTACATTACCCATATCAGAATCACCGAGTACCAGACGTCTCCGTCCTCGCCGCCGCCCCCGTCCGCGAGAGCACCCCAATATGAGAAACCGCGGGTCATCATCGTGGCCGTGCGCAAGTCGGGCCGCGTCCGAGTGCACAAGTCTAAGGAGAATCCCAATGGTACCTTCTCAATTGGAAAGACTTGGTTTCTCGACGATCTTAGCGCGATCGAGTCCTTCACCAGCCCGACCGTCAACCCGAACGCGCAGCAGTGGGCCGGAGATGTAGGCTTCGTCGTGACGCTCGGCAAGCCGTACTACTGGGAGGCCCAGACGGACAAGGAGAAGAAGTTCTTCATCGCCAGTCTGATCAAGATCTACAATAAATATACCGGTGGACGCAACCCCACGCTGACGGGGTTCGAGCAGCGCGAGCTTGAACAAGTGCTCGGCGGAGCCCAGGTGTCCCGTCGTCAGGAGCGACCGCCTCCTCGGCCGTCTGCGCCCGATAGCGCCGCGAGCAGCGCGGGCCCCGCCGGTTCCTCTGGATACAACCCCCCCCATGGCGGCCAAGGCATGCCCGCGCCGGGTATCTCAGCAAGGGTGCCATCTCGCAGCGCCCTGGGCCCCAGTGGGAAGTCTTCTCCCGCCCAAAGCATCGACACCGGGCGGCCATCTCAAGAACAGCAGTCGCTGCTCAGGCTAGCAACTAGTAACAAGAGCCAGGAATCGATAGCCGCGTCCACCATCACGAGAAGCGACGATGGTGCCAGTCTGCGGCCGAGCACGAGAGACGGGGCGAACGGAGCGTCTCCCTACGGGACCCCCGAGCAGACTCTGCAATCAGTGACCGAGGATAAACCTCCGGCGCGGAAGCGGCCTCCAATGGACCCTCTGCGGCCGCTGCAGGTTGACAAGAACCTGATCCCCGCGCCGCTCATGAGCCCGGGCATGCGCCGGGAGCCCACGGTGCCGCCGCGAAACGTGGAGAGAGTCTCACCACGGAAGGACTCGATCAGTCGGAAGAATGAGCCTGCGCCGGCGCCCGCTCCCGCTCCCGCTCCCGCCCCCGCACCGGCTCCCGCGCCGCGAGCGGAACAGGTCACGACACCCCAGGAGACCACCAGGCCGGATCTACCGGCGGGCTCACCCATCGCAGCCGTCTCAACCCCACCCTCTGCTCCTCCCCCGACAACTGCCATATCACCCGTTCCCACCCCTCCGGCCGACAATACCCCGCCCCAGCCTCCTCCGGAGCCGCAGGAGGAAACCAAACCGGGTCTCGGGCCCATGATCAAGAAGAGATCCAGAGGAGAGATTGCCGGGGCGCTTCGGAAAGCCGCGAATGCTGCCAGCGCGTTCAAGCCGCGGCCTGGCGGCGCAGCAGAGCGTCTGCTTCTAAGTCAGAACAAACCCAGCGACGGCCCAGATGGCATTACAAGTGTGGTCCCGGCTCCCCCCAGACCGGCCCAAAAGCCGCCGGAGCCCGCCCCCGGTGTAGAGCCGCCACCCAAGGCAGCCGATAGAAACGCCGCCCCGGGCATCCCGGAGGTCAAGGTGACCGAATCCGATTCCGCCACTACGTCAAGCAAGGCCCAATCGTCGGGGGGTAAGGAGGCCGAGGACAAGAAGGCGGCCGAAGCCTCGGCCGAGGAGGAAGGACCTCGTCGGTCTGTTGTGGCAGGCAACGACACCAAATACCTCACGACGCTCGGCATAGATCCCTCTCTCCTCGACAACCGCGCGAACGAGTTTGCCAAGTGGCTGGACTACTTCGGGTGGGTGCCAGGCGAGAAGATGCGGTCGCGGACCTTTGAGGAGATGCGCGCAGACCTGGATCGCGAACTGAGCAAAGCTCAGGCTGGCGGCTGGCTCGCTCGCTTCCAGGAAGGGGACGAAAGGGTCGAGGCCATCAAGAGAGGCATCGACCTTGCGATCAGCGAGTGTGATGAGCTCGATAACCTGCTCACCCTGTATAGCGTCGAATTATCCGTAAGTCCAGTGCCATTGCGTGATCGGCGTGGGGTTCGCCTGCTAACCCGGCACAGACGCTCTCGGACGACATTGCATACATCGAGGCCCAGGGCCAAGGTCTCCAGGTGCAGGCCGCGAACCAGAAGCTTCTGAAGAAGGAGCTCGAGTCGCTGCTGGAGACATGTGCCATTGGCGAATCCGACCTCGCCGCGCTCAAGACAGCGCCACTCGAGACCGCCTCGGGCGTCGAGGACATCGAGGCGGCCCTCGTCACGCTGTTCAAGGCCATGATCAAGATCGACCCGACCCTGGGCAACAACGAGTCCCGCAAGAGCGATGACCTCAACGGTGACCAGAGCCTGGGTCTCGACAGCGACTACGGCAAGATGCGCATCGTCCAAGAGAAGAGGGAGACGTACCTCTCCGAGAGCTCGCAGTTCATGCGTCGGCTCGTCATCTTCATGGAACGGCAGTTCTCGGAAGCATTCCGCCAGACCAAGGCCGCACTCGACGGGGCTCTCTCGAAGAAGGCCGACGCCCGCAACCACGAGCCCGGCAGGGACCTGCTGTGGATGTACAGCCCGCTAATCCTCTACGCCAGGGACGTCGACCTCGCCAACTGGGACCGCATCCTGCAGATCTACGAGGACAAGGGCCATCCGGTCTACAAGACCGAGTTCAGGGACGCCGTGGAGGCCTGGAAGAAGAACGTCAGGAAGGTGACGGGCGACGAGAGCGAGCTGCTCTTTACGTCCCAGCAGGAGAAGAAGGAGGAGGGGCTGGCAACGACGGCGCGGAAGCTCACGGTCAAACGGAGCCAGACGCTGGCGAGGAGCCTCCGGTCGCCGCTCGGCGACGGCAGCCGGACAAATCTGGCTGCGGACAAGACCCCCGACGGCCGGGCGCTGCCGTACGAGGTGTTTGCCGGCGTTCTGGATGATCTGCTACCGTTGGTGGAAATGGAGCAGAACTTCATTGTCGACTTGTTTCACGCAACCACCCTCGAGCAGTCCGACTTTCCGGAGCTCGTCGCGGCTTCGCGTCCCCAGGATCGCCGCGGTGGGGATCTGAAGCGGCATCGCCTGATGGAGCCCGATCGCGACCTTGCCCGCCGGGTCACCAAGGCGATGGAATCGATCTTCTCGTTCCTCGAGTCGAGCTTGCAGCAGCTGATGGACTGGGTGCTCAGCATGGACCCTCTGTAAGACTTAACCCTATTATTGCTCGTTACGCCTATGCGAAAAGGTCCCCATTGCTAACGAACCCCTGCAGGCAAGGCGTCGGCGTCCTAGCGACCCTGGAACGCAAGATGGCCGACATGAGCCAGTCCAACCAGGACTTCCTCAACAACATCCTGCAGAAGCTGCACGGGAACTTGGAGGCCAAGTTCAGGAAGTTTGTCGACGACCAGGTCCGGGCGATCGAGGAGACCAAGGTCAAGATCAAGAAGCGCAAGGGCGTCATCCACTTCATCCGCATCTTCCCCCACTTCACGACGGCCGTGGAGAACATGCTGGCCAACGTCGACCCGTCGCTCCCCATCCGGCGCATGGTCGACCGCGAATACGACCGCCTGCTCAAGTCCATGTTCGACTCTCTCAAGGTAATTGCGCGCGAGAATCCGGCACCCGGGACCGGGCCGGCGACGGCCCTCTCGTCGGCCCACCCGTCCGCGGCAGCGGCGGACCCGGAGGACAAGGAGGCGCTCAACTTCCACATCCTCCTGATCGAGAACATGAACCACTTCCTCGAGGAGGTGGACAACCCGCGCCACCTCGAGGTGCTCGACGACTGGCGCGAGGCGGCCCAGCGCGAGCTGGCCGAGCACATGGGCCTGTACATCAACGCCGTCGTGCGCCGCCCGCTCGGCAAGCTGCTGGAGCACCTCGAGAACATCGAGGCCCAGCTGCAGGCCGGCGGCAAGAGCCCCGCCGCCGTCGCCGCCCAGCCGAGCAACAGCAAGGCCGTGTTCAACAAGATCCTGAGCGGCTATGACGGGCGCGAGGTCCGGAAGGGGATCGAGGCGCTGAGGAAGCGTGTGGAGAAGCACTTTGGGGACGAGGATGCCGTCGGTATTGGCGGAGGCGGAGGAGTAGGCCAAGGAGGTAGCGGAAGCTTGGGCGTCGGTGGTGCTGGTGGTGGTGCTGGAGGAGGCGGGATTTCGGGAACTAACAATACCCTTGTGGCCCGGGTGACCAAGGAGTGCGAGAAGTTTTATGGGGAAGTGGAAATGCGCATTGGCAGGGTCACGACGGATGTGTATGGCGGGGACGTGCTGTTCGAATGGCCGCGTGCCGAGGTCAGGGCAGCGTTTTCAAGTCTTGGAGCCAGGTGAGGAATGAACAAAACAAAAGGGGGGGTTATGTATATGCGGACATGTCTTGATAGTCCCGGGTGTTGGGGGATTCATGAAGATATACAGTTTCCTTCTTCCGGAGAGATACCTTGCTTCTGGCGGTCTGTCTTGTTGCTTTGAAAACGCGGAAACGAAAGCCGGTCCTGTTGGGGGTGGTGTTGGTCAACTGGTTAGTTCATATTGAAACCAACCAACGCAGGTAATGTTACCTCGGTGCGCAAATTCGGCACTTTGCTGACCAATTATTATGGCAGTTTTACGTCCATGAACGTCACTAGGATTTCCATGTATACATACATAGACATTATTCACTACAGAGCAAAAATGGCACACCGACCAGCGGAACCCAGCTTAATTACCCTCTTCTCCTCCCGTACCGAGGAGCCCCGGGCCTACCCGGATCTTGTCGTCCGTCCCTATTCGACCTTGATTCCGGACGCCGCTGCCCCCCCTCCCCCCCCCCCCCTTTTTTTTTTTCTTTTTTTTTTTTTCTCATTTCCTTTTCATCCTCTGGACCCTTCCCATTCCCACTTCCTCTGACCCGCAGCCCGAGTCCCGTCAGCCATCGGCATCCCACACCGAGTCCGCGTCGCTGCTGCCGGACCCGCCGGACTGGGACTCATCAAAGCCGCCCGACAACGACCAAGACGACAACGACCATGACGAGTCGCCGCCACCGCTGCTGCTCCCCTGCAGCAGCCGCCGCGCCAGCCCGTCCGCCAACAGGCCCATCTCCAGCTCCAGCTCGACGACCGCGGCGGCGTCGGCCAGCTCGGCGGCCGTGACCAGGTCGCCGCGCCAGCGGAAGACGTGTTCCTCGTCATCATCGTTGTCGTTGTCGTCGTAGTCGCCGTAGGCCGTGTCGGTGTAGTATGTCAGCGCGGAGCGGTCGTCGGCCGTGCTTGAGGCGGAGGCGTCGTCGTCGTCGATGCCGATCCTGACTTCCTCGTCCCGGCTGGCGGCGACGACCGAGGGGGTGGCGCAGGCGGAGGCGCCGGGCGAGGGCAGGTCGAACCAGGCGCGCAGGGTGGACGAGGCTGGGGAATCGTGCCGGGAAGCGAAAGAGGCGAATATTAAGGCGTTGTTGGGGTTGTGAAGAAGGGCGGGGCGGGAAGACAACGGGATGGCGCCGCTGGCCCCTTGGTGGATGATGACGACGGCTGGCTGGTCGTAGACCTCATCCTCGTCGTCGTCGCCGTCCTCGTCTTCTTCATCCCGCTCGTCGTCCGCGTCGTAGTAGAATTCGGTGCAGGCGCACTTGGAAGGACAGCGGTAACCCGCCTCGCTGTGGTCGCCTGCCCTTGGCGACTCCAGCGCTGCGATCCCCGACGCCGCAAGGTCACCCTCATGGCGGGTGTTGCTCTCGAAAGTCAGATGAAGGTCGGTTGCGTCCGGGCGCGAGCGCGGCCACGACGCGGTCTCGTCAGGTAGGCTTTCGGCTTGCTGGCCGACGGGGCCGGCGTGATGGGTGAGATCAGACGGGTCATGGGCTGTAATGGTACCGTCGAGATCGCTTGCGCCGTGTCCTTCCAAGGTGCTGCCGTTGTCCGGAGCATTTGACCGTACCCGGTCCAGGGGTCGGCGACAAAAGGAGCCGAGGGTCACCATGGTGATGTGCAAAAGAAATTGAGGGCAAGTTACGATCTGGAGGTCTTCAAATGCTAGGCAGCTGGATATCAAAGGACGGTCTCGGCTCTAGTCCTCACGAGTACGTTGCGAGTGTACCCTTCGTTGAGCGTTCGTCTCGGGCGTAGACAGGGAAAGCTAGAATTATTTATGCATATACACGGCGGGCGTCGAGACCATGAGCATAACAATAACTTACCTGTACAGTAGCCGGTGTGCTGAATCCATTTGCGCTCAGAGAATTGCCATGTTGATTTGTGATTGAGTTGATTCCTCGGCTATTGTGCTCTTTTTATACTGTCAAGTCATACAACGTTATGCCCTCAGGCTTCGGATCGATGCGAATTTTCCCCCCTTACTCACAATGCTAAGCCATCAACAAACAATAACCACAAGCTATACCCCCTGCGCACAATGAGCGCGGTCTGATTTCATCCGAAAAAAAAATAAAAATCGATAAGATTAAAAAAGAAAAAGAAAATGGGAAAATACGAAGACAAAATGTCATCAATGCTCGAGAGCATCCTCAAACAGGCGACGCAGCTGGTCGCGCTCCTGTTCGAGCTCCTTGGCCAGGCCCGGGGCGAGGGAGAGGACGCGGGCCTGGGGGATGGTGCCCTCGACCAGGTCGTCGATGTGGTCGCGGGTGAAGCCGAGGTGGCGGAGGCCGGCGGGCTGGTCGCCGAGGTCGGCGAGGAAGCGGGTGAGGGCGTCGGCGAGGACTTCGCCGGCGCTCTCGCGCTTGACGTTGCTGACGTCGACGCCGAAGACCTCGGCGGCGGCCAGGTGGCGCTCCGGGTTGGAAGGCGCCGTGAAGCGGAAGACGGCCGGGGCGGAGACGGCGACCGAGACGCCGTGCGGGATCAGGGGCGCGTCGACCTCGTATCCGGCGTGCCGGTAGCCCGGGTTCTGGCCCGAGATGGGGTAGGACATGCCGTGGCACAGGTGGACGCCGGCGTTGCCGAAGCCGACGCCGGCCAGGGTGCTGGCCAGCAGCATCTCGGTCTGGGCCTCCATGTCGTCCGGGTCGCGGACGGAGCGGGGCAGGTACTTGACGGTCTGGCGCAGGGCGTTGAGGGAGAAGATGTCGCTGATCGGGTTGGCGCCCTGGTAGGCCGGCCGCAGGATCGGGTTGGCCGGGCGCGGGGTGCGCTCGTTGAAGGGGATGGCGGTCCACGACTCGAGCGCGTGGCAGAGCACGTCGAGGCCGGACGAGGCGCGCACGGCGGCCGGCATGGTGCGCGTGTTGAGCGGGTCGCAGATGCCCAGCGTCGGCTTGAGGTTGCGGTGGGCCACGCCCGTCTTGGCCCGGCGCGAGGCCAGGTCGAAGATGGCCGTCCCCGTCGTCTCGCTGCCCGTGCCCGCCGTCGTCGGCATCGCCACGAGCGGCAGCAGCTTGCGGTCGACCGGCCGGCCCTTGCCCAGCGGCGCGTTGACAAAGTCCATGAAGTCGGCTTCCGGATAGCACGTGTACAGGTTCATCAGCTTGGCCGTGTCCATGACCGACCCGCCGCCCACGGCCAGGAAGGCGTCGGGCGCGTACCCACGCGCCCACTCGACCGCCTCCTTGACGCTGTAGTCCTTGGGCTCGACCCGCACCCCGGAGTAGACGCGGTACTCGACCCCTTCCCCGTCCAGCGCCTCGCGCACCTGCCGCATCGCCTCGAGCCGGTCCACCGTCGGGTCCGTCACCACGCACACCCGCTTGGCCCCCATGTTCCGCAGGTCCATGCCCACCTCCCGCGTCACCCCGGGCCCGAACCGGATCGACGACGCCGCCATCTCGAACGCGTACTCCTTCTGCTGCGCCGCATCACGCGGCGTCGCGTACCCCCGCCGCCCGCCACGCGCCGCCGACGAGGCGCGGTCCGCAAATCGCGACACCGTCGTCGCCGCCGCCGCCGACGCCGACGGGCCGGCGTGGTGGTGATGGCCCGGGTTGGCGTGGCATGGGCACGACGGCGGGTGGGTGTACTGCACCGTACGGAGGAGGTTGACGGCGCGGGCGGCCCTCTTGAGTTCTCTCGGTCAGTGTCTGAAAGAAAAAAAATAATAATAAAAAAAAAGACAGATGAGGGCATGATGTGGGAAGGCGGGAGGCATACAGAAGGCAGGACGCGGATTGCGGTTCCCATCCCGAACTCCGAACTGCTCTGATTAGTAAAGTTCCAACTGGGGAAATGTATGTTGAATTACGAGAGTAGGCCGTTTGTTTTGGCGGTTGTCTAGAAGTTCCAATGTCAAGACGTAATTAGGGCTAACCCCCAGTAGCCCCTGGTCGAAAACAAACAGAATGTTGGTGAGAAGGGTAAGAAGTTGTACAAAGGACTCGGTAGAAGAGCAGAAATACGACAAATTGAACAATGATGCGTGTTCCGACAAAACACTCCGAGGGGCGCTCCTGCTCCCCCGGACCGAACCCCCCAGAAGCTACCCCACACCCCCGGTTAAGCAACTCCCGAGCGGGCTGCGGCGGGCTGCGGCGGGTTACGCCGGACTTAACACGCTCTGTGTGCCTCTAATAGGCTAGCGCTACACTAGGCCACCAACCCCCAGATCTGGGATTCTCCGCCGTTCAAGGGCAGTGGCACCGCCCCGGCCCACTAGGCGGAGCTCCCCCGCACGGCACCCCCGTCACCGCTGATTATTACTATGTACGGTCCGTAGCTGTCCCAATCACCATTCTTGTTGACAACGCTCAAAGGGGAATTGGCAGTTCAGGACTTGGCGTGGTGACGGGACTTCACTGGACTTGACAACGAAAAGTATCGATCGGTGTTGAGGTATTGAGGTATAGTCTAAGACAGCAACATAAAGTAAAGAAAAGAAAAAAAAAAAGAAAAAAAAAGAAACAAAAGATGCCAACTCGCTCGCAACATATAAACAATCCGATCTAGTACACCTCCAAGACATAGCGGCCGTCCTCCTTGAGCCGCTCAATCTCCTTGCGGGGATCCACCTTCCTGCCGCTCTGCTCGGCCTCCGCCGCGATCGCCTCCTCCAGCACGGCGGTGACGTCCGGCACGGGCCAGGTCGGTCCGCACAGGTAGAACGAGCCCTCCTCCTTGATGTAGGCCTTGACGATGTCGGCCATGGTCTGGCGCATGCGGTCCTGGATGTAGATCTTCTGCGGCTGGTCGCGCGAGAAGGCGGCGCCCAGCAGCGTGATGACGCCCGCGTCCAGGTACGCCTCCCACTCCTCGCCGTACAGGTACTCCTCCCGCTGGTGGCGGCTGCCGAGGTAGAGCAGGATGGAGCCGATCTCCTTGCCCTGGGCCTTCTGCATGGCCCGGTACTGCACAAAGGCGCGGAAGGGCGCCAGCCCGGTGCCGAGGCCGGCCATGATGAGCGGCGCCGTGTCCCTGGCCGGCAGCTTCATGACCGACGGCTTGACCGACACGGTGACGGCCGCGCCGGGCTCGAGCCCGGACAGGTAGCGCGTCGCCTGTCCGTGGCGCGTGCGGCCCCTGGTGTCGACCCAGCCGACCGCGACGATCATGAGCGAGAGCGAGCCGGGCGTGACGGCCTGCGCCGACGCGATGCTGTACTCCCTGCGCTTGAGCGGCGCCACAATCCGCGCCAGGTCCGCGAACGCCGGGTGCGCCGACCGGAACATCTGCAGCACGTCCACGTACGTGACCGTGTCCACCTCGGAGA
This sequence comes from Thermothelomyces thermophilus ATCC 42464, assembly GCF_000226095.1. Classification (NCBI taxonomy): domain Eukaryota; kingdom Fungi; phylum Ascomycota; class Sordariomycetes; order Sordariales; family Chaetomiaceae; genus Thermothelomyces; species Thermothelomyces thermophilus. The sequence continues at coordinate 1,734,934 of NC_016475.1, forward strand.
GCCGCTTGAACTCCTCGGCGCCCTCCTTGCCGCCCAGGAACTCGAGCTTCTTCTTCTCGGCCTCATCCGTCGCGAACCCGGCGAGCGCCTCGAAGAAGCGCTTGGGCGGCTTGCCCAGGATGTCGAGGTTCTGCACGAGCGACTGGTACACAGTCCGCGTCTCCAGCACGGCCGCGTCTTCGCGCGACGGCACCTGCACGAGGTCGTCCGCGTCGAGGCCGTAGAACTTGATAAACTCGAGCACCTGCCGCGGGTCGTTGTCCGCGTGGATGCCGAGCGCCTCGCCGATGTTGTAGGTGAGGCCCGAGTCGCCCAGGTCGAACTCGATGTGGAAGATGTTGCGGTCGTACTCGGGCGGCGTGAGCCGGCGGTTCTCCTTGACGCGGACCGTCGACGTCTTGACCGTGAGGTCGGGACGCAGTTCGGTCCGGGTGCCGTACGCCTCCTTGAACACGAGGCCCTTGGCCGCCTCCTGCCAGCTGTCGAGCTTGACGGCCGGCTCCTGCTCGTCCTTCTCGAACGGCGCGAAGCTGGTCGGCTTCAGCGCCCTGAGCGGGGCAGCCGGGGCTTCGGAAACCTCGGCCCAGGCGGCAGGGACCTCGACCGCCTTGAGAGCCTGCCGGAGAGCGTCGGCAAGCTCGGCAAGGGCCGCCTTGTCCCGGCCGAGCTGGCCAAACTTGGAGAGCTCCGCGACCGTGAGCTCGGGCTGCGTAACCTTCAAGAAGGCGAGCTGAGCGAGGAGGAGCTCGGCGTCCTTCTTCTCCAGAGCAGGCGAGAGAGAAGAATCCAAAACGAGGAGCCCCAGGCCCTTCTCCCGTACCTGCTTCCTCGCGCTGGCGGGGATGCGCTTCTCGAGATCCTCCTCCTTGAAGTTGGGCAGGCGGAGGACCAGCTTGCCGCCCCGCTTGGAACCCTTGACGATGTCGACATCCTTCAGCAGCTTCTCCTCGCCGACAAACACCACGTCGGCCTCCTCGACGGCGAACGGTGCCTCGACGGGCTTCTCGGTGATCCTGATGTCGGTGCGAACCGCGCCGCCCTGGATCAGGTTGTCATACGTCTCGTGGACGTAGACGTGGCTCGGGGCCTCGCGAGCGAGGAGCTTGCCAAGGGCCGCGGGCGCGCCGACGGCCGACGAGTCGTCGACGTCCCAGAAGGTGTACTGGCGTGCCTGCTCGAGAGCGTGCAAGACCAGGCTCACCTCGCCCTGGCCATCCTCCTTGGCGGTGAGCTGGTGGATGATGGTGGCGATGGAGCTGGGAGTGTGCACGGTCGACGCGGCGTACTTGACGTCGACCACGACCGGCTCGCGCGGCCGGTCGGCGAACGAGACGGCGGTGAGCACGTCCGAGTGGAGGGCAGACTGCACTGAGGCGTCGCCCACGGCCACGGCATCGCGGACCTGGCCGAGCACGGCGATCCGACGCACCGACTCGGGCAGAGCCTCCAGGAAGGCCTCCTCGATGAAGGGCCGGTAGATGCGAACGTTGACCGCGCCGACCTTCTCGCCCCGGGCGGCCAGCGCGTCGACGACCTGCTTGGCGAGCTGGGCCTCGGCGCTGCCAAAGACCACGAGGACGGATTCCGCAGACTCGTGTCCGTGGTACTCGAAGGGGGCGTACGAGGTGCCGAGCTCGGCGTTGAACAGGCGCAGGAGCTCGACGACCTTGCCGGCCGTGTCCAGCCTCTTGTTGAGTAGGCCGACCTGGCGGGCGAGCTTCTTATACGTCTCGGCGATGGCGCCCTCGCTCAGCGCGTCCACCACCTTGAGCGTCTCCCGGGCGGTGCGCAGGCCGTCGTACGTGTGCAGCGTGGGCAGCAAGGACGCCAGGAGGGTCGCGAGGAGGGACATGTGCTGGGCCTCGTACGCGGAGGCGCTAGCGACGAGCCCCAGGCCGAGGTCCTCGGCGATCTGCAGAGCGCTCTCGTAGTCGGCAACGAGACCGTCGCGGGCCGAGTAGTCGGCGGCGGCGATGTGGGCAACAAAGGGGCTGGCCACGCCGTAGAGAAGCGAGAGCTGGTCCAGGGTGGCGCGCAGGTGCCGGAGGCTCAGCGAGGGTGCCAGGAGGGTCTGGGGGATGTGGCGCTTGCTGAGGTCGAAGTCCCTGGAGAAGATGTAGCCCAGGGCAAAGGTGCCGGCGCCGGCGCGGGTCTGGAGGGGCACGACCGTCGTCGTCTCGCCGTGGATGTTCTTCTCGTCGGCCCGCGACCATTCCCTGACGGCCAGGTCGAGATCAAAGGTTTCCGGGGAGAAGGAGAAGATCTTGTCGGAGAGCTTGTAGGCCGTCTGCTGGACGAGCAGCTGCCCGGTGGCGTAGGTTGGCCCGGAGATGGAGCCGAGGGGGGTCTTGTCGAGGACGTCGGGCACGGCGCTGGTCTCGGGGACCGGCGCAATGCCGCCCGTCGCGGCGTCGTCCTTCAATTGCATCGTCGGCAAGTTGTCGCAGGCTTCAATGGCAGTGGCGAACCGGCCCTTGAACGCTTCTTTAAGAGCACGAACCCGACCGCTCGCGAGAGAACGAGGTAGGAGGGCAGAAAAGGGCGCGGGGGCTACCTCGAAGCACTTGCGAACTGCAGCAGTGGAGAGAAGCAACTGCGCCAGCGAGAACTGCTGGGGAATATGGGACCTCAACAAGAGAGAGAAGGGGGGAGAGGGTGTAATTATTGAGGCGAGGCCGAGAAAATACCGAACAAGACGGCTATCCTACGTACACAAATATATTTTTTTTTTTCCGCCCGCGCAGCCTGCGCAACCCACGTCGCCCGCGCGGCTGCTCCGTAATAATAAGTGCCGCAGTCTCATGGCGAAAAAATCTGGACCCTGAGCCGTTCCAAATGTTGCCTCGCTGGGCCTCGTCTCGAAATCGCGTTTGATGGAGGTCGATGGCGTGATTTACGCTAGCCGTATATGGGTAATTCTGTGGGGGGCTCTAGCCAGTCAAAAAGGTTTCGTTAGTGCACACGTGGATTGGCACGTGGTTGCGCTTCCGATACCCGGAGTCTGAAGTCTGAACATTTCAAGTTACAACTGGTATTGGTTTCTATTGCAGCACAGTACTCCGTGCTGAAGAAGAATATCTGTAGGGCCGAGCATGAGCTCATTATTTTCAAGAGTGGAACGAAACGACTGGTTCGAGCACCTAGGTCGCTCTTTCCGGATTGGGTGAGTATGCTAAGAGTAAGCAAAGTACATACAAGAAGTGCGAGGGAGAAGGAGCTGTCGTGAGGCTGCTAAAACACTTTCTCCTAGCCTGGCATCTAATGCATAGTGCGAAGTGGTTTTCGAAGCACTGCTTCGACCGCTGAGCCGGATGGCGGAACGCGCTATTACGGAGTATATGCGGAATACTGCGTAGCAGGAAGGGTGGCGGCAGTCGGTGTTCGATGCCATGCCGACCTAAGCGGAACCGTGAGGATGCCGGCCGACTTCCGCCCCGGCCATAGGTAGTTACTTCCAGCCATTTGCAGAGCAAGAAGTCGCCGGGCACAAAAGTGGGTTCCAGCTCGGGCAGTGGCAGGTGCGTCATGTGGGGCCATGGGCAGCCGGTCCCCGAACCCGGCTGCGGCTTTTGTGCGCCGAATCTTGGGCACCAATGAGAAGAACCCATCTGGATCTTTGCCACACCTTGTTCCCTTCGATTGACTTGCCTGGCCGCACCCTGATTTCCTCCGTTGATTTGCTGCATCGAAATCTTGGCATCGACTTCCAGAAGAACACAACTGGATCAGCCAACTGACGACATTCCTCTTGAAATCCGCCAATCCTGTGTGTTGTGGCGGAGAGTGTATACTTAAGATCCGAAATACAGAGGTATAACAATCCGGGGAAACCAGCAACCGTCGTCCCGTCACCGTCATCACGCCGTTGCACGAAGCAAAGCAGGGCAGGTCAACCCGCGACCACTTACAAAATAACATGTTCTGCTGTATTGCGCATGAACCCTGCCCAAACTGACCACCCTTGACTGGCGGATCCCCAAAACATCACGGAATCCAGACCGCCGCTGCTAATCTTGGCACCCGGCAACAAACCAAACCCTGCGACATTTGTGCGTAAAAGAGCAGCTGATGAATCACTCGGGTACGGGGACGAGCGTAGAAACCATTCATCCATCGATGACCTTCTGCGTATGGAAACAGGTCAGTTGCCCCCCCTCCCGTCCTAATAATTTATAATACGCCCTTTGTTTGCCCCCCTCTGATCATCAATCTTAATATAATCCAGTCCGACTTCTATTCCTGTTCGATGCATCGTCTCGCCAATTCTTCTTCATTCCAACCTGCATCCATCCTCCCGTCCCGCATTCCAAGATTACTACCTCTTCCTTACGAGCAAATAAGGTAGCAAACGCTGCACAGAACAGCTACTTCGTACTTCAGCCGATATAACCCTGCTGGGTGACAGCACCCCGAAGGTCCGCATATTTCCCAGAAGGGCAACCCTTAATATATGTTCGTGTGCCACGTTCAACTCACATCGCCAATCACCCAAGGTCGCACACATACTCTTCTGCTACCAATTCGGCACCAAGCAGCCGAAGAGGCACCGGTAGATTCCGGCCACCCGGGCTCTGACACTGCTTGCCTGTTCTCTTGGTTCAGCAGATCAACAGTTAAGCAGTGGGGGTAGAGCAGCCCGAGTTGGACAGCCCGCAGCCAGGTGCTGTTTTGTGTACCATCATGGCACCACCCTCCAGCCGCCGACCGGTGGCAGCCGGGCCGTCCGAGACAGTCTCAACCTCATTTCTGCTCGCCAACCTTCACTGTCCCACATGTGTGTCGACGATAAAGAGCGCCCTCCACGGATCCTGCGGCTCTCTCGTCAAATGGGTCTCACCCAACGTTGTCACCTCTGTAGTGACCGTCGAGCACGCCCCAGACGCATCTCTCCGGCAGATGCGCCAAGCCCTTGAGGAGAGCGGGTTCGAAGTATGCGGAATAACCACCTCGTCTGGCACTATCTCCGACTCGGATCTTGAAACGGGAGAGTTTCAGCCGAACGGCGAGAGTAGCGACAGCAGATTCAGCAACAGCACCAACGACATGGGCCTTCCGGTGTCTGGCCTCGCCCGTTGGTTCCGGCCCGTGCCGTCGCAGGCTTCCCCGTCTGAAAAGAGCCGGGCCCATCTCGAGAACTGCGAACAGTGCCGGAGCACCGTGGGCACCCTGACGGACGAGAAGGCAGTATTGAACATCGTGTCCCAACATACCACCACTCCGAGCACGCCCATCACTAGTTTGGCTCCATTACCCACCACGTCATCCAGCCCCTTTATCGCCATCGGAGGCGATAAGGATCAGCCATCACTCTGGAGGGTATCGCTCGCCGTGGGAGGCATGACATGCTCCGCCTGTGCCAACATGATTACCGAGGGCCTCAAGAAGAACGACTGGGTCGCAAACGTTGTGGTCAACCTCGTCGGAAACAGCGCCGTGGTGGACGTGAAGGAAAGGGACAAAGCCGACGAGCTCGTTCAAGTCATTGAGGACCTCGGATACGAGGCGACTCTGGACTCGGTCACTGACCTAAGCCAAGGGAAGCGCAAAGCCACGGAAAGCTCGGATCTCTGGCGAGCGAGCCTTGCTATCGGGGGCATGACCTGCGCCGCTTGCTCCAACACCATCACCAGGGAACTGATGAAGAAGGACTGGGTCAAGGACATCACTGTCAACTTACTCACCAATAGCGCCTCGGCCGACATTGAGGGCCGGGCCAACGCCGACAGGCTAGTGGAAGCGATTGAGGATCTTGGCTACGACGCGACCCTTGACACGGTAATCAACCTCGCCCAAGAAGCGGCCGAAGAACGCAGGCGGACCGTCGAGATCCGGGTCGACGGCCTCTACTGCGAACACTGCCCGGACCGCGTGACAAAAAGCCTCGCCGGCTTCAGGCGACACCTCGAAGTTCTCACCCCGCCGAGCCGCAAACGGCCCATCATGAAGCTCAGCTACGTCCCCGACGCGCCCACGTTCACAGTGCGCCAGATCCTCGCCGCCATCGAGGCCAGCGACCCGGGGTTTACCGCCGCCATCTACCACCCGCCCACCCTCGAAGAGCGCTCTAAGCAGATCCAGCGCAAACACCGCCTCCAGATCCTCTTACGCGTCATCTTCACCGGCGTCGTCTGCATCCCCACCTTCATCATCGGCATCGTCTACATGTCCCTGCTCCCCTCCAGTAACCCCACCAAGCATTTCCTGATGAGGCCGTGGACGTCGGGCATCAGCCGCGCGCAGATTGCGCTCTTCATCATGGCGACGCCCGTCTACTTCTTTGCCGCGGACCTGTTCCACCGGCGCGCCATCAAGGAGATCCGCACCCTCTGGCGCCCCGGCAGCCGGGTCCCCATCCTGCAGCGCTTCTACCGCTTCGGGAGCATGAACACGCTCATGTCGCTCGGCACCACCATTGCCTACATCTCGTCCGTGAGCCAGCTGATCGCCGCCGCCGCGAACAAGCTGGACGAGGTGAACGACTCCAATTTCTACTTTGACTCGGTCGTCTTCCTGACCTTCTTCCTGCTCTTGGGCCGGTTGATTGAGGGTTACAGCAAGTCTAAGACCGGAGACGCGGTAGAGATGCTGGGGAAGTTGCGGCCGACGACCGCGACCCTCGTCGAGGGGTACGGGACGGACAAGGAGAAAGACGTGCTTGTCAAGGCCGACTTGCTCGATTTTGGCGACGTGGTGCGCGTCACTCACGGCGCGTCGCCGCCCGCGGACGGCACCGTCGTGGGGGGGGAGAGCAACTTTGACGAGTCTAGCCTGACGGGAGAGTCACGGCTGGTCAAGAAGGCGGTGGGCGACCAGGTGTTCTCGGGAACGGTCAACAAGGATGCCTCGCTCTTGGTGCGCATCACCGGCGTGGCGGGGTCGTCGATGCTAGACCAGATCGTCCACGTCGTCCGCGAGGGCCAGACGAAGAGGGCGCCGATCGAGCAGGTCGCGGACATGCTGACGTCGTACTTCGTCCCCGTGGTCACCTTCATTGCCGTCCTCACCTGGATCCTCTGGCTCTCGCTCGGACTAGGTGGCCACATCCCCGAGCATTACCTGGACGTTACTTCCGGCGGCTGGGTCGCCTTCTCGCTGCAATTCGCCATTGCCGTGTTCGTTGTGGCGTGCCCCTGCGGCCTCGCTCTCGCGGCGCCGACCGCGATTTTTGTGGGCAGTGGTCTCGCAGCGAAGCATGGGATCCTCGCCAAGGGCGGTGGCGAGGCGTTTGAGAAGGCTAGCAGGATCGATTGCGTCGTCTTCGACAAGACGGGCACCCTCACCAAGGGCGGCGAGCCCAGCATCACCGACTCCGAGGTGTACGCCCAAGAGGCCGCCCGGAGGGACGCCCTCTTCGCAGCGCTGAAGGCGGTCGAAGAGAACAGCAGTCACCCGATCGCAAAGGCCGTTGTCTCCTTCTGCAGCACCCAAACATCCTCCCGGGCCACGGTTGATGACCTCCAAGAAGTTGCCGGAAAAGGGCTGAGAGCGACGTACCGGGCCACCGACCCGGCATCATCTTTCGAGCTCGCCGTCGGAAATGAATCCTTCATGTCTGACTTCTCCGTCGCCATCCCCGCCCAGACAGCGGCCGCCCTCGAGCGCTGGAAATCCGAAGCCAAGTCGGTCGCTCTCGTTGCCACCCGCGCCGCGGACTCCCAATCATGGACTCTCGCAGCGGCGTTCTCCATCTCGGACCCCATCCGCCCCGAGGCACCGCGCATCATCCGCGCCCTCCGGTCCCGGGGCACCCGCGTGTGGATGCTGTCCGGCGACAACCCGACCACCGCCTCGGCGGTCGCCTCCCAGCTCGGCATCCCCCCGGACCAGGTCATCGCGGGCGTGCTGCCGACCGGCAAAGCGGACAAGATCAAGTACCTCCAGTCGACGCTCAAAGCGCGTGCCGGCGGGAGCGGGAGCGGGAGCAGGGGCCAGTCCGCCACCAAGCGAGCCATGGTCGCCATGGTCGGCGACGGCATCAACGACTCGCCCGCGCTGGCGACGGCCGACGTGGGCGTCGCCATCGGGTCCGGGGCCGACGTGGCCATCAGCAGCGCCGACTTCGTGCTGGTCAAGAGCGACCTGCGGGCGGTAGTCGACCTGCTGGACCTGTCGGCCGTCGTCTTCTCGCGCATCAAGCTCAACTTTGGCTGGGCCGTCGTGTACAACTGCATCGCCCTGCCCGTGGCTGGGGGTGCCTTCTACCCCATCGTGAGCCGCGGGCAGCACGTCCGGCTGGACCCCGTGTGGGCGAGCCTGGCCATGGCGCTGAGCAGCATCAGCGTCGTGCTCAGCTCCCTGGCACTGCGGGTCAGGGTGCAGGGGATCGGGTACCGCGAGAGGCGGATCGAGTGAGATGGTGCTCTTTTTTTTTACATTCTTTTTTCGTCTTTCTTTGGGATAGCAGGTTTACTCTCGCACGACTAAGAATGAAGGTTTTGGCCAAAACATGAGAGAGTGGGACGTTAAGGGAATCTGGGGACTGAGGGAGTTTGGGATCCACATGGAATGCATTGCTCTAGATACCCCTATAATGTTCTTGTTGAATGCTACAGAGAACATGTTTGATGTGTGTTTTGTCCCGTTGATGACGTGATCAATGACACTCAATTTGTGTGGTAGAGAGGTTCGCGGCAGACGCTCCGTCAGAAAGTGGCTTGATGATACCAAACAAGACTATAACTTAATACACACAGCAGTAGTGCAAGTCCCTGAGTTTGGGGTATGAAGTTGGTTGAATATTAACTAGCACTGTGCGGGGCTTGGAAGCTAACACGCCAACAAATCCAGCTGCTCTTCCAGGTCCTCTCCTCTAACTTGTCAAAGCTCCCATCGCAAATTGTCTGGGGTCAAAAAGCTCGCAGGAACGAGCATTTCGGGCAGAAGAAAATTTGCTTTATTTTTAACTTCATCTGATCTTGATGTTCTGCACACCGTCTATCCTACCTAGCTTTGTTGCACTAACTACTGTACATACACGAAGCTCAGGCTGGTGCTCTTTTCCCCCCACTGAACGCTGCTGCTGAAGCCAGCCGCGAACGACCCAAACAGTGGGGTCCGTCACTCGGGCGACCACCATCCGCACCCATCGCCAGCCGCAGCGCAGCCGCAGTGCAGCCGCCGAGCACAGTACACGGTGGAAGAGGCACATCGCGGCACACAGCAAAATGAACTCCACCGTCAAGCGCAAGTTCAATGCGCTCCTCCAGGGCATCGGCAACCAGCTACCGAACGAGTACAGCAGCGACCGCAGCGACCGCGAGAGCCTGGATCCCGCATCGTCGCCACTCTCGCAGCGGTCATCAGCGCACCCGTCGAGGACGATGGCGGGCGGCGACAGCAGTCTCGATCTCCAGAAGAGGCGACGTCTCGGCGAGGTGACGACGACGCCGACGCCCTCCAAGTACGCAACCTTACAGACCACCCCGATGCGGTCGTCCCCCGCGAGCATACGCAGCGTTCCGCCGGCAATAACAACTACAACAACAACCGTCTCGAACGTGACGCTGAGGAAGTGGACGCCCGGCAGTGCCAGTGCCAGTGCCAGCCCCGCGCCCGACCCGAGAGACGGCCTGCCGCCGCCGCCAAAGTACTGCCCCGGCGATCGCGACCAGCTGCTGCGGCGGCTCGCGACCTTCCAGGAGCTGACCGACTGGGCGCCCAAGCCGGACCGCGTCAACGAGGTGGAGTGGGCGAAGCGCGGCTGGGTGTGCCAGGGCAAGGAGCGCGTCAAGTGCGCCCTGTGCGGCCGCGAGCTGGCCGTCAAGGTGAACCGGAAAGAGGTGGACGGCAAGGAGATCGCGGTGCTGATCGCGTCCGAGGTCGCCGAGTCCGTCGTCGACACCTACGTCAGGCTGATTGTCGAGGCGCACGCGGAGGACTGTCTCTGGAGGAAGAGGGGCTGTGATGGTGGGTTAATTTTTTTTTTTTTCTTTCCCCCCTTCCCTTTGCCTGTTTGGTACATTTATTTTGTCCTGTACCTCGCAGCACATCCCTCGCATACTAACTAACCAACCCATCTTGCCCGACCAGACTCCCTCCTTCGCCTGCCCCTCCCCAACCCCAAGCTCGCCCTGCAAGGTCTCCGCCAGCGCTACGACGAACTGTGCGAGCGCGCTGCCTTCCTCCCTTACGAATTTAACCTCCGCCTACCGCCGGGTCTCGACTTGGACGCCATCATCACGTACCTCCCGCCCACCTTCTTCACCGACCCGCCGCCGAAGCATCCCCCCGCAGCGGCGGCAGATAATAACAAAAACAATAATAATAATAATAATCACCAAGCCAACCCCAACCCCAACTCCAACTCCAACCCCGCCAGCACACCTTCCCCGGCTGCCTCGGCTGCCCCGGCCGAGCCGACGATCAACCGCCCCGCCCTCGCGCTCGCCCTCTTCGGGTGGCAGTCCCTCACCCACCCGCAGCTCGGCAACCCGGTCCCCAACAGCGCGTCGTGCCACACCTGCCTGCGGCGCCTCGGCCTGTGGATGTTCAAGTCGCGCGAGGTCGACCCGGCCACGGGCGCCGTGGTGGTCCCCGCACCCATGGACCACCTCGACCCGCTGCGCGAGCACCGCTTCTTCTGCCCGTGGAAGAACCCGGCGGCGCAGCGGAACCCGGGCGCGCGGTCCTCCTCCTCCTCCTTCTCCTCCTCCTCCTCGTCGGGGCCTGCCGGCATGGCGGCCTGGGAAGTGCTGGTGCAGGGGCTGAGGAACGAGGCCTTCATCCGGGAGAGGATTTCCGGGGCCGGGAGCGGGAGCGGGAGCGCCGCCAGAAGGCGGAAGGAGGCGACGGAGAAGGAAGGGCGGAGGATCGAGGCTGCGGTCCTCCCTGGCCACGGGAGGAGCAAGAGCAGCGTCCCCGCGCCCGGGGCGGGGTCGTCGTCGTTGAGCGGTGATGGTAGCGGAGGAAGGGCCGGAGCCGACGACGGGGTGCCTAAGACGCCCGGGCGGCCGGTTACAGCGGGCTGCCAGCCGAGGATCACGGTCGGGGACGCGGATGAGGATTACGATGGGGATGGGGATGGGGATAGGGATGGGGTGCGGCAGAGCGCCGATGGGCTGGATGACGAGGAGGCGAGGGCCAAGAAGGACAAGGACATGATGTCGCGGTTGAGGAGGGTCAAGAGCCTGTTCAACACCAAGACCGGGAGCAAGCTGCGCAGGTTGGGAGGGAGTAGGCCCGGGACGTCGCATTCGAATGTCGGTGGTGGGGAGTAGGGCTTTGTGCGGTTTTTGAGTAGCATGAAGGAAGAGGTAGGGGGAAGGAAGGGGCAGCTACGATAGAGCCGTGGCCTCGGACACCATCGTTATGTCCTAGGCTCAGAAGAACAACGGCGACAAATATAAAACCACTTATAATCTGGTTGATGTTAGACGTCCCGAATTGGGTACCAAATTGACAAAGCCGTGCTAACCAGGGTCTATAATCACAATGGTGCCTTGAAACATAAAGGAATGCAAAAACAAGAGCATTCATTGTTGCTCTTCACCTTTTCTGCACAAGATCAGCCACACGTAACACCAAAAATTGGTCGCGTCTGGGGCTGTCCGGGGATTGAACCCGGGACCTCTCGCAAAACACTGCGGTCCCAAAGCGAGAATCATACCACTAGACCAACAGCCCGCTTGCATCTCGTGTGCGATATCGGAGCCAATTTGAGATCAAAGGGTGATTGAAAGGAGAGGAGAAGCTTCGCGAGTTCCCTTCGTTTTGAATTGGAAAAGTCTAAGCACATGGTCGCGTTCTCTGCAGAAGAACTCAACGAGGACTTATAATTTCCTGACGTAAGACAATGTTTCGCCTGATGTATGATGTGGGGTTCTGTCAAGGTTGGGCGGCGTTTGTTTTTTTTCTTGAGCACATCACTGCAAGAAGGGATCCAAGCGCATATGCGCGCCTAAATTAGTAAGCACTGAACTCGAGGGGCTTTGCTAAGGTCCTTTGCTGCTGGTCGGTTTCAGGGACCTGGGACGAGTTAATATCAACCATTCAAAGGCTGCACAGCATATATATATGAAGAGCATGCAGCTTGACTCACAGCCCGGGTATGTTGATTAAACAGGCATCTAGTTCGTTTGGATTAATTAGGTTATCAACTGTTGCTAATTTGTCAGAGTCTCCTTTTAATAATCAGCAGGTTCGGACTTCTTACAAAAAATTGAGTAGCAAGATAATAACCATCAACAGCACAACAAGGCAGCTCTGCTAATATAGGTCCATGAATGCACCTTGTAAAAGGCAAGAGACGTCCGGGAAATGATTAAAAAATGATCATGTCCAGGACCCAAGGAAATAAGACGGGTTCTTCTATTATGCACCCTAGCCGGTCATAAGCACATTACCCATCACATGATTCATAGCCTCTTCGTAATGCGCAGCCATGGCAAAACCCTAGGTATCGTACAACAAGATTCCGTGCTGAGCCCTGACGCCTTGGGCTCTTGCCGCGGACGCCGGTTCTTCGAGGCAGTCGCGGTTTGCCCTTCTCCCGCGAGATGAAGCGGTCTGCGTTCCTAGTCCAATTATTAGAGGAAATTGCACCTTCCGTCTTGAACCAACTCAAGTTTCCCACAACGCATAGGTAAGGAGAGCCAACGAAGCAACCGTTTGCAGAAGGTACAATACCCTGCGATTTGATCGCCTCTGACCTCCCTAGCAAGCTCGAACTCTTCTGTCTACCAGAGATGGTCGCAGCAGACAAAGTCCTCACCACCGGGGCATCTCGGACCTGAAGCGGTTGCTTGCGGCTGGTTAGCGCCTGGAGTGCGCTACTTTCCAAACATCCATCGAGGAGGAGGAAGAACGAAGTGGCAGCAGGATACCCAAGGAGAAGAAGAAAGAAGAATTAACAGTTTAACAGAAGAGGAGAAAGAGAGAAGAAAAAAAGAAAGGGGATAGAAGGGGAATCAACGAAAGGGAAAAGGAAGAAAACAAAGCAAAAAAAAAAAAAAAAAAAAAAAAAAAAAAAAGCACTTACTGTTATCTACCTGCCTGCACGCCTCGCTCCACATGCACTGCGACCCCTCCGGCTTGCCCAGGCAGGGCTTGACGATGCAGGCGACGATGTTGTTGGGATCATCGGGGCAGGGCCAGTCGCCGGGGCCGGTGCCCGTCATGGGCTCGCCCTGCCACCGGTTGACGCAGACGTCGCGGTCGAGGCAGATGCAGTCGGCGCCCCAGTTGTTGGAGCACCTCCCGCCGACGCCGCCGATCTGCACCGCCGCCGTGCTCCGCGGCGCCGTGAGGGTCACGGAGCTCGGGGTCGCGCCCCGCGAGGCCGACCCGGTCACGGTCACGCTGCTGCTGCTGTCGGCCGAGCCGGCCCCCGTGCTCCCCGGAGTCGTCGTCCGCGGAGGCATGGCGGAGTCGGACCCCAGGTCGGCCCCTTCGTCGCTGCCGCCGCTGCCGCTGCCGCTGCCGCTGCTTGAACGCATCGAGACGCCGACGCCGACGCCGACGCCGACGCCGATGGCCACCAGGAGGGAGGCGACCCACATGACGGTGAAACAGGTCCGCCTCTTCAATCCAAGAATCTTCTTGCCTCCCCCGTCCGTCTGCGGAGGTTCCCTCGCCGAGAAGGCGTCTCCTTTCCAGGCAGATGCGCCTGGGGCATACGTCGTCTGGGGGGAATACTGCTCGGGCTGGTTCTGGTCGCTGTAGGCGCCCGGCGTGGCGGGCTTCTGAGCGTCGGTCTCTTGCTGGACGACTACCTTGTAGTCCCCGCGGGAGGGGACGTAGGCGACTTTGTCATTCTTGCTGAAGACTGCCTTGTCGTGGTAGTGTCCCTCGACAACCTCGAGCGTGCTGTGGTCGGGCTGGCCAACAGCACCAGCCGGATCGCGCGCGTCCGCCATGCGAACTTGGGCTTTCTCTGCGACCTCAGATCTTCGGTTGGATGAGGGTGGTCTAATAGGAAGGGGGGGGCGTGTTCTGCTGATGGTAAAAGACTCGAGGCGGTGAGGAGAAAGCTAAGGGTGAAAAGATGTCCAAGCATCTTGAGCCGCGGCTGGCCCCGGCTGAGGTCTCGTCCTGCTCTGCGGTGGACGATTCGGAGGCTGAGCTTGGAGGCGAGGCTTTGCCATGCATCATCACTTGGCTGAAAGGGGAGCTGATCATCATCCTCCTGCTCAACCCCGCGGCGTCGGCCAATGGTCGTATCAGGGTAAGGGGAATTTCTGGATCTCTTGTGCTCCGTACAATGTCAATCCAAACGGTTATTGACAGGACTGCCCTGCTGTGTAACCAAGGCTCTTGCCAAGCTCGTACTGGAAAGTTCCTGTTGGATCATCGCCAGGGGCACCCTCTGCCGTGGCGCGGTGGTCACGGCAATCACAGCAGCCCAGACCATAACAGGCGGTTAGCTCACTCGGCAACTGGTAGGTATGTACGGCGTAAATAGTCATCACCGCTCCTAAGCACGACATACCTTACCCAGACTTTGTGCCAAAGCACCGAGACGGTAGAAGCAGCCTGCACCTTCTTACAATTCGTTCGCAAATGTGCAACGCTGTCTCACTCTCTCCGCATCTTACTACTAAATGCGGTAACCCGCCCGAGCCAGCTGAAGCTCAGTGTCTCAATACCTCATGGTCCTTGCTCTTAAGGTTGGAAACCTGCCCACGTGGCGTCCTACCTTATTTTTTGTCAGTCCAGAGAAACAGAATGATTTAACCGCAGTTGCTCTACACAGTACACTAGGGAATGTACGCACAAGGTTAGTAGGGCCTCGCATATCACTCAGAAATGCACCTGACTGACAAGCACGCCCAGGGAAAACGAGAAACGAGGGAGAATCACACAATAGCCCACAGAGTTAATTAAGCTGATGTTGGCTGCGGCCTGCTTGCAAAACACATTTTCCCTCGGGCACATTACCTCGATTTGCGAAAGAAGAGTTTCCCTTCCGGTATCGGAGGCTTTTTTTTTTTTTTTTTTTTCCCACCGCAGGCCACTGCAGATCGAAGCTGGCTCCGAATCTTGTGGTCCAGACTGCTTGCTTCAGCAAACACTAAACTAAGAGGTCTTGAATTAATAAGGACTCTCTTCTCACGTGGGAAGGTTGCACAATGTATCTAGTCGCCCGACGAAACGGTTCCTTTGCACGTGGCTTGCAGCGGCTGCGAAACCCTTCGCTCTTGAAAGAACCGTACAGGTTGAAGGTTGATTGGTCTTCTCTCAGTTTAATCCTTATGATTCCAAATCTCCGTCACCTGAAATCAACCAATGGATTCGGCTCAATGGTCTAGTGGTATGATTCGCGCTTCGGGTGGAAAACCCACCGCCTGTAGTAAACAGGCAAGAAGATGTGCGAGGTCTCGGGTTCGATCCCCGATTGAGCCCCTTCCAAGGAATCATTACCTTTTGCCCCCCTTTTCGAGCCCCTTTTTGGGCCAGTTCCGTTGCCTCCAAGCGACGCTCTGCGGACCTCGAAGATTCTTGGGTCCTTTTTCTTTTTTTGTCTTTATCTCCTAGCCGAGGACGTGGCCCTTCCGGGAAGGGACCTGTCGAGAAACGCAGTTTCGGTCAGGAGGTGTTATGTGCATGCCTGCTCGAGGTGGCGCGGGAAACCTAAAGTCTTCTTCCCCTGAAAATCTCCGCCACCAATCGCGGTCTTGAAATCGCATGAGCTACCATTACACTAAGTGGGCAATGGTTGCCGTTCCCCGTCGGAGCTGGCTCGGAGTCTGCCGCGTTTGCGCTCAGCCAGCATCACGATCGACTTCGTTCCCCTTTCACTTTGTCCCGGCATTGTACCTCAAATACGCCCGGAATAACAAGGTTTGCCTTAAGATCTATCTGCTTCCGACTTGGCCATCTTGATCATATCATCTCAATGACTATTCCGAATACCCGCTTGAGAAAGGCGACATAGACACACTGTCCGTTCTCAACCAAGGGAGTGATGACATTGGAGACGACTTCAGCATATAGCCAAGACGGCATCTGCAAGCAAGCAAGAAGAGGAAAGGTACGGGGGATTGCGTCAGATGATTCACAAGTCAGTCATTCACGAGGAGGAGGCACAGTGGCAAAAGATCCTTCGATAGGCGATTCTTGAGTGAGAATCCCCGGCACCGGTATAATACATTCTGTATGCCCTTATTTCCACGCCTTCGGGATGCCACGAGCAGTTTAAACGTTGAGATGGGGAGGGGAAAAGATCGGGAACGGTGTAATACGGGTTACATGTGTCGTCAAAAATTGTAACGCCCAACGCTCTGTGTACTGGAGCAGCAGCGTAGAAGAATTGCTATCTAATGAAGTACAGATCAAGTGCTGATGATTCCGATATGCTGGCTGGTAGATAAATAAAGAGCAGATCGATGGCCTAATATTGCCGTCAATTTTCCAGCATGTGTATCCCACAGACATTCCAACACACGAATTATAGCGTCAGATGATCGCACATGTCGTGGTGCAGAGCACCCACGTCTTGCCTCTCGCCAGGCACAGCGTCAATGTACGCTGCACGACTCCGTCATCCATACATATCCCCTAACAAAGCTCTTACGGAGAGGAAGGAGGGGGGGGGAAGCGGAAACCTGAGCCCAAAGGTCTTAGGCTTCGCCCAAATAAACCCCCACCCCCTTGTCGTACCTTAGCTTCTCCCAATTCCCGACAACATTTCAGTACTCCGCGCCAACCCAATCCAGAACCGCACAAACCACCTCCAGCGCAACCACCGCCCCCCTCGCCGCCATGGCAACCACGCTCTCCATCAGCACCACGGCCATCCAGACCGCCGCGAAGACGGCCTCCCCCATGCTGCTCAGCCCCCTGAGCAGGCGCGCGAGCGCCACGGCCACGGCCGCGGCCGCCACGGCGTCCCGGCGGCTGGCAAACACGCTCCCTCCCTCTCCGTTCCTCCTCCACCCCGCGGCGGCGCCCGGGGCGCGCCGGCCGCCTTGATACCTCCCCTCCATCACCACCGCCGTCGCCGCCGTCGCCGCCGCAGGACCAACGCTGCCCAGTATGGGGCCGCCGCCGAGCCCGGACGACAAGGGGGATGACGGCGACGGCGCCCAGGCTAGTCAATGGCCCGCGTCCCCTCCACCGCTGCCGCCGCCGCCGGCCGGGATGGCCGGCGGCCCCTGGACCGGCGCCATCAGCAGCCTGCGGTTCTTGCGCATCAGCTGGTTGAGGCTCTTCTCCAGCTTCTCCGTCTCTTTGCGCGCCGCGGAGAGTGCCTGCTCGGCGTCCTCGAGCGACATCAGCGGGACGTTGCCGAAGGCGCCGGGCGAAGTGAGGTTGCTACCGCCGCTGTTGCTGCCGCCGCTGCCTCCGCCGGCGGCCGTGCCGGCGGGGAGAGCCGACGACGAGGAGGAGGAGGATGCGGCTTGGTTTGGTTGCTGTTGCTGTTGTTGCTGTGGTTGTTGGCTGTGGTGGTGATGATGATGATGGTGGTGGTGGTGGTGATGGTGGTGGTGCTGTTTGGAGGAGGAAGTGGAGGCCGAGGCATTGCCAAGCACTTCCTCTACGGTGGGCAGCTGCGCGTTGAGGGCATTGATATCGACGTACGTGTCGTGGTGGTGCAAGTCGTCGGCAAATGCTCCTACCGGACCCGGATAGCTCAGCTCCGGGGCGGCGGCGCCGGCGTCTAGGATGTCATCGTGGGACAGCGGTGGCAGGTGAGAAGGGGATGATGAGCTGCCGCCAATACTGCCATACAGCCACGGCGCGACTGAGCTGAGGTTCGCGGCGGCAGATCCCCGCGGGTCAGTAGTCCAAGTTGACATTGCTTTGGGCAGGCTCATATCCCGGGAGTTGAGGTTCAGCCGCGGGAGAACGTATTGGTTGATATAATAGATGGCTTCCTCGCGCTGGATCTTGTTCACCGGGTCGGAGGGATAGGCACCGGGTGCCGGTGGGAAATAACTCGGGGGCCCGTTGGGCACTGCGCGGCCTTTGATGAGGCTGAAGCCACCACCGGCCTCATGTCGAGATGAGACAAAGGCGGCGGGACTGGCGGCCGCCTCAGCAACGCGCTGTTGGAGCTCGAGAAAGCGATCTTCCTCCTCGGGGCTGAGGTTTCGAATGCAGTCCCCGTTGGGAGTCAGGAGGATGCGGGTGCCGTCCACCACCTTGCGGACCGGCTTGCCCGCGAGGAGCGCGGCTTGGTCGTCCTCCGTGACGATCGACTTGGTTGGTGCCATGGAGTTCTTGGCCGCTTGCTCCCGAAGCCCCGTCATGACAGCCTCGTTCCGCGACTTGTCAACCTGGACGTTGACCGGCTTGAAGATGGGTAGGTCCTCCAAGTTGCTCGGTACCAGCTCGGCCGCTTGAAGGTCGCGCAAAACCGAGGCGGGAGTGGGCAGGGTTCTCGGAGTCGACGCATCTTGGCTCTTGTCCTGTTTGTCGCTGGCCTTACTCTTCAAGCTAGCGTACCGGCTTTGCAACGGGGGATCGTCAGTCAAGGTGGTCGTCTCGTTTGCCGTCGACCGATAGGCCGAAGACTCCTCCTTGACCTCTTTGGCCTCCTTGACGTCCTTGGCGTCCTTGGCGTCCTTGGTCTCCTTAGTCTCCTTGTTCTCGGAACCTTCTTTGGTCTCCTTGGCAGAGGCTGGGTTGGTCGTCGAAGGCGTATCGGGACGACTTTCCGCAGGAGTAGCAGTCTTGTTGCTTGGCTTCTCCTTGTCCTTTTTCTGCTTCTTCTTGCGACCGACGATAGGGCCGATCTCAACGGCCGGCTCGACCTTGACGGGCTGCGCGGCGATGCTCGCTGACTCCTTCTTCAAGGCCTCTTTGCGCTGTTTACGCTGCTGGCTCTTGGTCGTGGTTCGGGGAGGGGCGGAGCCGATCTTGGATGGAGGCGGAGAATTGGTGCGCGAAGCGGAGATAGAAGCCGAGATAATGGACGCGCTGTCCGAAATCAACTCGCTGGCGGGGGTGTCAGGGCGTACCCCCGCTGCTGCCGCCACGGACTTCACACCAGGGCCGGCCAGGACCGGAGTCGACGGTGTTTCTGTCTTAGGCGTGGACACGACTCTAAGAGTTTTCGGACCTGTCCGAGGGAGGGGAGACGGAGCCGAGACGGGAGTCGGGGTCGGCAACGCTGGGAAAGCCGAATCGCGCTCTGAGGTCGCCTTGTCCGTCGCGGAGTTTGCCTCTGAGTTCTTGACCTGGGATACCTTGGTCGCCGCGGCGATGTTCAGGACACCGGGGACTGGGCGCTTCTCCACCTTGTCGGCCGCTTTCTCGGAAGAGTTGTCCGAGACCTTTTCGGAACTTTTGGTCCCCGGCGTAGACGTTTCACTTCTCTCGGAGGTTGGGGCCGGGTTGGACGCCGCCGCTGGCGAGGATTTGTCCTTCTCCTTCTCCTTGTCCTGCTCTTTCTCCCCCTTTCCCTTTTCCGTTTCTTTCTTCTCTTTTTCCTTTTCTTTTTCCTGCTCCTTCTCCTTTTCCTTGTCCTTTTCGTTTTCCTTGTCCTTGTCCTTAGCCTTCTCCTTCACCTTGTCCGCCGCCTTTTCCGGTGACTTTTTGCTGCCTGATGCACCTAATTTAATCACTGCTGGCTTGGGTTGAGCGACGGGCGTGGTCGCGGGTTTAGGCTTAGGCGAGTCAAGAGCCGGAAAGTCTTCATCTTGCAAGACCTTCTGCTTCGCTTTGGCAATGTCCTTCGACAAACCGCTTTCGGCGGCAAGGGTCCTGACCGCTTTCTTGGACTCGGGTACCGGCGTAACGGCCTTCTTTAGCAGCGGGCTAGATGCAGCGACGGGAGGCTTGACAGGCACCTTAGGTAGCGCAACCGGAGGGGTCTGACGACCGACGCTGTTGGCTAACAGAGACGAATGCGAGACGGCCGGGGACGGGTGGGCGCTGGGGATTGAGAACCCTGGAGGTACTGACGGTGTCCCTGAGCGGCTAAGCGACTCGAATGCGCCCGGAGGCAGCCGAATATTTGCGTTGATGGGCTCGTCGGCGACGAGGGCATCTACGCTTGATCTGACCTCGTCGAGGGAGGGCAGCTCATCGTCTACGTAAACCAAGAAAATTAGCCCGTCGATCAGCAATGCAGTGAGATAAAGACAAGGAGAGCTGAAGACAACAAAACGACTCGTGCGAGGGAGGGAGCAACACAACAAGCCAACGGCGCTATGTACAGGAGAGGGCTCTGGGTTACGTCAAGACTACCAACATCGTCTTCCGAAAATATGTGAAGTGCGAGGACCGATTGTTTGAGAAACCGGTGTAATGATGCTCTATTATGACCACCGATGCCACCTCAGCCCCGACGGTGCAAAACCTGGGGCCCAAGTTAACGTACATGGGGAAACCATAAGGAAGACGAAGAGAGCTTGCCTGACGTAACCCGATAAAACCCGCGGTGATGCAATAGCTCCTGACCTCGGGAAGCAAATGAGGCATAGCGAGACACAGCTCGCAATTCTCCCGCAAAAAAAGAAAAGAAGAAAAAGTGCCGTGCCCATACTTTTTGCCCAGAAAATGCAATTGACGCCAAATGCCAGGCGGCTCCTCCATCGGAACCGGTTTCCGTGAGATGCTCCAGCGGAATCGAAAATTGTTTGTTCTCGTGAACCATCATCCCGCTCATTGCTACCGACGCCGTCGTGATATATAGTGTGATAAAAAGAACAAAACGTGTGTTGCCCCCTCCCAGAACAAAAAAAGAAAAAAAAAGACGAGGAAAGGAAACGATAGATAGTAAGAATCGAAAATGGTGCAGAGGATCCAGAGATCACCAGGCTCGGTAATTCGGGTTGTACATCATGCCGGGGTTGGTGTACCCACCTTGCGACTGACCACCGAACAGTCCCTGTCCGAGTCCGGCATTGCTCTGTTGCTGCAAGTGCTGCTGAGACTGCATTCTCGCCTGCAGGATACTCGGGTCCGCAAGATCAACTAGACCACTCCCCCCAGAGGAGGAAGTGTTAGCGTGTCTGTGCTTCTTCCCCTTCTTCTTCTGCTTTGAACCCAAATCTTGGAAGGCTCCCGGCTGAGAACCGTAGAGCGTTGCCAGGTGGCTCGAAACAGGAGCTGGGGTGGAGGAGGCGGAGGGTGGGTACTGAGTAGGGAAGGAAGAAAACATGTACTCACGCTTTCCGGCATCGTGCGTCTGGCCGCCGGCACCCCGGCCGCGGAAGAGCTGAAGCATCTCATTGGCGTCCTTCGTAGCGCCGCCAAATGCGGCGGAGCCGAAGCCGTGCTGTCCAAACACGCCTGGAGGCGTGCCTGTCGACTTGAGACCGGGCGGCGGCCCGGGCATGGAGTTGGCATAGTACTGGCCGCCGGGCTGGTTGTGGAAAGACGACGGCATCATCGACGACTGCTGTGCCATGATCCTGGGGTTGGCCGCCAGCTTCACTGACGTAGCCGACGCAGCATCCCTCCCGTCGTTGGCAAAGTTGAAACGCGAGCCCTGGCGGTTGTGACCCTGGCCCTGGAACAGATTCGCCTGCGCAGACAGGTGGTCGACAAAGTTACCCGGCTGGCGCATGAACGCGGGCTGTTGGGGCGTCACTGTGCGGCTCCCGCCAATGGCAGCCAGATTCGCGGTGGTCTGAGCGAAACCGGAGCCGACTGCCTGGCCAAAAAGATCGTTTGTGCCGGCCCTCTGAATCGGCAGCTGCGCAACGCGGCGGGGGTCAAAGCCGGACCCGTCGCGGCCATGGTCGCGATCTTCGGGTTCCCCGCCTAGTGCCAGACTACCACTGCTCTCAGGTTCGCCTTCGGACGCCTCCTGGGCGCCACCCGACTGCTGTTCTCCAACGCTGCTGTTTTCTTCGGCCGCACGTAGGGCGCGGCGCCGCATTCCGCCGCGGATGTCGAAGAGCGGAGGATAGAGCTTATTGAACTCCTCTGGCGGTAAATCGCCACCGGGTTTAGGCCAGGCAAGCGAACACCCCTCCAGAGACTTTAGCAGCGACTTCAGAGCATCCTGGGGAATCCGCTTTGCTTTCTCCGCTGGCGTGGCTGAAGATTTCTTTGACACGGTAGCCGCCGCAGGCCGAGCGGCACCCGTGGCAGCAGAAGAATCCGCTGACGAGTCTTCGACGGCGGATCCGGCAGTCGCCGGTACCGAATTCGAAGTAGCAGGGCTGGGAGCTGCAGCACTTGTCGCGTGGCTGCCTCTGCGACTCCGGACCTGTGGGTTGCGTGCCCAGTTTGCTGAGGGCGGAAGCGCCGGTCCATCGCCGCCATGGTCCGATCCGTCCTTGCTCGAGCTTCTCGCCATGGGTTGCGCAACTGCGGGGGATGGCGAGGGGTGGGCTTGCTGCCTCGAAGCCGAGCGAGTGGGGCCCGAATTATGGATCGGACGCTGCGAGTTGATGCTGTTCATCGAAGATAGATCCTGCCGGCTGTAGCTATCCTCCTCATCGCCCAGCTCGTGGAGAAACATGCACTGCCGGTTTGTGCATTGCTCATGTCGCAACCAGGCAGAACAGTATTTCGTGGTCCCCAGCTGGGCCCTCAGGATCCTGTCGCCATTCTGGGACCCATTTACAGCCTGGATGCACCGAGCGGCGTCCTCCGGCTTCTCGAACGTCACATAAACGCCGAGAGACTGGCTTTGTCCGTCGGTGCCCTTGCGACTGCTGATGGAGATTTTGAGGATATTCCCGTACTGGCCGAAGAACTCGGGCTTGCGAAGGGTCTTGAGCAACTCGTCTTCGCGGATTGTCGGTGTCAAACCGGTCACATAAACCAAGTTCTTTTGAACCACCCGGACGCCAACCAGATTCTTGCGGTTCTCTTTCTCGGCTTCGCGCTTCTGTGCCTCTTTTTGGCGCTGCTCGGCAGCACGCTTTTTCTGGTTTTTCTGAATGTTGGCTCGAAACTCGGCGACCCTAGCCGCGGTCAGCAGGCGTTCCCATGTCCAACGGTCGATCCGGCTTACTCTTCTTGTGTGACCACTTTCCACTGGATGGTTTTGTCATCGTACGGGCGCCTACAAGCGGGGCACAGACCGTTCATATTCGTCCGGATGTTATTGAAGCAAAACTGACAGATCTACGGCTTGTCAGAGGCCACGCACGGAGAGAACGGATAGGTGCGCTGGGGTTCCATACCTGGTATCCACAAGGGCACGGTCGGAAGTTCCGGTCGGAGAGATCGAACTCCTCGATGCAGAGAGGGCTGTGAGATGCGCGGTCAGCGGCCGGAATTTCGGCAGCTCCAAGACAAGGGTGCGAGAGCGAGGGGAAGTCCGTACCAGCAGTCCTCCTCATCGTCGATGTACGTGTCTTGTGGCGCCATGGTTGCAGCTTTGTTATATGTGCCAAGATCGAGCAAGGTGATCGGCTACAGCCAGAGAACCTCGGCTGGGGCACAGCAGGGTCGTGATGTGCGAAGACGGAGTCGCGAGCGAGCAGAGAGGCGGGAAAATTAATGTGTCGTCGACGGAGCGCAGTAAATCGCGTAACAGCAAGAAAGAATAAATAAATGATCCCTTTTGTTGAACGCCTGTCGCCGGTTGAAATTTTACAAGGAGGGCATGGGTATGGTATCCTCCACAACGCTTGCTTGATGGTAGAATTGGACGAGGGGAAGCGGTTTGCAGATTGCAGAGAGGGAATGGAGGCAATGCAGAGCCTTCCAGCAAAAGGTTCCAAAAAAGGCGCTAGTAAGCTTTTGGCTTAGCGTATCTTGCTGCACGTGTCGCGCCGGTTGTGGTTGGGCGAAGAAGCGACGCGAGAAAGGGAGCCCTCGACGAAAACCACCAGCTGAACGGCCGTACGGAGTTATTCGTACTTGATGCGGAGATGCTGCAAAGAAGTAGTCGGAAAAACTTGGTCACCGAGCAGGGGATGTAAAGGCCCCTCTAAGAAAAACGTCGCTGACAGAATGGGGAAAGAGCAGACCTTGTTGAAGAAGCATATTCGCTTAACGTACTTCGAATCATACCCTCACGTGATCTTGCACATGACTCGCTAATGGGCCTTGCATGGACCGAGCTCGAGCTCGACGTCAAGCCGAAATCGAGTCGTAAAGCACACCTCCGATCGAGGCACAACGGCTGATTACTCGATCAATTGGCGCCGCCTCCCGACCCTGACCATGGCCAGCAAGCTCTGCAGAAATAGGGCCCTGGCCTCAGCCCTGCGGCCGGCGAACCCGTCGGTCGCAGCCCGCAATGACGCCGTCGCCGTCGTGAGGTGTTTCGCGACAACCGCCCGCGCAAACGTTGCCGTCCCCAAGGATGCCCAGAACCCGCGCACCGCGCCCCGCAATCAGGTCGGCGCCCTCAAGGTGCCCATCGTCAACCCGGCCGACAAGTACCAGTCCAAGGCCGACGACCTGCACAAGTATGGCTCGTGGCTCATGGGCTGTCTCCCCAAGTACATCCAGCAGTTCTCGGTCTGGAAGGACGAATTGACCATCTACATCTGCCCCTCCGGCGTCATCCCCGTCTTCTCCTTCCTCAAATGTGAGTCGGCTTCTTGACAGGCAGGGTGTGGTTGGGCCGGTAATCTCTGATCGCTGCGATGTAGACAACACTGCCGCCGAGTTCACCCAGCTCAGCACCATCACTGCCGTCGACTTCCCCACCCGCGACCAGCGGTTCGAGATCGTCTACAACCTCCTCAGCACCCGACACAACTCCCGAATCCGCGTCAAGACCTATGCCGACGAGACTACGCCGGTGCCCAGCCTCACCCCCATCTACGATGGCGCCAATTGGTACGAGCGGGAGACGTACGACATGTTTGGCGTCTTCTTCGTCGGCCATCCCGACCTGCGCCGCATCATGACCGACTACGGTTTCGAAGGCCACCCGCTGCGAAAGGACTTCCCCCTTACCGGCTACACCGAGATCCGGTACGACGAGGAGAAGAAGCGGATTGTCACGGAACCGCTCGAGCTCACCCAGGCGTTCCGCAACTTTGAGGGAGGGTCCAGCGCCTGGGAGCAGGTCGGCGCTGGTGTCGATCGGACACCCGAGACCTTCAAGCTGCCTACGCCGAAACCGGAGGAGAAGACGGAAGAGAAGAAATAAACCCGTTTGTGGTGCTGTACATATCCTGTCAAAGAAGAATTGTTCAAAATCGACGGTGCCGGAAAGTGAGAAGTGTGTGGCCTTTTTATGTCGTCCGATAGGTGATGCTGGGCCGTGCAGCCCAGAAGAATCCGAATCTGAATACTTCCTGGTCATCATCCTTCAAAAAGAGCTCTAAGATCTGAGAACTGTCTAGCTGTCCTTTGGGCCCGTCATTCCACCCCGTTCCCTTACACTACACTAGAAAGCTCTGGGAGCGTTGTTTGTTGGACCCTTCCCTCTCAATTGCTCTTTTCTGCCTCCCAACTCCACATACGGGAGAACACATCCAACCCTCCGCCGTGCAGCATTCTTATCAAACCGAAACCTAGCCCACAAACCTTAACAAGCTCTTCAGTTTTCCGCCTAGGCGAGGCGGCCGAGCGGTCCAAGGCGCCACGTTAGGGAGTTAGCGAATCCTTGATCCGCAGCCCTCCCAGAGAGTCTCCGTGTTCTCGAAAGGGGCGTGAGTTCGAATCTCACCCTTGTTATGCAGCAAGCTTGTGCTCAGGTGCGCAAGCGGCGGGATTACTGTTTGCTGCTTCTTACTTTTCTTAGTTTTTGTTGTACCTTTTTCTTGCCACCCAACAGCCGTGTTTACCAACCAATACTTCATTACATACAACCTTTGTCATATGAGAGACTTGGGCAGGCACTCTGTATAAGCTGTACTGACCGTGAACAAGTTTGCTAGGCTCAAGCAGAGAGTGCCTATGTATAAGTCTGTCTTACTGTGAGAGCCTTCCGAGGCACATTGTGCTATGCTTCAGAGCTCGCGAGTAGAAAAAGGGGGATCTTGTGCATACTTTGCATACATACTAGTACATACGCAAAGCTCATTGGCCCCCTTGTTCAGCCTCGGCCGTTGAGGTCCCTCCAAGCCTCCCCGGACCATGTAGTCGGTACGAGACACAAAACATCAACAGCCGATAATTACCATTACGCAGGGCCAGATTTGACTTCCCCGGGCAGAGGGTTGACATACGATAGGGAACCGTATCGTCCCAATGGCCGGAGTCGTTGCAAATTCTCTTGAAAGGTCCTCAGCTACCCTCCCTTGAACCCTAGACACTTGACGGCTCTGGCATCTGCAGGCAGCAAGTCGAGAGTCCTGTTCGCAATGAGGCGCAGGCACCCGCTCTCTTGTTTATGAACGTTTCTTTGATTCTGAAAGATGAAGGGGCAACCATCCAACACCCCCTAAAAATGCAATCGCTACTCTCTTCGTAAGACCGCCGCTCGACCGCGTTGGGGCAAGTGCCACAAGCAGAGTATATACAGGACAACATATGTACAAAAAACAACACGACATCTTCATCCACCAAGCCGCTGTTCACAGCCTATCGCTCCCCCTTCTAGAGGCGGCCCTTGTAGCCCTTGGGGGCCAAGTTGACGTTGTATTCGAGCTCGAGCGTCGCCTTCTCGTCACCTTCAAGGGGCTTGAACGTGACGACGAGGTCATCCTTGACCGCGAAGACGGTGTCGCTCTTGACCCACGGGTCGTCGCTGGGGTAGAGCTGGGTGGTGCATCCCTGGTACTCTGGGTGGGTGACCATGATGTGGATATGAGCGGGGCGCATGGGGTGGCGGTCCATCAAGGTGAGCAGCTGCCACGAAGGCCCGTCGCGCGGGAGCGAGTAGGCGGTCGGGTGGAGGCAGTAGAACCAGTACTTGCCCTCGTCATTGGCACGGAACTTGCCACGCAGGTTGTTGGGCGTCTGGTTCTCCGGGTCCTGGAAGTCGTACTTGCCGTTGGCCGAGGCCTGCCAGATGTCGAAGACGGCATTGGGGATGGGCTTGCCCGTCACGATGTCGCGGATCACGCCGTGCATCTTGACCACACGGCCACCGGGCGGCACGCCGTCCTGAAAGATGACGCCGCCTAGCTCACGGAAAGGGGCGTTAGGCGACCAGAATGGGCCCAGGATCGAGGACGAGGTGGGGTCCAAGCCGGTGTCCGAGACGATCTTGTGGGCGATCTCATCAACGAGTCTGCGGTGGCTGTCAGAACAGTGGGTCTTATTTATGTTCAAATGATGGCAAAAACTTACGACTCGAGACCGAGAATATCGCAGATGCGGTGCGTCTCGTTGCGGGTCTTGTTGCTGTTGACGTAGATTTCGCCCAGGGAGTTGATGAACTTGACGCCCTCCATCCACTCGTCGATGGTAAGCTCAACCTCACGAGCAAAGTCGTGGATGTGGCGGATCAGGGCACCAAGCACCACGCGGGCGCGAGGGCTGGTGTTGGGGCCCATACCCTCAATCACCTGTTTGGTGAAGTTGGGGTCGAACCGGTGGGAGGGCTTATCAGAGGCCATTGTGAAGCCTGGGGTAAAAATTTGTATCAGGATAGAATTGGGGCGTGTGGTGTACAGGAGAAGGGAGCTATGTCGTGGAAGGGCGAGCCTTGGAGGACGATACCGGGAGCCTTAAGAAGAGGAAATGGCAGAAAGCACAAGGCCAGAGATACGCAAGGTGATGGATGGGAACAGGAAGCGGAAAAGGGAAGCAAGGAAGCCAGGAGTTCTGTCTGATTTATATAGAGATGAGGGTGGTCATCTCATCTCGCCCTACGCTCCAGTGAAGACATCGCGGCCGGTTGTGAATCCCGCCAACGTGATAGGCGCAGAGCTCCCCTGTGGCATCATTTTCCCCGCTGAAATCAATCGGGGTGCTGTCACGGCAGCTTGCCCGTTCCCAGGTCACCATCACGGGAGTGGGGTTGGGGGTGGGAGGCAAGTCGGGACAAATTTAGCCCTGCGAGGGGCTCCATCAAGGGGTTCCGGGCGGGGCAGGGGATCCATGGGTGAAGCGCGCTCCTCAGCCGAGACATCAGGTCGCTGGGAATGCTGCGCTGGACCCTTCGTAACCCCCGGTGAAGAGCGTCGGTCCGTCGTTCGGTTAAGTCCTGTCCTCTCCCAATGTTGGATCGGAAGTGGTCCGGTACGGGTTCAAATGGCTCTACCGAAGATCCGATGCGTCGTTTCCCGCGCGGTGGCCTTCTTCCATTCTGTATGACGATGTGAACGTCCAGTGGACGGCCTCCAGGAGTTCGCCCTCGCCATACTCTAGCACATGACCGTGTACTGGATATACATCCATACAGGACTTGGTAGGTGAGAGGTAGCGGGGATGAGCCTTTACCCTAACGCTCTGGCCGGCAAAGGGCGGGTGCGCGTGGGATGGCGCGAGATGGGCGCGCGGGACTTCGTGGGAGGAATGTGGAACAAGGTTCTGCGGTTGTGCCGGGGTCCGCCCACTGTCGCGTGGCGGGGGAGCAGCAGCGCGGGCGCCAGAATAACCCGCCAACGGGAATTCTGGGCGATCACCCATCTACCGCCACTGCTGCCGACCCCACCGTCGCAATTCCGAGAGCCAGGCCGCGCCGGGGGAAAAAGATTCACACAGCTCGCTCATGGAGCATGGTGTCAGGTGCCAAGAAAGTAGCAAACGAAAGGGAAAGGGACAGGGAAAATGCTACAGATTGAGGGATAGCTATTGGGAAGCAATGGCGATTTCCCGTTCAACTCTAATTCTGTATCGTACGATTTGCGCTGCTTCTTCACGATTGCTCCTTCCTCAAGGCTCTGTTTCTGCATTTCGAGCAACTGTTCCGCAACTCCCCCAGCAGCTTTCGGCACTGGCAGCCGGACGCCACAGCGAGCCATGCCCCTCCACCATTTGATGATTGGCACCTGGACCCCGCCAGGGGCCATCTTCACTGTGCAGTTTGACGACGAGAACCTGACGCTGAAGCTGGTCAAGCGCACAGAGATCCCGTACGATGAGCCGATATCATGGATGACTTTCGACGTACGACCCCGATTGACCGCGCAGTGGACGCGGCAGTTGCTAATCATAATGGACACAGCATGCCAGGAAGAACCTCTACGGCGCGGCCATGAAGAAATGGTCAAGCTTTGCCGTCCGGAGCCCGACTGAAATAGTTCACGAGGCGTCACATCCCATGGGCGGTGACCGTGTGTTCCCTATCTCGTGATCTAATTATTGTAGCCGAACCGATCCACTGACCGTCCCATCCTTCATTAGCCAAGGCAAACGACGCCAACACCAACACGCGTGCGATCTTTCTGCTCGCGGCACAGAAGCCGCCGTATGCCGTCTACGCCAACCCTTTCTACAACCATGCTGGTTACGGCAACGTCTTCTCCGTCTCGGAGACGGGCAAACTCGAGACCAACATTCAGAACTACCCATACCAACCCAATACGGGCATTCACGGCATGGTGTTCGACCCGACCGAGACGTACCTTTACTCGGCCGACCTGACGGCCAACAAGCTGTGGACGCACCGCAAGCTGCCCTCGGGTGAGGTCGAGCTGATCGGAAGCATCGACGCTCCCGACCCCGGCGACCACCCTCGCTGGGTGGCTATGCACCCGTCCGGCAACTATCTGTACGCCCTGATGGAGGCCGGCAACCGCATCTGCGAGTACGTGATCGATCCGGCCACCCACATGCCCGTCTACACCCACCACAGCTACCCCGTGATCCCGCCCGGCATCCCGGCCCGGGACAGGGAGACGGGCAAGGGCCTGTACCGCGCCGATGTGGTGGCCCTGACGTCGAGCGGCCGGTACATGTTTGCCTCGTCGCGCGCGAACAAGTTCGAGCTGCAGGGCTACGTCGCCGCCTTTAAGCTACGCGACTGCGGCAGCATCGAGCGCCAGATCCTGCTCAATCCCACCCCGACCAGCGGCGGGCACAGCAACGCCGTCTCGCCCTGCCCGTGGAGCGACGACTGGATGGCCATCACCGACGACCAGGAGGGCTGGCTGGAGATGTACCGCTGGAAGGACGAGTTCCTGCACCGCGTGGCGCGCGTGCGCATCCCCGAGCCCGGGTTCGGCATGAACGCGATCTGGTATGACTAAGGGAGCTGCGACTCGGTGTGAGACCATTTCTTGGTTATCTGCTAGCGCGCTGGATACCGATTAGTGAAGAGAAGGAAAAATAGACGACAATGAGTAGCGTAAACTTTCCTTAGAGACCCACTGTAAAGTAACCCTGGAGTTCTCAGCCCTCAACACTCCTCCTCAGCTCACACCTGCGGAACTCGATCTACTCATCGTTCCACATCACGACTGAGCGTGTTTTCTGAAATATGACATCATGGGTACCATTTCCAATGAAAGCAGACAAAACATTGTATGCTGGTTAAGGATGCCGCCCAGCGCTGTTGGGCAACCCCTCATGGACCCCAAATTTGGACCAAATTAAAATAAGGGATAATAGTATAGTGGTTAGTACTTCTCGTTGTGGTTTTAGACACAGCGACCGAGAGGACCCAGGTTCGATTCCTGGTTATCCCACACTTTTTGCTCCTTAGTTGTCAGATTCTCCTCCCTTGTTTTAGAGACATTCTGACACATAACCTGGAACGTGGACATGTATAGTCGCGGGATAGGGAACTTGATCGTGTCTTGTATACTACTAAACTAAAGGAACATATTAGATACTTTAACTGAGTCATTCCTGATCAATGTGGAAGGATTAGCGTACAATTCTATTGACGTGATCATGGACCGCGATGGAGTGCTGAGGGGAACGGAGTGCTTTTGATATGTTAAGGTTCACAACGAGGACTTGTTCCAAATTCATTTTCCCTTCTAATCTTGAGGGGTCCCAAGATCACTTTGTCTTATCAGGGGAAACAACCCAAGGGACGGACGCCGTATCAAGGCAAACTGTGAAGCTGCTACGAACTGAATGAAAATATCATGTGCTGTGCTGTGCTCAGCCAAAATCACAGGCATGAAAGTTAAGTCTCTAGTGAATTCTTCTTGTTCTCAGAGAGACGGATCTGCAACTACTTATTCGGAAACTTGCATGTTTCGGTGGAAGATCGAGAACGCTTACACAGTTCGCTCCTGTTCGAGGGTGAAATGAGGACTAGGCATCCAATGAGAATCTTGATATCGCTGGTCTCGAACGAGCTTCTCTAACTATCATATCGTTAAATATCTGTGTCAGACTTATACGTAATTATATCGTCTGGGTCGACGTATCTTGCTTCCTTTGGTGTCTTGACTCCCGATGTAGATCACCCTACATTGCTCTTGACGCGTTCTACACATACGGTTAGCTACTTGCCTTCTCTAAACATTGTTTTACATAGTGAGTTCCAATGAAGGACCGCGCAGCCAAAGTAGAGAGAAGACGTAAAATGACCCGTGCCTAACTAGACGAGAGGACAGGGGAAAAGAGCATGAAAAGGAACTTCCTGGGCCGCTAAATGAATGCCAAATGTCTATAGTTCTGAATCTTCAAGTTCGATAAGCTCCACTATGCCGATTTGGGTATCGCTGTTGGCACCTGCCAGTCGGTACTCTGTAACCCGTAAGGTATCCGTAGTTACATGCAACGTAATTACTATGTACCACAGTACTGATTCCCATCCATGCTACAGTAGTACCGCCGTGCGGCTCGAGGATACAACGAAAGAAGTGAGAACGTCAAGAAAGCAGGGCACCAGAAGAATTACTGTGTGATCAAAGTCACGCACTGGTATCTATTTCTATATATGCCAAGTTTCACCACCCGCATCTGTTGCTGTGAGCGGTGCGGAGAAAGCCACACACGAGGGCAGAAACAGAAAGCGGGCCAAAAACGTCACTTAATCTCTCACATTGCCAAAAAGGATTGATGAGCATCCCCAAGAAGAAACCATCAACTGCCGCCTCTTCGAGCCGACGCAAGTCTAAACTGACCCTCCATCCCATCTCGATTTTTTCCTTGACCATTCTCGTCCTGGCGGTCTTCACAAACATCACCAGCACCTCCATCCCCCGGCGCCTGGGTCTCATTCTAAACCACCTCAACCACAACTTCCCTCGCCCCTCTTCAACGGTCCACCCCGCCATCACCACCGCCATCACCACCGCCAACCCCACTACCACCACCAACACCAGAATGGCTTCCCCTTACGCGCGTGAGCTCGAGATCGCCCAGCTGGCCGTGCAGCGCGCCGCGATCCTCACCAAGCGCGTCTTCCACGAGAAGGCCAAGGGGACCGTCTCCAAGGACGACGCCTCGCCCGTCACGATTGGCGACTTTGGCGCGCAGGCGCTCATCATCGCCGCGCTGCGTGCCAACTTCCCCGGCGACGCCATTGTGGCCGAGGAGGAGGCCGCGCAGCTGCGCAGCGACGACAAGCTGCGCGAGCCGATCTGGGGGCTCGTCCGGGACACCAAGCTGGAGGACGACGCGGCCGAGCGGCTGCTGGGCGGCGGGGTGAAGGATGTGGACGACCTGCTCGAGGTCCTCGACCTCGGGCGGAGCCCGGGCGGCAGGAAGGGGCGGGTGTGGACGATCGACCCGATCGACGGGACCAAGGGGTTCCTGAGGGGCGGGCAGTACGCGCTGGCGCTGGCGCTGCTGGAGGACGGGGACGTCAAGGTGGGCGTGCTGGGGTGCCCCAACCTGCCGGTCGACGACGAGGCGCCGTTGGCGGCGGATATCGGGGCCAACCAGACGGACGCGGAGGGGAGGGGCGTCATCTTCTCGGCCGTGGTGGGCCAGGGTGCGACGAGCCGGCCGCTGGGGACCGGCGGGCTCGCGCAGGGGAAGCGGATCAAGATGAAGGAGGTCACCGACATGGCGAGCGCCAGCTTCTGCGAGAGCGTCGAGTCCTGCCACTCGAACCAGTCCGAGGCTGCGCAGATCGCCCAGAGGCTGGGCATCACCAAGCCCAGCGTCAGGATGGACTCGCAGGCCAAGTACGGCTCGATCGCCCGCGGCGCTGGCGACATCTACCTACGCCTGCCGACCTCCAAGACGTACCAAGAGAAGATCTGGGATCATGCGGCCGGGGACCTGATCGTTCGGGAAGCGGGTGGCCAGGTGACCGACACCAAGGGGCAGCGTCTCGACTTTGGCGTCGGCAGGACGCTGGCGACCAACAGCGGCGTGATCGCCGCTCCCGCCGCAGTCCACGGACGCGTTCTCGAGGTCGTACAGGAAGTGCTCGGGCTGAAATGAAGCCAAATCTTTCTTGTCCATCTGAACGCCCCAATAATGTACATATCTATGGCACAGACACAAGATACAGCGCCACCCAAAAAAAATATCCCGGCGGCGGAGAATATAGCTAGACATACACAACATACTGACCACCAATGCCTCGTCTATTTGATCTTCTTTTGCTTCAGCTTGATGGTCTCGTCGTTGATGAAGATTCCCTTGCCCTTGTACGGCTCGGGCACCCTCCACCTGCGGATCTTGGCGGCAAACTGCATGATCTTCTCCTTGTCGATGCCCTCGAGCAGTACTCTTGTCGGCTGTGGCGCGCTAGCCTTCACGCCTTCGGGCAGGCCCATCTCGACCGGGTGCGAAAAGCCCAGCTTGAGGCAGACGAATTGTTGCCCGGGGTACTCCTCCATCTCGGGCCGCGGCTCGACCGTCGCCCTGTATCCGATACCCACGAGGCGGAGAACGGCCGTGTGCCCTTCTGACACGCCCATGATGTAGTTGTTAAGGTACGACCATGTGGTGCCTATCGATCGGTCTGTCAGCCCACCTGCTCCGGTTGCTCGGCTCGTCTGTTCCAATGGTCCGTACCCCACATCTCTCGCTGGTTCCTCTGGTTCTGGTCCTTCACGCTGAGCTCTACCCTCCTAGCGGCCGGGTCGTGGTTGACGTTGATGTAATCGGGAATCTCCAGGTTCAGCGTCCCTGTAACAGGTCAGCATGCCGACCAATGGCTATCTTCCCAGCGCTTCGCCCGGGCATGGGATTTCGGCTCACCCAACGGCCCCGTCACTGTGATGTTCCTCTTGTACGTCTTCAGATACGACGTCATGTTCTTCTTGATATACGGTTCGCTTATCTGGAGTTCCACGCCGGGCGGCACCGAGAGCGGTGTCCTCCCAAGCTTGGAGGGCCGGTGTGTCGTCGCCGAGAAGTTTCGCGCCGTCGGCGTCTGGAACGCAGGGACGAGGAAGCCGGGTAAGGTGACGGCCGAGGAGGGAGTGGCGGCCAGTGCCCTCCGCAGGGCCTGTCGCCCTGTCCTTAGGGCGAGCATTGTGGGGTGACGGCGGACTGGCAACTCGCGACGCGGTGCGACTCGCTCTTGATGCGATTAATGCTGCTGCAGCTCAAAAAAGATCCAGCCCCGGTAAAGCATCGGGCGGTGCCACTGCAGATGTGGGTCACTTGCTGACTCATCCACTCGGGGGATGTCTCTCACCACCACAAGACCATCGCCAACTTGCCGAATTACTCCGTACATTGTTTGCGGTCTGAGCCAGGCTGCCTTCGTGATTTGTCGATGCCTGTCTGAGCAAAGTTAACATTTAAATTTGATCTCGTACCATGGCCCAAACACTCTTTATTTTTCCTTAGGGGTCTCTTGCCGTTCACGCCTCACCCTTAACGAGCATCACTCTACTGACAAGCTCAGTCGCAGGATTCCAGAATTGGCAGCTAGAAACCTCTTTTCAATCCTCTATTACATACTGTAATCCTACTGTAATTGTCGTACACTATAAGGTGGATAGTTCATGATTCGAACACTAGAGTCGCCTGGTTCTACGCTCTTCATGATGTTCCAGTTGAGGCGGCCAAGGTTGCAGTATCGTTCGTGGTTTACACCTTGTCTAGGACGCACGAAGAACAAAATACAGCCTCAAATCACTCACGACACAGCCATCCAACAATCTTGGCCGCCAAAAAGTCCGACGTCCCAAACCCATTCAGGATGCTCCTTCCCGAAATGTCGCCATGGACTCCCACGAATCTTCCCACTGCCCGACTTCCGCCCTTCCCTTTCTTCCTTAACACCCATCACAAGCCTTTCCGGTTCATCATCGTATATTGTTCTGGAAGCCGAAACACCAACACACCCGCCTTCGTTGAACATACTCTCGTTGACTTCACTTGACTTGCGACTTGCTCGCGTAGCAACAAAGGACGACCAACATGCAGACCTTCTTAGTCCTTCTGGTTCTCTGGGTCCCCTGCATCAGCAGTGTCTCTTGGAGAAACATAAGAAATGCGGGATCCTGTACGTATTTCCCCAACTTCCTAGTTTATGCGGCTCAGCTAATTTCGCAGTCGCAACGAACTCTGACAAGCCCCCCGAAATGCTGCAAAAGTCCCGGTTGCCCAACATTTACGCTGTAGCACTGAGCGAGCTCCAAGAACTTGAGTCGGAACCGCTTTGCCATCGCGTCGCTGCTCGTCTTCTCGTCAACAACTGCGAGCTCGTGGATGGCAAGGACGAAGCGACGATCCTCACCGACAGCGGCCGCAAGGTTCGCGACTTTGTCGACTCGTACGCCGCCAGCTTAGCCATCTGCGACCTGGAGCGCGGCAGCTTCACGATACCGAAAGAGTGCGCAAAGTTCCGTGAACCGTCCCTCAGCCAAATCGCCATAAGGAATGAACCCCAGCTGCATGTGAGCCCGGGCGAGATTGGTCTCTGCCTCTCAGGACTGGCGGCGTCGGACGCTGCTTGGAGCACCTGGGTGAGCTATCGTCACAAGGCGCTGCGGTTCTGCGAGGCTGCAAGAGCAGACAACGAAAAGGGTGGGTTATTTTCCGAAGAGGCTCGTAGTCAGACGTGCCTAACCGTTGTCTAGCCCAGCATATTTTGCTCTACCAGCGACTCACAAGAGTCATTGCCCGGCTTACCGACGGCGTCGAGTCTGAGCTTCAAAAGCGCATGGATGAGCTTGACAGGCGCGCGCGACAGTCGGCAGAAAAGCTTGACCAGCTCAACCCACAACTCAACCGCTTGAGTGAAGGTTTGGCAAGATTAGAAAGCTTCCTCTCCGAGGATCTGGATCTAGCACTGAAGAAGACATCCGAATCCTACCGCGATGGCCTTCATCACGCAGAGAACTTGCAGCAGCTGCTAGGGCTGTTGGTCGGGAACGTTCTTGACAGCAACTCTCAGCTTGCTTTCGCGCATGAGACGTCGGTGCAACAAGCATCGCAGCGAATCAACGATGACATGAACGCGCTGATAGAGGTTGTCTCGTCAGCGATTGCCTCGTCCACTTCTCTCCAGCAGCAACTCGTGAGTCAAGGCCTGAACGTTCTTGGCGCCCCCCTGCTGACCACCCATCTAGCAACTCTCCCATCACCAAACCACCGTGCTCGCCCATCGCCAAGAGACTCTCGAGCAAGGCATGGAGCGCCTGAGCACGGCAACCGAAGAGCTCGCGACAAAGTTTGAAGACCACTCCAGCATGCTCAAGCAGGTCAGCAACATGACAAACGATATCCTCGACTCCTTGGAGGAGACAGCCGCCGTGGCGACTTCGATGAACGAGTCGCTCTTTGCAAGCCGCGTAGCCCGGAGTTGGTGGCCGTTCGTTGTCTTCCCGACGGCTTCTTTAATTATGGGATCATACGGACTCCCTCCTTCCATTTTCCGAAACATCGGATTACTAGCGTTTGGCGAAGTTGTTGGGTTCGTGGTCTCCTCCTACGACCAACTCGCCGATCAATTCCTCGGCTCCTTGGAGGAAATTGCGACAAACACAACGGCTTCCTCGCTCAGATAGACGATGCGATCCGTTTCTCGTATTAACATCTATTATTCATGGCGTATGGCGTTCGGTCTTGCGGGATCTTACAAAGCAGGGCGGTTGGGAAGGGTTAGAAGACAAGGCAAGATCTCGAGGCTTATCATTTCGTACCAGATACAGGTTTGCTTCGCATAGTAGCCATTGAGCAGTGGCACTATCGAAATGCTGTGATCTTCGTTCTCGAGTATATCACGGTTTCGACCAACAGGTATTATGGAAGAAATATGGTGGTCTTCAGCTTCAGCGTACGCCAGCTCGCAGCCTGGGGATAGCAGACGACATAAGTAGCTATATAGGCGACGATCAAGTTGGGTGCATTTCATTCAGTTCCATCGCTTGTTCGGTGAGATGCCGTTACTGGCGGTGTTTGCAAATTACCCACGGCGTCTGGTTGCAAGGCCTGCAAGGTTCTAACCAAACGAAATTCATGTCCTTCTTCTGCCAATGGCGGCCTGTGATTGGCTAGGCTTGGTCGATGCAGGTGCAGCTCTGGGCTTCTCGTGTAGGCCGTCCCAAACCGTCCCAAACCACATCTATCCCGATTCGATCGAAACATTGTTGGGGGCGTCTGGGTTTCGGGTCCAATTCCACCCAAATCTGCATTGAGATGCAAGACTGAGTTCACTTGGATCTACTCTCAGGGCCAGCGGATTCCTGTTTTGTTAAACCAATCCCTAACATTCAGAATCGAGAATGCAATGAGACCAGGATTTGCTCTCACCTCTATTTGGGACCTGGCCATCAAAACACGGAAACGACAGACATGTCGCGATGGTCGTGTCTAACAAGAGTGCGGTGGCGTGTCGTTGTAACTCCTCAATGGTTCGGGCGACCAAGGCTCCTGAGCACCCGTCCGTCGGTTGAACATGTCCGTGTCCCATGTGCATCCGCGGGCCACATTACTGTGAGGTGAGCTTCGAAGCTTTCTCGTGAGCAAAGCGAGTGAGCGAGAGAGCCTCGTCTAAACAGCGCAACAGCCTCCACAACATCTCCAACCACGATCCCAGCACTCCCTTGGTCATTGTCCTTCCGCCATTCTCTCGACAGGAGACCAGCTCCGCCAACCAGCTCCCGTCATGTTTCCAGGACTATCCGACCGCCGTCATCAACTACCGCTGGCAGGGACAGGAACAGAAGGGAGATGAACGGCCAGAGCATCCCCTTCACTGGCCCACTCCGCTCCACGACGTCAACTTTGGATACTCCTGGATCATGAACAATCTCGGGTCCGGCACCGATGCATCTGCAAAGCCTCGTCACGCCTACGTATACGGCTCCTACCTCGGCGCCAGCCTCGCCGCCGGTCTAGCACTCACCGAGTCCCACGTCCCTGCCGCGCCCCAGCCCATGACCGTCCGTGGTCTGATAGCCTACAATGGCATCTATAACTGGACCATGTTCCTACCCGATCATCCCGTCCAGAGGCTCAGGAGCAAGTCCAGCTTGAGGAGAAGAAGGCGCGGCCTAGCGTCCCCGTTCGTCAACCTCAACGAGGACCCTATCGAAGAAGAAGGCATCTTCACCGACCTCGAACGTCACGCCCCCGGCCTGTTCGCCGAACCCTCCAACCTCTTTGACCCCTTCGCGTCCGCCTGCTTCTTCTTCCACTCCGCCAACCTCCACGTGCCCGACGACTTCACCACTCCGCTCTCCGCCTCCGGTCCCGCCAGCACGCTCTCGTCCGAGTTCACCGCCGCAATCGACGCCCTCGCCAACCGCTCCCCCTCCCCATCCGCCTCCGCAGAACGGGGAGGAGGCGGAGAAGAAGGAGACGGCGAGACGGCCGCGGAGCTCCTCTCCAGGGCGGCCCTCCTCGCCAAGCAGCAGAAACCCCCGCGAAAGGGCTACCTCGTCTTCCCACCCCGCGACTCCACCCTCCGCCTGCCCCCCGCCCTCTTCCTCTACTCCTCCCGTCAACACGGGCCACGTCCCCCGGCGGGCAGCGACAGCAGCAGCAGCAGAAGCAGAAGGAAGCAGAGCAGGAACAGCTTCGCCGCGCAGACCGCCGAGCTGGCGGGGCTGATGATGCGCAGCCTGGACATGCACGAGCTCAGGCGCCGCGGTGGTGGCGGCGGCGGCGGGACCGGTCGGCCGGGGAAACAGTTTCCCCGGAAGGGCATCACTGCGGGTGCCAACGCGATGAAGGAGGAAGGGGGGGAGGGGGTGGCGGACGGGGAGGAGGACCGGTGGAAGGAGATTGAGAGGCGGGTGCAGACGTTCGAGGTTCCCCTCTCCTCCTCCCTCTCCTCCTCCCTCTCCTCCTCCCTCTCCTCCTCCCTCTCCTGCTCCCTCTCCTCCTCCCCTTCCTCATTTTCTTTTGAAGAGGGTCTTGGTTTGGAGGGGGAGGCGGAGCAGGTGATTGCGGAATGGCTCAGGGAAAGGATTGACGAGGACTTTGGGGGAGAAAAAGAAGAAGGAAGAGATGGGTCGTAGGCCGCATAGAAAGACGTAGTGATATGTCCATGTAGATCGGAGATACCCCCGTCGCGTATATATGGCTTTTGTTT
Source organism: Thermothelomyces thermophilus ATCC 42464 (assembly GCF_000226095.1). Classification (NCBI taxonomy): domain Eukaryota; kingdom Fungi; phylum Ascomycota; class Sordariomycetes; order Sordariales; family Chaetomiaceae; genus Thermothelomyces; species Thermothelomyces thermophilus. The sequence goes on from NC_016475.1 coordinate 1,773,992, forward strand.
TCTTTCAAATTCACGGTTGTAACTGTAAGCAAAATAAGGTGTATGTGTGTTTATGTGTGTCTGTGTCTCACGCTCCTGGGGAGTCAAGTTTCTGTTGCTCATGGAAAATGCGCACGAACACGCACGCACACACATTGAACCGCTGCCAGGCAAGCGTGACTTGAAATGGCGGAACCCTCTCTATCGTCGTCGATTTTATTTGTTGCACAGGAATCTGCCGAGCATTCTCCTCTCCCTCCTCGAACTCGTCATCCTCACCATGTTTCCACGTCCGCAGCGTGGCTTGGATCAAAGACACGCTGAAAACAAAGGGAAAGTTGGCAGAGAGAGTCCAATCCAAAAGAGAGAGAGAGAGAGAGAGAGAGAGAGAGACGCGGGTGCCATGTGTCGTGCGGACAATAGTGTGCGGGGAAAAAAAGAAAAAAAGAAAAAAAAAACCGAGCCTCGTGAATTATCCAAATTATCGATAATAACGACCTATGCCAGCAATCTAATGCATACCCAAGCAACAACCGTGACGGCTAAACAACATTGCTGTCCAAAGAGTTGGCCCCGACCCAACGGGCCGGAGCCGTAGAGGCTGGAATCTGCAGTGCATGCTCCCATTGCATTATGCAAGCCACATGCCATGGCAAATCCGCCCCAAACCCCGACCAATCCAGAGCATTGACGAACGCACGAGAGCGCAACAAATCGCCAATGATGTCATCGCAAAAGACATTCATGGCCGCCCGCCCTTTACGAGAAAAACATATCTATCCCCGGAAACCAGAACCAAACAATTGGCCGCTCTTCCGACAGGCATTTCCTCAAAAGACCCCATTCGGACGCTCCCGCTGCCTCAGACTGGAGCTTGCCGTGCGAATCTTTGAGCTTAAAGACCAAGTAACTCCCGACTCCAAACGCCTCTTCAAGGTAAGATGTATCCGGGTATCTCAACGCCCAATTCGGACGCTGTAGGTGCTGGGCGGCGTAACAAGTCGTTACCATCCCGAGCCCGTCTTGCTGACCCCGTCCCTGGCGGGGTTGTCTCATGATGGGGCGGGTCACAATCGCCCGCTCTATAATTGTGTGCATCTGTCTCTCTTTGAGGTCGGCTTGTCTTCGAGTGTTCAAGCCTATTCAGCCCTTGGTAGGCTTGTTGTCTGAAGGCCCAGAAGCAACATCCGGTGTCCGGCTCCTAGACTTGTTCGCGCTGGGTTCCGAAAACAGGCCGTGTTCCTCGATGTACTGTGGCGTCGTGAGCGTACTGTTCGACGATCTAAGATTTGGGGCACGAGAACAAACCTCGACGACGGGATCCGGAATCAGGTACCTGACACTAAGGTCCTTCTTCAAGAACAGCCGAACCTTAGTAGAGCTGATGTCGTTCTGGATGACCTGGCTGATCACCCAAATGTTGTGCTCATACTGCCTGAGGGAGGCGAGAGCCTCGTCGATATCCGTCCCGGAGCGCTCGATGATGAAAGCGCCGTACTGGCCGAGGATCGTATCGAGATCCTTTGGTGCCCAAAGCCCAGGCTCACCTAAGAAACCAAGTTAGTCGGCGTCGTGTGAGCATGACTGGACAGCAAACCTACCCATAGACATGACCAAGTCGGCGCCTGAAACAACATTGAGGTCAGCAAACCTTCGACGGCCTGTTGGCGAAGCTTGACGCACCAGCCAGAAGCGCAATCCGAGCCTTCTTTCTCTGCCCATCTGTGCCCTCGATACCTCCGAGCACTTCATTGATTTCGTAATCAAAGTGGCGCAAGACCTTGGCGGTCGGCACGTATCGCGGCTCCCCCTTTTCGTCACAATTGACCGTCTCGTACGGGTCGACCATGAGCCAGGACGACTGCTCGACGGCTCTCGCGCACATATTGACCCGGTGGACGCCGGGCGCTAGCCCCACCTTCTTGTAAGCGTCGCTGACCTGCACACGTGATGATACCTCTGTCAGCCCTGCTTCTCGCCTGCTCTGGGGAGGGGGTTCTCCGAGTCGTACCGGTGACAGATATCCGCCGCACACTTCGAAGTCGGTGTTGAACCGGACAAAGTCGCTTGCCATCTCGAACATGCGGAGGTGGAGGAAGGTTATTGCTTGCATAGTATCCGTCAGCAGTGGGAATGGGACAGCAAGTAGCAACTGAGAAACGTACGAGAGAACGACCCGCAGGCCACCAGCACGAGGGGTGTCTTCCCAGGCTGTGTTTGGCGGCGCTTCAGCTTTTCGGTTGGAAAAGTGTAGGACTGCTGAGCGCCATTGAGGTTCGGTTGCTCCACGGTCGCCGAGGGCGTTTGAGTGCCGGAATCGCTAGATCCAGTCGACATTTTGGAAGACGCTTCGGAGGTCGTGATGCTGTTGAAGAGAGAGGACTGTCGCGGATGGCGGGCGAGGAGAGGGGGGGGGGAAGGGCGACGCAACAAGGGTCCGATCGCAGGTGCTCTACCGAGGATGCGGGGCACGGTAGGCAGCTCGTCGGCAAGGACGGGGCCGGCCGGAATCCGGATAATGAGTGATGATGTCGCCGAAAGCCGGCGCCGCGACCGTATCTACCAATTGGGATGGCGGCTGTGACGATGCAATCGCTAACAGTGACGCCGGTCGGGTGAGAGAGGTTGCAATAGGGTATTGAGGCGCTTTGTAGGTGTTGGGAAGAGGACGGGGGTCGTGGCTAGGCAGTACGAAGGTATGGAAAGTGGGCTTTTCCTCCGACTTATTAAGCCTTTGACGCGGGGGTCTGTAACAGAACCACAGGAGTTGCCTAGCAATTTTGTTTCCCAGCGGGCTGTCCCTGGGCTCGTTCAATGTCCGTTGCCGGAGTTAAGCCTGGCTAAAAACACGCAACCCACTCCTCAGCTCGCGCAATGGAAAAAACGGTGTGATAACTTCGGGCTGTTACACTGGTTTCTAATCGGATTTATTCTGCCGACCGGGTGACCTCTTGTGTTGGTCAGAAGTGGTTTCACATCCCTTTAGAATGTTTTTGTGCCACACTGGATCACAAGTTTTAACAGCACCGATTCCTCGGAAATGGAGGCAGCCGCCCGCTGCGGGGTGGCAAAGAGCTGTTCACACAGTGAATCTTTTTAACACCAAACTTTGACTTATTAGATCTATTGCTTCCCAGACCACCAAGATTTTGGACTCGATGTCTCCACAATTTGACTGCGAACGAACACCTTACATCGAGGCTATTTGCGAGACTGGGAAATCGAGTTTACGGTGTCGTTGACACTACGAATCATTCTTGTTTCTAGAAGAAAGCTCCTGTTGTTTGTTACCTATGGCCCGCAATTACTGCCTCTACGTACCTACTAGATATTACTATCGAGACACCTTCCCCTTTCAGAGGACACAAATTGTGAGCGTACGGAGTATTTGTGCATGCTTTATTTTATTAACGTACACAACAAGTGATGAACAAAGTTTCATGAGTTCCCAGGACAGAGACAGCTGCATGTTCTAAATGTCGAAACCTCCAGGCCCAGCAAGCGGCCAACCACCTCACTGCAGCCACAAATGCGATGATGACCAAAGACGAAGAAACGCTAGAGAGTATTTCTCAAGCAGGCAATTTCTTGTATCCATGCCGTGCATCAATTGGCGAAACATCAAGTCACTTGTTGCACACTGCAAATGGCCCTTCATTCCACTATCCTCTTCCCGTGGGCCTAGTCTCATGGTCAGGATTGTTGTCGTCAACAGCACTACTGGCCAAGGGCAACACCCAGGGGCCCTGCCGACAACGACCCGTCCAAGTGGCACTGCGCGCAAGTCCAAGGCTGAACAAGCTCAGGATGTTGGCCTGCGGATGCGAAACTCCCCGTTTTCTCCGGTTTCAACCAAGCCCCTAAGTGTTTGGTAGAGGCGGTTGCCAGAGTATTCCGGGACGACCATCTTCCCTGCCAACTTGACCCGGTCCCGCGCCTCGAGGTCGATAGTGAGGGCAGTCACGGTCCTGCCACCTTCCGGTCTGACCACCTCGCCTTCAGCCGCCTCGCCCATCAAGGCCTGAATCACCGGGTCATGGGCCGTATCAACGAGGCTCTGAATGCCGAGGACATCCTGAGCCACCGGGCGTGCAAAGCCGCGCTCTCTGTTCCAAATGAGCCCAACAGGCGAATTCTGTACTTGGCCGGATTTTCAAGATAACTAATAAACCTCGGATTTTGTCACCACGCTATCATGCGATGGCACAAGGCTGCCTTCCAACTATTCTTAACTGGCATCCACCAGGTCCCCGGTATACAAGAGATCTCTTCCATACATACACATGACCTCCAAGCAAGTCCATCCATCTTTGAGCAACCTCATTTTGCATCGCTGTCTTCAAAACTCGTTTCCCTCACACAAAGTTCGTGCGCAACAAATCATCATAAACGCCGTGTACCCAAACGCATCCCGCCGTGATATGCAATGCAAACAGACAACAACAGCCGTCCACCCACCCATGTGTCGTCATAAGATACCATCACCGTTTCTCATTCCCGCACGGACTTAAACCGAACCCCACCCGAGTGTGAGGGGGGCACGGCATCCACAATACGTTTTCCCAGGGCCTTGGTTCCTGTCACAAAACCCGAAACGTTCCCGGGGGGGGGGGGGGGGAATCCCCGGTTACTGGCCCCAAGCGCGAGCGACAGCGCATCATGGCGAGCGACGTCCGCGAAGGCACCCCCGAGATGAAGCGCCTTGCTCTCCGTGACTATTTGCCCGCCTTGGTCTTCGGGCTTTTCTTTCGCTGTGTGTGTGTGTGTTTTTTTTTTTTTTTTTTTTTTTTTTTTGGGGGGGGGGGGGCGGGGGGAGAGCTGGTCTAATCGTCTCCCAACTCCCCACTACTCCCGCTCGACGACGTCGTCACTGTTCCATGCACGTTATTCCGTGCGAGCCTGACGAGTTGGTAGATGCCAAACGCAATCAGCGCCAGCACGATGAACAGGATGATGATAATAACGGCGATGACGTCGTTCTTCTTCATCTTTCCGGTTTTCCCTGCCCTCTCTCTCTCCCGTCTGGCTGTTCTTTGGTGCCCCGGCGGCCCTCTCTTGGAGTATGGGCGTAAAATAGGGCGGCTCGTGGCACGGCGGGAGAAAGATAGGCTGCGGTAGTACAACCCGGCAGTCCGCGGCGGCGGCGATGCTTGTGCGCGTCGGTCAAGTTGGCGGGTAGTAAAGCCAGAAGCCGCTCGTAAGGCTACAGCAAGTTTCAAGTCTAATATTAGACGGTGCAAGTGTGCCAAGTCGTCACAGTTTGAGACGGGCTTTCGTCAAACGTTAGCTGCAAGAGCTCTGAATATCGGGTATGAAGAGACCCGAGGGGAGAGCTTACAGGAACAAGCAGCTCGCCGTCGATGGCGGGGTTCGACGTTGCGCAAGGAGTGCAGGACGTGCCGGTGGTGTTCCGTCAATAGTTTGTCGAAAATATTATCAACGATACAAGTACAACGCGACAATTCCCCTCAGGTCGTTAGATGGGAACAAAACGGGACGCAGCAGTGCAGGTCAAGTTGGGCAACCAGCCGCCAGCGGCGGCAGCAGACGCACGCAGTCAAATAGGGTGGTTGCCCCGCCACCTGATAAAAGTCAATAAAAGAGAAGGCTGGCACACCCATCGAGCGAGCTTGGCGCAAAAGACCCCGGCTCGACAGGGGTGCTGGCAGACCGTTTCGGTGGGGCCTCAACCAGCCTCTCCAGCAGTCCTTTGCTCTCATTCGCCCCGTGCTCGGCGGGAGACAGGGGACCAGCTCCCGTCGAGCTGTGTCAGCTGTTGCCAACATGCCAACAGGGCTCTTGCGCCTGGACGTCATAGCCGAAACTCTCAACGAGTAAACACTGTCTTCGGAAAGCGAGCTCCCATGCAGTTGCTCTTGTATGGAACAGCGACATCGAAGTCCATTGTGCCTAATTCATACAACCCACCTGGATTGCGTAGAGAGACGGCCACCTAAAAGAACTCACTTTGCATTGAGACACAGCATCTTGAGACCAAGCCAAGAGCCGAAGGCGAGAAGGCTTCCTTTCTCTGTCGACATCCAAACGGCAGTATCAAATTAGTCCGAAAGGTACGTCATGCAGCCAAAGAGAGTGCCATATCATAACGCTATATTGAACGAAACGGAAGATGAAGATTGACTTGTTCTCGAATCTGTCGGTTGCTTCAAGGACGGAATGGCTGGTGCTCATTGGGCTTCGGTTGACGGCTCGCGCTTGACTATTCGGACGTGCTGCTCATAAAATTGCAGCATCTATGACAGGTAAGTCTCTAGGACTCGCAAAATTGCAAAGAAGTAGCATACCTTTTGAGGGCACCTTTGGTAAATGACGCTGGTGGGGTGTTGCGTTTTATGGCCGTTCTTCCACGTGAGGTAGACCATTAGCTTCCCAGTTTCCTCGTCCTCGCAGGCGTCTAGGTGCGCAATATGGTCTTCCCAGCTCCCTGGCGGTGGCTTCCATGTCGCCGCCTTTGCGCTCAGAGGCGGCTCCGAATTCGCCGGGTGGTCGCCGTTTCGCTTCGATCTTTTCCCACCCCCTTGCGGAGTGGTTGAAGATGGCCTCCCTCGTTTTTTGGTCTTGAGCGCGTTCGCTGTCTCTTCGTGTAACTTTTCTCGGCCGCCGATGCTCTCGAGGTACTCGTTCAGCGCTTCGGAAGCGTTCTCACTGGACGGAATATGTCAGCGCGGGCGCATAACTTGGGGATGCCAATTCTTACATCAAGTTCTCTTCCGGTTCCCATGTCCGATCAGACTTCTTTTCATACCCTTCCCACTTCACCTCAAAGAACGGTTTTCCATTCTGCTCACGTCAGACACAAGTTGAGTCCCGGAAAACAATTGGCGGTGCCTCACCTTATCGATCATGTGTGACATAATCTTCTCGACCACATACCTAAACGCCATGGTTAGTAACCATTCAGCCGGCTACGAACGCACTGTCCATTGTCGTACACTTCCTCCTCGAATTCCTCCTCATCTTCTTCGTAATCTTCGCCCCCATTGCCGTTGGTTTTGCCCTTCATATCATCATCATCGGGAATGTCTTGGTTATATGAAGTCGAACTCCTCGAGCGGCCGGATTTCTTGGGCGATGACAGGCGCTCGAACTCCTCCCGATCGGAAGCTTCTTCATCACTGAGTGCTGCAAAATGCCTTGTCAGACTGGATTTCTGCCAGGTGTTATAGGGTCCAAGGGTTGGATTTCCAGCAGGTCGGCGTGTTCACAAATGGCGTCCAGCATGACAGTGGGCTCACCTGGAGGCATCTTAACGACAAATGATATGGCTGTGTTTGAAATAAAGATTGGTCCCTGACGTCTTGAAATCGGTGCTGTCGTTGGTTCCACTTCAGTTGCACTTCCGCAGAGAAACTGGCAACGGCTTCGCGCGGACGCGTTTAAAAAATGGGGTAGGAGCGTTCAGCCGCGGCGCTCGTTCACGTGACTTGACGGGCCTCGACAACTCGGCGACAACAGAGCCCCTTCCACCTTGAGTACCTTGGGAATTAATGCAAATCAATAACAAGTTATGGGCAGGTGAACCGATTGTGTATTTTTGCCTTTCTGGACCTGATTGTAACTTTTCGCATGTCCAGCTGGTCATGATCGTGAAATCAAGCGTCTCGATCCTAGAGCTCCTTCAATGTTTGTTTTGAGAGGTAGAACAGTTTGCTCGCACTGAACAAGTGCATCCAGAACCTTGTCTTGGCCGAGACTTCCAGACAGATCCTCTTGCTCTACCTCCCGGGGCATCATGAAATATTCAGAAAAACGTGATGACCATGGGTCCGGGTTCTTCTTGTCACATCTTCGAACGCCACAATCCAAGTTCATAAGGCCGCCACTCATCCCTTCCACGGTTCGCGGCACCCAAAAAACAGCTTGAAGTCGTTCTGTGTACGGATTGCAACTACTATATGGCTGAAAACTCGCCAGCGAAGATCCGTTACTCCTGATACTCAACCAGATCAAAGCCTCCCCCTGCTTCCCGAGGGATATTATCGCTGTCCTTGGCAAGACGGCCTAAAAGTACCCGCAACAAAACACCCAAGACTGACTTTATTCACATCCTGGAAATGCCCGTCCGCACTGGGGGGTTGCCCTTTGGGCAAAGATAAACTTTATCCTGTGCAATCAAGCTCTCATACATATAGTGTAGGTTCGTTCTTGACCCGTTCAACGTTCTATCCAACACGGCCAAGGGAGAACAAGAAGCAAACCATTTTCATGGGACTGGGTAGTCATCGCCTGACACGTGATTTGAACACAGTTACGGCTTTCTTCCACTCTCCGGGCCTTGGAGTCTGCGCTTCGACACGATTTTTGGACGAGTTAGCAGCGAGGGAGTGAGTGAGCCGATTCAGGAGCCTCTTGTGAAGACGAACGTAGAGCGACCGAGACACTACGTATGCAATCCGTACAAGAAGCCAAGCCGGACCATTGGAGCGATTCTGGCCGCGGAAGAGAGCTGCGCAGATTTGTCGAGGAGCCAACGCTTAGCACACTGCACCGAAACAGCTCATGAACAGAGGAGGGTCGATGGCACTGAACACCGCGGTGACAAGGATTCCGATCCCATCAACGCTCATCAGAGCGATGCCGCGCTGATGTTCGCCATTGTGTCGCGCTCCGTCTGCCTCGGTAGAGGAGGATCCTACTCCGTATGTTCTAAGGTGTTACGGTAGTGTGTGAACTAAGCAGATAACGGCGCCGGTTGACAAGGATTGAGACTGTGGATAAAGTGAATGGGATCCGTAGCGCTGGCCGCTCTAGTTACGGTGAGAGAGAAGAGCAAGGTTAGGAGGGCGTTGTGGCTCTGTTTTGGCCTGAGAAGGAACGTACCTACAGGCATTAGAAGATGTACCCCGTAGGCGGTGTCTTCCAAGGTCTTTTTATGGCGCCTTCTATCCGAGAATAAACCACCTGTATTCCTGATGGCCCCTGAAGCTGCCATTTTCTTTAGACACCTTGGTAGGTAGCATGGAGTGTAGCGTACTGTATGTATGTACCTGTATGTATGTATTGTACGTACCTACATACAAATTCATAGGTAGTAGGAGGAACCTTAGAGACGGTGATCCGCACATCCGCTAAACTTTCGCAGCGGGTAAGTTAGCTGCGGAATGCTAGTGTATCTCCCGCAATCCCCGGCCACACAGTCCATACTTAGGTGGGTATGTACACTGATGCACTCCTAATAAGGTATGTACTGTACAGTACATACAGTATCCGTACAGTACATGAATCCGGTTGTTAGGCTACTGTGTAGTGTACACTAACCCAGACAGATTGGCTTCCTTACCCGCCTGCTCAACAGAACCAAGCCCTTGGTAGACGATCCCAAAACGTTTGAGTTTGGCCGACCACAGCGCAGAGCACTTGCGGATCCGTACACTGAAGGCAACGGAGCCGTGGTGGGGCTGTACTGCAGTAACACAGCTTCAAGCCTTCACCAGCAATTTCGAGAACTGGGCCTGAAAAGCAGGATAACCAGCATTAGCCCGTACAGGCGTCGGAGATTTTGACTCCAACAAAAAAGCATCAGTCCATCCTGCTTTGTCTGCAAGGTAGGTTGTAAATCGGCCACCCGCTTTCGTTGGAAAATAACTAAATCAATTACCTCGTAGTGTAGTTTAAAGATCTCGATCATCAATGGCTTCGCTCCCCTTGACCGAGGACATTACACTAATGGAAGCCGATGACGGACACGCTCGCTGGTCTCAGACGATCGACTCCGTTTGCTGCCTGTCTCCATCGTCGCTTCTGTCGATTTTGTCGCTTCGGGTTCAACCGCATCTGCGCAACGCCGTGGGGGTCCAGGGCCGGTTAACTAGTGTTAATAGTGAGTCTATGACCAAGCGGAACGCCTCCGACTTCCCACCTTCGTCTGGTCCTTGTCCGGCGTCCAGGGTCCCTTTTCCTTGTCTGGAAAAACTGACGGGTATCGCAACTGTCATCGGCGTCCAATCCGGCGACAATCCACTCCGGCGGGACCTCCCTTCAGAGCTTCGGCAGAGCTAACGAGATTCCTGGGTCCGCCAAGCAGCCCGCCCATTGGCCCGGCAAGAACATCAAACTGCCCCGGCCCAAGCCCTTCCAGGCACCTTCCAAGGGTGCTCATTTGCAGGAGGCGGGATATTTGGGCCTGCAGCCGGAGAGGGACGGAAAGGGGCGTTAGTCACCGTTTGCGCCCAGAACGTCTCCACCCCGGCGAATGGCTGGGCCAGGGATACGAGAGGGAGAATCATACGTCGTGGAACGTACGGATCCGTGCACAGTACGGAGTACACTTCGAAGTATCCGTACTTTATGAAGGAATGCCTCGCCAGCGCACCTCGTGCGCAGTAGTGGGAGATGCCAGTCTCGGGGGCGGAGAATGGGAGAGGGGGGGAGGGGGTCGTTATTCGCCCAGTCAGTACGAAGTACGGACTATCCCAGTCGGTCTCATCTGTGACCAGGTCGAACACTCTGTTGCCATATTCTACGGCGGATGATCTGATATCAGCTCGCCCCGATCTGTTACCACTTAAGTACACAGTTTTCCGTGGTGTGTTTCGAAACTGAGAACCTACGCTAATATGTCTTCCTACTTTTCTTAGTGTATGAACAACAGAAGTACGCCGCAAGAAGCCCGCAGCCCGGGCCATGATCAGCGCCAAGCATTCCACGGAACCACTCGAGAGGCGGCCGGCATTCGGGCTCTCCCCTGCAAAACCGGGAGACATATCAGTTTTCAACAACCCCCAACTCCTCCCCACCCAACGGTGAAAGGGACAGGGCCATATGGAGACTTCGAACTGAGTCGCGCCATGTCTCTTGGGTGAATCCGAGGAATGAACAGGGGGTTGAGCCCATAGTAACACGGTACACTTTGCTTTGCACTGTACTGTGTTCTGTACGGATATGTATTCTGTACATGATGGAAACAACTGTGACGCTGCAGACTTGCCGTCCGTCCGGCTGCGGGAAGATCTCGCAGAACGCAGAATCTTAGGCCCGCTTCCCGTCAGAGGCCATCCCTCGTAGTGAACGCCTCCTCCGCACTCCGGCTCCCGCTCGCCGCCACTAGCGGCCGCAACCTGCAAGTTCTCCGCCGGCACAGCGCACTCCGACCTGGTCCTGCGGTCCCGGCACCCTGGTTCAGCTAATACCTGCCCTGGCTGGAGAATGCAACCTAGACGGGAAAAGGGGCCCCCAAACATTCAGTCCGTTTAGGGTCAGCGGTGATGAGGGCTTTTGAGAGAAGCAAGATAACGGTCCACTCACCCATCGCATCACCAACACCTATTAAAATCGTTGGCTGTCCCAGCACGCCGCATTCTCGCTTTCTGCCAGTCCCCGCCTCCCCCGAGCATCCAATGGTCCTGAAGGCTCGTGCTCCTCTGAAGGAGCAACTCCTGACCGAAATCGCTTCTGTGGTTGGTTCGACGAGTGTGGGGAGCCGTATCTTCATCCCCAGCCTTTCTCGGCCCGGATTTCATTGCAGCGATTTTTCCCCATCACGGGTGAGAACGAGATATGAATGAGACGCCCAGCCGCCCTCCGGAGGGCACCACGACGAAGGCAGTGAAGGACAAGAGTTGTCCGTACTGCCACCAGGCTTTCACTTCCTCATCTTTAGGTCGCCATCTCGACCTTTATATCCGAGAAAAAAATCCAAAGCCCCCGGATGGCGTGCACGACGTGGAAGCCATACGGAAGCTAAGGCAAAATATCACACGTCGGCAGCCCAAGGGCTCCGCATCCCGACGGGTTTCGTCGGCTGCTGTAGGAACACCGACGACGGCATCACGGAGAAGCCCGGCCTCTGGGGATGCCGGTCGATCGGTTACGAGGTCCCCGAATTCTTCAAAGGGTGATTTGCAAGCCGGGGCTGCTTCTGGGAGCCAGTACTACCCGTTCAAACACCGCTGGGAAGACACTGGGGTCATTAATGACCTCGCCGTGCGAGACGGCGTAGCAAGAGGCGAGGCGGAGGGGAAGGCTGCCGCACAACAGCTACCGAGACGTGAGCCGTCTCAGCGTTCAGCAGCTCGACAAATGCTCAAGCAGCAGCTGGAGATGAGACAGCAGATTCAGGACGCTGAAGATCGGTCGAGGGCGGCAGAGTTGGCTTTGAGAGAGCTGCTCGGCTCGTTGAGGGCGGCCAAGTCCGTTCCCCTGTCCACTCGGACCTTGGTCCGTGGTCATTCGTACGCTTACTGACCTTGTGTGAGCCGGCAGGCGACAGATCGACATTGGCTCGACGCCCTTCGACTTTGACCCGTTCTCGCTCGACTTTCCAGCGCTGACACTGCAGTGCCTCGACCCTCCGCCGACTCTCTTCGCCTCGACGCAGCACCCGACGTCCACCTCGTGGTCCATCTTGCCCCCGGGCCACGCTCAGCTCGAAGCTCTGTATGCTTACTTTCGCGAAGAATTTCGGCGGTGGAAGATTGCGTGCGCGGCGGCAACAACTGCCCTCAGCGAGGAGTTGACGTACCCCCCGCCCCTAGACGCGGTCAGGGCAGATCCCAAGGCCGAGGTGCGCAAGGCGGAGAAGTCGGCCGAGCAGATGGAAAAGCACGTTTACGATCACCTGGAGGCTACGTACGCGATCTGGGACGCCCTCGCACAGGACCAGCGCGAGCAGCTCTGGAGGCTGGAGCTGGCACGCGGGGTGGGAAGGAGGCGGCGGGAGGTGGACAAGCTGAAGGAAGGACAACACCTCCTGCGGCAAGAGGTTGCGGTACTAAAGAGCCAAATCGAGCAACTGACTCGCCTACAACAACCGCGAGAGTTCAAGATCGCGCCACCACCGACCCTCTACATCGACGAGAAGTTCTTGACACACTTGCAAGAAGAGGCGATGCGAAACGGGAAGCATTTCGTCGGCCTGAGTCTTTCCGACCGCGGCTCGGACCTGAATACGGTTGTCTCGTCGGTGATCGACCGGTGGAAGAGCGTGATTGTGTCCGCCCGCTCGGCAGCCAGCGGTCTCCAGACACAGCGGACTCTTAGCCCGGGAGCGGCAGGGCCGAGTCCACGGGGATCAACCTGCGATAAATCTACTCCGAACAAGCAGGATGGGCTGCAGATGCCACAACAGTCTTCCATTTGTCGAGATCGCCCTCGACCGCAACAGCTCTCTACGGCTTGCACTCACGGAACGAGCTACCAGGTCTCGGCCACGTCGCCGAACGCAGCGTCCATGCCAACGCTGCCGGAAACACCGGCCGTCCCTAGCACAACCCCTTCGATAAATATTCACGCAGACGACGACGAAGACGAAGAGATGAGTGACCGAGATGCTGAGTTAGCCGGTGAGCCGCGGCCGAACCAAAACGATCGGCGTGACGCAGAAGGAAATCCAACCGGTGTTTCCGATGTCGATGCTGATGCGGACGTTGATGCTGATGCGGATGCCGATGCGGATGCGGATGCCGATGCCGACGCCGACGCCGACATCGACGCGGATGCGGATGCGGATGCGGATGCAGATGCAGATGCAGATGCAGATGCAGACGCCGACGCCGACGCCGACGCTGATGCCGACATGGATGACAACCCTGGCGGCTACACCGAATTTCAGGCTCAGCAGCCGCTTCAGCGGCAGCAACAGCTCCACCCCGTTGTGCCCGTGCCAGCACCGTCACAACAAACCGGGCAACTAGGAGTGGCGCGGACACGTGCACAGTTGGGGGGCGGGAAGAGGAGTAACACCGACGATGGCACGTCTGGCCATATGGTGACAGATCAGATACCAGAAAGTGTACGAGGTCGAATGCCGAGCTGGGCTTGATCTATATCTAGCACCCTTTGTGTACGCACCCATCTAGGCCTGGGTGAAGGAGTCGATCCCCTCAGTTTGCGGTGGTCTTACTTTAACACCAGCGCGCCGACTCTGGGGGATCGTGGACGCATGCCGATATCCCAATAGTACATAGGATCTAGGAGAAAGCCCTAGAGATTGACTTACATCCGTTTAATCTTCAAATTGTTCCCCCCCCCCCCCTTTTTTTTTTTCTTTTTTTTTTCTGATCTTGTTTCACTCTTAGTAGTTACCTCCCCCTATTCAGGGTTGATGCTTGATGCAGTGGTGACTCGCTGTAAAATTGAAGGCTAGGGTTAGGGTCCCGTCCCGTTCAACCCGAGTCATTGGTTGAGCCAAACCTTACACCGTAGCCCCCCGAGGCCTACATCCCCAAAACGGTGACTCGACAAGTCACTTCGAAAATACCCCGCTGTGGGGTTATTTTTCAATTGGGTTCAGATCCCATCTGCACCGAAAACCTAACCTTCGCACACGATCTGCCACACGCAGACGGTTGCCTTTGCACCCGTCGTTTTCATCCTCCGGACACTTTCCAGCCAGATTTACGCAGAATACCATGCCTGATTCTACCGCCCCCGCGCCTCCGACCGAGGAGGTTGCCAATTTGCACTTGGATGAAGTAACGGGCGAGCGTGTGTCCAAGTCGGAGCTGAAGAAGCGCCAGAAGCAGCGCCAGAAGGAGGCCGAGAAGGCGGCCAAGGCGGCCAACGCACCTCCCAAGCCCTCGAGCAAGCCCAAGAACGTCGCGGGCGAGGAGGAGAAGGACCTCAACCCTAACCAGTACCACGAGATCCGGTCCCGGCACATCAACGAGCGTACGTTTTCGATACATTTTTTTTGCGCAGCTGTCAGCCCCAGTTGTTCCGAGACGCTTGCTGATTTAGGTACACCCGGGACATTCAGTGCTCAAGAACCCCGAGACCAACCCGTACCCGCACAAGTTCCAGGTCACGTATGACGACTCCAAGTTCGTCGAGGAGTTTGGCCACCTCAAGTCGGGCGAGACTGCCGAAGACAAGGAAATTCGGATTGCGGGGCGCATCTACAACAAGCGCGCTAGCGGCTCCAAGCTGATCTTTTATGGTAACAATTGCCCCCTCCCCGCCCTCCTCCTCCCCAACCCTCATCTCGCGCACGACTGACAAGAAAGACGGGGATTTGAATAGACATCCGCACCTCCGCCGACACGGTCAGCATTGGCACACAGTTGCAGGTGGTCTGCCAGGCGCAGCTGGTCAAGGAGGGCAGCCCCTCGTTTGAGAAGCAGCACGAGAACATTCGCCGCGGCGACATCATTGGCATCATCGGCTATGCCGGCCGCACCAACCCCAAGAACCGGCTCGCTGAGGGCAAAGAGGGCGAGCTGTCGGTGTTTGCCACCGAAATCGTGCTGCTCAGCCCGTGCTTGCATATGCTGCCCAGTGTGCGGTTCCCGTTCTCGGATAGCGAACAGAGGTGAGTGGCTTCTCGGGGGGAGAGAGAGAGAGAGAGAGAGAGAGACTCTCGAGACCTCCTGAGGGGAGGGCAGGTCGCTGACTTGTGGTGATGACAGGGCCCGTATGAGGTACCTGGACATGCTTTGGAATGACCGGACCCGCCAGGTTCTGTGGCAACGCAGCCGGATGGTGCGATTCATCCGAGACTGTACGTCTTGATTTCCCCTTCCCGCCTTCGGTCTGACGTGCTGGAGCTGACGGAGTCTCAGTCTTCCATGAGCGTCGCTTCATTGAGGTTGAGACCCCGATGATGCACGCCATTGCCGGTGGCGCCACTGCTGTACGTACAACGAACCTAGACGCCGAGAGGTAAGACTGACCATCGCTAGCTTCCGTTCATCACGCATCACAACGACCTGGACATCGACATGTACATGAGAGTGGCTCCTGAGCTTTTCCTCAAGAAGATGATTGTCGGCCAGTTCGGCAAGGTCTTTGAGCTCGGAAAGAATTTCCGCAACGAGGGCATCGACCTGACGCACAACCCCGAGTTCACGTCCTGCGAGTTCTACTGGGCGTATGCCGACGTTTACGACGTGATGAAGCTGACTGAGGAGCTCGTCTCGTCGCTTGTCAAGGAGCTCACGGGCTCCTACAAGACCACGTTCACGACCCAGCACGGAGAGACGTACGAGATCAACTGGGAGGCGCCGTGGCGCAAGGTTGAGATGATCCCCGAGCTTGAGAAGGCCACGGGCGAGAAGTTCCCCCCTTATGAGGAGCTTCACACGGAGGAGACGAACCAGTTCCTGCAGAGACTCTGCAAGAAGATGAACGTCGAGTGCCCGCCGCCGCTTACCAACGCCCGCATGATCGACAAGCTGACGGGCGAGTTCATCGAGAGCACTTGCATCAACCCGACCTTCATCCGTGAGTGCTGCCGGTTTGAGACGGGATAGGAGGGTAGTATCAGCGCTGACTCGAGGTGCAGTCGAACATCCGCAGATGATGAGCCCCCTCGCCAAGTATCATCGGTCTAAGAAGGGTGAGTTGAGAGAGGATGCCATGTTTTCTTCTCTTTTGGTTACCGTGCTGACTAACGATGTTGTACAGGTCTCTGTGAGAGATTTGAGTAGGTTGCCGTGCCGCTGTAAAGCAGCTCCTTCGGTCAGTCAAACGCATGTTGACTCCCTGATAGGGCATTCGTTTGCAAGAAGGAGATTGCCAACGCGTACACCGAGTTGAACAATCCGTTCGACCAGAGACTGCGTTTCGAAGAACAGGCCCGCCAGAAGGCTCAGGGCGATGACGAGGCGTATGTTTTGCCTGGTGTCCCGCAGCAACCGAACATGGCTAATAACCCTGCTGCAGCCAAATCATTGACGAGAGCTTCCTCAACGCGCTGGAGTATGGCCGTAAGTGTTGGCTCAAAGCCTGTCTGCCTGTTGTCAAGATGTGCTGACGCGCATGTTTAGTGCCCCCAACTGGCGGTTGGGGCCTCGGTATCGATCGCCTTGCTATGGTGAGACACTACAAGGAGAAAACAAGGTTGACAAGTGATACCGAGCTAACGGTGCATGTCTTAGTTCATCACGAACAACTATTCGATTCGGGAGGTCCTTCCCTTCCCGTTCCTGCGTGAGGAAAAGCAAGGCACCAAGGAGAAGTCTGCGGCCGAGTTGGTTGGTGTCCAGCCCCTTCCTGAGGAAGGCATCCGTAAGTGGTTGTGCTCGTATCTGCTGGGCTAAAGCGTCCGACTGCTGACTTTGTATTACAGCGCATAAATAGACGAGGATACCCCGGTGTGTGACCGAAAAGAAGAAAGCGTAGACGATTTGTTAAGGAGATCTGGGCTCTGTTTCTAGGTGTGCGGTTTGGTTGTTTACACACCACGGAGCAAGTCAGTAGATATGCGATGGAAAACAGCTAGGCTTACGAGGAGCACGTAGTTCTTTAGTTGATCAAGCCCAATAACTGGATCTACACTACACTACTCGTCGCGGCGTATCTAAACGAAAAAAAAAAAATCGGAGCATGCTTTTCATTGGGCCTGAATGAGATTGACTTGTGTTGTAGCCAATTTGTAGTGTCTTGGTGATGGCGCATGTCTTGGCTGACGAACGTCATGCTGACAGCGCGTTCAGAGAGTTAGTGTATGCATTAAGGAAGCTCGAGGTTTAAGGTAGGAAAAGTCCGTAGCACGGAGTGTGGATGTACATATGTATGTACGGATGTATGTACGGAGTACACTACGTTCATAGCTTACGTACACTAGTTACTTCCTACTCCGTACAGCCCCGACAGGAGACTTTTCCCCCCTTTCGATACTTCTTTTTGCCTGGTTAATCAACTGCTTGTGGCGAGCTTCACTAATGCATCTGACGGGAGAATAGCGGAGGTTTCCCAATTTCTTACTTGGCTACTTTCTGATACTTGGGCAATTTTCTTCGCGTTTCTCTCCGTGATATTCTGGAGAATATATTGCGATACAGAGTCGTGGGGTTCGCGGCATCCGGGTTCCCATATCTTGCAATTAAATGGCGATCGGATGAACTGCGGATGCAACCCAGCTCTTTCAATGGCACGACGGGCTTGGCGTTACGTGGCATGAGGGGCAGAGCTCTGGGCGGGGAACGCGAAAGCGAGGCTTACTCTGCTCCGTACAGAACTTTGTTTGAGAACCAGGAACCAAAATCGGGAGAGCCAGGAGCGGCAGCAGCAGCAGCAGCAGCAGCAGGACTGAGACTTGACTTAGTGCGCAAGTGGGTCTCGATTGCGACTTTCCATTACATCGTGAAAGCGCCATCATCGCTGTATTGTCTACTACGTTTGTAGAGTGCGATGGAATGGCCAAGTGGGGAGGATGTGCTGGTTATCCATACCCACGTTAGGCACCCCGATCGGTACCAACCTGAAATTACGCCCCAGATCGGGGAGGAACGAGGCTGTGAGCCTAAACGCCGAGAGAGCAGTTTAACTACCAGACAAAACTTCGGCTCGTGTTCAGATGGTCATTTTCTTTGTCAGCCTTTTTTTTCCTTTTTATTTTCTACCTTTTTATTTCCTATTCCTGCGTCAATTCTGTTTTAAATCGCATTATCGGCGGCGCCTTGCAGGGCTGTACAGTACATACGTCGGTCCCAGATGATAAACTGACCTGAATTAACGCCGTCCGATAATTGCAGACGCAAACAGGGGCCCTGACACGACAACAAATCCTGGGTACGATATACAATACCCTTATTATAAAGCGAATATTTCTGTTCCCTCCCTTTTCGGGTGCAAGCGCTGAGCAGCGCAAGGAGTGGCGCCGGCACGAACCACGCGACCCTTTGGGGTCTAGCACAACGCCAACGCCGCCGATCCGACTGGGAACGGAAAGGGTTACTAGATAACGGAGGGCCTGGCGCCGCCATGGCGCTTCTCCGGCAGACATGGACGCTGGCGCTCAAAAACTGGCTGATCGTCCTCGGCCGCCACAGCCTGGCAACCGTCATCCGCGCCTTTGTCCTGCCGATTATCTTGACCGCGTTCCTCAGCTTTGCGCGTAACCTCTTCGTGCCTGCGGCGACATTCGGCATCGGTGACGTCCGTCCGGTGCGTTCGCTGCTCAACGGGCTGGAAGTGGCTTCCGAGAGCGGCAGGAACCATGTCGTCTTTGTCAACAATGGGTTCAGGGGTGGCGAGATCGAGCGCGTCATTGACGACTTGGCGACCACGGTGAGGAATGCGGGGAAGAACGCGACGATTCTGGAGAGCGAGGACGACGTGCCGTACATTTGCCGCGCCTCGCTCCGCGGTGTGACCCCGTGCTACGGCGCGGTTGTCTTCCACGGATCGCCGACCGAGGGCGGCGCTGGGCTATGGAATTATACCCTCCGCGCCGATGCCTCGCTCGGCGCTGGCCGCATCGACACCGACAAGGACACCAACGACGCCCAGGTCTATATGCTGCCCCTGCAGAACGCCGTCGACATGGCCATCTCTCGCCAGAAGGGCGGCGACGGCGGCGATATGACGCCGCTTCCCAGTGTCACGGACGAATATCCCTTCACATCACTCACCGACGAGGAGCGTAACGACCGTATCCGTGTCATTTACCAGAGAAATATCATAAGTTTTCTCGGCGTCACGTTTCTCGTCGCCACCATCGGTATTACCTACCACATGGCCGGCTTCATTGCCACCGAGCGAGAGTCGGGCATGTCGACCTTGATCGAGGCCATGATGGCCACAAAGAGCCGCTGGCAGCCGCAGGTCGCTCGCCTCCTGTCGTACCACCTGTCTTTTTCGGTGCTGTACCTGCCCGGCTGGGTCGTCTCGGCCTTGATTCTGTGGACCGGCGTGTTTGCTCACACCAGCGCCGTCGTCGTCTTCTTCTACTTCATCCTCTCCGGCCTGGCCCTGGGCTCCATGACCATCTTCGGCGCAGCCTTCTTCAAGAAGTCGCAGCTGAGCGGTGTGCTGCTCACCATTGTTTACATCCTGTTGGCTATCATCGCCCAGACCATCACCTCGCCCAAGACTCCGACCGTCGTCGCCCTGAGCCTTCTCTTCACCCCCTGCAACTTCACCTACTTCATCACGCTCCTCGCCCGCTGGGAGAGAGAGGAATGGCCGACCGACCTTCTCCAGTCACCGCCCAACAGCCCCTGGGAGCTACCGGGCATCGTCTTCTTCGTGTTCCTTGCCGCCCAGGCCCTTGTCTACCCCGTCCTCGGCGCCCTGATCGAGAGGTGGCTGCACGGTACTACCTCCAGCGGGCGCAACATCGTGGTTGGCGAGGACCGCGGCGATCTCGGCAGCGACTGCACCGTCAAGCTCGAGGACTTCACCAAGGTCTACAGCCCGGGAATCGTCCGCCGCATGTTCTCCTTCATCGCGAAGCCAAAGGAGCCCGTCGTGGCCGTGAACAAGCTCACCCTGAGTGCGACCCGCGGCCAGATCCTGGCCCTGCTTGGCGCCAACGGTAGCGGCAAGAGCACCACGCTCGACACCATCGCCGGCATCAACAAGGCCACGAGCGGCAACATCACCATTGACGGCACCGGCGGCCTGGGAATCGCCCCGCAGAAGAACGTTCTCTGGGACGAACTGACCGTGTTTGAGCACATCCGCATCTTCAACAAGCTCAAGTCCCCCGGCCGCCATGCCACCAAGGAGGAGATCCGCGACCTGGTCCTTGCCGTCGACCTCGAGAAGAAGATCAAGGCCCAGTCGCGCACCCTGTCGGGCGGCCAGAAGCGGAAACTGCAGCTCGGCATGATGCTCACGGGCGGCAGCGCCGTCTGCTGCGTCGACGAGGTGTCGAGCGGCCTGGATCCCCTGAGCCGGAGAAAGATCTGGGACATCCTGCTCGCCGAGCGCGGGCGGCGCACCATCATACTGACGACGCACTTCCTCGACGAGGCGGACCTGCTGGCGGACTACATTGCCGTCATGTCCAAGGGCAATCTGCGCGCCAAGGGCACGTCTGCGGAGCTGAAGGACCGCCTGGGCGGCGGCTACAGGATCCATGTCAACAACGTGAAGCTGATCCCGCGCCTGCCCGATATTGCCGGAGTGAAGAAGAAGGCGACCCGGGAGGAGGCGTCTTACATGGCTTCGACCTCGGCCATGGCAGCTACGGTCATCCGGGAGCTCGAGACGGCCGGCGTCAAGGACTATCGCTTCTCCGGCCCGACGATCGAGGATGTCTTCTTGCAGCTTGCCGAAGAGGTCCGGGCCGAGGGAGGGGACCTCGACTCGCGCGGGGTCCTGAGCTCGGCTGACGAGAAGTCCGCGACTGCCGACGGGATGAGCCAAACGGAGAAGGGCCTCGAACTCATGTCGGGACAACCCGTCGGCTTTTGGCGCCAGGCCTGGGTGCTCTTCCTCAAGCGCTGCGTCATCTTCAAGAGGAACTGGTTCCCCACCGTCGCCGCCTTCGTGATCCCCGTCATCGCCGCCGGGTTGGTGATGCTGTTCGTCAAGGATCAGCAAGCCGTGGGTTGCTCTCCCACGGACCAACTGTCGAGGAACGAGGCTGTCAACATATTCGACGGCGGCTTCGAGATCTTTGTGGTCGGCGGCCCGGCGGACAAGTTTTCCGAGTCGAACCTGATGCGCCTGTTTGCCCCCATCTACATTAACACGCAAGGCAAGACCGGCGGCGCCGGCGGCGAGATTGCCGACGCTGATGGCCTGTCGACCAGGGCCGTCACCAGCGCGGCCGACTTCTTCCGGAATCTCACCATCGTCGATTCGATTGACGAGTTCAATCAAGCCGTCGTCCAGTACCGCAAGAACATCACGCCCGCTGGCATCTGGCTGGGTGACGACCGCTCTCGCCCGACGCTCGTCTACAAAGGCGACGGGGTCGAGATGGTCAATGCCTGGTTTGGCAAGTGGGTTATGGATATGCTCCTGGTGAACAGCACCATCGCGACGACTTATGTCCCCTTCGACAGGCCGTTTACCCCCGACGCCGGAGACTCGCTACAGTTTCTGGTGTACGTCGGTCTCGCTCTGTGCGCCTACCCGGCCTTCTTCTCGCTGTACCCGAACTTGGAGCGCCGCCGCCAAGTTCGTGGGCTGCAGTACTCGAACGGCGTCAAACCGCTGCCGCTGTGGATCGCCTACCTGGGCATCGACTTTGCCGCCGTGCTGGCCGGGGCCGTCATCAGCATCATCCTCTTCGCCGCCGTCGCCCCCGACCTCTGGTACCACATTGGCTACGTCTTCTTGGTATTCATCTTGCACGGTTTGGCGTCGACCCTCTTGGCGTACAACGTCTCGCTCTTCGCCTCGAACCAGCTGTCGGCCTATGCGTTCGCAGCTGCTTGGCAGGTTGTCATGCTTCTTCTCTATCTTATCGGGTACATGTGTGTCATCGTGTACGCGCCCGTCCATCGGATCGACTCGCTGGTGCTGGTTGTGCACTTTACCATCTCGGTGTTGGCGCCCATAATGTCGGTCATTCGCGCCCTGTTCGTGACCCTGAACTTGTTTTCCACGGCCTGCGATGGTCAGCAGCTGTCCTCCAACCCGGGCGCCATGGTCCAATACGGCGGCCCGATTCTCTACCTCATCGTCCAGGCCGTCATCCTCTTCCTCGTCCTCGTCTGGGCCGATGGCGGCAGCGCAGGCTTCAGCCTGTGGCGCATGTTCAAGCGCTCCGCTCCTCCTTCGCAGAGCGATGCCGACGAGCGCGCCGCCATCTCCGACGAAGAAGTCGCCAACGAGCTGATCCGCGTCAAGTCTAGCAGCGCTGCCAATCCCGACGCCGGCCGCCCCACGGACGGCCTGCGCGTCGTCAACCTGACCAAGACGTTTGGCAACAACATTGCCGTCGACAACGTCACCTTCGGCGTACCCCACGGGGAGGTCTTTGCTCTCCTCGGGCCCAACGGGGCCGGTAAGTCGACCACCATCTCCGTCATCCGCGGCAACCTCAAACCGTCGGCCGGAGGCGACGTGTTCGTGGAAAACGCCTCCGTCACGCGCCACGTTGCCGCGGCCCGCTCCCATCTCGGCGTCTGCCCGCAGTTCGACGCCATCGACGTCATGACGGTCGAAGAGCACCTGCGCTTCTACGCGCGCGTGCGCGGCATCCCGGACGTCGAGCACAACGTGTCGGCCGTGATCCGCGCTGTCGGGCTGAGCGCCTTCCGCACCCGCCAGGCGCACGCGCTCTCGGGCGGCAACAAGCGCAAGCTCTCGCTGGGGATCGCCCTCATGGGCAACCCGACCGTCGTGCTCCTCGACGAGCCCTCGTCCGGCCTCGACGCCGCCGCCAAGCGTATCATGTGGCGCACGCTGGCCTCCACCGTCCCCGGCCGCAGCCTCCTGCTCACGACGCACAGCATGGAGGAGGCCGACGCCCTCGCCGGCCGGGCGGGCATCCTCGCCAAGCGCATGCTGGCCATGGGCAGCATCGACCAGCTGAGGCAGCGCTTCGGCAACCAGCTGCACGTCCACCTCGTGTGCAAGGGCGCGCCGCGCACGAGCGACGCCCACGTGGAGAAGGTGCGCACATGGGTGACGCAGACCTTTGCCGGGGCCGAGGTCGAGGACAAGACGTACCACGGCCAGATGCGGTTCAAGGTTCCTGCCGCTACCGCAGCAGCCCTCGCGAGCGGTGGGGCCCAGGAGCAGGTGTGCGCCAAGGTTCCTCACGGCGTCGGCCATGGCTCCTCCTCGTCATCGTCGTCATCGTCGTCCTCGTCGTCTGGGTCAGCCATCGGCAAACTGGTCGTCTTGTTGGAGGAAAATAGGGAGTACCTTGGCGTGGAACACTACAGCGTCAGCCCGACGACGCTGGATCAGGTGTTCTTGGCCGTGGTGGGGAGACATAACGTCAAGGAGGAGGGGTATCACGAGGATGGAAAGAAGAAGAAGTGGTGGAAGTTTGGGAAATAGAACCCGGGCGGTCTGATTCTTCTTTATTTTTGGGTGTTTTTTTTTTCGGGGGGTGTGTGTGTGTGTGTATTTTGTTTTATTTCGTCTGGTGTCTTGCGTTTCATGCATGGCATGGCGTGGAGGCAGGTACCTACCGGGGGGTGATGATGATGGCCAGATATGCATTGCTCTCTCTCATGGGTTGTCTCCCTGCATCTTCTTGGACATCTCAACTCTCTGTGTGTACAGTACATGCGCCTCTTCTTCGCTTGGATATTTGGCTTCCCAAATAGAGCCTCGATTTAAAGGAGTTCAGAGTCACAGGGGAAGGAACAGAGTAGGACCGTGTACAATAGATTTTTTTTTCCCCTTTGTTTCTTAACCACCTCAATTTTTGGGTCAGTCGCCATATGGCTTGGAGCTCCCG
Organism: Thermothelomyces thermophilus ATCC 42464; assembly: GCF_000226095.1. Lineage (NCBI taxonomy): Eukaryota > Fungi > Ascomycota > Sordariomycetes > Sordariales > Chaetomiaceae > Thermothelomyces > Thermothelomyces thermophilus. Next base: position 1,798,026 of record NC_016475.1, read on the forward strand.
GGCCCTTTTCACTGCCAATCTTCATTCAAGGTACTGTACATACAAAAACGGTTTCTGTGCTGAGCGCTGGCCGTGCCACGCCTTGGGGAGTAGTCTTGTGCAACCAGGGGCTGGTTTGGTTCCTTCGTTTCCAAAACATATGTAGAATACGAGCTTCCCCAAACCCGGCCATTACAGAAGTTGTTTTTAATCCCCCCCCTTTCTCCCGAAATCTGCCTACATAGGAGGAATCACATCGAAGCAGATTGGATGCTGGGCGCACACAGAATCACAACCTGTCGTTACCCTTGGGTTCGCAGAGCAGAGTCCCTCGCCGAACCCCTTGAATGCTGCTCCGGCTCGCTCAGAAAAGACAGTCATGCGGGGAGCTAGGGCTTACGCTGACCGTAGGGAGAATCACAAAAGACCGACCAGTGAGGCTGAAGAATTGGACGTTGGCAACTGCTGGTGTTAGGGGCGGTCACAGATACATCTTTGCAAACCTTAGCAGTTGAGGGAGTTCTATCGAATGGGTTGGGATTGAAAAGGCACGGCTCCCTCTGCCTTTGAACAGGCGACTCACCCCGTTCAACGAGCATCGTAGAAGGGCCAAAGTAAAAAAAGGTGCATTCATCACGAAGAATCGGCTCTTCTAAAAACCTCGTCCGTCCGACAAGATTCATGCAATATGTACAATACGAGTCAAGTACTGCCATAACCTGCCTCGAGCTTGCTCCTTGCCCGTCCCAAGTCCATCCAAGCCCGCTCCGAGACTTTTGTTTTCTATGCAGAAAGGGGGCCCCGAAGTTACCCCGGGAGAGAACAGTAGCGGATTAGCTCATGGGGACGTCTGGTTCATACCAAGACCGCCTGCCGTTAAACACTCAATACCTCGGCCCGCCGCCTCTTTCAAGATCCTGGCTCCATGAGTCGTTGCCGTTGCCGTTGCCGTTGCTCTCACCATACCCACCACGATGTCCCCAGGGGTCGTTTCTGGTCTGCTGGTTCGGTCGACTCGCAGTACCGCCATACTCACTGCCATTGTCCCCACCGTACTGTACAGCATTGATCATATTCCTCAGCGAGCTGTTGCTAGCGCTCGGCTGGTGATACGGCTGGAAGGGTTGGAATGGTCGGCTGGAGCTCTGATTGCTTCTCAGCGAGCCGCGGCTATCAGTTGGTTGGTGGAAGGGCCGCATCGGTTGGGTCATTGCTCTGGAAGGAGGGAATTGAGGCTGGCCTTGTGGGGCCATGGGATTTGTGGCGCTGCGGATTGGGTGCCCGCCTGGCCCCGGCCCGCGCGGTGACATCGGATTGCTGCGATAAGTGTTCATTGACGGAGCGGGACTAGCACGGCCATTCAACCGATTGTCAAAGGCCGCTCCGTTGCTGTCTCCAGGGTACGGTAATCTCATGTCGTTAGGATGGGTCGACCGAGTGTCATGGCGCTGTGGCAACCTGTTGCCCTCGGCATAGGGGAACCTGCTATCTCCGGGATGTGGAGAACGGGTATCGCCGCGTTGGGGTGGTCTGCCGTCGCCTGGATAGGGCAACCGGGGCTGATTCGGACCAGGCCCGCTGTAGTTGAAAGATCCCGTGGGTGACTTGACGGGAGGCGGCTCAGATGGCATCGTCTCCGACGTGAAATTTGCGGGGCTTGCTGTATAGTCGCGTAGCGACGAACCATTCGAAGCCATCCGCTGCATATGGGGAGCGGGCCCGTAGCTCCTGTTGGACGACGTGGTTGCCGTTCGCGCGGGCGGATACCCGTCGAGGTCGAGCGGAGGCAAGGTGGGTGTCGAGGATCTGGGAGGAGCCATACCCATCCCGGCTGCGCTTCCAAGGAGCGAGGTCTCGACAGAGTATTCGCTCCCTGTTGTGCGTTTGGTTTCCGACCTCGTTGGCATTGGCGGCCTTCGACCAAGTGAGTTCATTTCGAAACTGCCAGGGCTGCTTGGACGGGAAGGCTTCTCGGTGAACGAAGCGAAGGTATCGGCACGGTTCAAGGTTGGCATCTGGGGGAGATCGTCGTCGTCGAGAACGGGGAGGGATGGCTTCATCGTCACCGGCCTGTCCCCACCGTTCTTCTTGGCTGCCTTGAGCTCCGCCTTTTTCCTCTTTCGCTCTTCCTCGGCCATGGCCTTGTTGATCTTGATTGAGACGATCTGTTTGAGGCGCTTGTTGACTTTGCGCTCACAGAAGCCAGTCAAGCCGCCATCCTCGCGCGGGATGTAGCTCCACAGGAAAAAGACGAAAAACAGAGCGGCCAGGAGTAATGAGAGGAAGGAGAAGACCCAGATGACGAGCGTGAACAGCATGCCGGAAAGGATCACGGCCTGGCGAGGCTCCTCGGTTGCCAGAGCTTTGATCTTGTCAAAAAAGTCGGCGAGCGAGGTCTCGAAGCTGGATTGGTTGATCTGGAGCCGCGCATCGTAAACCGAGTAGAGAGTGAGTGCGTTGATGGCTTGGCGAGGCCCAGAGCAAAGAAGGACGCGAATCCAAGCTTATTCATCGTTAGCCAACACTCCCATGAAATGCCGTCTCCGAAGGGGCTTCTTTACATTGAAAGCTGAAGAAGGTAAACAGGGCGATGTATTCGGCGCCCTTTTTACTCCTGGTGAGCTCCGCAAAGACCAAGAATCTCTTCCAACCTCGGCCTTCTCCCATCCGAATGCTCTCGAGGCGGGCAGCAAGACTGTCCAGGAAACATTCGGCGACGCTTCCTCGGCGCATAATGGTTATGGCGCGGAAATACTCGTATGCCAGATTTGCGAAGGAAAGGAGAATACAAACGGTAAAGATCCATTTCGAGATGTCGAAGGGGATAAACTGAGCGGGCTCAATTTGTGAAGACCAACGGTTAAAGGCAAGAAGCTGGTAGGCGGTGAATATATCGACTGCATAGACGGCGAGCGAAATGATTAGTGAAAACCAGAGATAACCGTAGGCCACTGGCGTGAAGACAGAGGTGGATTTGAAGTCGTTGAGACTCTGGAAGCAAAACGTCAATCGATCATGGCCCGGATCTCTGGGCGTATCCTTGGGTCACTCACGATAAAGTCCCATTTCTGTTCTGGCTGGACCTCGATATGACGTCTGCGGTGACTGAGGAATCCCATCGTGATGGCAGGCGCGAAGAAATGGGCTAACCGGGCCGCAAAGGTTGACGTGTCGACACTGTCGAGGAAGTGGATGAAGACGAAGTGGTTCGGCACAATCGATGTGCCGTGGGAGGGGGTATCGCAAAGAGATGCTGAAAAAAAAAAAAAAGAAAAAGAAAAAAAAGGCACCGTAACGGCAATACGCAGGAGTCGTTCCTCGCCCGCGAAGATACCGACTATACCTACGTCGCCGAAAGAAGACGACACTTACCGGCTCTCGGTGACGATGAGATCACGGAGCCGGCTGAAGACAAGAGACGAGAAGGAAGGAAACGTCAGAAAGTGGGTTGGATTGTTCGGTTCAAAAGGCCAGCAGCGGCCTTAGCAGCGCTTCCTCCCCGCTCGCATCGCGAAGACAGATTGTTGCCGGGGGTCCGTAGTGTTGAGCAGCAATGCGTCCGAGAGAGGGGCAGGGAGCGCGCTGCGAATGTTGCCTCGGTGCTGTGGCGAACCGGCACAATGGACAGCGCCCGTTGTGTCGGGTCGGACAAGAGAACCCGAAGGGAGTGGAGGTGCGGTGTCGTGGTGATAGTGAATGGGCAGCGCTCTCCGTTTGGGGGGACGTGGTAGAGGGCTGGGAGAGAGAAGGAAGGGAGGGGGGGTTTCCAGGGTTTGATCGGCTGGGCACGGCTCCCAGGCAAGGTGTCGAGCTGACCGAAGCGGTAGTGATATGTCGAAGCCCACAATGGAAGAAGATCCGTTGACAGTATGTACTTGTTATAAAGAGTTGTGCAGTCGATAGCCTATTATTGTTGGATTGTCGGGAACAATAGAGCCCGGTGTGGTTGTTGTGATGGCGAATGGCGCGTTGTATTGCCCAATTCGACGTAAGCAACTGGTATTCACTGTGACATGCGATAATGAATGGATAGGTCATCGGTCGTGTTTCCAACTGATCCCCGAACGGCCACCCTGACGACGTGCGGGAGGCCCACGGAACGAAGGAAGCGTGAGGGAGAGGCGCATCTGCGACGAGTGGAGAGATAAGGGGCCATGAGCTGGAAGGAGCAGGGCATCCTGGCCCTGCCCTACGCAGTAAGCGGAACCTGTTGCGGCCTCGGGATGCTCGCGCGATTGGTCGGATGTTGGGCCCACGCGGGGGTTTAACCCATCTCGACTTCACCGCAACAGGAAATCAGCGCTTAGCGATGTGACTTTCCGCATGGAGCAACAACCCATGTGCACGGATATTTTCTGGAGCAACCCGACTCCGAATGCAGGGCAGTAGGGCAACCCCCCTGCTTCTGCCGACCGGCCCGTTAAAGTTCCTCTCTACTCCGTATCATCCGATGATTGGTCAAGCGAGGTTGCCCCTTGCATGGCACCAGTCGCTTTCAGACCCTATGAAACATCTGCCCAACCACTGACGGAAAAGTTCGATTGGAAACGGCTTGCGAAACACGGAACCTTGATGCCGACGAAGCAGGATGCGGGTGGCGGCTGCTCGGATTCTACTACGGATTCCACTACGCGACGGCAGCTGCAACGCTTGGCGCAGATGGCCTGCGAGTATGTGTAGAAAAGGGAAAACAAGCAGAAGATCGAATGATGTGGTCAAAATGGTTCGTTTAGATGGCACCGCTTCTGCTCGCCGGAGCAACACAGCGAATCGCCGTGATGCGAGAGACGATAGGATCACTACTAATCTCTACTAACTACTAGGTATGTACTATAGTGTAAACGGTACTCAGGTATCGTGCCAAGCTTTGCACCAACCAGGCTTTTTTCACACGCGCTCTGCGGGATGCGTACATACCAATAAATGAAGCCGACACTGTGATCTGCAACATGTGAAACACAACAAGCAAGGTTTTCTTGTTCGCTGTCAAGCTCTAATTCGCAACACGGTCTACGAAGTATATTCTGTCTACTTGGTCGGGACGATCATCGCTCGCTCATAACAAAAAAAAGCTGTTTCGCCACGCTTCCCTTCACTCATTCATTTCTTTTGCGCCTTCTCCTCCTCCTCCTCATCATCATCACCATCACCACCACCACCACCCCATTCCTCCCTCAACCGTCCTTCCACCGCACACCTCAGCTCCATCTGCTCCGTCTCAGTCAGCGGGGCGGCGCTGCCCCTCCTCCTCCTCCAGCTGGCGTCCGTCTCCCGCAGCCTCGCCTGCCCCTCGTCCCCCCCGGCGCCGTCCTGCCCCTGCTCCTCCGCGAACACGTAGGTCCTCCACTCCGTGTTCGCCCAGCCCGTCCCGGCCTGGGGGTTCATGCCGTCCCAGTCCTGCGTGAGGAAGTGGAGGAAGCCGCCGTGGGTGACGACGGCGACGTGGGCGTCGCGGCCCGGGTGGGCGGCCTCGAACCGGCGGCCGAGCTCGCGCAGCCAGGCGCGGGCGCGGCGGGCGCGGGCCTCGAGCCGGTCCATGACGGGCGCGAAGGCGCTGCCGCCCGTCTTGACGTTCCACCCGGGCGCCACCAGCGACAGGTCGACCTGCCCGCCGGGCCCGAACTCGGCCGCCAGCGCGGACGGGTCCGAGCCCGTGTCGCACGGGCTCGCCGACACCTCCTGCACGTCCGGCAGGGCGACCACCGTCCTCCGGACGAGGGACGAGTCTCGCGCCCGCAGGGCCGGCTCGAAGGACAGCAGGCAGGTGTAGATGGTGCGCCGGAGCGGCGAGGCCACGAGGTGGGTGAGCTGCCCTTGGTAGGGGAACGTCTTGGCCAGCTGGGCGCACTGCTCCTTTCCGAGCGGGGTGAGATCCGGGTCGGGGAGTGCATGGTTCTCGGCGCAGAGGTTGTGGACGCCTTGCGCGTGACGGACGAGATGGATATAAGTAGGCATATTTTTTCTTTTTTGCCCCCGCCCCCAGGTTCAGAACGGGTTGGTTGTGTCAAGATCGTGTGAACGAGCGGTGAGGATCTAGACACGCGAACAAGCCAAGGTGCGCGTTGTGGTCAAGGTAAGGCAAGGATGATTGTTTGCTGCGGAGAGGGACGGACCAAAAAAACTCTCGGTCAGACTACTCGTACTCCGAACGTATACTTGACCAATATCATCTGCGGTGGATGTTGTTGGTGAGTCAGTCACTCAATGGGTTTCCAGTCCGAAACTTCCAGACACTGCATGTCCTGGCCGACGTCCTTCTCCACTAGTGTACCTGGTCAAGTCCGGTGCCGGATCGCGTTGGCGCCCCGCCCTAACCCGGGTCTTGTCTCCTCAAAAGGGACCCGCCCCGCGAGCGGCGGTGCCACGACAAGTCCCGGCAGGCCGCTAGTCATTGGCCGCCGGTGGTCATTACGTCAGCCTTCTCCGGCTTCCGGCGGGAGAACAAGGGCAGGACCATGGTTGAGCGTCAGGGGCAGCTTGAATCCAGGTGAGATGGAAATGCTCTTCTGGCCGGTAAGCTCCGCTCCTTTATATCACCACATAAACATCCAAAGACGGGGTCGCAACGTTGCTCCAAAGCTGATAATGCTCATGCACCTCACCACCACTCCGTTGAAATACAGAATAGAATGTCGCCGAACCCAACGGCAACAAAAGCCTTCGTGGATCCTCCTTGAACGCCGTCAAACCCACAGATTCCTACATTGTCCACGTCTGGGAATACCTTGCTTCGGATGAGTCCATCTCTTCGACTTTTGTATATCCTTCAAACTTCAGACTGTTCACAACTCAATCAGGCTTTCCTCCACGGCTGGCTGCTTCGGTGCATGCTGTGGGGCTGACGGAAACGCCTCCTGGGTATATCCGGGATACGCACTGCTGGGAGGGGCTTGCCAGACCGGCGGGAGCTGCGTCTGTTGAGCGGCCGGGTGCTGCCAGTATGGCTGCTGTGACTGCGGCTGCGGTTGGTGTGTCTGTTGTGTCTGCTGTGACTGCTGCGCCTGCTGCGCCTGGGACGGCTGAGCAGCAGTGGATGCCGGCGTTTGCGGGAGAGAGGGCTGGTACGAGTGCATTGGCTGGGAAAGGTTAGGATAAGGTGACATGGCAGGGTCCGGCGGGGAGCTAGCGGCCTGGTGTGGTTGTTGCTGCGGTTGCGTGTTAAAGTAGAAGGACGCGTTGGGGTCGGCCGTGGGGGTAGTGCCGACCGAGTCGTTCGGAGTGGGAGCAGAGAGCTGCCCCTGGGTTGGGTTTTGCCGCGGCTGAACTGGCTGAGGAGGCTCGTTCGGCGGGTAACTCGGCTGTTGGCCGTACTGCTGGGCAGGCGTCGCGGGGCCCCAACCTCCCGTGTGCTGAGGCATCTGTTGTGGAGGGTACTGGCTGCTCGAGGGTCCAGCAACGGAACCCCGCCTGTCATAAGTTCCTAGCTGGGCGGGTGCCGGGTGGGGATAAGACATCTGTGTCGTCGGCCGGTTGTAATCATGCTGCTGCTCCCCTGTATAGAAGCTCTCCGCCGGCCCGGCAGCGCTGGGTGCGCTAGGATGCAATGAAGGATACGGTCCGGAAGTTTGCCTCGGGGACGGGAAATTGTAGCCCCCTATACTGTGCTGGCTGTAGGCCTTCGATAAGCGCTCTTCCAGCATGCGGTCGTAATAACGGACTACCGTCGACAACTTCGCATGCAGATCGAGTAGGGTGTCTGAGAGAGAGAAGTCAGCCAATTGCTGTCTGGCCTTGCTCGAGAACGGACTCACCATGTTTGCTCATCGTTTCCCCATAGGTTCGGGCAAGTTTTGGTCGAAGGGCCCCAATGCTATCGTAGAGCTCCTGGATTTGCGGCTCTCGCAAAATGGTTCCCGGCGGCTGTGTTTGTAGGCGGTCGACAAGCGTGGCGAAGAGGTTGATGTTCTCCGCTTCGACCGGCGTAAGCTCATAGTCGTTCTTAGGCAGTGTGAAGGGTGCGGGGGATGACGAGGAGGCCGCGCCCGAGGCTTGCTCCTTCAGTGCCGCCGCATGTTTCTTCTTCTGCTCCTCCATATCAGCTAGAGACGCCGCAATGGCGGCCTTCAGATCCTCGTCCTCCTCCTCAGCCACCTTTGGCGTAGCATGGCCATTCGTCTTTTGCTGGCCGGAGGCTGTTCCGTTGGCCGCGTTGGACGAGTAACCTCTCGAGTTGTTCTTCACGTCTTCAAGGCTCATTGCTAGGGCCTTCTTCAGGTCCTCGTCAAAACCGTCATCCACACGAGCGTCTCGCGGCTGCATCGACGAGCCGCGGGGCTTGTTAGAGTGCAAAGTGTGACTGGGAGAGCGCTCGTGATGAATTCCGCCGCCTCTGGAAGACTTGTCGGTAAGTTTTGCGTAGCACCCATCATCTACTCGGACCGGCTGAAGGATGCCGAGATGAGGAAGTGGCAGGGTTTTGCTGGAACACTGCTGGTCGAAGCAGTTGCCGCAGTTGCGGCAATGATGTTTTCGGTTGGTAAATGTGAATGGGGTTCGGCATCGCATACAAATATCGGAGTCGACCCATTCAGGGGGCTAGGCAGCGTCAGCGACCGCACTTCTTCCTTCCCCAGCTCGAAACCTAGAAAAAGAGAAAAAAAAAAAAAAAACATACCGCGCTGCTGTCGAGCATACTGCTGGCGACCGTCACCCGAGGGGGAAACTGGAAACCCTCCCTCTGCAGCGTCCTGTACACCTCGCCAATGTATCCGAGTTCGTAGCGACCCTCAGAAGCCGTAGCCCAGGACTGGATGAGCTCGAGGATCTTGGCGCGCACTTCGGGGTTCACCGTGCCAGGCCCAACTGCTTTAAGAAGCGACACCAGGCTCTCCATAAACTCCCTGGAGGCAATCTCGGTGAGGAAATGGGCACCGCCATTCTTGACGCAGGTATCGGTGAGCTGGATCGGTTAGCAACCGAGTCCACGCAGTGAGGGGCTCGGCGCGATGCTGATGCTTACATTTAGAGCGCTGAGCTGGGTGTTCGGGTTCTTGTTGTTGATGCGCTTCTTGAGCGATCGCATGGCTTCTTTGGGCTGTACCGTTTTCGACCTGATGATGTCGGAAATCTCGAGGTTGAGCGCGATGTCTTCACTGCGTGCGATTACAGATCAGTCGGGTACTTTTATCCGTAGGTTGCGGTCGAGGCTTGGTGCGTTCTTACAGGCTGCTGCTCGTGGCCTTCTCTATCTGCTCATCGAGGGCACTGTTGGCCCCAGACGACCACCAACCCATCATCTTGACAGGTTGAATCGGGGGGAGGGTAATGCTGGTGATGACGGTGGCGGATGGGCGGGCGGTTCGTTTGGGTCGCGCGCTGAGGTGGTTGCGCGATTGCGGGGTCAGCAACTTGCGTCGCTTCGTCGTTCGTTCCGTTGAAAAATCGAGATGATCCAGGGAGAGATATCAAGACAAAATCTGTGCCTCAATAAGAAGTGCGCAGTCCGTTTGACGGTTTACGCAGCGGATGTTTGCGATGAAGGTCGGGAGTTCCGATGCAGGTGCCTGCCGTTGGTTACGTATGGGGCCGGGCCGCCTTGCGGGGCCAAGCTTGCGTCCAAGCTTGCCATCGCGGAGGCGCTATGATGGCACCCTTACACCCTTGCACTGACCGGGCATTGATTTGAGCACGCGTTTGTGGCTCACCTCATCCTCCTCCACCGGGGATGCCATCGACGGGACGACGGGCACGTGTTCCTGCGATTGAGCTGCTCTTTCTCTCTCTCTCTCTCGCGTCATCTTTCTCTTCTTTCTTGAATACTTGTCCTCCATTTGACCAGACGGGATTTCACATAATGCACACAGCACATCCAGAGCTTTGGCGCTTAAGGCGGCCGCGTTGTTGGGTAACTTCCCTGCTTCGGCGATGTGAGCCACTGCCAAGACGGTCACTGGCAAGGTACCGAGGGTCGAGGGGCTTCGTCACAACGAAGTCCCGGCCTACAAGGTGCCTTCCCCAGACACCCCACATGGCAAAAGACGACAGCTCGACCATAACATCCCGCTCTTGGAGATTCGAATAAACCGTAATAAGTCGGCAACAAAGAGGAGTCCTTCCGCCTCAGAAAAGAAGCGATAGTCCATTTTCAATTTCACATCTCCTAAACGCGACTCTCGTTCAATCTCCTCTGCCGCCTACCTTCCTCCAAGTTTCGGCGCTTCACCCTCTCTAGTCACGCAGTTTATCGTTTCACACGGGTCCGACTCTGCTGACGACGCACGACTCACGACGCACGACACACGACGCACGACACACGACGCACGACACACGACGCACGACACACGACGCACGACACACAGTGACACGAGAACACTCGACACCGACCTCTAAGCCATGATCAGCCTGTTTTCAGTTTAGTAAACTCTGTGCCGTTTTCGTTACTCGCCCCGTGACCTGGCGTCCGGACTCCGCCTCCTCAACACCACGTCGCCAACAGCCTGGCGAGCGCCACAGAAAGAGTCACGGTGCCTGCCATGCCGGGCTCGACTACCATGCTGAACGATGCGCCTTCAGGAACCCTGAGCGGACGTTCCGATGGCGCAAAAGGCGGGAAGCGACCGTTGCCGCATATCGACGACATCACCTCCGTCACTGTAGACGTCGACCCGTACGCGCCCGTCGAGAAAGTCCTTCAGGCGGCAGAGAGCTATTTGCGGCAAGCTGAGTCGTCCAAAAATTTTGGCCGACCCGACCTTGCGCTCAAAGACTACATACGGACCAACATTCTTCTTCTCGATGTCGTAAAGCAGAACAAGGGATGGGTGTCACTACAGCGCGACAACAGGGCCCAATTTGAGCGATACCAGCGGCTTGTACGGCAGGTACATGCCGCGCACGGAGATTTTGAGGCTATCAAGGACCAAATAAAGGCCGACAACGCGAGAACGGGGGTTGAGCCCACCAGTCGCTCCGCAGGATCGGCTGGAAAGGGTGCTGCTATCAACGGACAGGATAAGGACACAACCCCAAACGGCACCGCAAAAGAGAACGGTGTTGCGGCGTCGCCTCCACCGAGAAGCAAGCCCGTCGTCCACCCAAAGCCCAAAAATCTCCATGGAAATGCGCTACCGCCAGGACCGGGGGCGGCCACCCAGGCCAAGGCCCAGGACCTTGTTCAGCGTTTCGCAAACCTCCGAGCGGGCGCAAACAACGCTTCCCGCGGCGCACACGCTAGGACACAATCAGAAATGTCGCCAGCGCGAATCGGGTCGCTGGCATCCTCAGAGGTGCCGCTTTCGAGTCCGCCGTTGAATGGCGCTATTCCCGAGTTACCCCGGATGCCCGCCGCTATTTACAACCCACCACGAGGCACTATCTCGAGCGAGACGGCTGCTCTTCCCACCAGCGCTCCTCGCGCCATGTTTACGAGGACTAGTTCGGCAGCCTCTCTAAGCACTGTCAAAGCGAACAATCCACCACGTTCTCCTGAAGGCGCAGCATCCACAAGCGCTTCAGTGAAGCGGGCTAGACCGGCTGTCCCAGATGGGGACACAATATCTGTTGAGGATCTGCTCCGGTGCATGAGGACTGGCGCCAAGGACCTGTCTATCCTTCTCATTGACATCAGAAGTCGTGAGGATTTCGATGAGGGTCATGTCATGTCGCAGGCCACTATCTGCGTCGAGCCCGAGATACTCACAAGAGACCATATTTCGGCGAATCAAGTTGCAGATAGCATGGTTTTGGCGCCGGCAGCCGAGCAACTACTCTTCGAAAAGCGCCACGAGTTCGACTTGGTAGTGTTCTACGACCAGAACTCCGAGCAGATCCCTGACAGACCGCAGACACCCCAAGCGAAGGCTGTATCTGGCTTGTTCAATGCCCTCAGCCAATATGATTTCCCAGGTGCATCAGGGTTGAAGATTTCGCCGAAATTGTTGCGAGGGGGTATAGAAGCGTGGACCAGTCTGGTGGGCAGCGCGAGTCTGCAGTCCTCCTCGACGACGGCGTCCAGAAAGTACCCAGCAAGCCCCATGACACGGTCGTTTCTCAACTCGCGCCAAAAGTATGTTACTCGACCAATCCAGGATCCGGCAGAAGCCAAGCGGTGGGAGGATACCATTGCCGATACTGGTGGGATATCACCCGTCAGGACAACCGAGGACTTTCTCCGCCGGTTCCCTCCCATTTCGGAGCACAAGGAGTCGATGGTGTCTCCCGCCAGCCCTCCAATGAGTCGGCCGCAGAGCCCTTTTCAGTCTCGCCTCTCTCACGAAGAGAATCTTTACAAGTCCCTCCCGTCGCCACCGACGCGCCCGCCTCCAGCAGTCCCCCGGAGAAGCTACAGCGGACTTGCCGAAGCCGAAGACAATTCCTTGGTGCTGGCCAAGAAGTCCGGGCCCCAAGTTGTCGACACAGTGCGAAAGTTTCGGACAGGTCTGCAGAATCCGGGCGTTTTCTGTTTTGCGAACAGTTCTTTGCAAGCCATGTTCGCCACGCCGGGCTTTGCGCGCGAGATATGGACAGGGGCTTGGAAGGAATTGTATAAGGTGCCTATGAAGCCGGACGAGAAGTTTGAGAATCCCCAGCTTCTCATCAAGTGCTTGACCAACCTGTTTCACTGGCTCAACCAAGGTTCACTCCGATCACTCGCGGCTAAGACGTTCATGGTTCGTTAAGTCCCGCAGCTGTGAGTGTGACCGTCACTGACAACAAGTCACAGGAATACATCCATTTCATCCACTCTAAGAGCTCGGACGGTAAAAAGAAGCCGGACTGCGACATCTTCGGAGGCTCCTCTCAGCAGGACGCCCAAGAGTTCTACTCTTTCATCATGGACAACATTCATGACGAAACAAACGTCCGTCGGGACGTGAAGCCTTCCAAGGAAGAGAAGCCCTACACGCCAAAGGACGGCACCATCATCCAAAACGCCATGGACTATTGGCGCGACTATTCCAAATACAGCGCCTCAATCATAGACAAGTACTTCCGCGGCCTCGAGGTTTTCATCTCACGCTGCCACAACCCCGCCTGTCGCCAGGAGATCCGCCTCTTCCAGCCGTGCGACGTCTGGATTCTCAACCTCGCCGGCATGGGTGACCCAACCGACCTTGACAGCCTGCTCGCCAACCATCAGACCTCGGAGCACTTCCCCGATCTGGTCTGCGAGACATGTAACAAGCCCGGGCGCACGCGCAAAGCCAAGTTTGCGCGCCTCCCCGACCGCCTCGCCTTCTGCCTCAATCGCTTTAACAGCGCCGGCGCCGGAGGCGGCGGCTTCAGTAACCGGTTCATGTCGTCGGGCAAGATACATAGCAAGGTCCGGTTCCCGATCCGCGACCTCGACCTGACGCGCTACTGTGCCGAGCCCGACCCGGACATGGCGACGACGGATGACCGCCACTTTGCCGGCAAGATGCGGTACGATTGTTACGCCGTCACGGTGCATGTCGGGCAGGGGATCAATGGCGGGCATTACTACAGCTACGTGCAGGACGAGACATCCAAAGACCCGACCGATTGGTTCAGATGCAATGACGAAGTGGTCGACCGTGTCAAGATCGGGAGTGGGCAGCCGGGAGATATGACCGAGGCCATGTATCAGAACGGTAATACGTCAGCGTACATGGTCTTCTATCGGCGACAGGGGACATGAGGTTTACGACGGTTAATCATTGGTTGTTTTGGTTGGTTGGTTGGTTGGTTGGGAATAGAAACGCGTGGTCGAGTAACCAACTGGGTGAGTGAGCTGAGCTGTGCAGCATTTTTTGGACCGGAAAGGAGGTGGGAGCTTGAGAGATCCAAGCGATTGATTACCTGTGGTCATTTTTTTTTTTTTTTTTTCGGAGGGGAGGGATAGCAAGGCGCCTGAGGCAATGCTCGTGTGAGTTTGAACGTCATTCAAGATACCAAATAAATGCATACCTAATTCCCGTCATGCCATCATGCCGTCATTTCCATGTCGGAAAGCTCAAGTGCTCGACTTTTCCCACTCATATGACAGTGCAGAATGAACTAGAAGAGGTTCCCAAGATGTCCAAACGCGCCTCATCGCCGTCAAACCGCGCATTCTCGGAAAAGAAAGGCTCCAAAAGGTAAGCAAATGCAGAAAAGATTCTCCGGACCCAAAACTGACCCAATTGAATAATGTACAGACCGTCCAAAGCATGCTATACAAACCCTAGTTCCCCCCCAAGCAAGCCTTGATCTCCTTGCTGTATTTTTCCATGATTGCCTTGCGATTAAGCTTTTGCGTCGCCGTCACCAAGCCCTATTTCGCCGCGACCGGTTAGATCTCGCCATTCTGTAGTTTGAAGAAGGTTGTCGTTGACGATGGACAAGTGGAGAGAAGAGGGGGGATTTTTTGGGGAAAAAAAAAAGGGGGGGGGGGGGGTTGGGGGGTAAGGAAAAGGGACTCACATTCGCCGGCGTCCATTCCTCGTTCGCAAGCACCACCCCGGCGACGGTCTCCATCGCGCTCAGCCCTTCTTTCCTGGCCACCTCCTGCAGCGACTTCAAAACGGCGGCCCTGACCTTGGCGTCGCGGTACATGTGGTCCTCGGGGACGCCGAGCTCCGCAGCCTTGCGTTTCAGGGCCTTCTCGTCGGCGAGGACCAGGGCGATGGGGCGCAGGGAGGTGGCGTCGCCGTGAACCATGAGGTTGTGAACGTAGGGGGCGCCCCGGTAGACGGCCTCGAGCTTCTCGAGCGCAATGTACTCGCCGTTCTGCAGCTTGACGAGGTTCTTGACACGGTCGATGACGGCGAGGTGGCCGTCAGAGTCGAACTCGCCGATATCACCAGTCCGGAACCAGCCGTCGGCCGTCAGCGCCTTGGCCGTCTCGTCCGGGTTCTCAAAGTACTCGCGGACGACGGGCGGCCCGCGGATGAGGATCTCACCCTGGGGCGGGGTGCTCGCGGTCGAGTAGCCGAGCTCGGGCAGCGACACCAGCTTGATCTCGACCGCGCCGGGGACCGGGCCGATGGTGGTGCCGGGCGTCCACTGGAGCGGGCAGCCCAGGGCGCCGTTGCCGCAGGTCTCGGTCAGGCCGTAGCCGCTGATCATCGGGGCGACCACCATGGACATGAAGTGGAGGGCTGGGGCAGCGATGCCGCTGGCGCCGTTGACGATGAAGCGCAGGCGGCCGCCGGTGACGGCACGGATGGGGGCGAAGACGGTGCGGTCGAGGAGGGCGGTACCGGGGAGGTTGTTGCGGACAAGGAAGGACTTGACGGCGAGGGCGGCGTAAAAGACGGTGCGCGTCAGCGCGCCCGAGGAGTTGACCTTGCTCTCGATGCCCTTCTTGACGGTTTCCCAGATCTGGGGGACGCCGACCATGACGGTAGGCGCGAAGGTGCGCATATCGCCATAGCAGTTGCGCATACTGGCGTCGGCGAGTGTGCGAGGCGAGCCGTAGCCGAGGGTGGCGCCGGCGAAGATGACGAGGTTCTCGACGACAAGCTCGAGGATGTGTGCGAGAGGGAGGTAGGCCAGCACTTTCTCGCGGTGGGTGACAGACTCCTCCATGACCGTGTAGAGACCGGCCACGGCAGCTACGAAGCCGGCATGGGACACAGGGACGCCCTTGGGCGGGCCGGTGCTGCCGGAGGTGTACATGATGCAGTAGGTCTCTTCGGGGCTTGGCAGGACCGGGTCGGTCGGGTTCTCCTCGCCCAACGCCCGCAACTCGTCAAAGGACAGGATTGTGAGGCCGAGGTGGTCCGACTTGAACTGCTCGATCTCGGCGTCGGAAACGGGCATGTTGGTGTGCTCATTGTAGATAAGCACCTTGACAGAATCGGCCTTCTTGAGCGGGTTCCTGACCGTCTTGAACAGGTGCGAGTCCACAAACATGGCATTTGCTTTGCTCTGGACGAGCGAATGCTCAACGCCGCTCTCGCCGAGTGTGTCATAGGCGGTCACAATGGTCATGGACTGTGAGGAACAGGCGTGCGATATGGCTAGCCATTGTGGGCTTTATCATTGGGTTAGTCGGACAGTAAAACACGAAATGAAACAGATGGGGGAGATGAGGGAAGAAAGGAGAGAAGAAGGGGAACACACCTTGTGGTCGCAAACATGTGCAGCCGATCCTTTGGCGACAGCCCCAGCTTCCTCAGCCCGGCTCCAACCTGCAAGATCTGAGCAAAGTACTCCTTGTAGGTGATGTAGGTGTAGTCGGAGAGCTCGTAGTAGGTCCACTCCTTCTCGACCTCGGTAGTCTGGCCGTCGACGATCTTGGGGACCTTCTTCTTCTCCTTATGGATCTTGATCAGCTTGCGGCTGCCAATGGCCGGCTCGTTACCGTAGTGCTCGACACCACGCTTCAACAGGTCGAAGGTGGTGTTGACCCCCGGGGCTGGGCGCTCGACCAGGCCGTCTTTGGCCTTAGGGTGGCGGCGCGGAATGGTCTCGCCATCGACGGGCTGGTAGCCGGGCGACTCGATCGTGTAAGGGGGTTTCTGCACCTTGTACAAGGGCGTTTGGGCGGCGCTGTACGTGAACGGCATGTTGCACACTCCTGGCGATCACAAAAACGGCTGGTGACAAATAAAACAGAAATGTCTCCCCGCGGTTCTCAAGCGGCCGCTTTATCGCAAAAATTAACAGGTCAACCAAGTTATTCGAGGGTAAGAATGGGCTTCGGCGGCGGGGCGCGTCAGCTGTCGTGTGCCGAGGCTTGCGACTTTGCATTCGGCACTGGCCTCGGTTGGCGCCACCTCGGGCAGCTTTCAACCTGCGTTTCGGAGAAGCGGTGTGTGCCAGGGGACGACTGCTTGCCAGAAGCAGGGCTCCTTCGACGGATAAGTCGGGTGCAGAAGCTTGGGTGGGAGAATGCCTGGCTCGTTGGGTCTTGAGAATGGGCCTTGAGAATGGGCACCGACACACGAGAGAAACCGAGATGCAGAATCAACCCGCTGAGATGGGCTGGGGAATCAGCGGTTCTTAATAAGGCTGGAGAAATCCCCGCCGGTTTTGAGCGGCATCGACCTGCATCGTGCGGCATCCATGGTTTGCGGATTCAGCTGACGATGACCTCAACTGCACTCTCTGCGCGCTTTGAACTGCACGATGACGCAGGACAGCCAAGCTTCGGTGGCTTCCCGTCGGGTTACCTAGGGTAGTGGGATCTGCGGCGGCTGCGCGTGGGCCCGGGGCTTGGCGCCTTGACAGCATCGGTTGCCAAGAAGCAAGCACATGATGGATCCCGTTTAACCCATGGGAGATTGCCTCGGTGATGCCGCTGATTCTTCGGTTTGAAACCCACAACGCGAAGAAGGGTGCAGTTTGAATGTGGCAACTCCAGTATTCAGTATCCGGCCATGCGCCAGCCAGGAAAATAGTGGGTGTGTCCTGTGCATTAAATCTTCACTCAAGCCAGCATCCGCAGGGACTGGGACGCGACTTCCCAGGTTATTATTATTATGACTGATGTGCGTAGACCACCCCGAAGGGAGGAAGGTGCGAATACCGAAAACTACCATGTGGCTTGATCCTAAACCTGGAAAGCCTTCAACTTTTCAGAATGCCGCTGCCCAGCGGCCAAGTGGGGATCAGGAACTGCCATTGATTGCCATTTGCTCCCTCTTTCCCTCTACTATGATACACTATTCTACCTAATTATTCCGCCCTCCGTCCACTATCCGTAAATACACCGGCCTAATCCTGTGAAGGTGGGTTGACGGAAAGCACTCTGACCGCCTGCAATTGCGCTGACGACGCCCCGTGATTTCGGCGGCCTCCCCTGGCCTGGGCGTCCAATCAACGCAATCAACGCGGGAGTAAAGTGTCTACGACAGCGAGTTGCTCCGGGCTTCGTCGTCTTACCCTACCAGAGTCTGACGGAGCCCTGGAACTTGTCGACGTTGTCCAAGTAAGCTCGTGACGCCGCAAAACCGTAAAGGCAGCGAACAAGCTGCTCTTGGGCTTCGCTGCTCCGGTTTTCCTTTTTTTTCTTTTCTTTTTTTTTTCCTTTTCCGTGCTGTCTCACTTGCAAGGCTGTTCTGCCGTAACGCTGTTTCGGCCTCTCACGAGCCAGGACGGGGGCGGGATCATGAACTCGGGAGACGCGAGCCCAACCAGCTCGCCGGACCCGGTCCCGGCCTCTACGGCCGTCACCCCGTCAGGATCCGCCGCTGAGCTTAGCATCAGAACCCGCCGCAGGCCAGTTCCCCGGAAGGGCCACACCAAGTCGCGCCATGGCTGCTTCAACTGTAAACGGAGAAAGGTTAAGTGCCAAGAGTCGCGGCCCGAGTGCTCCAACTGCACCCGTATCGGCCTCGAGTGCCAGTATCCGGACAGCCGCCAGCCCCGGCAGTTGGTCGTCCGCTCTTTCCTTGCCGAAGGTTCGCCCGCCGCCGTGCCCTTTCCATTACCTCCACTCCAATCGACTCCGACGCTCTTCACTCCGACCGACATGCGGCTCTTCCACCACTTCCTCGTGTCCGCATACCCGCCCCTTCCCATCCGAGGCGACGACGTATGGAGGGATGTTGCTCCCCTCTCGCATACTGTCAGTTATTCTCCCGCAGCTTCCTTCTTGCTTTGGAGCGCCGATGCGGTGGTGAGGTAATGTATCGTTGCTGATCTGTGCTCTGCAGTACGACTACCTGATGCACGCCATGCTGGGTCTAGCTGGCTCACACCTCGGTATTCACGGCGCCGACTATTCCTCCCGCGCACTGTTCCACCGCGTCAAAGCCATCCGCCTTTTGAACCAGGCGCTGAGCACCCCGGCAGCGTCCGTCGCCGAAGCAGACGCCCGGTACGCCGCCACCTTTGCCTTGGCCTGGCAAGCCTCGTGCATGTCGGAGGGCATGACCGAGTTCCTGCTCATGATAAAAGGTTGCCATATCATTCGCAATGCGTCCCTGCTACGCTACAAAGACTCGCTCTTCAAGGCCTTCGCCCAGGATGGTTACGGCGAGAGCATCAGAAAAGTCATCGGAACCGCCCCGCTCACCCTCACCCCGGACCAAGAGAACATCATCCGGGAGTTTCTCGAGTCTCTCCACGCCCTCGCTCCGCTCTGCACGAGCCCGCTAGAGGTTAGGTTCCTGGCCGCGACCGAACGAGTAGTGAAGATCGCAAGAGTTTCAGCAGCCCAAGGTCTGTCGTCGTTGGCTCCTCGATAGGCTCCCCATCTTGGTTCGCGAAGCCTCCGTTGCCCGAGCTGACATCTGTGGTTTTAGCCTTTGCCCAGTTTTCGGAAAACTATGCCCTCATTTTCCTAGCGACAAACGAGGAGTTCACCTCGTTCATTAATCCCGATCACTATCCGGCCCAGCTCCTCCTCATCCACTTCATACTCATCGAGTTCCAAATTGGCTACCTCGCCCTCGGCGAGGCCGGTCATCGCTTCGCCTTCCGCACGAAATCGTGCATCGCGTGGATGAACCACCTCGCCGCTCGACTGCCTGAGGAGTACAGAAAGTACGCCGAGTGGCCCATGAAGTATGTTCGGACCCTGCAGGCCGGTTGAAAGGTGCCTCTCTATGCCAAGTTCAGGGGAAACCCTTCATCGATAAGACGCGAAGGACGCCCCCCTTCAATCGCCACGACCACGAGGTCCGCTCGGTCCAAACCCCCTCACCATCTTTTCTTCCGTGCTCTTGCGAGAGCCAAGTCGGTGCTCCGGCGCCGAAACCACCTTGCCAGCAAGAGGCAGCACGCTGGGTGCTATCCCATGGTGCTGCGGGACGCAAGCGATGGCGAGCGTTTAGTGGAAGTAGCAGCGGCAGCGACAACAGGAGATTGAGTCATGCTCAAAGGGTACAATCACTTTTTTCCTCTCCGGTGGATTGGCTGCAAGCTCGGAGTTGTTGAGAGAGTGACTTGCCCGGTCTGAGGTTGGGTGTAAATGTAAATACCCCTAGACGGTGGGTGTTTCGAAGGCGCAAAGCATGGACGGAAAGATATTGGAGGTTGGGGGGGGGGGGGGTACTGGCTCCTACGTATCTCGGGGGTGAAACCGTTGATGTTGCGTGCAACCCCCCAACTCTGTCGGCCTCTGTGTGATTGGACGGCTTCAACTCGAGTTTTGCGGAATCCGACGAATGCGACGGACACTTGAGCTGGCTGTCATCTCGGAAACAAGTCTGGATCCTAAATGCATTTCGGTGCGTACATCAGTTTGCTGTGTGAAATAATTCCTATACACCTTTTCTCCAGGAAACGAGTCAGTAAAAGCTCTTGGGAAGTTTGCCACCCAATCCGCTGTATTCGTGTATGTACGGTACTGTGTGTACGTACAAAGTCTACTCGCAGAGTGATGGTGGTTGCTGCGGTGCGAGGATAACGTAGTGGAGTGGCTCGGCGCTCGGTTTGTTGTCTGCCCCTTTTTGCCCTTCATCGCGTTGCGTTCTGTCTACCTCTGCCGTGCCACACTACTTCCCACCACCACACTTCGGTGATTTTTCTACATGTATTAGCTGGATTATTATGTAATATCGTAGCTGAAGCCCAAGAACAGAAAAAAGGAACAATGGTATTGGCAAACTTAAGTAGATAATGACACCGAGTCCCGGATCATCTAGAATATTAAAGTTACACTTATCTGGTGCCCGTGCTTCAGGCTGTCCAACAAACTCCTAAAGCGTGAGGCTTTCGGTCTTTATATTGGTGGTCTGATTATATAAGTTCTGGTGCTTCTGAAGCCCCGATTTGGCTTCCCTTATCCTTTGCCCGCGCATTAAAGCCCATTGACAACATTATAACACTGGATCAGCTGGTAACTTTCTTGTTTCTTCAATCTTCCTCCGTCCCTTCTACCTCTTTATTCTCCTCCCATGCTCGCTTCTCATCCCTCCTTCGAAACAGCTTTCAAGTTTAAACCTTCCATTGCGAAACCCTAGCTCCATGGACTCCCCATTCTCAACCCCAGATATCGGGTTTCTCAAATCTTACCTCTGTCACCTTATGATCTCACAACCCCAGAAATTGAGCTTGAAGCTCTTGCTTCGACTGTTGTGTTGTTTCTCCATCTCCCTCCTCTACTCTCACCTTGTTGTCTAGTAATCCGCTTTAACAGATTGATGCCGCTACATCACGCACTGCGTTCGCTGCTACAGGTAAGTGTAGTTCTTCGAATGCTGTATTTTTTTTCTTTCAATCACACTGGGAACATGCTGACAGACAACGCTGTGCGTGGAATAGAACCACTAAGATAAATTCATCCGACAACAGCTCCAGTCCCGCCACATGGGGCCACTTCACCTGCCACTTCAAAATAAAAGCTTTTTGGGAAACGGCCATGAAGCAAGAAGATGTAATGAAACCTTTGTTTCTGACTCAGCCGGGTAGCGACTTTGCATGGAACAACTGCGCAAGTCGAGACCTGCGCACTCGGGTCACACTCACTCAAGCAGCAGGCTGTTGACGATGGCTTATCCTACGCGCGCCAGCTTCGCGACGAGTTTCAAGAGGCATTTCAGAAGGTTGGCTTCTAAGCACGCCGCAGAGTTCAATTCTATGGGCGATGACGAACACCGCGCTCGGATGGAGGGAATGGGTGATTGATATCTCGAACCACAACATATTGATGATATTTCCTACTTTGGCATGCTATATCTGCGCTAACCATCAACAGCCGACCTGGAACCCGTCAAAACCTGGGCCGCGGAGTTCTAATCGGCGTTGCGGGAGCCACCGGCGCTGGCAAGACCTCGCTGGTAAATGCCATTCTGGAATACCCGGAACTGCTGCCCTCCAGCAGTACCGAAGCAGCCACCGCGACGGTTTGCCGAGTTGCGTGGAACTACGATGATACCAACGGGCACGAGTTCCGAGCCGAAATCAAGTTCCGGTCCAGGAATGCGGTGGTAAAGGAGCTCAACCCAGTCTTGTCTGCTATGAAGGACAGAAAGGAACTTAGAAAGCATGAATCCGACGACGAGAACGAGCGGATGTAGGCCATAGAAGAGGTTACCGACATCCTCTCCAAAAGTATCAACAAGATATGCACCGTCTGGAACCTCGACAAAGGCGAGCTTGAGGAGCGATGCTTTTTGCAAGGGCTCCAGGGAAGCGCTACAGAACGCCCAGCTTCAGGAGGAGAGCTTCAAGATCAAGTCCGTATCGGATCGCTTTAACGAGACAAACAAAGAGCTGAAGCACCGGTAGGAAGCTGGAGGCCATGACGCGAAACTGGGCAAGCCTCAGAGAAGAGATCAACGCTCTCAGAAGTGACAGTAGGAAGCCTCCCTCCCTCCAACAGCTCATGGACCGAGTGTTAACTGACTGCTGCAAACTCCATGGCTGGGTTCCCATCGAAACTGTACACTGGCGTTCCGAGACTGCGCCAGTGGCTAGGAGAGGTAGTTTTGATCTACCGCGAGCACCATCTTGACTCAATCGTACGGGGGCTGCAGAGGCTGTATGATGAGCTCAAGAGCTGGTCCGACGACAACAGCCGTGGAATTGTGAAGCTCTCCCGGGGGGGGGGGAGACGAGTGCCATGCTACAGTCCGGCCATGACAAATATTGCGAGGTATTGCCGGCTAGGAAGGTCTTATTGAAGGGATTTCTCTCACTAACATCATATTCTCTTCCATCAACTCGGAGCCGATTTTGTTTCATTGCGCTGATGAGATCAGAACATGCAATCCTCTTGGCAACAAGAACGAGAGGCTTGCTTCATGTACATCCTTGGCTGTCCAGGCTGGCAGCCGGTGGGTGTACATATAAGTTCCCCGATGACCCGAACTCAACCACGAAGATGGCCTGGGTCACATATGAGGGAATTCTCAAGGCAAATGGCGGTTCTTTCCAGAGCAAGGGGACTAGGCGGCCCTTTTACGACTTCCCTCTTGCCTTGAGAGTGTTTCCATACCTGCCGAGCAGTCTTCTAGACTCACGCTGCGCTCTCAGAGGCACCCCATTCCTGGACGATCTCCGTGAAGACCGGATGCAATATTTCCAGGTGGAACTCCCTAAGATCAGAGAACCCCTGATAGCCAAGGCGTCCGACATTTGGGAGAAGGACTTCGCCGAGATCCGCTCGCTCATTGGTGACGCTGCTCCGGACATTCTCCCATTCTTTGAACTCCACCAGAAAAGCTCTCCTACTAAACATCAACACCGAGCTCTGCGAGAGCATATCCTCGTCAGTCAAGTCGTTATCAGAGGGCGCCTCGCAAATTCATCCCTTATTCATCGGCTCGCTCCGTACCGGCCTGGGCCGCATGGAGGCTGCCTACCAGCAGCGTGCGGGCGCCCTCCCCGAGAAGCTGCGGTCGCTCGCCCGATGGGGCGGTCCGTCGCGCCCGGCTCCAGGTCGGCCTGCTGCTCCAAAGCCCGGAGGCGCGCCCTGACAACGGCCCCGGCGACCACACTGCGCTGATTGTGATGCTCCGGCTGCAGAAGAAAGTCAAGACGGGCACGCTGGCCTGGGCTGCTGTCTGGAAGGTTCCGCCCGCCGTGGAGCCCGAAGCTGCTGCTGCTGCTTGTGCTCGTGGTGAGGGCGATAGCAAGGTGAAGGGAGCGGTCGGGGTAGGAGGAGGCTGCTTTGAGATCCCGGAGGAGTATAATAATAATAAGTCGGTATTGACGGGGCTGCCGAGCGCTGAACCACAACCACACTTCTGCTTCCCCTTGACATCATACCATGTGCGATGGCGGGCACGCACATTAAAAAAAAAAGCATCGAAGAGCACCCTATCGGGAAAGGGAAAGGCCTCGATTCATTTCATGCCTCGGTCCAGTCCATTTGCGGGATCTCTGGGGGGAACGATGGAGGCCATGACTTTGGGAACCATGGAAGGACTGAATTGTCATTCCAAACCTAAGTTCCTGGGTCACCTTAGGAGTCCTGAGCGTCCTCCTGGATCTAGCAAAGCCTCGACTTGAAACGTTAGGAGACTTGAAGCTCTCTGTTGCCATTTCCTCGAGAGTTGGGGGGCCAGCTTGAATTCGCGTAAGATGGGACGAGAAATAATTAATTAATCGATAAAATCGGGATAATTTGATGATAACGTTGGAAGGGCGTCGCTATGTTTCTCGACCGTTCGACTGGCCATTCCCAACATCATCGTCCCCGGCTCTCGTTCCGCAGACCAGTCGAGCCACGTTGCACAAACATCTCGACATCGGGCCCCGCTTTTGCCTCGACAAATGACGGCCTCGCGATCCTTAAAGATCTTCCACAGGCCCGGGGATCTCATCCAAAGTCATCCTCAGTGGACGAATGGCACAGACTTGTCCATGATGTGCGCACTGACGCTGCCGTGCTTCAAAGCCCCGTTTTCAAACACCCTGTGCCTCGCAAACAAACCCTCCGCTTGGCATCAAAACCTAAGTTTATTGGATTCCTTTCTCCACGGAGTTTAGTCATATCAGTCGATTGCGGCTCAAGTGAGGTGGGGCCGTCCCGGCACGGAGCGGTTCTGGCTCCCTTGTTCGGTCGCGATACTCGGTACATAACATGCTCCGGCGCTGAGATCGGACCTGAGCAAGTTTGAGACCAAGACAGACCAAACGGGCTCGACGTGGGACGGCCGCAAAGGGAAACCAAACCCACACCGAAGGATTCTGGGAAGGTGGTCCCTCCCCAGTAGAGAACCAAGTCGACTGCCGGAAAATGAATCCCTCACGACGGGGTGGGGGGGGGTGGGGGCCGCGCTTCGTGTGGCGACAACCGCGCTCACCGAAATCCTTCTCTGGTACCAGGATGTTGCGCCAAACGCGGACCAATACACTACGAGGAGGTATGGGTACGGTAAGGTTGGATAACGCAAGTTACAACTAAGTTGTAGGGAAGAGCCGTCGCCACTTTCGCCATCTCCTACCCCGGATTTTCTCCACACCGCATTAGTGTAGCCTCCAAAGTGAGCGCTAACCCCCAATTCAGGGGACCTGCGCCGTTTAGTGTATGCCCGCCTCCCATGGCCCGCATCCCACATCTCAAACATCCCACATGTCTCCCGCCGCCGAAAAAGTCCGGCGGGCACTGGCACGTGCAAGATCATAGTGTAACTAACGGATGTGGTATTATGTGGAGACGAAAACAAGAGGGCGGTCCGGGAGCACTCTGAGAAGTGCCGATGATGATGATGATGGCACAAGTTTGGCCCGGGTTGGAATTCGTTCTTGTCAATCCTCTCACTCACCAGGAGGAGACGAAGACGCCACGAAGGTCCAACTGGTCCTTGTACCGAGCGGCATGGCCCGTTAGGACCGTACTTTTGTCATCTACAAACGCCCAAAGCACTACACCAGGCCTGCTTTTTACAGGTTTCAAGAGTCTACAAGGCCAGTGTTCACGAAACTCAGATCTCTTCTTCCCATACGCACTACCGTTTACGTCGAGTCATTTCCATCATCATGTTTTCCCCATCTTGTTTTTTATTTGTTTGTGGTTCTGGACGTCGTCATCAACTCGTACTTGGAAAAACTTTGACCTCGTGGCCTCGTGCTGTGGCGGTGTTGCCGCCAGCGTAAGTGTTGGTGGCCCAACTCAGCGAGTCAGGATAGCTTCAACACTGGGTAGTGTAAATTAGGTGGGAAGCGCTAAGCGTGTTCATGTGCTGTACATACATACAGTACAAGCACGTATGTACTGTACAAGGCTGCAGGTCCAAATGGGGCGTGGCGACGGACTCCCGGGCTGTTGTTCCTGATCCCCCTCCACTCGCCGTCTCGCATCCCGCATCCCTTCCCCCGTCCCTCCCTTCTCCCCTTCCTCCGAGCGAGGAAAGCCGGGCTTCCCCCGGATGGGGCTTCGGCGAATGCTTCTCGAAGCCTTCTGAATCAGGTATGGTGATTTCGGGATATCTCGGAAAGTCCCCCCTCCCCGCCCCGGGCACCCGAGCACCGAGCGCACACCCGGCCATGGCCAATCGGGGGAGCCTCGGCCGGGCTCGTGGTGGCCCGGGCGGAGGCAAGGGGGGGGGCGCCCTGGCCTCTGCCGATGCGGGGACCGAGAAAGGCACCGACTCGTTGCGTTGCATTCCTACGCAGCCCTTGCAGCAGAGAGAACCCAATGGAACGGATATCTCCGAACTTGTTGGTAGTTTTGAGGGTTTGACCACTTCGTATCGTTACTCTTACAGATCAGTGGCTCCGAAATTCTGGCCGACGACAAGTCGGCTCGGGTTCGAGATTCGTTCGAGGGCCTGGCCGGTTGCAGTCGTCAACACGCTCGAGGCGCTGCAACAAGAAGAAAAAATTTGCGCCGTCAATCCAGGACTGCCATGATCCATCGCCGGGAATCGTCGCTCTGCGTATCATCCCAGCGATCGAGATGGAGGGTGGGCAGATGAGGGCAGAACCAACCGTGTCTGTCTGTGCCTGTCGTTCTGGAGCAATTTCGTAGTGTATACACTACGAAGTACAGTACTCAGACACCGTCATGATCATGTAAACAAATTTCGCTAGTGGTCCAGATCCGGGTTTCTGGAGATTGCCAAGAGACAACCTGCTCGGGTGGTCATCCTTGTCAGCGGATCAGCATCATCGCTGACTGCCTTTTCACTTTTTCGCCTTGGCAATTACGCATTGCGATCTGACCCAATGTCCCTCGCGATCGATCCGGTGGTGTAATGTGCGCTAGCATACTTTTTAGCCTGCGGCTTTTCACCTGGATGGCGTCTTAAAAAAACGGTGACCTCCCACATCAAGACCGCAAACTGTGGCGGATGATGTACTTGTACATACATTACACGATTACCGCCAATAACCGCCATGTATGTCTCAGTTGCTGTTTGTGAAGAGGCTGCTTTCTCTGGCTTGGTTGCGCTTCCGCGTAGCCGTGGTGCTACTCGGTACTCGGTGGTTCTTCTGTAATCCGTACGTACGGAATAACTAGGTGCCTACATAAGGTAGCCCAATGCGCTTGACCGGACCGAGACCACCAGTGATGCGAGTTCGAATTTTCTGTGTTTTGCGCCAGCCATTTGCCAACGTAACCTGAAATTGCCGCTTGCGCAACAAGAGATTAAGTGGGGAATGAAAAAGAGAGAAAAAGAAATACTCTGTAGAAATTCGCACATGACAGAGAAGCTACCCCTCCATCACCCATCCATCACCCGCTAGCTGGTGGGGCTGTTGCCGTCATGCAAACTCGGGCTGGGACTCGTGTAGGTACAGTACCCCGTACCTGACACAATGTACGCCCGGTAAATGCGAGCAGGTTCGAGGTAACCAAGCTTTGGATCGCCTGCTGCGGGTCGCCGAAAACTGCCAGGAACCAGGAAAATGGAAAAACGGAAATAGAGATCAAATATTCCCATTATTCCATGATTTATTACTATTCCCGTCAATCCCAAGACGTTTTCGACAGAACGGAATCCGAACCATCGCATGACTGGCTTCATCCCCAAACGTTCTGTGTGATCCGTACAGTATTTCCGTGCCCTACGCCCGTCTAACAACCGCGTTCGGCTTTCTTTCAGGAGCTGTTGAGGTTTGGTCCAATGAACGAAGCGCCTTTTTATCCTCGAGCCTTGATTGGCAGAGTACTCGGTCCCGGCGATTCGTCCCGGGCCAGGGCATCTGTTGCCAATCTGATGTCGCCCAGAACCCTACTCGCAACCACCTACGCTTGCTTCGCACCGCGACCTTAGTACAGCGTATGTGGAAGCCGGTATCGTGACTACCTAACGTTAGGTAAAGCGCTGCTTGAGCTGTGTGGCTGGCGTTCTGCTGGGTGCGAGCTGTCGCCAGTGCTGATTACGGAATAGTAATCACGACTTCCTTGGTTGGTGGTCAGAATGATGTCTTAGACAAATGCACCGTCGCTGCAGGGGTATTCTTCCGCGAGTCATACATACACGCAGTGTACACGACTTTTGCCGGCCGGTTGTCTAAGACAGCGGCCGTTTTGATGGACGCGACCTGATGGCGGCACTCCCAATTTCTGCTGTCTCATGTCCCCGCGTCAATGGAAGAAAACCTGGACCTGGTCCCCTCCCTGCTTATCTCCAGGAGCGCCTCTTCCTCCCAAAACGGCAATCTTGAGCCCCTCGTCAGGATGCTTTCTTCCCAAAGTGGAAGCAGATCACGGCCTCAAATCTGAGACCAACGGCCAACGGGCAGGGCACACGCGATCAACTGCGTCAAGTGCCGTTCGGGGTAATTGGGCTAACGCTACACGACATTAGTGTAGATACCGATCTGTACGAGAACACTATGCACTCACACACAACGGCCGCGTCTGGAGGCTCTTCCAGCCTCCCATGATTGTCGAGTGACCCAGCGGGCTTGCAAGCCTAGCATCACTACCCCACACACATCCTTGCTCACCTGAGGGTCTCGGACATTTTCAAAAAGAGGCAGTTGCAGAGGGCCCCCTTTCCAAAACACACAAAAAAAAAAAAAAAACCGAAAAAAAGAAAAACAAAACCCACCGCAGGAGTTGCCAGTGCAGCGTGCTCCGTACATACATTACATTGTAGGGTACAGTACAAGTATATGAAGGGAAAGTCGTGTTACCTTGGTATGTAAGCACTACGCCGCAAAGTTGCTTCCCAACATCGTATCGAGATCGGATCGGATCGGCAAGTGTTCATGTGGTGTACCTGCCTTGCCAACTCCCCCTGCCAGGCACCTGTTCCAACGGGCGCCAACCAACTGCTAGTATGTATGTATGAGCTAACCTAACTCAACCAAGGAAACAAGACTCGATGATGCCCAAAACCATTCCGGTACGTGGTGGCCAGGTGCTCTTTCGCCTACGGTAGGAGGGTCTAGACCTCTTCCCACCAACGAAGCCAGAGTCGGCCGGATTCTGGCAAACAGTCAGAGGGCGGGATAACGATTGGGCGGGCTCCGTGAGATACGGTATGCAAGGTGCCTACAACGAAGATAAGCCTGTACAGAAATACAGTATTTTGTATTCCGTGGACATACCTTAGCCATGCTACCCTGGAAACGGTGATCCTTCAGCAGCATTCAAGTCCTTCAGCGAGCCTCCTTTTTGCACCTTCCTTGCGTAGGGAGGTACTTCTGCTCGGTGACCGTTCTCAGATCTACAAATGAGGGATATCCGTACCATGCTCTAGCAGACACCTCAGTTGCTATGAGCCAATATCAGTAACCCACATACACTCCAAGGTACACTTGGGCACATGATCATTGATATCGCACTTCCATTTCATATTGTGGTCCATGAATACAGTGTGAAACATATACGTTAAATACATAAGGTATCTTACCCGTCGACAATCAGAGCATGGAACCTTGTATGGGCAGTAAGTGGCAATGAATGAGCGAGATTCTAAACCTGTCATCCAACATTGCGACATAATCGTTCTTGAGGCGTGTATCGACCTTGCGGGTAGATTGAAATTTGTAGCAACGTTCTCTTGACCGCCTGCTGCAACCTGGACTTCATTAAATAACCTCGTATCAGGTCCCGATGGAGAGCCCGCTGAGAGAAAGCCTTCCCGGTGCAGTGGCAGTGGCCCAGTTCACCCCGTTCCCTCCATCCCACTCCCATCTTTACAATCTTCTTCTATTCGAATCCAATTTCTTGTGCGTGATCTCAACTACCTAGCATGAGCGAGGCCCCGGAAAGAGAGACAGAAAGGGAAAAGAGGGGGGAGGAACAAAGGAAGAGTGGGTTCGGCGGCTACCCCTTGCCTTGTCTTTAATGCATCCCTTGGAAAACTGCTCTTTACCGTGGAGGCAACACGAACATAATGGCATGTGGTATTAATAACAAGCAGCAAAGAACATGGCAAAAGATTTCCAACGATGAAAGAGGGAGCAAAGACGGAAGGGAGGGTATGTACGCCTTGGAATGCCTTTCCGGTCACAAGCCGCATGAATGGAATCTAGGTACCTAGGAGATACCAAGCCCATCAAAGAAAAACGAATCCCCGAAGTTCTTGGAGAGGGTGTTCCTCGGTTTTGAACACAAGAACAATACAGTACGCCGAAAAACGCGTGGTGTACACAGTGGTTGATTTTGTCCCCGTTCACCCATTTATCTAAGATATTCTGGAGACGAAGAGGAATTAAGTAACTCGTAAGTACCTTACGATATACTGTAGCGGGGGATAGGCAGCAGATATTACCGTCCCCAGTCTCGCTCAGGAGACAGAAGGGAAAAACGGGGGTTCATGAATCTAGCAGCAGCAGCAGCAGCAGCAGCAGCAGCAGCGACAGCGAGCAGCACGGAAATCGGCCAACCATCACCATCCGTCCACTTGGAAAACAAGCGGAGGATGTCTCTTTGGTCAATTGCGGGGGAGGGAAGATATGACTGTAACGTGGGCGCTGTTGGGACGAACCATCAGAAACGAAGGAGGGGGAGGGGCAACAGCGGCGCTTGGCCTCAAGCACATAATCTAGTATTTCTTCTCACATGTGCCTCCATCCCACGCCCGTGCCACTGCATGTGAGGTGATGACGATGCTTCGACGATGCTTCTGCACCCCCGGTCAACCTCGCGTGCGCTCGTCGCTGGTCGTCATTACCAAGGATGCAACACGCAGGACACCGAGACTTAATTTTAAATCTTTTTCTATTGTTTCTGGCTGTCTTTTGCTGGCTTTCAATTTTTTTTTCTTCCGCATTGCAACTGCGACAGCTAGAAACGCAGGCAGGCAGGTAGTTTGCTAAGTTGATGCCACTGATGTCTTCCCGGAACCAACCCCCACTCACCACGAACCCACTTCTCTTTGTCAACTCTTTTTATCCGATCCGTTTTCTCCTCCCATCAACAACAAAGTAGGTCAGGTCCAGCACACCCCGCTTCGGAACCCCCCGGAACCCCGCCCATCAACCCTTCGCACACAAAACGTGCAAAAGTAGGTATCAAGGAGAAAAATAAATAATGGGAGCAGCCATTTCTCGCGGTTGCCCGCTGGCGCCTCCCGGCCCTAATAGAGTACACCCCTCTTCTTGCCAAGGTGCAGAAACAAAATGCAAACCGTGGTATCATTTGTGACCATAAAACGCCGCTGAATAAAACGAGAGAGCAAGGAAATTAAAGCAAACAAGCGACCATAACCGCCTAGGCAGCTCCAAAACGCCAGCCGGTTGATGCACCATGTTGGGAACCATTGGCCATGTGAAATAAACGGGCCAAGACGAGTGGCAGAGACGTCTGTCTGCCTGACGAGGCAAATGCCTTTCTGGGTATCGTGTAATGCGGGTCGAGTGTATGCGATGGTGGTATGCGTAGGGTGTATTAAGTGTGTTACCACGCTTGCGCATAGCCGGCAAACGGGTTCTGGAAGTATTTATCCCAGCTGTTGGGATCGGTGTCCACCTCTTTGTCTTTCTTCATATACGGTCTCTCAGGGTATTGCTTTAGGTTGGCAACATCGGTTGACGTGTGCCTGCGCTTGAGCACAGCGTTGGCCGTCGACGTCTTTTGGGACCGCTCTCGGAGGAGATTCCGTCGCAGCGACTCGGTCAGCTCAGTGGCGAGCATATTCCGCCGTGTCGTGCGCGGCGAGAGCGCAGCTTGGTGATGCATGCCTGTGGCAGTGACGTTGCTGGGCTGGGCGCCAGATCGAGGAATCTCATTGATGGGACGCATCGGCGGGGCGCGTGAAGAACCCCTCTTCATCATCAGGGGAGCCTCATCCGAGTCGTTGGGTGAGGCGACCAGAGATGGGCCGTTAAGGGAAGCCCTGGTCCGCGGGAGGGCCGAGGTGGACTGCGACGCCACGTTGCCCAGCCGCTGAGCGCGGTTGTTGTTGGCAGCGAGCATGAGGGTGATCAGCGACCGCCGGGACGGCAAGTTCGCGGTCGAATCGATGCGTCGGAACTGAAGCTTCTCTTCGCCCATTGAGCTGCCGCTCTCCTCAGCAGATTCCTCCTCCCACTCTTCGTCGTCATCGTCGATAGCGCTCTCGTCCAGGTAGTCATCCTCGGTGTCGCTGATGGCGGAGGACGTATAAGTCTGCGTCACGACTTCATTGTTGAACGAAGCAACCTTCTTTTGCCCGTTATCTGCTGCGACGGCTCGTTCAAGTTGTTGGGCAGGCCGGGGCGAGTCTTCGCCAGATGACCCTCCAAGCTGGAACATCTTGCCCCTCGGCTGAGCGGCGATCCCCCTCGGCTCAACATCGCGGTTCTTGAAAGACTCCTCGTCCGAGCCTGATGACCCACCGAGCGCGAACTTTGCCTGCTGCTTCTTTGGCAGAACCACCTTGGGAGCCGGGGCATCGGTGGGCTGAGGAATGGCGCAGGGAGACGGAGCCTTGGATGTCGGCAGGCTGGTGGTGCGGCTAATGGGGGCCTGAGATGGCGAGAAGCCTCGGGTAACAATGGTGCGAGGCTGCGCCTCCTGCTCCGGCTCCGCGGTTTGCTCGGCTGGAGCGGGCTGGGCCGAGGTGGCCTGGGGGGTTTCGCACCGCACATCAGTGTTGGTCGAGCCTGATTGCTCAGCTTTCGTCGTCTTGTTCTCCTCGGTTGACAGGGAGCGGGGAAGGTTGGGAAGGGGCACGCTGAGTGGCGACTTGGTCTCCATGATGGACACAACCATCTTCTCGAGCTCATCCGATGTGATATGGCGTTCCTTCCCACGACTCCGACTGCTGGCGCATGAATCCTGTCTCTGCATCCTCGGCCGTACAATGTCGACGGGTGTGGTCTCTGCGTTCAGATCAACCGCCTCTTCGTCGGCAACCGAGTCGACACTGCCAGACAGCTGCGGAAGGTCCTCGACTGCCGTCTCGCGAGGATATTGAATGTCCCGGGGTTGGCTGGTAGCGCACGACGACATGAGCATCTCTTCACCCTCGCAGCAAAAGGTCTCACGGTTCCATAGGCGCCAGCTCAGATTCTCAAGCCTTCTCCCTTGAGCGACTGAGTCACGACACCTTGCGAAAACTATTGTTTTCTGATTAGCAATGCGCGGCTGTAAGCGCGTTGGACTTAAACTTACCCGTCCACATGCTGAAAAGATTTGCTGGGTTGGTCGTGTCAACCTTATGGATCACATTTGCGTCCACTTGGAGGACGGGAGCCTCCAAAGACATGGGCATGGTGGTCGGGTACTGCTCGTGCTGAGCAGATGCTGAGCCAGGTTGAGAGGAAAATGCGATGGTTGTCCTCGATGTTTCGGGAGCCACGGTTACTCGCCGGCTGCTGCTATTCTTGTTGGCGTGTGTCGCGGTATTGCTGGGGCACAGTTGGCTCGATTCTGTGACCTGCTCGACACCAACAGCACAATCGGTTGAGCTGTCGACTTCACGTATGGGCGAAAGATGTGACAGTCGTGTTTCGTCTGAGTGCAGATGTTCTTCGGATTTTTCCCGTCGTCCCTTTTTGAGGTAGCCTGAAACTAGTCGTCGTGGCCACGATCTCCCAACTCGTCGTTGAGCAGGGTGTATTAGGTGTAATGCCTTGCCGACTTGTCCGTGCTGGACTTCCCGCTTCTCAACTAGGTGAGCGCGTACTGTGATCGGTCAATTACCGTGTCGAAACCGCGTGGTGTTTTGGTGACTTGACGAGTGGGAAGGAAGGGGAGCATGGTGGGGAGCGGATGCGAAATTCGTGTATAAAAGAGAATTGTCGGGGCGCCGAGGAGTGGGCCAAGGCGTGGGATGTGTGGATTCGTTGCGCGGTGAATAAAAGCAATTACCAGTCCAGGGCAGGTACCCACGACCTCCACCCCCTGGTCGGTCTCAGTTCCCGGTACCGGTACAATCCTTCACAAGTCCCCGGCGTACCCAGCCAGGGGCGCCGAGAGGAGGGATTGGTGGCAAAGGTGGGGTGGGATGGGAGCAGGGGCACAGAAGCCAAAGGAACGTACCTGACGCGGTACCACTCAAGGTCATGGCAGGGCACTGCGAGCCCTCGCGGGACTGAAAAAAAGAGACTATTGCCGACTTAGTTTTTTTTGCTGATTGCAATGCAAATCACAAACTCGATCCAATGTCAATTGCACAAGATGCTGGCTGGTACGCGTTGTGTTGTTGAGCGAGCAGACAACGGGGTGACATGAAGGAGAGCCAGATTGAGGGACGAAGAGGAAGCCATCTCGCACGAACGGACCGAAAACCCTGGGGCCAACTCCGCCGTTTGGCTCTTACCTAAGAGGGCAAGCACCCACAAATTGTTACCCGATTGGTTTAGCGCATAAACCGACGCTAAGCCTCTCAGGGTAGGGGATCGGTTACGCCTCCCCTCGGGTCACGGGGCCGGGTGCAAAGCTGAAAACGGCGTTTCCAGCCCCAAAACGCCCAACAAGCAGCGTCAGGGTGAACGGAACGGGGGACCACTTTCCCGTCACCATACCCAAAAGCGCACCTTTGATCACCTCGAATTGGCAAGAGCGTGGCGCTTCCACGTGAAAGATCCGGGAAGCGATTCCGTCGTTACCTGGGGCGCATTTCCTGGGGTCGTGGTTCCCATTTTGTCCGGCCGCGGCAAATCTCTTTCTCTCTCTCAGTCCGCGTGTCTGCGCATCGGCGTATCTGCGTGCCCAAGTGCCTGCGTACTGAACCCGTCATCGGCTTTTCCTCCTTGCTTTTTGATCCCGTCATCATATGGTTCCCATTCCAAGGCTGGGAGCAGAGTCAGCATCGATTGGGTGCTTTTCCTGAAACGGGGCGGCTTCCGAGAAGTCAGGTGCTCAGTTGAAAACCCAAACCCAATCCACTTCCCCACAAATTGCCTCCTTCACTCGGCCCGGCCCAGGGCTTGGAGATTGTGTCTCTCGTTGATCAGCCCGTGATCACAAGCGCATTTCCCGCTGCTTGTTTGCTCTGGCCCACGGTCTGTTTCCGGCTGAGGCGATGCGAGGCAATGACGCGCAGAGGATAGCGACGAGCTGCATCGCTTAGTTACCTTGCACTCCGCCGCCACCCCCCTTTGTGACCTGGCTTAACGAATCATTCAATTATACTGAGTGCACGAGCTCTCAACTGCCGCCAGTGGGCGTATGAACTCCAGGGAAAAGTGAGAAGGCTACTTTTGCTGGTCAGCACGACCTCTGGGTCGAATCCACGGTTCGCCTGCTGACACAGCTGGAATGGCCGGCGCCGAGTGGCCGATTGGAGCCCAGGCCAGCGCGTGTTTGACGAGTGACGATTTTCACCCCCGTTCCCGTCACCTCGCCCCGTGATCATGTTGTGTTGTCACAAGCAGCCGAATTCTGATTGCCCACGGCCAACGCCCAACGGCGCCCTGCTGCCGCTAGCCAACGTACACACTCTTCTAAGTGTTGTGTCCTGTGCGCCGATGAGAGCATGCCATGATCGCCTCGATCGGCTCGCCCTGGCCGCCGCGCCTTGCTTTCCAACGGGCCTCGCTCAGCCGCTCGGCCATGGTTTTGTCTCGCGAAAGGGGGCCTTCTCACATGACACCTTTTTGCTGGCCCCGGCCATCCCACGCTGCGCGTCCGATTACACTAATCACCCCTTGTCAGAAGCCTCGACCTCACCAGGGCGGCGGGAAAAGCTTCCGGTGTCCCAGAGCCTGATATTACTTAGCCCCTGCTCGCGGAAGTGCCCCCGGGCTAATTGGTGGTGTGATGACCACTGTCTCCTGCCCCTTTTGGGCCACATCCCCCCTTGTCGCTCACCGCAACAGGGCCCCCGGAAACCCCAGTTTTTCCCATCTGAATGGTTTGACGCGCTGGTTGCGACGCCATGGCTCTGGGACGGCTCGAAGCTATTTTATCCTCTGGCGAAGGCAAGGGTGGTTCGGGGCGTTTCGCGACGATCGATGAGAGCCACGACGAGAGCTTTTGCGTCACCCTGAAATCCGTTGAAGGCGGCCCCGAGTTCATCCTTCATCGTCCCCCAGAGGGCGAGTCTGCAAGACAACAACGCACTGCCGGGTTCATCAAAAAGTGACTGCTCCGCAAGATGTGAGTTATCAGATTAACTAGCCAGATTGTTTGCATGAAGTGGCACTAGTTGCTCGCGATGAGAGTTGGGTTTGCTTGCAATTTCCAGAGCGCTGGGACACACAGGGGATGAACAGCCTGGCCAGAGCCTCTGCGGATCTCCCAGAGCTCATTTCCCGACCTGACAGCAGGGCGTTTGCGCTCGCGTTTTGGCGCCTTGCTTGGTTGCGTGGTCTCCCGTCGTCAACGATCACCCGAGACTCCCTCTCATCAGGGCCCAATGCCACTCAGGCCCCCCACGTCAAGCACCCCCTGTCGGACCCCGAACCTTTTCAACCACACCCCGTGGACTTCCTCTCGGTCACAGCAATCGGAAGGAGCCCAAAGGCGAGATGATGAATGCCCGTTCTCTGCACGCAATAGTGTACTTCACTCGTGTAATGTGATATTGGCCCGTACGGCTGCGTCAATCTCGGCACGTGGTTCTACGGAATCGTCCCCTGAATCTCGCTCCGCCAGGGGCTTCTTCCGAGGATAGTGTACAGTCAAATCTGCAGATACCATGTGGGTAGGACGAAACGTCGAAAGAGGGAATTACACTCCCCGTCAGCCATCCCACGATATGTCCGCAGTGTGGTCTTAACTCAAACGTAGATTGTCAGTTTTCTAACCCATCTTTCGACGGCGGCCGGCCAAAGTGAAAAAAGCGACGACGGGGCGAGAGGCCAAGCATCAAGAAAACCCCGCTAGCCAGGGAAGAAACACATCGAGCACGAATGA
This sequence comes from Thermothelomyces thermophilus ATCC 42464, assembly GCF_000226095.1. Classification (NCBI taxonomy): domain Eukaryota; kingdom Fungi; phylum Ascomycota; class Sordariomycetes; order Sordariales; family Chaetomiaceae; genus Thermothelomyces; species Thermothelomyces thermophilus. The sequence continues at coordinate 1,834,474 of NC_016475.1, forward strand.
CGCCACAAATGAGTTCTAACCTCTTGGTCCCGAGACGAGTAATCTCCATCAGACTGGGACCGACCCGACACTGCGGAGCCGGCCCCATGGGGGTTACACGATGCAAGTTGGAGCTGTACGGATTACATAGATACCCTTTACACCAGCGTAATGTAGGCCCCTTTTCCACCATGCAGCTGGTTTTCGTGGCCGCATCCTGCATTCTGTCCTTTTCCGTCTCAGAAAGCTAGCCTACGGGTATTACTTAGCGAGTTTCAGGGCTGGTCGGTCCGGAGCCTATGTATGTATGTACAGTACATACATACGGGGCTGATTCGGTCGCTGTGCCTCCCTCGAAAATCGCCCGGATTGTGACATGTCCCAGGAAGAGCCAACAAACAATACGAAATACACGATATTGTATGTACATACTGTAGTGTATATGCCAAGTACTCTGCAGACCCAGCGCCTGTGAAACCCCCACAGCCCCCAGAGATGGCCCATCTCCACGAGGGTGTGCCAATGCGGCTATCCTAAGAGCAAGGGTGCCGGAGGGACGTGCAAGCACCCTCGTTCCTCAGCGTCCGCCACGCTTTTGGGCCACAGGATGCACCGCATCAGCTGCGCTTCTTGCATTTCGTGTCTGTACATACGTGTCTACGGAATACACTGCGTGAGGATGTGGTGGGTGAGGCAGGACGCCGTGCGACCTCAAGGAAAGGGGGTGGGTAAAGTAATAATATCAAGGAAGAGAGAAAGAAAGGGGCCCTCTCCCGGCCGCCGCCGCCGCGACTTTGCGAGCTTGAAGCTGACCGGCCCGCGCTGACCTCTCTGTGCAGGGCTCACGCGTTGCGTCAAACTGGCGCCTGCTTCGCTGGCCGTCCGTCTTGCGGGTGCGGTTCTCTCACCAACATGACCGGCTTGTTTCGTGCAACATGTCGTACTCTGTATCTTATCCTCTTCGAATCGGACGGTAGGCTGCAAGCTTGCGTCGGACAATGGTGTCGGGGATCTGCGGAAATCTGCTGGCCTTCTGATAAAAAAAAAAAAACTCGTTTACGGCACAGAGGTTAACACAGAACCAACCGCACACGTTAGCTTGGATGAGACGGCCTTGACTATCGACCTGGCTTGGTCGTTTCTTGTGTGAGGTCCATGTGATTTCGTCGACTCACTAGTTGTCCGTCAGTCAGTCAAGTCCGCACTCTCTGCACCTCGCCAGCAGCTCAATGCGCATGTTAGCTGATCCGTGCCTGCGTCTCAAGTCGGAGAGTTTCGGCAATGAAAAAACTGGCTCCACTTCGCTAAAAAAAAAATATAACCGTCGGTAACCGTAACCGTTTTACAGGCATCCATCAACGAGCTGCTTGCACGGATACTGGGGTCGCGGTTACCTCTCACCGAGAACCTAACGGAGAAACCCCAAGCCGCAAATTACGTTTCGACGCCTGCAAACGTCCATCACCAAATGAACAGCATTCTTTGTCCCCCAAGGCGAGATCCACGGAGTTTTCGCGTTGAAGAAACCCTTTTGTATAGCTCGATGCCTTACCGTATTGAAAACGTTCTATTACGCAATAACGCCACTTGTGTGTGAGAGCTCCTAGAGTACTCCATACATCTAGTGTAGGCATCCGCACCAATCATCATCGCTCGAAATTGGTGCTGTCATCAGCCTTTGGTTATAGCGTTTATTTTACCTTAATCCTCCGTCTCAGCGTGGGGAACATGCTTGTAAGGCACGGTAGCGCATTGCATACTACACACGACCTGCGCCCTAACGAAGGAGCGCCGAAACTTCACCGAACGGAGACCCAAATCCCTGAACGTTTGGTTGCATTTTGGGCCGCGTCTCGAACGCCAAGCTCGACTTCCCACCTCGCTTCGACTTCGGTGTTGACCGAGCGAGCCACTGCCGTGCCCGTGCTGCGTCCTTAATTGTGGAAAACTGAGGTGCTCGCCCTCGAACACTCCGCCCATAGCTCCGTCGAGGCCGCCAGCGCCGAAAATTATATCAGACAAGGATGTGTTTGAACAGGTGGTGAGCACCGTTCTGATGTTGAATCGACTCAATCCTGAACACAGAACTAGGAGTGTTCCATAGTTATGCCGTACCGACCTTGTTACGTGTGCATGTATGTACATACGTACCTAATATACAGAGTTTATTTCTATTGCTACTCCCCGCAATCCCGTCCCGACGGTTATTCGTAGCGAAGTGTAACTCCGCACACAACGTGCCTTCCGTGATCAAAAGCCCTGCTTTCTTTTTCACTTCACCCCTGTTAGACGGGGGTTCGCTGGGTTTTCCAGAACATTGCGGAGCTGGAGCCCCGTTTTCCCGGCCGAATTATTTCCCTCGGCCTTTCATCTTCCTTGCTCATACCGGCGACGGCCCGACTCCCTCGTGGAAACGTGTCTCCATCATTGGCGACAGAGTGCGGGCTTTATTTTTGATTTTGATTTTTTTTTGGTGCCTGAGTACTATGTACTGTGGCAGTATCTTTCTGGCAGGTAAAACATACCGTTCTTGATTGGATGTGGCTCGTCCAGTGCAGTGATGGTTTGCGACCTGCTTTCCGCTTCTCATGCATACACTACCCGAGGTACACAGTACGGGTACCTTTCACCTCAGTCAAGCATCTCCAATCAAGAGACCGTATGCTGCAATGATGCTGCAACAAGGACTGCTGTCAGTCATCCCGGCCCTGCGACTGACCAATGCTTATGTCGATGGTTTTGCCTTTGCCTTATTGTAATTCTCTGTACTTAGTCTTGTCTCCGCTGAGGACTCCAAGCAGGCCCATTGTTTTCCTCCACTTGATCGAAGTGCCGAGAGGACTCGGCCTGCCACCTTGCTCCATCATTCTGCCTTGTCATCGCCACTTATTAACTCGTCTAGTATAGCATGTTTGCGGTGCATCTACGCTAACGCTACACTAGGGACCCCAAAACACAAAGCTTTTCAAATGGTGCCGTCTCCTCCTCCGCGCTCACCGCATGCTCACCGCTTTGCCGACTCCGCTTTTTTCGCGGAGCCGTGTCTCGGTGACGGGTGACCCTCATCCAACCGGAAAGATAGAACCGGCAAGGACAGAGAGAAGGAAAAAAATAACTCCCGCTGTTTCCTCCTCACCGCAGATTTCGTTGGAGCAACCGAGACCACAAAAACTTGCGGCATGGTTTTTATTATTACAAGTGTTGCCAAGCACGTAACTACACGTACCAGGGCTCTCTCCACAGACCAAAGCCGAGGTCACCATGTGCCGGTTTGTTGAGGCGGAATTTTCGGCCAAGTTCGTTTCCTGCATCGCCTCGGTCCCGGGCGATCCCGGCTATCCATAGACGACAGGACGGAGGGCGGATCGGCAGCCGAAAATCTGGGGAAAATGAAAGCGAGTGTGTGTGTGTGTGTGTGCGTGTGGAAGCGACTGAATTCTAATAAAGCAATGAGGGGGAAGGCTTGTGATCGATCGTTGAGGTCACGATCCAGGATTCCGGCCAGCTGTCGGTCCACTGACCACACCCTCAACTAACGCATTTTTACACGCGGCATTCGCTGTAGCGGCCGGTTCAGGGTCCAGTGTCTTAGATGAACACACACCTTTTTTGTTATTTTCCGGAATTTTGACCACTCTGGACCCCGAGACGACGGAACGGCTGAGAGTTGCTGTAACCCTCCCTCCTTGCCCACCGAGTAAAGAGAAAATTCACTTGGTCCGTTTCATCCATCAATGTCGAGCACATCTGTTGGGCGGGTAGGAGGGCACCCGTCCGAATCCGACTTCCCGCGTGTCTCGCGGGCCGAGAGATGATTGGCCGTGGGATCTCCCCCATGAGAGAGAGAGAGTGAAGTACGTACATACGTAGGGATGTATGTACGTCAGGCCATGCAGCTAGTTAGAGTATTTTAAGCATCAACCACACAGGGGACCGCTTCGTCTGTAGCGGCTAAATGGCCAAGTACCGAAAGGCACCTGCTGGACAGAGAAAAATAGCGGTCGCAACGGCGCCGAATTGCCGGACCGCTTATGCGGGCTGCGCCGGCGCAGGCGGAAGCGAAGGTTCTTACAGCCGCTGTTCTCTCCATTGTCGAGGGGTGGTACGCAACTCAATTCAAAACGGTCGATCGGCACCGGGGACAAGAGTTGACGGGATGATTCACGAACACCCGTCAGCGTTCCATTGAGCGGACTGGCGGGCTCGCAAGTGATTCAGGGCAATACTACCCCAGCGCGCTGCGGGCGATGCCACGGTTGCCATGACCCCGGATGCCAAGCCTCGAAATTTCTCGTGGGAACGGTAACTCACCACGGACGGAAGGTCATTAGGTATGTACCTCAAGGGAAGAAGAACATGGGCGACCAGAGACTCTGCAGATGATAAAAGTGTTTTTTTTTTTTGGTTTCCTCTTTTCTTTCTTTCTTTTTTTTATATATTTCATTTAATTTGTCGCTCTCTCCGCAGCAGGTCTCGAGTGTGGATTCAGAGTTGTCGTACACGTATCTACATAGTATACCTGTGATCAAAATTACCCCACGCTGTTGACACGAATCCGGTCAGCCGACAGGGCAGGCTAGCGCTTCTCTCGCGCGAAGGCGCTGGCTCTGGAGAAGAGGGGACGTGAAACGCGGTATCTCGCCTCGCCTCATACTCCATCGGGCGGGCGGACGGGGTAAGAGATGAGGAGGGAAGGTATTGTCTGCGAGTCGTTCGGTGTTTGCCGATCCGTTCGTCCTTCGCCACTTTGCCGCGCCACTTGTTAGGAGACGACGGTCATGTGCGTGCGTACATACCACTTTTTTTTCGCATGGCTTGATTGTTGTATGGATGCCAGCACCAGCAACAACATCCCTTTCCGCCGACAGCCCGCCCGAGAAAAACGTCGAGAGCCTTCCACACTACATGTTATCTGCTCGGCCGGTCAGTGCCTGATGAGGAAGCTACGAAACCTTGGGAGACGGCGAGTCGAATAAGCGAGGTCGCTGCCACCGTGGTGCCACCGAGGCGGGCGCTCAGTCAAGTGACTCTTTGTCCTTGCTTGTTGGCTCCCTTTGCCAGCCCCGGGCCTTGTGGCACGGTCAGACTCCGCTCGACCGCCCATTGCTGACGATGGCCGAGGACGGAATGCGGCAAATGCGTTATGCTCGCCCCCATCTAACCATCTTTCCTATTGCGAAGGGGGGTGTTGGATCGCATCGTCTATCCCGGGTGACGTTGGTGGGTCCCCGGGGGCGAAGCTGCGATGCGCAAATGCGCAAAGTACAGGACCTTTGGTGAGCATGGCTCGAAGTATCGCGGCTCTTGGACGAGGGTTCGCTGCGCCGAACAAAGAAGGATCCTCCGGCTGATGCCGTTCCTCACCAAACTGGAACCTGGAGAGTCGGGGAGTTACTCGGCAAGCTAGTCAGGAAGGCACCTAACGTCGGCTTCCGGGTTGCCCCTCCTAAGGGCCCCATGAGGTAGGTGCCTGGCAGTGGCTAATGGTGGGGCTTTGTCCCGCTACGGACAGTAAGTAGCATAGTAAGCCTACGAACCTCTCCGTCACTGCCTTAGGTATCCCGCACAGCTATATATCACCAAACAAGTTCGAATCAAGGAACAGAACAACAATATATGCACGACACTTCAGAAGCCAGGGAATTGACAGTCAGGGCAGACGTTGTCAATCCCGCGTGTTACGACACGACAGCTTGGATCGGTCAGGACCCGGTTCGGCCGAGGGAAAAGCAAGCAGAGACGACGGCAAGCCGCATCCGATCGTGGTCCTCCCGTTCAAGATTCCTTGATGAGGCGCGAAGCTGCAGGTGATCTCGTCCTCCCATTTTTTGGTCCTCTACGGAGTATACCATGATTGTATCATTTTAGCCGTATTTCTGTTTGTTTCTATTCTAATTTATCTTATGTTATCTCCTTTGTTGCCATGATCTCCGTTTCATTAGGCAGGTGAAAACGGAGCCTGGTGCAGGGCCGAGAGACCTCGGGATTCATGGAGTCTGGTCCAATGGCTATAGACAGACGGTGTCGCAAAAGGGAATCGTAACACACACAGGACCATGCGTCTATCATCAGCTGTCTAGTTACAGCACATCACGGCGGCGTCCTCTCGCCGTTGCCCGGAGAACAATCATGTCCAGAGGAGTACACCTGATTTGTTTTCCTATTGCTGATGGTGCTTCTGTGGCCATTGAGGCTGGGCATCGAGGGAGCGATACAAGACAACAAAGCTGCAGTGTCATATCTTCGCCCGGGACCGTGCATCCTGACGGGGTGGCTGTCGATCTCGCATATCCTGATGACCTTATTCATCTGAGCCTCGGCGAGGGGCGAGGGCGCTGTACAACCTCGGCGCAGGATTCTGCCAACGCTTTGAGAAGCTCAGCGATGTTCCGAGAACATCCAGCTGGCCAAACACCAACTTTGTCTCTTGGATAACACGGCCAAGTCAAAAAGCCCGGTACGACTTTCACACTTCGCCGTCACCGGTGGCACGCCTGTCACTCGTCGTCCCCATCCGTCAAAACCACCTCGGGCATGCTCGACTCCTGCCCCTTCGATGGCGGATGGAGAGTTAATTTGGTCAGCCTGCAACTACCACTCCCTGGATGTTGAGCATAATAGTATCATGGTCATCATTAGCTCCCAGGAGTCGCATCGTCAGCGCGGAACTTCCATCTGCTTGCCTCCTTGTAATCCGTCTTTCCGATTCCTCCTCGCAAATCCGAGTTGGCGGTCGCCTCCTCTCCCACTGCTCGATCTCAAGAGTCTCGTGGATACGAGAAGGGGTTACGGTTCAGAAACTGTTTCCAAGCTCTGCGCTGCACCGCAGCAGAGGTTGCTAACCTACCTACCTTGTGAGTTATAATCTTCGGTGTTGTACTTACAGGTATGTACATGCATGGCTCGCATCTGGCCATCTCTGTCTGGGGAAGCGGCCGGCGCGATGATGGCGCTGTCGCCTCGGACCGTCCCTTTGTGCCCGCTTATCGACATTCTTATTTTTTTTTTCTTTTTTCTTTTTTAAGTTTGCTCGGTGGTCAGACAAACAAGCTCAATGGCATCAGAGTAAGCCACAGAGCGGCACGGTACCACGGTTGAACAGGCCAATGGGAAAAGTTCCGGAGGTGCAGATGAGCAGTTCTCGGTGAGGCTTTGCCGCTGTCTTACTTGCAGAACAGCCAATACTTAATGGTTGGGCCGTTTTTCGCGGGTTCTCTACTCGGCTGATACAGTTGGAACTCAACCTCTGTCTCTGGGAGCGAGTTTGTCAGGAATGAAGCCTGGTTGGAGGAAACGTCTCGTGTTTCTTTACGCCGGGCGGGATCTGAAGCATCAGACTGTTGACCGCTTCTTCCTCATCCCGTCTCAACTGGTCTCTGATGTCTCACTTCTTTATGTTTGGTAGGCCATGGTGTTTTCCAAAGGGCACCCGCCCAGGAGCCAAGCAACGGCCGCCCGCGCGGGTACTGCAGGCTGACGATGAGGGCCCGTCCGTCGTCCGCGCAGGCTAAATTGTCCGGATAATAAATTAAAGTTCTCTGGGACGGCAGCCAGTACATCAGGATACCAGCTGACGGGCAGATGGGAGAGAAGCTGCTCTCAGACCAACCAGAAAATCTCGGAATTTAGCCGGATGATCCGCTAAAAAAACAGAACAGCAGCCTTACCAAGTATGTCCTCCTATACACTACTTACGAAGTCCCCTCTCCTTTACACAGGAGAAACTCCGACATCCAAGTTCTGGCTTTGCAGTCCGGATACATGCGACGGTACGTATGTACATACATACAGTACATGAATGGCCGGCGCTCGAGCCCTTGCGCCCATGGGACACTTTGGCACGGTCTCTAGGCCCGTTGAGCAGGACGCGGCAGGGCGCTTTCTCCCGGAGAAGAGCCGTTTTGTGGAGTTGATTTCTCCGTTGCAGGACGGGACGCCGGAGGGGCGAAGACCCTGCCGACAAGGCGGCCCCCTTTCTCTCGCTTGTCAATCGTGACTGGAACAAAAGTCACGGGCATGCATGCCTTGTTCAAATCTCTTGACCAATGCTCTCTATCAAGTCACCAGAACAAAGTTTGCCGACCTCACAAAGTCCACGGTCTTTGGCGGCGGCAGTCCCCCGCTGACAGGCTCTAAGCAAGCACCAGCTGACCGTCCAGCCGCATTGCCCCATCCCTCTCCCCACGCGCTTGGGGGGGAGGGGAGGAGGCGAGGCGGGGAAACACAAGGGTCCTGAAGGGCTGAAGTGGACAACAGTGGACACCAGCGGACTGGTCGAGCGCACTGAGCGTGTTTCTTTGAATGGGTCGTATTGTACTGTACATAGTATATCCGTCCACTCGAGAGCTCCAAGTAAATCCAAACCATTCTCGCTTGGCCTGTCAGTCGGTCCCTCTCTGCTCCAACCCGGTCCCCTTTCCCCCCGCGCAAGCGCGCTCTGTCTACCCCTCGGTTCTCGCGTGTCTTCCTTTGCGCGTTCTGGATGGTGGGGAGGTAATGGTGATGGCGAAGCCAAGCTCCTTATTTCGTGACCGAGAAAGGGGGGAAGGAGAAGGGGTTGTTTCTCTCCATATCTGTACTGAGTACGTACATACCTACACTAGGCAGTATGTACATACGAAATACATAACGACACACGACTACTACAACAACAACTACTACTAATACTACTACTACTACGCTGCTCAGTAATCCGCAGTGTATAATATAATACATACATACGTACTTACTTACACGCAGTCCACTAATTAGGGTAGCACAGATTCGGTGGGCAAAGCGAAGTTGCCGGGCCCGGATCTGCACGGAACTTCACCCACGCACCGATAACCATACCCCTCACTTTAACTCACTCTCACCTCTGCTATTATTTTCAGTCCCTGTCCCTTTTCTCTGGTGGGCGGGTTGTTACACAATACACTAACCGCCCACGCTCCTGGCTGATGCAACCCCGCCGGCACCCCGAAATAGCGCCGCGGGCTTGGGTGTGTTTCGGGTGGGTTGTGTTTTGGGGTAGAATTTTGGGGTGGAAGGTTACTATGTATGTCCTTTGTAGTCGGAGGGTTGAATTTGGATGGGTGTGTGAGTGACGGGAGTGGGTGACAAGGGGGAATGGTGGGGGTGGGGCACCCATCGTTAGTTTATGGGCCGTGCCGCGTAAGGAGGTTGGAACTACTGCTTGGAGCAGGGCCGTCTTTTGCCAAGTCTCTTCAGGCTCTACTTGGTCGTCGAGCATGGAAAGATTTCTGCCGGTAGCTAAGAACCTTAAAACAAAACCTGTAGAGGCAGTTTGTTGACACAGGACTACAGAAGAGTTTGGGGAAGCAATGATTAGGATAGCTTCGAAAGAAGGAGGGGGGGGAGGGGGGAAATGCGGTGGGCGACAACCTTTGCCCTCACTCTCACCTCAACACTCGCACGCCTCACCATCAATCCATGCACACACACACACACACACACACACACATCACATTCACCATCTTAACTAAGCACGCAGGCTACAGGTTCGTCTTCTTCGCTAAGTCCGGAATTTCCGACGTCCGCGCCCTGTGTCGCCTCTCGCTCTCACTCAACCCGGGACCCGCTTCCCGCTTCCCGCTTCCCGCTTCCCCCTTCTCTTACCCCGACCTCCCCGTGGGGGAGATGGCGTATGAAGGAAGTTACGTGAAGTATTGCGACCTTGTGTCCTATACGCTCCGAGGAATACGTGGATGACTGGTGTGATGTCCCATACCGTTCTTGCATGCTTTGCCGTACGTACGCATGAGGTGAGCGGCGAGTTTTTCTTTTTTTTTTCCCCCTTCTGCAGATGCACTCCGGCACTTGAGAGATGGTTACGTTACATTGCTCCTGTTGGGGAGTTCCCTCGCCATTTTTCGGCTTCACTCGCGGTCCCAAAAGAGAGAGAACGGGATATGAAGTGGGGGGAAGGTGTGAACGAGAGAGAGAGAGAGAGAGAGACCTAACGGAAAAACAAATGTTAAGGTTAAATAAAAGAGTGGGTACTTTGTCTAAGTGAGTGAATCTACAGAGTACCTACTACTCCCGAGTAGTCTGTGCAAGTAATTCTTCAATTTACATGATTCATTTATCCATCTAGCATCATGTTGCGGAGTGTATTGTAGTAGTCTGTTGTCTCCTTAAGGGGACCAGAGCGCACTACCGAGCAATGCGCAGTAGTGTACGTCCGTATTGTAGGTAGTATTGCTCACATACAAGTACAGTACATACAAGTGTATGTGCTGTATGTATGAGCAGTACGTACATACATACAGACATCCATGCTCCTTACATCCATCCCCGACCGAACCGGTGAATCGGGCCATTCGGGTCGCCTTGCCGAACCGGCCCAGAGATGCGGGCGTGTTAATGATCAATTAACTTATTTTCAATGCAACAAAGTCACCGTAGGGCTCTCGAGGGGAGGTCATGAGGGAGAGACATGTGAGGGTTGCGCTGGCGGCCGGGACGATCATCGGATCCCCCTTGTCTTGATCGGAGCGGGAGGAGGTCTCGCATCTTGAGATGGGACATGGGCCCCTTTCCCAACTCATCAATACGCAGTTGGGTATGAAGTACTCTTTGTTCTGTAGCGGTGGACTGCGGGGCCGGCCTGTCCTGCCTATTTTTTGGGGGGGGGGGGGGGGAGGCGGGCGGGAGGAGAGGGGGTTGGGAAACCGGGGCAGTCAGTCGAATGTCTCGGAACGGAAATCCATAACACGTGTGTCTTGTGTGTCGTGTGTGTGTGTCTTGTGTGTGTCTTGTGTGTGTCATGTATGTGTACATACAGAGGTATGTGTGGACGGTATGGACACTTCAGAGCACAACGCAGCAAGCGCCTACTGAGATGGGACCAAAGAGAGCCCCTGAGGGGGGCCAGCGAATCTCGTCCCGTGAGACAAGCCCAGCCGGGCTGAGGTGAGAGGGACGCGGCGGGTTGCGGCGTGGCCGGGATCACGGGGTGCGATCTGAAACAGGAAAAGAGTCAATTGTTTGGATGGCGGCTGAGAAGGCCAGCATCGTCAGAGGCTTCCTGCGAGCGAGACCTAATGAGCAGCCCCCGAGTCCGGCGTCAAGATGTACTTACTTACTGTACAGAGTACCTCTGAATCGCACTCCGCCAGTTCGTGGGCAGAGGGGGGAGGGGGGAGGGGGTATGCCAGTATTCTGAAGGTGAGTGAAGAGAGGCTCTGTTGAAACTGGGCTCCTGGAAGACGAACCACGCCAATTGATCTCGGTCTAGTTTTTACCGCAGGGTACAGATGAGTAGGATCACTCTGGCAATGTCGTAGTAATCAGAGCTCTATATTTTCAGACGAAATGATGGCTTGACCGATAGATATATTCGCATACAGTTATTAGCAGTTCAGGTACTCGTCGCCCACAAGAGAGACTTGACACAACGACCTGTTTGATGCTAGATATTCTGGAGAGTAAACAACCGACGCACATTGGTATATCCTGACAAAGAAAACCCTAAAGTTCCCAGCCTCTCCCTCAATCCGCAAGACCTCGCACTCAGGCAACTTGGGCCGGAGGTCATTCGGTCTGTGTGCCTCGGTGTCATGCTCGTCCTCTTGCCGGACCAGCCCGGCGACGCAACATGATCATGGCCTCACCCTAGGCATCAAACAGGGTCAGGATGTGCCTCTCATCCATACGTAGTGTCCTGTTTGTCCCTCTGCTCGGTCGGGTGAAGTTCCGTGACAACGTATTGATAAACAACCTTCTAGGATGACGCGGCAATTACCTCGCATGTGTCCCGGTACATGCCAGATCGGCGATGCTAGGTTGGGGCCGACGAGGGATGTTTCGCGTGGACCCCGGGGCAGTTCAAGGCCTCTCTGTCTACACTACGGAAATGCACTCCTCCCACTCTAATCAACTCAGAGAGAGGTTGTGTATGTACATACGAGGCGCCGTAGCACACGGAGCTTTGTTGTTCAGGGCCTCGAGGTGGGCATGGGGCAGCGGGGTGTCCTCGGTGTTTGGAAAGTGCGAGGCTTTCGCAGAGGATCTACGGGTCTGTATGTCGAGTTGCGTTTCCTTCGGTATGTCAAAGAACGTTTTCCTGATTGCTGGCCTCGGGAGACGTTGGTGCTGTGCTTCCCTCCTCCCTTCCCGAAGGTCACTGACGATCTCGTCATTCCTTCGTCGATGGAGCTGCGGCGAGTTGCGGTGTGGTGCTGTGTAGCTGACGACACACCTTAGTCGGCTCTCGGGCGATATGGTGAGATTGGCAAGCCTTCGTGGCCCTCTCTCGTCCTTCCTGTCCTTCGATGACCTCAACAATTCCTCCAGTGCCAGAGAAGCAACCAGCCCCGAAGGAGTTGGGCTGCGGTCCAATTCAGGGGGAAGTGACGTAGGATCCAGCGATCCGGTGCAACGTCAACCCAACTACAACCGGTTCTCTGGAAATTGCGTCGGGATCACTAGCGCAACGCCTGGTGGGCCAGGAACAACCGGTTTTTTTCCCCTGTGCCATTCCCTGCTTCAACTCCTGGTTGAATTTTAAGAAAAAAATTTAAAAAAAAGATAAAACAGATGAAATTGCAACGTGTAGCTGTCCCCCCTGCTGGAGCGACGAAACGGAGGAGCCGACGTCAGACGCGGAGGACTCGGACCACCGCCAGGCCATTCTCGGCTCTAGCGCAGCCAATGGCATCCAACAACCAAGCCGATGCTTTCCCAATATGGGAAGGCAAGCCCATGGCCGGTCCAAGTTTGAGACTTTCTGCTTCGTTCTTCTGGAAGAAGCGTGCAAGAATAGCCATGGAATAAGCTCGGGGACAATACTGGACAGGGGTTGAAGTCCATGCACAGGAACCGGTGTCCGCCTCGGTGGAAAGCACGAGCGTTGCGCATCCCTGGCCAGGGCAGGGTATCGAAACAACTATAAGGCCGACCCAGCTCCACTGCACTAGTGGATCCCAGCGAACCGGGTCATGGCCCATTGCCGGGGAGCAGTCCGGAGCGTCGGGTCAGCTTGGACGAGTCCATGTCGGGAAGAGCGTAGGATAATGCGTAGTGTACAACAGAATACGGAGTACACTGCGTGTAACTCTCGGCGTTGCCGACTCCGTTTTGGAGAGTATCGTCTTCTGATCGCCAGTCCACGCTTGCTCCGCTCTGAGAGGGAAGATCATCGCCAAACGGCCATGTCTGGGCCGAGATTTGCTGCCCAAACGGAACGCCTTTTCGTGAGCCCTTGTTAGTTGCCTGTCGCGATGGTACCCAGCATGATGCAATGGCCAAAGAAGCAGGACTCATCGAGAGCCTAGGCCCGTCATGTGAGAGGCAAGCAATAACATGCCCCGGCCCAACTCGCGCCGGAACTCATCTCGGTTGTCAGTCCTATGAAGCCTAACAGCATAGGCAATGTTTTGGCTGCCTTCAAGAATCCTGTTTTTGTCCGGAAGCATTGGTAGCGCCGGTGACGCGTCCCAATGTAGGAAGCAGCAACACCATCTGACCTTCCGGGCTTGACTGACTGACCGATTCTTTGAAACGCGAATTCGAGGACTTACATTGGTACTAGTGCTCCCTCCTCTTACGGCAGCGACGTTGATCGGAAACAAAAACTTCGGCGTCGATTGTTGCTAGCATCTTGGAAAGGCTTCTTCCAGGATTTCTTGATGCAAGCAGTGAGGCCGTAAGTCGGATCGAATCAATTAGCAAAAACCGTAGTCCTGTTCCTGGACTCAATTGAACGAAAAAGAAGCCTATACGAACAGCTTTCGGCTTTGTCGATGACCGCTTCCTCCGGGAAGTATTCCGTACATGGAAATAAAACGCGAAAACAGTCGTAGATCATCCAGGAATCGACCTAAGTTGATGGGGCCGTCGAAACTTCAATTGGCTATTCACGAGACTTGAGAATGAAAATAAGGCTGGAAAGAACACCGAGCTCAGTCTGCCAATCCAGGTAAGAGCTATCGAGCAGGTGAACCGCTTGCGAGAGCCCACTTTATATGGTCTGTGCATAGTATCTTGACTGCCCCACCTTCAATCTTCGATCCGACTCGAGGGAAGCGCGGGGCCTTCCCAGATACGACCTGAATTGAGTGAGTATCAGTGAGTCATGCTGAGTCATACTTAAATTTAATCGCAGCGCCTCTTTTGGTGGACATTTGTCTCGTCCGTGGCGAGTGTTCGCTCCCGACCGGTGCTTTTTAGGTTTGGGGAGGTATTGAGAAAGTCGGGACTTGAAAAAGAGCTGGTGGTAATTGGCGTTTCGGCGTCTGGGAGGATCCGTTACACTGCGGCTTCATTTCATTGCGAAGCGCCCTTTGCGGCTTTCTTCGGACCTGTTTCTCCATCTTCGCTCACACAGTATCGCATCGTTCATTATCGAGAATTAATCCCCTTGACAACAATGATTTCCATTCGGCCACGTGGTGGTGCTTCACCGAGATCTAGCAGGCAAGCCGTGGCCGCGGCCCCGTCCTCTCGCGTCGTCCCGAAGCCGGTCCCCGAACGAGAGACCAAGGATGCAAGGGGCTACCAGATCGAGCAGCTGAGGCGCCGATATAGCCCCCAGGAGACCGACCTGGGCAACGGGGAGACATCCTTCCTCTTCCACTTGAAGCCCTCTGACCCGGACTTCCCATTCGACCTGGACCACCTGGAGTGTGACCTTCGCATCCCGGAGACTTACCCAAAGGAGGCGCCCCGCCTTCTGGTCAAGAACAAGAATATCCCCAGAGGCTTTGCCATCAACATCGAGAAGGGCTGGGATGCCCTCGTGCAGGAGAAGCGCGGTGCAACCTTGCTCTCTCTAACCAATGCTCTCGACAGGAGGCTAGAGTCGCTCTTGTCGGAACAAAAGGCTGAGACGGTCAAGTTGACAATATTCAAGGACACCCGGCATTTGAACGATGAACCTGTTGCCGAACCGGCGCCGCAGCCTGCCAAACCGGTCGCGAAGCCGCCTGTTAGCCGGCCTTACGTCCCGGAGGAGTCGTATACCAAAGATCAGATCGCCGAGGCCAAAGCGCGACGAGCTCAAGATGTGAGGCAGCTCGAGGCCCGCTTGAGTCGGTTGCCAGTCTATCAGAAGTCTAGCGATGGCATCATCTACACCTTGTCCCTGGAACCCAAACGCAGGGCGAGTCTCCCCACCGGCCTCCAGCCGGTCCAGTCTGTCCAGCTGATCATCCCGCTTCTCTATCCGCTGCAACCACTAAGGATTCTGCTCAACGATGTCGACTCCGAGGTTGCCGAGCCTATCGAAGAGCTTTTTGCGCAGAAGGCAGCCGAGCAGAAACATATGTCGCTGACGAGCCACCTGAACTATCTCGCCCAAAACCTGCACGTGCTGGCGAAGGAAGCCCAGAAGCCTCCTGTCGAGGCCGTCGCAAATCCCGAGGTTCAAGCTGCACCGAGCCAAGAGGCGGAGCAGGCGGAGCACACATCAACTTTGGACCAGGGAAAGGGCCATATCCATGTCATCCCCCGCCCGCCGGAATGGGCCTCCGACGACAGCACCGACGATTCGGGCTCCGAAGACGGCTCAGATGCCGAGGACGGCGAGGATGGAGGCGCCGATATTGAACCGCAACAGGCACAGGCTGAGGCCGGCCCGAGCCTGCCCACCCAAACACCGGAACGCGGAACTGCAATCTTGTTCCCTTCTATCGAGCTCTACGGCGTCGAGCTCCTCCAGGTCTCCGTTCTCAATCTCAACGTCAAATGTGACCGCTGCAAAACGGTGAACGAAATAACCGGGCTGAAAGACAATATCGAGAAAACCAGCAGCTGCAAGAAATGCGCCGTCCCTTTCTCTGTCCGTTTTCGTCAGGAGCTCATTCACCAGAACTCGAGCCGTGCAGGCTTTATCGATGCGGTCGGCTGCACAGTGTCCGACCTACTGCCAAGGTAAACAAGAACCCCCTTCCCCTTTCCCCCACCTCCTTTTTGTCCTTCTTCTTCTTCTCTACTCCGTCTTTTTTTTTAAAAAAAAAAAAAGTGTTCGTGAGCACAACAAAGTAAAGGTTATCTGACCAACCCTCCGTTCTCCTCCAGTACCTTCAACCCGACCTGTGCCGCCTGTTCGACCCCGTCCCCGGCGGGGCTGACCTCGGTCCGCGGCGAGACGACCACCAACGTGTGCCGCGAGTGCCACGCCCGCTTCACCTTTGCCCTGCCCGACGTCAAGTTCCTCGCGTACGCGCCCGGCGCCGGCAGCGGCCGCCCGCTCCCCGCCGCCCCCGGCCCCCGGCGCAGGCAGGAGAGGCTGGGCCTGCGCGCGGGCGAGCCGCTGCCCGACCGCGGCGCGTGCGCCCACTACCGCCGCAGCCACCGCTGGTTCCGCTTCTCCTGCTGCTCCAAGGTGTACCCCTGCGACCGCTGCCACGACGCCGCCGAGTCGCACACCAACGAGTGGGCGAGCCGGATGGTCTGTGGCTGGTGCAGCCGCGAGCAGAGGTATAGCCCCGAAAGCTGGTATGTTTGTTCACTCTTTCCCTTCCCCCCCCTCCCCCTTCTCCTTCCTTTTCCCTTCGTCCTCTTTCCTTTCCTCCTCACCCTCTGTTCCTTTCCCCAACCCCCTAGACAAGACTTGGTTTCGTGAAGCACAGTCGCTGACATCACGGGGCCGGGATCAAGTGCGTTTTGCGGAAGGAGTGTCATTGGGAATAGAGGAAAGGGATATTGGGAGGGTGGAAAAGGCACGAGGGATCCGCGGCTTATGAGGAGGGGGGATAAGAGGAAATACAAACGGCTGGGCGCGCAGAAGAAGGAGACGTGACGGGAGTGAGCTCTACAGAGAGCTGAGCGGGGGACGTTGTTTTCGTGTTTCTCAATTCAAGCCACGAGGGCCGTTGAGATATCACCGGCAAGCTCCTTACCCACGAGTAGGGTCCGGCTAACGACGCCTTTGCCACCTTCGATTGCTCACAAGTACAGAACCTCTGCTTGGTCGAGGTGCGTTTTTAGAGGAGTGGAGTTGAAGGTCAAACCGCTTCGACGATATTGTTTACAGGCTACCGCATCTGGCCTGGGCTGCAAGGGGACCGTGCCTCTGCGTGGCCTGTGACAGAAAAATACTTCGTGGGAATCGATCTGTGCGCCTCAAGTCAAAGGGCAGGCAAGTGGACCACGGGTACATACTCCCCTTCTGTATCTGCAGTATGCGAGGGAACCATCTGGACCAGACACTACCAACTAAATCTTCCAGGCACTAGACCCCGATAGACACGGAGGTGTTGGGGGACTTGACGACTAACCAACCTCCCAGACGGCCCGTACCCCCATGAATCATGGCGCTGCGGAAGCAAAGATGCTGCATAGGGGGAGCGCCGTGATGAGACGAGAGAAAACGTGATTTCACAGCAAGAAGGATTTGACATCGATTGGCTGTCCATCCACCACAGCCCAAGACCAAGCCCTAACACAGGGGGCCAAGAGTGGAGATGGTATGTATGTACATACATACGTACGTGACTATCGTCAGATCCCAACCCCATCAGAGACTTTCTGCTCTCAGCACGGAAGTCAATCTACATCTTCCTTCCTCGATGCAGAGTACTCAAGGTCAGGCATTAAGGTCTACAGACCTCACCGAGTCCAATACCAGAACAACAATAACTGGTCATCTGGGTTCACTCACGATGGGTGAGGTGATGAGGCGGGGTAGTATATGCAATGCCAGTTGGCATCCCCAAGTGTCACAAGGCTAGAAGACACGAGGGCATCTCAAGGCGGCAGTCGAGGCGCGAAAAAAATTAAAGATTATCAGAAAATAGAAAAAAAATTGGGTTCGTAAAATACCCAAGTAGGTGATAAGACCGGTCCCAGGTGTTTGGGCCCTCGGCGATGGATTGGCCCGGAGAGAAGCTGCAGTCGAGATGCAAGGTGACCCGGACAGATGCTTGACGCGCAGGGCGGCAGGCAGCGTGATCCGGCTGGGCTGCAGCGGCATCACGATCACGATCCAGCAGCACAGCAACAAGTGCGTGCCCCGGGGGGAGGGAGGTGGGCCGGCGCAGGCCAACGAGATGCCAGCCCCCCGTTTGCGCCATGCATGCGGACGGGTTCCAGGCAACCTCTGCTGCTGCTGCTTTGCTTGACCGGTCTCTCGCGGCGTGGAATCATGTGGGTGTCTGAAGAGAAAGGTTCCGAGGGTGCGCACACAAACGAGCGCTGGCTGGCCACGTCAGGTTGGAGGAGGAGGCGGAGGAGTTTAGTTACTGACGTCCCGCACGCGCTTTGCGGTGCGGCGAGGTGCAGTGAGGCATGTCATGGTATGGCATGGAATGGCATGGCATGGCGCGGTGCGGTGCGGTGCGGTGCGGTGCGGATAACGGGTTGGGCGCCAATCC
This sequence comes from Thermothelomyces thermophilus ATCC 42464, assembly GCF_000226095.1. Lineage (NCBI taxonomy): Eukaryota > Fungi > Ascomycota > Sordariomycetes > Sordariales > Chaetomiaceae > Thermothelomyces > Thermothelomyces thermophilus. Next base: position 1,852,770 of record NC_016475.1, read on the forward strand.
GCTGTCTTGGCCCGCGTCTGATGACCTCGATCATCTACTTACTGCTGTCCGTCACGGCTCGAGACCGCAGTTGAGCAGGCGAGAAGGAAGCGCTGCTGCTAGTTTTTCCAAGGCTACCTTCGTAATTGCCCGGTTTGCATGCCTCTGGGCTGGGGGCCTGCCTTCGGTTCAGGGCAAAGGCGAGAGAGACTGGCCTGTGGCGGCCGACGACGTAGGCGAGCTGGTGTTGAGAACGGCGAATTTCGCGGATACGGGGCTGCGTTTCCTTGATTTTGCTGCATTCCCGCGGCCCTTTGCCAGAGTCTACCGCGGTCCGCGGGCACAATGACGAGTTGACAATCGAGCGGTGTAGGAAGAAGGAGGGCATACTAGGTAGGTGGCGTCGCATATGGCATTACTCACCTGGCGACAGACTGATGAGTTGGCATTCTGGGGCCGGGCCAGGTGACCTCGGGACCTCCACGGTTACCCTCAACGCACCCGCCCGCGAGGCTAGCGAGCCCAGCGAGAAGGTTGGCAACACACCCTCAGCGCTCGAGGTAACCCTCTTCAATCTTTAGGGCGGACCTTACACTTCTGCGGATTGGGGGAAGGGGCGGGACGGGGAGAGGAAGGAAGGCGGGACGCCGAACCGAGCCCGCGGCCCCATGTGACTTAGCTCTGCAAGTTCTGCCTGCCTCGGCCGCTACCTAATATCGAGACCCGCTAGTGCTGCTGTGTAACGAATTTGGCAACGTAACGGAGAAATCGAAAGAAGCGGTTCTGGGGTCGATATGGTTCTGAAATGAATCTAATCTACTTGTACTGGAGAATCTGGCCACCTGGTTGCCCCTCTCGCTGGTCGGAACGCACACCGACGGCGGCTATCGCTTGGTGCATCTCCAACAAAACATGTCCGAATGCATCACCAAACGTGTCAGCTGGGTCCAAACAAAGGTCCCCGCAGCAAACCACAAGGTGAGACATCAGGGTCCAAGTGTGGAGGCTACAACCCTCACGTACTTGTATTGTCGTGTTCACGGTGCAGATATGCAATCAGATTGGTTGGTCGCCTACGGAAGTCTGCCAATGATGCCAAACGGTTCTGGTTCCTGAAGGTACTGTATGTACATACATACATACCTTCTGACCAGAAAAAAAATGAAGCAAAAAAAAAAAAAATCGATAAATTCAGTCCGCAAAATCCTCGAATAATACACAGAATAAACGGTAGGCAGACGGACAAGACGGACACCACCACAGATCAAAACGGTTATCACGATTGGGATCATGGAATCCCTAACTTCACCATCGAGCATACCTAACAAAGCCCCCAGCCTCCCTCTGAGCCCGGATCAACCAAGTAAGCAGGGGCGTGGCGCGGCGCACTGCCACAGCTCAGGTGTGCTCTCAGGTATCTCAAGCACAGACGCAGTAGCAGCCACAATCACGCGCTGTAGGGATTCTTCAGCAACAAAAATAGGTAGCTTTCTAAAATAGATGGTGCCGCATTTGGAAAGCTGCTGCCCGCGGGCATCATCACATCGAGAAAAATGAAAACCCAAGGTAGCCATCACAATGTACTAAGAACGAATCATACCTCCATGCCAGGTATGTACATACACACGTATCCGTATGCATGAAAGGAATATCCACTTGCTTCCCATCGTTGCCCGTCTCCATAACCGGAACCGACCATGAACAACCCCCCTCCCCCCCCCCACGTCGGCTGGACGTCATTCAAGCCACATTTTCATCACACAAACACAACACCAGGTACCAATCAGGACTGGGAAGGGGACCGCGTTTCCTGTTCTCCGTATACTTTCTTCATCCCTTGTTGAATCCGCAGGGATGAGGTGCCACTGGGGCGGGAGGTTCTCGATGACCAAGGTAGTACCACATCTTGGAGAGTTCGAGTACATACAACGCAAGGGGTGAAATGAGTTCCGTATGGGCCTCGTGACTATCACAGGAACGTACAAGCAACGGCGTACACACACGTCCTCCCTCACTAGCACAGCATGGAGCACGAGATGGCATACATCGCCGGGTTCCAGAATGCAGCCATGCATCCATCCATCCATCCGGTTGCGGCACCAGCGGCGGCACCAGCGGCAGCACCGCCACCACCAGCAAACGAATGCCTGCCGTGACAAGATCGGTGTGCGTTACCCAAGGAACGGTATGCACGTCGCTTCAGCCTGAGTCGGGGAGAGCGAGAGAGAAATGCGTGTGTGAGTGTGTGCGCCTGTTTGTGTCTGTGTGAGGAGAACTAGGAACCCCAAGAACTGGAGAAGATATGATGTATATGTCCGCGGCCGAGAGCTACAACTACACGGGCTGCGGATAAGCGGTGTCCCATGGCCGTATCCCAGGGTATGTATAGTACACAAAAGTCCAAGGAAGTAAAAGGGACGTGGTAGAACTATCCTCCTGTCAGAGAACACACTGGCTGTGAGCTTCAAAGGCGGTGTCTCATGCTCGCCTGCCACCACTTTGATGCTCTTGCCTGGCAACGAGACTTGTTTACTTAGCGCTGATGTTCCTTGGAGCCAGACCACGCAAAACGAGCATACATGCCCTCATAGATATCAAAAAGGAGAGCATTGCTTGTTGGCGCTGCGTTTCACGAGGTAATGAGCATGAGAACGATTAGCGTCAACAGGAAGGGAAGAAGTAATCTGGTTCAAGAGTTGATGGACAAGATGAGGAAGCGAAACAACGATAAAAAGAAACTAGGTATCCATCAGAAACTAGAGATTCATCACCCCATTCGAAAGTAAACAGTCGGTAACATGCTCTTTGAACGCTGCGCAATCCTTAAAACGACACCCGGCCTCCCATCACTTCTCCCAACTACCCGTTCCATCCATCGCCGCCCCGTCGTCCCTGAGCAAAAATATCAAATCCCCACCTACTTCGACATGCCACTACTTCCGCCGCTGCCGGATTTCTTGAAACCCCATAGGTTCTTCAGACCTTGCAGCCCCTTAATACGCTTCTCCTCCTTCCTCCGTTTCCGCCTCTGCGCTGGCGTCTCGTGACCGCCCTCCGCCTCAGCAACGACAGCAGCCGCATCGCTCCCCTTAACCGTACTCCCTTTCTTGCCACCAGGGCTGCCAAGTAAAGTCTCCCGCCCAGAGTCGTCATCCACGCGCTGTGAATCCATCGACCACACACCGCGGTCACCAGCTCCGAGTCGGTCATGCGCCTCCTTCCCGGTCCTTACCTTGCTTTCTCCACCCGTGACACTACTATCCGGGGCCGTGTCTCGCGGCGACTGGTCCTACTCGCCCTTCGACACGGCGTTGCGGTCGGCAAATGGATTGTCCTCGTCGTCGTCCTCGTCGTCTTCCGTGTCAGCGTCCACATCGGAATCCGGGGCTGCTTGCGGGCGTGGAGGGAGCATTGACGGCTTGGTGGCTGCTGACGGTCGGGGAGGAGGTGGTGGGCGCGCTGGGGAGGATGGGGAGCCGAGGTGCATGCCGGCCAGGGCCTGGGTTGGGGGGCTGGTGGGTGAGCTTGGTTCTTTGCCTTTGGCCTTCTCTGTCGCCACTGCACAGACTTGTCAGCAACCGGTTCTGATTGTCGGTGGCTTCAGCCTCTTTAAAAGCGGGGGCTGGGAAACGCACTCCGATAAAGGTGCGCCTGCGCTGCCAGCTCGTCGTCCGAGTCGCTGTCCGCGTCGATGGAGCGGTCCAGCTGCTCAAATGTCATGAGCGCCGTGACCAGAGCGTCATTGGCATTGAGCAGGCTGCCCAGCCACTGTTCCGACTCGACGTTATGAATGTAGCGTAAGATTTTCCTCCGGAGGTCCTTGCACGCCTCGAACCGGAGCACCGCGATTTGATTCTCAGAAATCCTCTCCTTCTCCCGGTTAATAGTCTGCAGCACATTCATCAGGTTGGTAGCAGCAATGTTGGCGTCGGCAATGCAAGTCTTCATCTTGTCCTGCTCGGCCAACAGATTGAATGGCTTGGACTTCTTGGTCTTTTTATCTTTCTTCTTCTTCGTGTCATAGCCGGTGTACGTTTGCTTTGCCAGCGGGTTCGATTGGGACGATGTTCTCGAATGACCCTTGGACGGACCTGCCGAACTGGGCCTGTCGTCATCGTCTTCCTCGTCTTCACCAAACGGATTCTCCGTCTCCTTGATAACTTTGGACTGCTCTTGAGTCACGACCCGTTTACGCCGGGGCAGTTCCTGAGGATTGTGAGTTGCGATACCAGGGTAGACCTGATTCGGACAAGAAGATTACCTTGTATAGCCTGGCAACTTGCTCCATGCCAGGCGTGTTTTTGTACTCGGCAGCCCAGCTGGCAAAGAGTTCTGTGCATTTCTTCTTGACCTCGGGATCTGACAGGCCCGCGGTGCCACAGAAACGGAGGCGCTCAAGTAGCGCCTCATCTGCAAAGGATCTCTGAAAGCGCGGCCCAGCATTCTGGATCAGGCCGTCGAGAATGGTCAAGGCACGAAGCTGGCGGTGCAGGTTTCCATACTTGAGCTTCTTCCTGATCGCACGGGAAGCCTCGCTGGGCCCTGTGTCCTGCAAGTTGACGACTTCAACAAGGTCCGGAATGCCACTAAGATCGTCTATTGGCACCGCCTCACTTGTCAGTCTCTCAATCGTCACCGTGACGGCCGAGTAAGGTTTCTTCTACGGGACACATGAGCTGGGGTTTCCGAGAAAGTGGTAGAGGTGAGATATTACCTGCGAGAACATGTTTGCTATCTCTACCGGCCCGGATTTAAGGCGGGGTGCATGTATAGAGCAGAAATTCCGTGTGGTAAAAAAAATAGTCAACTTCCGTGGTGTTGAAGTCAACTGGAGAGGACGGGCGGGTGGGAGAGCTGGCAACACAAGAAGAGACGAGGGGAATCCCACGATCGGCGTCGTTCTGAGGATAGCCGAGTTATGAGAGGAAACAGCACAAACAGTAAACCTTCGATGTGCCTTGAGATGACTGATAGTAGGCCTTTCAGTTCTGAGAAACACTGGTTGTGTGCACGCTGGCACGGTTTGTTGTCATCGAACGGAGAACAGATGGATGGAAGCAGGTGGGACGATAAGATAAGACCCCGCGGGGCAGCTGTTTGAAACGCGGACGCTGGAACAGGGGAAGAATCAAGTGTTCAGCGCGCACCGCCGGTAACACAGCGATAGCCGCAACGGTTCCCTCTTCCGCGGCAGACAAGAGTGTGATTGCGAGCTCCGCTTTGTGCGTTCCTGAGCAAGGAGCACTCGCGATGTGGCATCAAGGAAGGCACATGCCCCGCGGCCCCGCTCTGCCCCGAGGATCGCTACGTCAGTGGGGTCGAACGAAGCTTGAACCTCAGGCACAGCTTCCTCGACACATGATTCGGCAGAGAAGATGGCGCCTTGCTGGGTGCACTGCACCAGACAATTAGCTCATAACAGGCTGTTGAGGTGTTGAATTGGAAGGATGGGAGAAGAGCAGGCTTCGCGAGACAGATGGGGACGGACGGACGTAGGAAAGGTCAAAGTCGTGGAAGGCGAACCAGAAACAGAAGAGCCAGAAGAAGTGGTATCCCATAAGTCCAACGTTTCAATTTCCATCTTGCACTTCTTAAAAGCTTGTTTATCCAAGTTCCTCGTACGAGGTCTACACCCTGTTAACCTGTTTTTTGTAGTAGCTCGTCTAAGATAAGGAAATTCGTTTCCTGAGATCCCTGCGCAACCCACCGCCTCATAAACACCACACCGGGAATGACCACCTGCGGACAAGAAGAGGGCAGGAATACACGTCCATATAATTGCACATGTACTCAACGCATGTAAGTGGCAGGGTGAGGGGCCTTCTCCTTGATCGCCAACCGCGCCTGCAACATGCCCTTGCTCTTCTGGTTCGCCCACTCCTGCTTCTTGCCCTTGGTGACAATAGCCCTCGTCCTGCGATCGTCGAGAGAGGCCACACCCAAGCCCCGTACATCCCGAGGGATCAGTGCACGCCCCCGTGGACGCTGCTCGCTGTCGACTTCCATCTCGTTACTTCTGTCGGCATCCTGTATGGCAAGACGCTCGGCACGCTCTTGCGGAGTCGGGTAATGATACAGGTTTTGGCGGTAGTATCTGCTGAGCGATCGGTGACCAACCGACTTTCCGCTGGGTAGATGGAGCTCGTAATCGTCGTAGAAGACTGCATGCGGGCGCTTGTGGGCGTTTCTGTGAAACCCACCTGCCTGGCGGTGGGTACGCGGGGTGCTGCGCGAGTGGTGAGGATGCTTGTTTAGGCGGTCATATTGGTGATAGTGCTGCTCGGCGGGGACGGCATGGAGGTCGTTGGAGTCTAGGGACGATGCATCGCTGTCTGTTTCCCAATTCTCGTCGTCCATGACTTCGTCGCCGTCCTCTCCAACGAGCCTGCTTTCACGCTTGGCTCCGAGCTTGACACCCCCGTTTTGCTGCTCATCATCATCGTCCGACTCGTCCACCCAGTCTCCTTCTCCGTCGGAATACGTGCTACGGAAATCGTAGAACTCGCCAATCTCGAGCTGCTCCTCCTCGGTAGTATACGGTATCTGGCAGTGCCCCTTGTCCCGCATATGCGTTTGCACTGCAAACACGTTGGCCTTCACCTTGCCACAGGTCAGGCATTCATTGAATATGAACACCTGTTCCTGCAGGTAGCCAATCAAGCCTTCTAAATTAACCAGATACTGCTTCTCCGGAATGAACAAGCCGTGGGTGCGCTCCATGTGTGAGACATTGAGCTGCAGCGTCGGAGACTCATAGTTGCAAAACAGGCACGTTTGGGGCGGCGGAGCGGCTGCGGCGGGTTTGGTGCCTGTCGGCGTAGGTGGTGAAGGAGTCGTGGTGGACGACTCTTGGCCACTCGATGTTTGTGATAGAGGGTGGTCTGGCTTGTTCTGGGCTTCGGCGGACAAATGGGGATTCGAAGGCCGCTTCACAGGGGAGACAGGCTCGTGAATATTCGTGTGCTTGAGCGCGTCAACAACCTCGTTGAATTCCTCCTCTGCATCCGAATCCACCTGCGATTCAGCCGCAGGCTCGCCTAAAGAGAACGACATGGAGCTAGCTTCGTCATCGTTCTTGCCGTTCGATCGCGACGCCAGTGCGGCAGCCCTCGTCTTGTGCTTCGCGCTGCTGAGGTGATTCCGGAAGGAATTTTCGCTGTAGTATGTCTTCTGGCACGTTTCGCAGGAACGCTCAAAACCGGCCTTATCTGCTTGCGCGGTTGTCTCGGCCCGGGCTTGAAGCACCTTTTCTGTGAAGACCTCGGAAGAGATGGGCGGAAGGGAAGCAACACGGCGCTTCAAGTTGTAGCGACTGGAAGATGGGTGTGAGCTTCAGTGCAAATAGGACGTCATTGGAGACATCACTTACTGCCAATCGTTACGCATATGCCCTTTCTGAAGGTCGCTGTTCCGAAAGGCGACCTGGCAAGTGTTGCAGGTATATGGATGCGAAGCATTTACATCGCTGCTGGGGGCAGCGCGACTTGCTGAGATCGTCGCCATCGTATTGGTATCGGCGTCGTAACCGAAGAGTGATTTGAATTCCGGAGAACGAATGCGATGCGGGACTGTATGGAAAGCAAGGGCGATTTGGCCCCTCTCGCTCGGTACGTCGAATCGCTGCTATGTGGGAGGTGACGGCGAGTACAGCCGTAAGAGTTTTGGACTGTTCCGCGAAGGAGCAAGAACAAAAACTGCTGAATAATGCTGCTCAGAGCTCAGGTGAGGAGGTGCTAAGTACTGAAAGTGGTAATTTTTCGGTGGCAAGCCGTTTACGGCGGGGTTCGACTGTGGACGTCACATTTTCTTGGCATTGCGGGCAGCCCTGGTCGCCCTGGCGGGTGGCTCTGGAACGACCTCTGTAATCCGTAAGCACAGTACACCAATAATACGCGGTTAACGTTACACAGTAAGTTTTGACTCTGACTGGATTCCTAGTTCAGGCTTTGTCTAACCCTGACAACGAGGTCAAGTTAGCCACTTTCTTAGCGTCGTTGAATTCTTTCCAGAGTTTCCTGCGTCTACGATATATAGCGAAGTAGCATAATTTCGCCGCAGGCCCAGTTTACTAATCGGCGGTGGTGTAAGTGAGTCACGGAAGAGCTGCATCGCCCGCCAAGTCTTAACAGTGGGTCCATTGACGGATTCCGTGCTTAGCGCGCGTTGCTGCAGCCAAGGCTCGGGGCCTGTGGAAGACACCCGACGGCGGCAAGCTGAATGCTGCAGCATCGTACTCCGTGCACGACTGTTGCTTGCAAGACAGCAATCCAACCTCATACTACAGAACAACAATCTGCCGTTGGATTCCGCCCAACTAGCCTTCCTGTTTTTGCATATTATCTCATCACGTTTCAATAACCCGTCGATTGGAACACCGCTTTATTAGACTGGCGTCTCTCTCACCTTTCAGCATCGTGTCCCGCCAGGTCCCGCCAGGTCCCGCCCGCCTCAACTTTGCAGGCCGAGATCTCCGCTGAACGACAAGTTGCCCAACCGACTTCCTTCTCCGCTGTCCTTCCATCCATGTCATGACGCGGGACGCCATGCGGCCAGCTAGCGCCGGCAGCCACAGCCGTAAGAATGCAGAGGATCTCGACCTTCTGGCCGGCCTCTGGGAAGAAGCGCGTTTCGCGAGGCTGCCTTGGGACGCACCCAGCGAGCTGAGGGACTTGGTCGAGGACATCGATAATCCAAAGCGCGTTTACGCCATACACAAGGCGAGCCGTCGGCACAATTTCCAGCAGCTTGTGCAGAAGTAAGTCATGTTCTTGATCAGATTTGCGCGTCTGTGCTGACAACCGTTGCCTGCAAAGGTACATTGTGCAGCTTCGCGAAGGCTGCGGCGCTGAATACTGCACAACGTCCACCTGCTTCACATGCCGAAAGAGGATCGCGGGCCAGGCCCCAGTTCGAAGGTACAACACGACAAGCGCAAGAACACTAGCCGTATACCTCGCCAGCCAGGACAATCCCGAAAACGGTCTTTGCCCCTACCTTCGCCCGCCGAAGGCACCTCCTGCCGCCGTCAACTCCCTGATATTCCTGCCGAACCACAAGTCCCGTCAACGCAATGAACGTGTCCTTTCTGCCTCCCCTAAAACACAAGCCGCCAAAAGTCGTCCCTCTTCGCCCAAGACGGGCGGTGGCAGCGGCTTGTCATCTGCTTGCCCTCGGAGCCGAAGTGCTACTTTGAATGGGGATAGCAAGGACAGGGTCAAACACGCAAGCAACCGGGCTGGATCGGATGCCGAAAAGGAGTCCCGACATCCTAACTTTACGGTTATCGAACAACCCAGTACCAAGGATCATCGGTCCTTTGCCGCGAATGTGTTTGGTACTGTGGCTTTCAAAATGCTAGAGTGGCTGACCCCCGCTGCGATCGAGGATATGCACGAAAGGGTACGAGTCTTCGGCGGCAGACGAGAGCCTGTAACCGAAGACGTGGTGCCTTCCAAAGTCGCGGACAAGCCGGAGGAGGAGACCGCGCGAAGTGAACCCCGGGCCTTGGAGGAGTTCCCGGTGTTGCCGGTTGGCACGGATGGAGAATCGCCCAGCAAACGAGGCCCATCAGTCCATGGACAGCCGGAGAAGGAAGCGCGCGGTTTAAAGAACGGCCAACCACAGCACGAAAGCCAGAGCTGCCCGCGCTCGACGAACGCTCGCCGCAACTCGAATGCTACGGTCCGCACTCCCACCGGGCCCAAGCCGAAACGGCAGCTGTCGGTCGACCCCCATGCCCAAGACATCTCAGCTGAAGAAACTTATGCGACGCTCTTGAAATCCCCTCGGGCCACTGGCAGCGGCTCCGACAAGGGACCTCGCGTACCGAAAGCGGCTAGTTCGAGTCTCACCCGACCAATATCCCAACTCTCTTCTGCAGGCTTCTTCGACGATGTGGTATTGGAGAAGATGCCTCCCCCGAAGACCGTCGATATCAAGCGGAAAACGAGCCGTGACATGCTCAACGGGCCGGGGAGTGGCGGGTCTCACAGCCCGAAAGCACCAAGTCCCGTCTCCGGTGGTTCCTCCGAAGAATTGCGCGCAGAAAGTCCATCGGCCACCGCGGACCGGTACTCAGAATTGGGCGACGAGGCTTTGGCTCCCCAGGCATTGACGAGGTTGAACGCCGAAGTTGTCGATTTTGTTTGCGATGTCATCCAGGAGGATGGTACCGCCGAGAAGCACATGCTTGAGCCCCAAACGATTTCCAGATCCCACAACGGGCAATCCGGGCAGGCGAAACTGGTCAGGCGAAAGCATAAGTCGGGCCGCCGGAGAGATGCCTCCAACTTGAGGATGGAGTGGAAGCTTTTCGTCGAGCAGTCCTTCTTCTACGTCCTCAGCGACCCACAGCTGGCTCTACGATCGTTTACGAAGAAGGGCCAGCTTTACGACTCCCAGACACTCTGGTACTGCATGCTTCGGATGACACGAGTAGCGCCCAGCTTGGTCTTCCACAGCTTGTGGATGGCCGCGGCTAGTCTTTTCGCCCCTCCCAAGGCCCTGCAGAACCTGAGGTCGCCGACCACCCGAGTCTTCCCCAGGACAGAGCAGGCGCTGTCAAATCTGGAGGCAGGGCGTCTCATCTCGATATGCCTGCACGCCTTGATTGCGGCAGCGCCTTTAGTCGATGACTCACGCCAGCTCTTCGACATGTCGAGGATCCGATCTCACGGGTTAAGTCTCGCGGATAGTGGCGCGGTAGCTCGGCAGCCAACAGAACTATGCTTACAATATGAGGATGCCTTTACGGATCCCATGGCTTTGCGGCTAGCGAGGCGCTTGTTTGCCGCCATCGCTACCCGCCGCCACTTTGACGCGCTGATTGAATCCAACATCGGACCGCAAGAGCGCGGCGAGGAGGATGTATTGGCGCCTCTCTTCTCACAACTCGACTTCCTGAACATGGACGCGGTTTACGTTCTCGATTTTTCCTTCCCGGACCGCGCCTTACACGAAACCCGGGTTCCCATTCTCTTACTCGATTGGGCGAGGGCCGTGATGCTGAACGACTGGGATGGCGCGCCCGAGGTTCCGGGAGATGGGCCGTTTGGCGGCGCTCTTGCCTTGATCGAAGCCATGTGTAAGTCTATTAATCCGCGCTTCTTTAGCCTGGGAACGGAACTGACATCTATCGCAGATAAGAGAAGGCAAGAGCTCCTCTTGGCTGACGCGCAGTTCCGGTCCGACTACTTCGCAGAGCGGCTGGACACGCTTAAGATGCCTCTCTCATGGTTGTCTCACACCTCGACGCGACAGCGCCTACATCTCCTGGACTTCCCTTACATGTTCAGCCCGTCCACTCTGGTGTCGTACTTTCGGTCGATAAACTTCGCACGCATGAGCCGTGCCTTTGAGGAGTTCGCTTCCTTCCAGGATAAGATGGCCGTGATGGCTCAGCGAGCAGGCCTCACCCAGCACCACAAAGATGTGCTTGCTGAGCGGCTGAGGCCGGCGGGCTCCAAGTATCTGATATTAGACATTCGGAGGAGTACTGTTCTGGAAGATGCCTTCGATCAGCTGTGGCGGCGGGAGGAACGCGAATTGTTACGGCCCCTAAAAGTTCACCTGGGGGAGTCGACTGGCGAGGAAGGCTTTGATTCCGGTGGCGTGCAACAAGAGTTCTTCAGGTTGGCCATCGCGCAAGCTCTCAACCCCGACTACGGTGCCTTCACGGTCGATGAACGCACGCGCATGGCTTGGTTCTTGCCGGGATCCATGGAAGACGAATGGAAGTTCGAACTAATCGGTCTGCTGGTGTCGCTCGCCGTGTACAACGGCCTCACTCTGCCGGTCACCTTTCCAAAGGCTCTCTACCGCAAGCTCCTTGGCGAGCCTGTCACAGAGCTGCATCACATTGCCGACGGCTGGCCCGACTTGGCGAGCGGCCTCACCTCCCTCCTTGAGTGGGACGAAAAAGATGGTGCCGTAGAAGACGTCTTCGCCCGCACCTACGAGTTCTCCGTCTCTGCCTTTGGCCAGCACATCACCCGCGAAATGAAGCCCCTCTCCGACAGCCTTCATCAGCATGGCCGCGACAGCGAAGACGAAGCCTGGCCTCAATTCGCCAAGACCCTCTCCCAGTCATCCTCTCAGCCGGCGCCACACCAAGGCAACCCTGCGGAAGACGAGGCCCCTCTAGTCACCGGTGCTAACCGCAACGCCTATGTCTCCGATTACATCCGCTACCTGACAGACGTTTCGGTCCGCCCGCAGTACGAGGCCTTTGCGCGCGGCTTCCATACGTGCCTCCACCCGAAGTCTCTCTCCCTCCTCACCCCGAGCCTCCTCCAATCCGTCGTCGAGGGCGTCCAGGAGATTGACATTGCCGAGCTAAAGCGCTATGCGCGCTACGTCGGCTGGGACGCGTCGCACCGCACTGTCAAAGACTTCTGGAGCGTCGTGAAGCGGTACGACGAGAACATGAAACGCAAGCTGCTGGAATTTGTTACGGCCAGCGACCGTGTCCCTGTAGGGGGCGTCAAGAACCTCATGTTCATCATTCAGCGCAACGGCGAGGAGGAGGACCCCGCGGGCAGACTGCCGACGTCGTATACCTGCTATGGCACGCTGTTGCTGCCGGAGTACAAGGACAAAGAGATGCTGAGGGAGAGGTTGGGAATGGCGCTCGAGAACGCGCAGGGATTTGGGTTTGCTTGAGCTATTCCGTCTTTCTTTTCCGGTGTCTTTGGGTTAACCGAGGGTTGGGGTTCTCCAGGGAAGCAAGGGGCAATAGGACGGTTCGTGACGTGAACTGGGCAGATGACGGTTACGAGACCGTTATACACTTGCCAGGTTTGCTTTACTGATGATGTTTCTCTTCTTATCTGCCCGTCCGCACCTCGTTTCTTTCTCGGTGGTCGACAACGGAAGTCGAAGCGACATCCTGTCCTGGTGATGAAAGCGGATCTGTGCTCGCAAGTTTAAACGGAGATATCTCTTCTTAATGCCTCGTTCTGTAGGTAGCGTTGTACTTTTTCTAGGCCAGAACGGTCGCCGAGCCTCTTAGATAGACAGGTCTGGACTGTTCTGGGGGAAAGGTCAAAAAGCGCTTTTTTCTTCTTCTCTGTCGCGGACGTCGCTCTCCATCTAAGCGCAAGCGGAGAGGCTAACCTTGATCTCATACACTCATGCACGCACGTATCAGCAATGCCCAGAATTATCTAGCTCCACGATTCATTTACTTGTCTGGCCTTTAAAAGTCCTCCTCGCCCGATCCAGAAACAATCACATTATTCACCTTCAGCACCATCCGGCAGAGCTGCGTTGCCAGCATAAGCTGCTGCTTCTTGCCAATGAGCGGATCAATGACAAACGCCTCTTTCATGTTGTTGGACCCGCGGCCCATGCAGTCCACACCCAGGCGGCCGCGACCGGCAGGGTCCTTGACTTGCTGGCTCTTGACCTCGGCGAGGGTAGCGATAGGGTTGAGGCCGCTGTTCTCAGCCAGGGCCATGGGAATGGCGTCGAGGGCCTCGGCGAAGGCGCGCATCGCGTATTGCTCCAGTCCGGGAGTCTTGACAGCGGCGTCCTCGACAGCCAGGCTGCAGGCGATTTCGGCGGAGCCGCCACCGTAGACAACTCTGTTGTCACGCACAAGGTTGCGGACTACGCAGAGAGCATCGTGGAGCGAGCGCTTGGCTTCGTCGATGATCTGAAAGAGAACAAGTTAGACCAGCACAACCGTGACTTGCAGCTTGACCTGAGCCTCACCATTTTGTTGCTGCCCCTGACGAAAACGGTGACAGCCCGTGTGTTCGCGCACTCCTCGATGACAAGCATCTTCTCCCTTGTCGTTCCAAAAGTCATCTCCCGAACAATACCGGCCGTTCCAAGCTTTTCGGGTGTGAGGTCCTCAAACCGGGGTACGATGCGGCCGTTGGTCGCAATCGCAATCAGCTCGATCTCCGGGCCACCCACCCATCGTACAGCCGGGAGGTTGTTTTGCAGAAGCAGGTGGTTGGCCTCGTCATCAAAGCCCCACTGGCAAATGGCCAGGTTCGCACCAGCATCCTTTATTTGCTGAATCATCTCGACGAACTTCTCACGTTCGTAGTTCTGCAACTTCTTGAACTCCTCCACGCTGCTGATCTCGAGCTTGTGCTTCGTCTTGGGCTTGGGTGGCTCGAATGGGCAAGTCAAGATCGCAATCTTGGCATCCCGCACCTCGGACGGCATTTGAGGGTGTGAGAAATCCTTGTCGACGATGACGCCCTTTACCAGGACGGTGTCCTCAAGGGCACCGCCCATTTTCCCGTCTACCTTAATCAACTCAAAGTCGACATCTTTGCGCTCCAGGTCGGCGACGGAGAGGACGGCGTCAACGGCAATGTTGGCGAACTGGTCGTGGGCCTTCGAGACGATCTTGCTACCCAAGCTTGTCCTTGCAACCTTGACCAAGTTCTCCGTCTTCTCCCTGCTAAACTCAATCACGTCCGAGATCCTGTCGAGCTCGGCCACGGCAATATCACAGGCCTGGTCGTACCCGTCGGCGATCCGGATAGGGTGAATGCCCTTGTCGATGAGCTCCGCTGCCTGTTCCAGGAGTGCACCGGCCAGAACCACCACGCCCGTTGTACCGTCGCCAATCTCGTCATCTTGCGACTTGGAAAGCTCCACCAACAACTTCGCGACGTGGTTGGTTACCTCCATCTGCTGCAGAATGGTGGCACCATCGTTTGTTACTGTGATATCGCCGTCGGGCGAGATGAGGATCTTGTCGAGACCACGCGGGCCTAATGAGGTCTTGATGATGTTTGCGACGGTGCGAGCGGCAAGAATATGGGACTTGACGGCTTCGTTGCCATGCTGGCGCTTCTTCTTGCCCTGGCTGATGGAGGGGTCAGCGGAGAGACGTCAACGGAACAACGGCAAGGGTGAAAACCGACTCTCTGACGACGATGAACGGCCGGCCATGCTCGTCCTGCATCACCGAGGCTATAGCGTTGGCCAGTTAGTAAACAGTTGGGGCTCCATCCGTACGTCTCGTCGCCGCATACCGTTCGACAAATCCAAGTCTGAGGAGACCTCATGTCAGCACTCGGTTATCCGGTTTCAATGCGGGGATCTTTTGGGACATACTCATCGCCATCTTGGCTGCTGTTGTCTCGCAAGTGGCGCGAAACTTGTCCGGGAGAAAGAAAGCAGCTTCAGCTTCGGAGTTCAGATCACTGCACCGGCAAAACAGACGCCAGGGGGGGTATGCTCTTCAAAGCTAGGCACTGCTCACCATTCGCAAAGCTCGAAAAAATGAGGCACCAGCTTGCTGGCTTCAGGCGGACCACGGCAGAATCTAAGTCCGACTCAGTGCTGTGGTTGGCCCACGAAGAGTGACCCGCAACCATGCCCCGCGATTTAGGCGCTCACCGCCCTCGCCCGATGGAACCATTGGGCGGGTGAGGGATAGTGGGGTTACCGTGCCTCTCTACGCTGGGGTACTCTGTGTGTACAGTACCAAGCAGGAGTGAGCCTGGCGCAACTGCCCCGCAACCACATCCAAGCTTGAGCTTCGTTGCCCGGAACACAACCATCCGTCTGAGGTTGAGTTCGCTGGGTGTTTTGGACTTAGCCGCTGCCCATTGCCTCCAGCTATCCCCGTTCTAGTTTTTTTTGGGCTTCATTAACAACACTTACCCCCAGCCTGGACTTACCGGCCATCGAGCTAGGGTTCGTCGTGTGTGTCGTCATCCGGCAGCCCGCAGAACCCCCCCCCAACCAGCAGCTCCTGAACAGCGCATGCTTGACTGCGTCTTGCTGTGGACTCTTAGCTTCCGGTTCCTCAATCGCGGCAAACTAAGCATCGGTAGTCCCAAAATATACGGCCCCTTTCGCGTTTGGATTCTGGCACAAGCTTCCCGATTCTTTCTCACGCACACGCCCGGCTCCTCCACGAACGTCACGATATATGAGCGCCTAGTTAGGGTGCCTTACAGCACTCAACATCGAATTACAAATCTTTTGGCCGTCGCAATATTGCTGGAAGGCCAAAATGTCCCGTCACCAGTACATTCGCAAGTTGGACTACGAAGACGCGCTAGACGAGTACGAGGGCTACTCCGAAAATGAGGAGGAGGATGAGCTCAGTCCTGAGGATCGGGCGTTGATGAGCCAAGGCACTGCTGAAGTCCAAGCGGCCCTTGGAGTTGAGGCTTCCAAAGTTACCGTCGCTCAAATCGAGGAGGCATTGTGGCATTACTACTACGACGTTGACAAGTCAGTCGCCTATCTCATCTCCAAATATGTCAACCCCCGTCCCAAAGCGACCAAACCGGCAACTCGGCCACCTAATGGTAAGTCTGTCACTCATACATTTGAACCTACAGCGGCAACCTTTTCCCTCGAACTCGGCAAACCGGTGCACTGGGCGGCGAAGTACGTGGACCTGACAGACGCCGGCCTTCAAGCAACGCAGACATGTCCGGAAAGCTCGACTCCATCTTTCCAAATGACAAGGAGCTTGCCACACTTTGGCACCACTTCCCATGTCCTTCAACCGGCCTCTGAGACTCGAGTGCCGCTATCAAGCCTCTTCTGGGACATGCCGTGGGGTAACGTTCCGAAGGAAAGGCAGACTATTCTTGTCCCACCTTTGGCGCCTCGTGGTGGGCTTCTCGGCGGTTCCGGCGGGCCACCAAAGATGTCCAAGCTGCAAGCTCTCGCTGCTGCTCGCAAGAAGAAAGCGGAGGAAAAGAAGGCCGTCAACGACAAAGTGGAAGGGGCGCGAGCAAAGATGGAAGATCTTGCCGTTGAAGACACACAATGTGGGGGTAAAAGTGTCCCCTCGAATGGATTGTCCAACAAACGTCTCAAAACCTCGGATCCAAGTCCTGAGGGGCAATCTGTGCCCGTGTTCGGGCCCAAGCCAACACGGTTAAAAGCATCACAACCGCTTGATGTTGGGGCGGCGGCCCCGAGTGGCCAGTTGCAGGCTGTCACGGCCCAGGCTGCAGAATCAGAGCAGCCAGTCTCCATGGCCGAACCGTCCACATTTGCACAACTCCTCTGCGGGGAACCATCTGCTGCCCACAGGCGAAGGACTCCAGAAAAAGCCGTATTTGTCGGCTTCGGATGTGGATATGGGGTCGATAACAAGGGGGAGCCACCCAAAAAACCGTCAACCAGTGTCGATTGGTTCGACATTCGCAAGCGCAAAGCCGACGACTCGGACGACTTTGAGGAGGTGGTTGTGCTCTATCCAAATCTGCCTCAGTCTGTCAAGGACGTCTTCGCCCAGCCCAGTCCGGATGACATAGTTCTTGCGGCTCAGGCCAAGGCCAAAACGAAAGGTTCGCTCTCGAAGAAGAGCTAGCGCTAACGTTGGACACTAATAGTCGATACAGCTGGAGCCAAGACAGCTGAAGCCCAGCCCAAGAAGAAGGGCACCCCATCTACAGACGCTGTCACAGCCGGAGTGGACGGGTTGAAGATCAGCGATGCTCCGCTGCCAAAAAGCAAGAATCTTAATGTCCTCTCCGAGTTAGAAAAAAGCAAGCCGAAAAGAAGCGCCAGCTTCGTGGTGGTTGGGCATGTCGATGCCGGAAAGAGCACCATGATGGGCCGGCTGCTCCTCGATCTCAAGGTCGTCGACCAGCGCACTGTCGACAAGCTCCAGAAAGAGGCAAAGACCGAAGGCAAAGGCTCGTTCCACCTCGCCTGGGTGCTGGACCAACGCCCGGAAGAGCGCAGCAGGGGGATCACCATGGACATCGCCACCAGGCGCTTCGAAACGGAACGCACCGCCTTCACCATCCTTGATGCACCGGGGCATGCAGAATACATCTACAACATGATAGCCGGAGCCAGCCAGGCCGACTTCGCCGTCTTAGTCATCGACGCCAGCACTGATGCGTTTGAGTCCGGATTGAAGGGCCAGACCAGGGAACATTCACTGTTGATCCGGAGTATGGGGGTCTCCCGTGTTGTCGTGGCCATCAACAAACTGGACACTGTCGCCTGGTCGCAAGAACGATTCAACGAGATCAAGGATCAGATGTCTGGGTTCCTGTCCACGGCAAACTTTCAACCCAAGAACATCGCGTTTGTCCCCGTTTCTGGGCTATACGGTGATAACCTGGTCCACCGATCCTCAAATCCGGCAGCGTCGTGGTACACTGGCCCAACGTTGATCGAGGAGCTGGAAAACTCGGAGCCAAGCACCAGGGCGCTGGAGAAACCCTTGCGAATGACGGTGTTCGAGGTATACCGCACCATGCAGAGCCCTGTAACGGTCTCAGGCCGCATTGAGGCAGGATCTTTGCAGATGGGCGATGCGTTGCTCGTGCAACCGAGCGGACAGAGGGCCTACGTCAAATCGATTCTGTCCAATGACGCACCCGCTGACTGGGCAGTCGCCGGCCAGAACGTGGTGCTCCACCTCAGCCAGATCGACCCGATCCACGTCAGGGATGGAGACATCATATGCGACCCAGCGAAGCCGGTTCTCCGCGCTGATACCTTCACATTGAAGGCGCTGGCTTTTGACATCTTGATGCCCATGCCGGTCGAGGTTCACAGGGGCCGCCTGAACCAGGCCGGCAGGATCGCAGCCATTCCGGCGCTCTTGGACAAGACATCTGGAACAGTGGTCAAGAAGAAACCGAAGATAGTCAAACCCGGGATGGTGGCGAGGATCGTGGTCAAGCTGGAGTCGCAGATACCGCTAGAGGCGGGGCAAAGAGTGGTTCTGAGGAGTGGCGGGCAGACGGTAGCCGCTGGGTTGTTGGAATAGAGGTACACCTCTTCCAGCATTATTAATCCTAGTGCGATACATGCCCCACAACTAACGCAAATCAGAAAAGTAGCCAAGAAGTCTAGGTACAACCAACCCAATACAAATTTCTATAATACAGAAGTATCAATACCCAGTCTCTCCCCCCTGGTTTTTGCTAGCCGTCGAGGCATTGAGTGTGCCAGGCACTGAAGAAACTCGGGGGGGACTGCCTCCCACGCCTCCAGAACAGCCAGTCGAAGCCCTGTAAGGCTCAGCGATTAAATATCGTAGCGATGTCCAAGCCAATCCTTCATCCAGTGCCATATAGTTATTCTCAATAGGGCTCAAATCTGGGCTTCGAGCCGGCCACTATAGGACCTGGATTCTTATGCTCGAAAGGGCTGTCAACCTGGGGATTTTATCTGTAAGTACCTTTATATAGAAAGTTCTTAGGAGAGTGACATGGTGTGATAATTGTGTAAGTGGCTTGCAAAAAGAGTTGAAAAAAGTGGGGCATGTATCGCACTAGGATTAATAATGCTGGAAGAGGTGTACTATGTAGTCGCTTGAAAATGAGGCTCTTCGGCAGTAACGTGTATGTCACTCAAGCAACGTGGGTCAGAGTGCAACGGGTTGTGCGAATCAATCACCATCTTAGCTTCATTAATTCCTCCGTCCCTGGTCCCACTCCACTCAAGTTTATCTCTACCTCTCTGCAGGTTGCAGGTTGGATGTATGTACATACATACGTACATACATACCATACGTGTAAGTCGGTCTTGCATGTGGCCCGCTTACAGTCGGGAACACGCTAACTACGGAGCGCATACGTGATACTTGTCATTTTCTATAACTTTTATATGTATGTATGTACATATCCGCTAGACACTGAAACAACGTTGTGTGGGGGGCGAAGTTACCAGATTACCTACCGTTCTGGAGGCCCTGAACTGAGAAGTCGTCGTTCAGAACAAAGTAACTATGGATGACCTTGCGTTGAAAAAGGCCACTCTGGCAGAAACAGGGGGTTCAGTGCCACCGCACAGGCTGTGACCCGCTGCGTGGGCAGCCGACTGCGGGGCCAGCCAACCCAAGTCGGAGATGGAAACGGCTGGAAGCCTGCAAGAGCGGAATGGCTGATGCCAGGCAAGGCAACGTCTCTTCACAAAAGTAAATTACTAAGTGACGGCGATCAATAGCCAGCTGGCTGGTGCACAGAAGTACTCATAGTAAATTGGTAATATCTTAAAAACCATTCAAGAAGCTGATGAAGGTGGAAAGCTGTTCCACGTTCGATGAGGGTTACTGCGGTACCTTACGAAGGGTTGTACCTTACGTAAGGTACCTTATGTACGGAGGCACGGTACGGAGTACAGATCTCCAATGCGGAGCAGGCAAAGTCGAGGGACCAATGCTGCTTCCCAATTGACAGCGAATGCAACAGGGCTGGAGGTACCCGGTACGGCGCGCCCTAGCGCAGTGGGGCCGGTCTGTTGGGCGGCGGCAAATGGGCCATTGTGAAAGCGCGAAGTGGCTTAAACCAAGGATAAGGACAGATTTCCCGTTCCCCAAATCTAGGACGGGCATTCAAAAAGGCTGAGCTTGCTTCCAACTCGCCCTTTCATTCTCGTTTCACCAACCATCTCACTTGACGACGCCGGAATCCTCAGTGTTTCCCTTCCTTCTTCTTCTTCCTAGCCAGTATCCCCGTAGGATTGGCTCAAGGAGAGCGCACCTGTCGGCATCGACGACTGCCACTCCTTCGTTTTTTTCCAGACACCTCCTCGTCGCCTGCTAGCAGTCGCGCAAAGAGGGTTGCCTTTCTTTCTCCCTTTCTACCACACTGCTTTCGACATGGAGAGTCGAACGCGGAGCTGGGCCCTCGGCCTGAGCTTCATTGGGTTTTTTGCCCTTCTATTTTCTCTGGGCTTCGTCCAGCAAGTCAAGGCGGACGATGTTTCTGAATATGGCACCGTCATCGGTATTGTACGTGCAACTCCTCTCGAGTCCCGCTGAAAAACAGATGGGCGGACTAACACAGGGACTTGAATAGGATCTGGGCACCACTTATTCGTAAGTCCTTTCGAATCTCGGTTCTCCGCCATATTATCCCGCGCCAGCGCAACCTTTTGGACTCGAAACTGGACACGGTGTCGGGATTGCGCTTGTGGGGCACATGCACGGGAGAGAACAAAGAAGCTAACCAAGATCAGATGCGTGGGTGTGATGCAGAAGGGCAAGGTCGAGATTCTGGTCAATGACCAAGGTGCGTCGTCGTCTTCTGCACGCCTCCAGCAGAGCCAATTGCGGCTGACAGCTTTTTTTTTAGGAAACCGTATCACCCCCTCATATGTCGCCTTTACCGATGAGGAAAGGCTGGTCGGAGACGCGGCCAAGAACCAGGCCGCCGCGAATCCCTTCAGGACTATCTTCGACGTCAAGCGCCTGATTGGCCGCAAGTTCTCGGAGAAGGAAGTCCAGAATGATATCAAGCACTTCCCCTACAAGGTCGCCTCCAAGGATGACAAGCCCGTTGTCAAGGTTGAGGTGGGCGGTACGGAGAAGACCTTCACACCCGAGGAAATCTCGGCCATGGTTCTTTCCAAGGTACGTTAGATAGAGCCTGTCCGCTATTTTTTTTTCCCACTTCCAGTCCTCGCTAACAGCCCGGCAGATGAAGGAGACCGCCGAGTCCTACCTGGGCAAGAAGGTCACCCACGCCGTCGTCACCGTTCCTGCCTACTTCAACGATAACCAAAGGCAGGCCACAAAGGATGCCGGCATGATCGCTGGTCTCAACGTTCTCCGCATCGTCAACGAGCCCACCGCCGCCGCCATCGCCTACGGTCTGGACAAGACGGAGGGCGAGCGCCAAATCATTGTCTATGACCTCGGTGGTGGCACTTTCGATGTGTCGCTCCTCTCTATTGACCAGGGTGTCTTTGAGGTTCTGGCTACCGCCGGTGATACCCACCTCGGTGGTGAGGATTTCGACCAGCGCATCATCAACCACTTCGCCAAGGCCTTCAACAAGAAGCACGGTGTCGATATCACCACCGATGCCAAGGCTATGGGCAAGCTCAAGCGTGAGGCCGAGAAGGCGAAGCGCACCCTGTCGAGCCAGATGTCCACTCGTATCGAGATTGAGGCTTTCTACCAGGGCAAGGACTTCAGCGAGACCCTGACTCGCGCCAAGTTCGAGGAGCTCAACGCCGACCTGTTCCGCAAGACGCTCAAGCCTGTCGAGCAGGTTCTCAAGGACGCCAAGATCAGCAAGAGCGATGTTGACGACATTGTGCTCGTCGGTGGTTCCACCCGTATTCCCAAGATCCAGTCCCTCATTGAGGAGTACTTTGGCAAGACTGCCAGCAAGGGTATCAACCCTGACGAGGCCGTCGCTTTTGGCGCCGCTGTCCAGGCTGGTGTGCTGAGCGGCGAGGAGGGCACTGAGGAGATTGTGCTCATGGATGTCAACCCGCTCACCCTCGGTATCGAGACCACGGGCGGTGTCATGACCAAGCTCATCCCCCGCAACACCCCGATCCCGACCCGCAAGAGCCAGATCTTCTCGACCGCCGCCGACAACCAGCCCGTCGTCCTCATCCAGGTCTACGAGGGTGAGCGGTCGATGACCAAGGACAACAACCTTCTCGGCAAGTTCGAGCTTACCGGCATTCCTCCCGCCCCCCGTGGCGTGCCTCAGATTGAGGTCACTTTTGAGCTCGACGCCAACGGAATTCTCAAGGTCTCTGCCCACGACAAGGGCACCGGAAAGGGCGAGTCGATCACCATTACCAACGACAAAGGACGTCTCACCCAGGAGGAGATTGACCGCATGATCGCCGAGGCCGAAAAGTATGCCGAGGAGGACAAGGCCACCCGCGAGCGCATTGAGGCTCGCAACGGTCTGGAGAACTACGCTTTCAGCCTGAAGAACCAGGTAAACGACGAGGAGGGTCTGGGTAAGAAGATTTCGGAGGAGGACAAGGAGACCATTCTCGAGGCCGTCAAGGAGACCCAGGACTGGCTCGAGGAGAACGGTAAGCTCCCCCATGCACATGACCAAGACACGGGGCGCAATGCTAACCCACCGGACACAGCTGCTACTGCCACCACGGAGGACTTTGAGGAGCAGAAAGAGAAGCTCAGCAACGTGGCGTACCCGATCACCAGCAAGCTCTACTCGGGCGGCAGCGCTGGTGGTGATGACGATGAGCCGAGTGCCCACGATGAGCTTTGATCATGTTATCAGTTAGTATCATAGAGATTCCCCAATAATTTTTTGTTTTGATGGCATGAAAAGTTGAGGGCCGGCCCGGGTTGGGCTCCCTTATCCTTAGATTTCCAGGTTGCTCTGTCGGCGGCGTGTGTGTTGATTGAGTGGGACGTTTGTGATGACAAAGGGTACTTACTGTACGTTGTTGGACTTGCACAAGTATGAGTTGGAGGTTCCCATGATGCAATCAACCCCCGGGTTCCAGGCAGCTGGCTTTTCCATCATCGCCTAGGGGCTCTTAAGTTGGAGGTGGGCATGTGCTCTTCTTGCCTGGCTGCTGCGAATTGAGCATTTCCATGTACGGAACACATAGGTATGTACATGTGTACAGTACAGGCTTATTCCCCTAGCGACAGGTTTAAGAGGGCAATGTTCTTGCTTGCCGTGATCTGGTCCTCCCCCTCGAAAAGATAAAATATCAGCAGCGTAAGCTTTGCTACTAAATGATATATGATTTGACCATGATGTCCAACCTCTGCTTCGCTACCGCAACTTATCAAATGAGCTGGGGGCCGTCGATTAAAGAGTGGCACTTGTACCGATTATGGAGGTGCGTTACGCGTGCCCTTGAACTCGACGCGGCAGGTTGGCGGTTCGAATGGGGATGGGGAGCAGCGCGACCGGATGGAGCGGCCCAGTAGAGGGAGGGTCAGGATGAACTATCCGTAATAATTGTATCTAGAGCCCTCCTGATGACCACCCCCTACCAGACCTAAGTACCTACCTACCTGCCTCTACGCTCAATACCATGTAAATGAAGGATATGGGAGGACGATCAGAGACTCGATCACTCGTAGTTCTGAGAAATAGATCACTGCTCTTGGGAAGGAAAAACATTTCAGGGCTCAAATGAGCCTATGGGCGGCAAAGACGACCCGACTAACGACCAAGAAGAGGGAGAAAAAGGAGCAAGAAGAAATGGAAGAGAATGAAAAAAAAAAAAAAAAAAGGAAATGAAGAACAACCAAGCGCCTTTCCTGTTCGTCACTCAGCCTGTCCATCTTGTTATTTTCTTGTTTCCTGGCGCACTTACCTGATATCTTCCCATTTCGTCCCTCCTTTCCTTCTTTCTCCCCCTAAAGTCAACGTATAATTGTTTGCCTCGCGGCAGAAATACAGTTTCGGCGGCGGCGGCGGCAGCAGCAGCAGAGAGAGAGAGAGAGAGAGAGGTTAACCTAAGTCGGTCTCTACTATTAGAACCTCGGCAGGCCGGGGGGGTACCAGTACCGGCTCGACTGCCGCCGCTCTCCCTCCTCTTCCTCTTCCTCCTGCCCCACCTGGCTGCTCCCGTCGCTGTCGACATTATCGCCGTCACCGTCACCGTCACCGTCACTGTCACCGTCACCGTCACCGTCACCGTCACCGTCACTGTCACCGTCACCGTCACTGTCACCGTCACCGTCACTGTCACCGTCACCGTCACTGTCACCGTCACCGTCTCCTGTTCGCTCCTCGTTCGCGTGACGGTGGTCGTCATCATTCATCGTCGCCGTCGCCGTTGTTGTTGTTGTTCTTGTTCTTGTCGTTGTTGTTCTCGGCTTGACAACGGCGAGGATGCGCACCAGACGACCTCATCGGACACGGACACGTCGGCTCCGGCGGCTCCGAGAAGGCGGCGCTGGAGTCCGAGGCGGCGGTCAGGCAGGTGGCCACGGACGAGTTGGAGACCTGGTCGTCGTCCAACTCGCGGGCCGCGGAAGCGGGGCACCCGTCCTCCGTCTTCGCTCGCAAGAGCCGCGCGAGAGGGCCGCGCGATGATGGTGTCGGCGTCGGAAGAAGAAGAAGAGGACGAGGAGGAGGAGGAGGAGGAGGATCGGGGTAGTCGGTGGCGTGGAGTTGCCTCAGGGCGTTGAGCATTCTCTCGGCCCAGTCGAGTCCCCCGCTGAAGCTCACGTCCCCCGAGCTCGCGCCCGGGCTGGTGAGCAGGTGGCGGGTCGTGAATTTGGGGTAGTTACAGTTCGGAAATCCCCAGTCGAGCCTGACAAAGCATTGGCCAGTTTCTGCCCAGCGCCGGACCGTGTGCTCATCGTAGCCGCCCCTGACGGCGACAAGCCGGACCGAGACGGTATGGGGGCCTCCGGGTTCGTGGCTCAGAGGTTTCAGGGGCTTCACGGGAGCCTGGACTGAGAGTCCGGGCGGCTGCCCGTAGACGGAGACCGCCTGGATGATGATGGTCGTTTCCTGGCGGCCATTAGTAATGTGGATGGATATGATAACGCGAGTGGCTATGTAGGGGGGAGTTCCCAACCGTGTTAGCATCTGGGGCAACGTTCGGCGTGGAGACATGGGACATTATTGGCGGCCACGCTTTAACAGGGAGCAAAAGCAATTGCTCACAGAAGACGTAGGTAATACAATGGGCTGTAGGATCTGTTGCGCGTGTCAATCTTGCCGCCGTCATCGCGATGTAGGAGGAGCGCATCCTTATATCTGAGTGCTGCAGTCAAAACAGCTCACCAAGAATGGAAGTCGATTCAGCCGATTCAGCCGATCACAAGGCTGGATTGGTACCTATCTTGTTTTGTGCCTCACCTGCCCCTTAAAGTAAACGGAATTATGTCACAACTCATGGATGAGATGATTTCCTTCTCCATGTGGCTCCTCAACGAGACCACGGGTTGTCTCGATCCCCGTCAGCGGAGCCGCTTCCCTCTTGGGGGAGTTGTAATTTTGCCCGTTGTGAGCACGAGGAGAGGAGGAGGGAGCGGGGGTTATGGAGGGTGGCTGGCCCTCTAGACCTGTCGTAGCGGCTGCCGGCACACCATCTTCAACAGGAGCCAAGCTCAGCCGCATTCAGGTTGGCAGAGTTCCCTGCAGCTCTGCTTGTCCAGTTAGGGGGCGGCCGCCTTTATTGTTTCATTAGATGACCGCGTCAACACCTCCCCCCACACGCTAGATGTAAATTCCCTTTGCCGTTCCTGGTAGGTCCGAAGGTCTCCAAGGCTTCGAATCTGCCATCGTGCATGAGGTCGGTGAGAGGAGGTGAGAGGAGGCTGAACTTAGACTCGATGAACGATTCTGAGTGGTGCCAGCTAATCCCCTCCTCCCCCCTCCTCCCCCTCCTCCCAAGGCGTGTGTGTAGATCCGCGTGGGTTATCTCCCATCATGCCCGCTAAGTCCAGGTACGGCACCTCTTAACCCATCCTTTTCGCGATTTGCCCCGTCGCCGCCTTGCGGGGCGCAACAACCGTTGAGCCGCAAGGTGAAATGGTTCGCGCCCGTCCTGCTATAACCCTATATGAATTCGTTCTTATTAGTCGGGCACGTCCTCTGTTCGTATTGCTGTTTCGACCTGTCGCTCGACAACTTTCCTCGCCACGCTGGTCGAAATGGTGCGACGCCGGCAGCGACACGATTGGCGTCCGCTGACGCTGCATGATATCGGGTACAACAACCGCCGAATCGACGTCGAGGTGTTCTTGAATGGCAGCACCTTGACCAAAGTGCCTGCGTATGGCAGCACTGACTGGGAGGAGAACTGGATTGCGGCCCCAATCGCACAGGCACTGATCGGTTGTTACACCTTCGAGGAGGGGGCCAGTTTCGGCGAGCGAGGACGCATCGAATACACCAGGAGCCTTAACCTCACCATCATGATCAACGGCAAGTCCGCGGATGCGACATTTCGAGTACTCGAGAACGCCGAAAACCGCGTGAATGTCCCCATGCTCGTCGGCGAGGCTACCATCAGGGAGATATGGGGGGAGGCATGGCCTCCCTCTCACCTTCCTCCGTCCCGTGCTCCTCCTCTTCCTCTTCCACTGAACACGCCTCCCGCTCCCGCGCCGCACCAGCCCGGCACCGACGTCCACACGGCCTGCTCCTCAGCTCCCGAGGTTTACGGACAGACGGCAGAGGCGCCCTTCGCTTACCCCCAGTTCCCCTCGGGGTATTCGTACGATTCCTTCGGATTCTCCTCCGGCACTCCGTTCAACCCCGCCATCGCCCATCAGGGTTCGCTCCCCGTCATGAGCACGCCATGGCCTACCGGCGCTGGGTACGCCCTGGTAGACCTGACGGGCACCTCAGCCGCCGGTTTCTCCTCCGCACAACAAGCCGGCGGCATTGCTACTCTCCTCGATCATGCCGATAGGCAGCCCGTCGAGGGGGACTTCGAAAACTGTAATGACTGGATCAGCAACTTCGATTACACTTCCCAGCTACAGTAAGTACATACCCTCGCTGTGCTGCGCTGCATACAAGCGCATGAACCTGTCGTCAGAACACAACAAGACGCCGGCCCGTCAGCCTCCAATGTCGTTTGGCCATGACGCTGACCATCCGCCCTCTCAGGAACGAGCACGATGGCTAGCTGCGGGCATGCTGTTTTGTATTGGCTGGAAAGACCAGTCAGGTGAGACGCCCTTCCCGGTTTTTTTTCTTTTTCTTTTTCTTTTTCTTTTTTTCCCCCTTTTCTTACTCCTTTCTCTTCTCTATTCATTTTTGGTCCATCACCGGTATGTCACTGAAACAGGATCGGAGACCGCATCTGGAACATGGCTAACCTATCGATCCCGATAATGAGGAAGAAGGGAAAGAAACCTCGAAGAAAACAAGCAAATGATCAAGTACGGGATTCGGCTGAGAAGCACCTCCCTTACGAATGTCGTTTCCCCACCCTACGAAACGCAAGGGTGGGCAGGAAACACACTGATAGCCGAACTCTATGTTTCTGGCTAGCTCCTTCCTTTCACTCTTCGTCCTTTGCAGCTTGGTTTTGCTTTTTGTTGGGGGGAGGAATCCGCAAGATTCCTCGGGTGGGTTGCAGTGCCCCATGATTAGATCTCTCCCATCCGTTTTTGTCAAGCATCGTTGCAAGACGTCAGCGATTGCATAATATGATACGTTTATGACCTCCTTTTCCCTATCGCCCATTCTGTCAAACAAAAAATAAAATAAAATAAAAAACCTCCGCTCTCTGCTCCCTCAACAGAGCAAACAATCACACATCACAAATTTTAGGTTTACATTTAACAATGTCATCATCAAGTTTAATCACATCTCCGTCGGCGTCAACTGTTCCTGCCTCGCAGCAAGATGGCGATCCTGCGATAGTACGATTTACCAATGTGGAAGATCTCTTCAATTTGATTAATCACACTACTAGGGATTTCCTCATCGTCACTCGTACGGTATCGCCTTCCCTCTTATTTCTATATAGTATACTAATTATTAGACGTCTCTCCTCGTCATTTTACCAGAATCGAGCGGGAGCGAGAGAAGCGACACCGCAAGTTCCGTTTTCGCCGCTACGAGAGCGACACCCAGATCCTCTTTATCACGATCCCGACTGGCGTTCTCGAAGCGCTCCACCTCGAATTAAATAGTATTTATTTGGAAGAGCTCTTAAGAATGGGTCTAAGCCACTCTTGGTCTTTAATGGGCGCTACAACGTTTCGACAAGACCATCCTAGAGAAAACAGCGGAGAAGGCGATTCGACCGGTGGTCCAAGACCAGAGCGTACCAAAGGTAGGTGGCCAACGCTCGTCATTGAGGCTGGCCACTCGGAAACATTACAGGAGCTTTATAACGACATGCGGTGGTGGTTTCGGGCATCAAATCACGATGTCAAGATAGTTATTCTTGCGAAATTCGACCACCAACAACGCCATATTTTGCTCGAGAAGTGGGAGGAAGAAAACTTGTATCCGCAAGGAGCGATCACACGGAGTCGGGCTGCTGCTATATCGCAGCAAAACGGCGTCCTCGAGCCTGTAAAACGGCAGTCAATTACCATTTGGCGCGATGAGACGACAAATCCAGTATCGTACAATGTCATTAGGGAGGCATTGGTACTAGAGTTTCGACTTCTTTTTCTTCGCGATCCTGGCCCGCAAGAGGGTGATATTGTATTGAGCATTCAGGACCTTCAGTTGTATGCAGAGTACGTCTGGGATGAGGTCCTGGATTAATTAGACTAGCTAACTAGGAATCTAGCTGCCTTGTCCTCACTGGTAGCCTCAAGCTTCCATTGGCAGACAGCTGTAACACCAACAATAACATGCTATTGATCACCTGGGAAATTGGAGGCCTCCCTTGATGGGAATTTATATTTCCACTTGCCTAAATCAAGAAATGCGGAGAGGTCACAAGTCGACAGCGGCTTACCGTCTAAGCGTTCTGCCCATTCCTCATCCCCGTAGAGAACAGGAGCACATTAAAGGGGAGACCGCTATTCTCCGAAACAAGAAACAAGAAAGCTGACGGGTGCCAACCTAAAACCGTTGTTGCATCTCGCTTCTTACTCTCAAGGAACGGGCTCAGGGCCGGTTCGACGGACGATCGTCCGATTGTGAACCCACTACTGCAATGGCAGACGAAATGCCGAGAGATCCCCTTTTTAGGAAACTCGGCACCGGACTCCCGGGAAAGGGGTATGCCGTAGAGTGACAGAGAGGATGCAACCTGGTCCCAATGCGAAGGCACGTAGACACGCGGTTACGGAGTACTACCGTTTCAGTTCGGTCCATCCAAGTTTCCTCTGTCCTCTAGTTCAAGACCGTGATGTCTCGAACAAGTCACATTGAAGCACCCCACACTGGTTGGGTAATCCCGTAGGCCTATTTTCTTCAAGGTGGAATACAGAGATAGTAGAAGCAAAAAAACATCCCGTCTCGCCCAACGCCGTACAAGGGAATCAAGAAAAGAACCTTAAATACAAAGCCGGCAATAAAAAAGACCGTGATCCCCACCGCCCTCCGAAACAATCTTGCCATCCAACGGGGGTGGCGAACGTCGTCATCGATTTCGGTTTCGCCCAGGGAAAGAGGCCCCGGGGCGATCAATCAGCTCGAACTGCCACTGTCCCAATGATAAGGTGGTCGGTCGTCGCCATACCGGCCCTCACACAAGTCCGGCGCCACCAGAAGGGAAATGGAAGAGACTTCCCGAGAGCCTAGCGCCAGCCATCACTCCCTCATCTTGACATAGTTGCTGGGGAATATCCCGTGCCTCGTCCCGATCATTCCTGTCCTGTAAACCCTCAATCAGTTTCTAGCTCAGACTCGTCCAGGCTTCCGAGGTAGCCCTCCCCCCTTCTAGGAGACAAAAGAGAAAAAAAAAAAGAAGAAAAGGGAAAAAAGAAAGAAAGAAAGAAGGATCAGAGGAAGTGAACATACCACCAGTCATTGTCACTGTCCGTCTTCTTCAGCACCGTGATAATGTCCCCCTTCTTGAATCCCAGATCGCCCGGTTGGTCGGGCTCAAAGTTATACAGCGCGATGGCCTCGTTCTTCTTGAGCAGCGCCTCCTTGCTGGCGTAGTTGGGCTTGGGCGCCGCCGGCCGCCCGGGCGGGCCGTCGTGGTGGAACGTGCTCGAGCGCGACGGCGGTTGCTGGCCGAACGACCGGGGCTGCTGGTCGTAGACGTCGTCCTGCCACGTCGTCGACCGCTTGGGCCGCCCGAACTCGTCGTGCGCCTGCACGCCGTACCCGCCGCCGCCGCCGTACCCGCCGTCCCTCGGCTGGCCCTCGCCGTAGGCCGGCCCGGTCTTGCCGCCCCAGACGACCTCGTCCCGGTGGTCGTCGTACACGGGTATGTCGTTGTACATCCGGTCGTCCGCCATGCCCCCCGGGCCGCCGATGCCCCGGAAGATGCGCGAGTTGAGGACGCTGAGCAGCGGGGCGGCCTGCGGCGGCGGGCGCTCGCCGCCCATCAGCAGCTCCCTCGCCGAGACGGGGCGACCGTACAGCCTGGCGTTGGCGTCCTTGCGCTCGATGATGGCGGAGCCCTCGAGCGAGACGCCCGCGAAGAGGCCCTTGGTCTTGGAGTAGCTGAAGATGCCCGCGACGCTGCGCAGCGACGCGGCGCCGGCCGCCTCGGCGTTGCGGCCCACCGGCCCCGCCGCGATCGACACGTTGCCGCCCAGCGTGAGCGAGCCGGCCTGCGAGAAGGTCTTGACCGCGCTCGAGTCGTTGAGGATGAAGACGAAGTCGGTCAGCTCGAACCCGATCTGCCCGCCGAACCCGGCGCCGGCCGTCGCGATCGCGGACGGCGCGCTCCACGAGCCATCCGGGAGCCGTGCGACCACGAGGCCGCTGCCGAAGCGCCCCGATCCGAGGAAGCCCGCTTTGAGGACGGTAAGGATCGCGAGGCCCTGTTCGTGGTTTTTTTTTTGGGGGGAGGAGGAGTATGTTAGCGTCTAGTTCACGGGGCCGGCATGCCAAGTGGGAGATTGGCAGAAAGCGGAGAGGCAGAAAGAAGGGCCCCGGAAAGCCCTCTGATGTTACGTACCTTGGCATTGGCGAGAATGGATGGAGGAATAACCTTTTCAGGACCGAAGGCCTGACGCGGATCAATGAAGGAGGTAAGGATCTTGGCGCACTTTTTGCATTCCGCTGCGTGGCCAGGTCAGTTTACCACAGAAGTCGCCCAAGGTTGCACGTCACAGGCGCCATCAGCGCGGAAGAGCCGGGACAAGGACTTACACCCCAGTGAGGACGGAAGAGGATTGTTGATACCCATGGCTAATCAGTGGGCGGGTGCGCTGTCGGGAAAAAAAACCCTTGAGAAACGCGTTTCAGTCAGGACCCGAGTGTTTGCCAGCCCAAATTCGTGCGGCTGCGCGGCGGTGTTAAGTGAACAGGCTGGAAGAATCACAGGAGGGTCAGAATGAAATTGTGGGGTTGCGATTCGCTGCGGTTCCGTCTGTGGAATCTCGGATCGGTTCTGGCTTGCCACGACGGTGCACAGTCCAGCCAGCAAGATGTAATGGACGGTGGGAAAAGATGTTCGACACGAAGTTGGTCTTACTTGCTCTGGAACGGTCGAGGTGAGGGAGAAAAATGGGTGCAGGAAGAGATGCTGCCACGCGTTGCTGATGCGGCTGTGAGGGTCGAGTGACAGGCAGCTCGGCGAGGGAGGCGCGTTCCCCGCAGCAGTCACCAGGGTGCCGACAATCACTGCTGCAGTGCCTTGGATGGAAATTCTTGGAAAGCTGACACTCCTGGCAATCCTTTATGGCAATTCTTTATCCCTTGTTCTCTACAACATGTATTCGACATGGAATCCCATCTCAAGTACCTCACTTGTAGTGTAGCCCCTTCTACTTCGTGCCAACCGTGTATTTAATCAGGTGAACATGCAAAGAGAAATCGAACGCAACTGACATGGTTCCCCACATTTGACCTTGAGCAATGCGGGCGGGCCTGACATCATGGGACAACATCGGGCGCCACACTGTGGCTGGGCACCGTTGCCAAGCTGCCTGGCCCCCTGATCGCCAGTAAAGCGCCAACTGCGGTTCTCGACTTGACCCGGATCGCGGATTGCCACACCCACGACGGGTACGGCCATTTCGAATTTTGCCAGCACAGATTGTATCGATAACGTGCCTCTCCTCAATTAGCTATCGCTGGTTCCTCCGACCCCTCTTCCTCCATTGAAGGACCATCTCCGGCAACCGACAACGGTCACAACAAAAGCCGGCGAATCTGGCAAGATATCGAGCGCGCCGCCCCCTTCCCGACCCTGAACCACTGCCATCTGTTCGGTCCTCGGTTCGTTTGAAGCCACGTTAGCTCGGCCGTCTAACGCAGCTTGACCTCCCGAACCGCTTGCGACCGACCGACCAGGCCGACCCTCGCCTCCGCCAGCGCCACAACTGAGCCCAGCAACCACACCCTGAGAGAGAGTCGACGGGTTCCTAAACCCCAAAGAACACAAAGATGTCGGAAGCCTACGAGCGCGAGCGTCAGAACAACGCTCGCCTGGACGAGCTCTCAGCCAAAGTGTCGGCGCTGCGGGGCGTGACCATCGACATCTACGACTCGGCTCGCTCCCACGAGGTGATCGACTCGACCGTACGTCGTTATAACCCCTTATTACCTTCCTTGAGCCCCACACCATCTCGAGACAAGGGGGGTTACGATGAAATAGAGTGCCAGGGGGGAGGGGCGAGAAACACAACTAGCGAATAACATACAAGGAACTGACAGAGACTTACTACGATTCTAGAGCGAGACGTTTTCTTCGATGGGGAGCCAGCTCAGAGGCTCCGCCAGCCGATTAGGCCGCATGGCGGCGGCGGGGAACAAGGTTGCCATCTTCAAGCTGTCTACCATCATCATTGGAAGCGTGCTGGTCCTGTACTATATCTGGAGGCTGCTCTTCTAGGTCGGGCGTACGCGAGATATCTGAAACGAAAAGCGGGATTGGGCGCCCGACCGAAAAGTCTTAGAGAGAGCGCCTGGTGCTTTCCTCCTTCGTCGGAAGGTGTTTTTCTTCAAGATGTGGTTTGAGAGGGCATGGATTAGTATTGCTGAAGCGCAGCGCGGTGTACGGGCATGATTTTGGGAATGTACCAATTTGTGCTGGCTTGTTTTGGCTAACTCGGGATTTGCACATTGTCATGACTGGGCGTTGGGGTGTCGATTTCTGGTACTGCTTGATGGAAGGGGAGAGTAATACACATTATATACCCACATGTTCAGGGCTTAGCTGTATGTTCAATTGATAGAATTTTGTTTTATTTCTGCTCCTACAGTTGGTCTATCATCAGGAAAAGCAGCGCTGGCCTCCGTCTTTGTCTCGATCCGGCGATGCACAATCCACACACAAGGGGCAACCCGTCGCTCAGATGCACCAAGCCGGTACACGTTTTGAAAAATTAGGTGCATCTCCCCGTTGAACAGACCGAACGGTTACTCCCAAACATTCGAGAACAGATCATCAGCACCTGCGAGCCCGCCCGCTGGCTTGATTGTGCTGTCTGTGGCTGTCGTGCTGCTGGTCCACCCACCGAATTCCTCGTCCGCCGCCACCTTGGGTACAAACCCTCCCGATGCGCCAGGAACGATAGGTTTACTAGCAAGGGAGGCCCAGTCACTTGACGTCGTGCCGCCCAGGGCCGGCTTCGCTGGCTCTGGAGAAGCCTTGGATGTTTCAGCGGTAGCCCAGGCATTGCCGCCCCAGACGTCAGAGCCTCCCCAGCCGTTGCTTCCAAGTGGATCAAGAGGGTTGGACGTGGCGGTAGCGGATGTAGCGGGCGGACTCGATTTCGGCTGATTTGCGGAGAGGTTAAAGATGGACGAGGAGGTGCTCGCCGTTGTCGGCGCTGCTGCCGGCTGCGAAGCGGCCGCTGGCGGGGAGGGTGCGGACAGGTCGAACAAGTCGCCGAGAGCAGACGAAGCAGGT
Organism: Thermothelomyces thermophilus ATCC 42464; assembly: GCF_000226095.1. Classification (NCBI taxonomy): domain Eukaryota; kingdom Fungi; phylum Ascomycota; class Sordariomycetes; order Sordariales; family Chaetomiaceae; genus Thermothelomyces; species Thermothelomyces thermophilus. The sequence continues at coordinate 1,886,868 of NC_016475.1, forward strand.
GCCGCAGCGGGCTTGGGAGCTGCAGCAGGAGGGGAAGTCGATCCCCAGCCAGAAGAGCTACCGATCGACTGTTTCGACTGGTGCGCGGAGGCTGCCGGTTTGGAGTCGAAGAAGCTGCCGCCGCTCAATGCCGAGAACGTGGAGCCGCTCGATTGCTGTGCAGGGCGAGAGGATGTGAAAGAGCCAAGGCTGGAGAAGGCATCGGTTTGGGCGGGTTTCGGAGACGGCGCGCTGCTGAAGCTCAGGCTGCTAAATGCATCGTTGAGCCCGCCCAACGAGCCCTGCGCCTGACTCATGCCGGCCGGAGAAGATATTCCGCTCAACGATCCGGATGGGGCGTGGGAAGCTTGTTGCGCAGCAGGTTGGGGTTGTGGACGGGGAGCCGTCGCGTATAGCGAGAGGATGGATTGTTTGAGATCCGGGCGTGACTGGGTGCCACTAGGTGTGCCCGTTGTGCTTGCCGGGCGCGGCGGCGCGGCAGGCTGCGTGCCCAGGAAGTCGAGTCCCAGGAGCGAGTCTTTCGTGCTGGTCGCCTTGGGCGGAGCAGGGCTCGACTTGGCGGGAACTTGCATTGCTGTCGGCCCAGTACTGCTGGCTCTTAGAGGGGCCGGCGCGGGGGCCGCCGGAGCCAGGATTGGATCCCCTCCGATGAGATCGGCTTGGGGTGTCGCTGACTGGCCGGCGGATGCCTTACGGACAGACTCCCGGCGTTCCACATTTTGCTTCTCCTTAACAACGCTCAGTGGCACGTCGTCGTCCCCCTCAGCATCGAGAGTCGCGGGATCTGGCATGGGTCCATCCATCACCCATCGCTTTAGCTCATACTTGGTGCGGATGAAGTTCTCAATCTTGGCTTCCGAGGGAACATGGCCAGGCGCCAACTTCGCTTCCCAGTACTTATTTGCGCGCGCATTGCCCCAGTTGAGAACGCTCTGTAGTTGCTCATCGGTCCAGGCATCTAGGTCCACGGACTTGACGCGGCTGATGTGGGTGCCCATTCCGCGATGGATACCTGAGCAGCGGATGCAGATGAAGACACCGAGGTTCCAGCTCGCCCATCGTGGGTCTGATGGCAGGCTTGTCAGCGTATTGCGGGAGAGGACGGTCCGAGAGACACGCACGTTTGTTGCGCTTGCAGTCGGCGCACACCTTGTTGGGCTCGAGCTTTAGGAGGTTCTTGATAGTCTGTTGGTTCTGAGCTGCCCGCTCGGCAGCGGGATTCGGCGGTCGTCGAGACATCGGGGAGTTATGATCCGGTAGATGGCCCTAAGGGTTGATGTATTATTGGGTGTACGTGCGGCCTCGAAGTTCAAGACAAGTTGGCGCACGACGTTGGGTTCTCCCGATAAAGGCGGGCCGGTGGGACGCGTGAAACGGGTTGAAACGGGGCGAATAGGTGGGTCCATTCTGCTTTTAATGAGTGAGTGAGCGAGTCCAGTTGACGTGCTCCTTAACCCCGCTTCCCCGATATTCACTTTTTAGGGAAACGAGGGGTTTCAGGGAAATAGTGTACGCAGTACCTTACGAATGTAATTATGCCTTGCGCTCTTGGCCGCTCCAAAACCGCGACACTGAATGGATCCGCAACCGACCGATTTGACGGCCGGATCTCTGTTAGCTCTTGTAATGTGCTTGGAGAATTCTCTTTAGGATTCCTCTGACGTAGGCCCGAGCCCCGATCTCTAACTGTCAACCTGGCTCAGCTTGGTCGTATCCGTAACTCTGGCATGTACTCCGTATGTATGTACGCATCATATTGGTGCATTGAGAATGAAGCGGCGATCCAATCCCGCCACCCTACAAGTACACATACACTTCCACATTGAGAGAAACTGATTCCATCAAACCTCAAGCAGCCCCGCCTAGCTGCTAGTTCAATGCCCGGTGATTTGTCAACACACATGCTGCTCTGTCTTGTGCTGCCTCGAACTGAGCTCTAAATTCACACCTTGGGACTTTTATAACCCCTCCCGATCTTCTCCTCACGCTCACGCTCCGAGGGTGCCCTTGACTTCATCCTCCATGCGCTCGCAACTTTGGCGCTTCTATACCCTTTTCTCACGCTCCACGAATCGCGCCATACTTCGGGTCCCTCCTCGACTGACCAACACCGCACCTCTCAAGTCCATGACGATCCCTTTCCTTAGTGCCTTGTTCGGTACCGGTACCTCTTCCAGCAGCACCAAGAACGACATGACTGTCTATCCCGACCAGCGCACTCCAGAAGAGTGGCGCGCCGTCCTCAGCCCAGGTGAGTCCAACGCCCTTCGCCCTTCCGTACCTTGCAGCGATTAATGACCGATAAAATCCAGAACAGTTCCGCATCCTCCGTGAAAAGGGGACAGAACGTCCTGGTACAGGCGTCTACGACAAGCACTACCCCGACAAGGGGATCTACGCGTGCGCCGGGTGCAACGCGCCGCTATATAAGGCCAAGCATAAGTTCGCGTCAGGCTGTGGCTGGCCTGCCTACTTCGACAGCATCCCGGGGGCAGTGGTGCGGCACGAGGACCGTTCGCTGGGCATGCTCCGCACTGAAATCGTTTGCGCCAACTGTGGGGGCCATCTAGGACATGTGTTTAAGGGGGAGGGCTTCCCAACGCCTACGGATGAGAGGCATTGTGTAAATAGTATTTCGTTGGTTTTCAAGGAGGATGAGGGGGACGAGGAGAAAGGACAGGTGAAAGAGGAGGGGACCAAGGCCTGATTTGGTGAGTTGAGCTGAAAATAAAACCAGGATGTTGCATTAATGGACGGTCATATCCAAATGAAGAACATGTGTTTGCTCTGCCGGAGGACGGGCTAGGGAATGCTAATTAAGGGAAGATGCTGAGGGGATTCTGGATACATACTCAGAAGACCTCCTTACTCCCGACACAATGATAATACAAGCCGGCTAATGTGGTACAAGAACATAGAACATGTCTAACCTCAATACTTCTTGTGCTCCCTCATTTGGTGAGCCGTGGCTACCACAACACCATTCCAGCGCTCCGCAAATTCGTTCTCGTATTTTGACAATATATCCGCCAGACCATCCGATGGCTCCGCTGATGCCATGTCTTTACTGGCTTTCTCTACGAAGTCGTCCCATATACTGCTCGCCTGAGCTAGGCCTTGATGCTGAGCTTGTGACACCTGTAGCAGCCAATCATCGGTCATATCAGGGTCAGTCGGCGATTCAAATAATGTTGGACTTGAACTGAAGATGATTGCGTCATCTATATTGTTTTGCGAAGACTCCGACTTAGGTGGCACATGTCCTCTCGTTTCCTCAAAGGCGTTGAAGAGAGGTGACTGCTGGATTTTCTCGTCGAATTCGCTAGGCTGCCTAGAGTATGAAGCGTTGTCGATCGTTACCAGCCGTCTAATCCTTGCTGGACGCTGCTTGTCGACTGAGAAACCTTCCAAGGAGCTTGACATGTTGCCATATGTTTCACTGGCTTGATGATCTTCTCCAAGCTTGCCCGGTGTTTGACCTTTTGAGACGCCCAGAGTTGAGGGCCTGGTTACGTATCTTATCGGATCGTCTTGCAAGCTTGAAGAGAGTCTCTGTCTTGGGTGCCAACCTCTAGTGGCATGTAGCGCATCAATTTTGCTGATTGACTTGTCAAATGGTTTGGAAATTGTATACATCCGAGGGCCTTGATGTTCAAAGACTGCTGTAGTCCGTCTCACTCTTGGGCGGCCTGAAGAAGCAGGGCCAATCTTGCTCACCTTGTAGATCCCTTCACCTAAAATTCCGGGGACACCAAGGGTCGTTGCTGGTCGAGATGGTACAAAAGCCGGTGACCAGGGACGCTGATCAGCTCGCAATGCTGCAGGCGGTCCGATCGGCTGGCTGGGTGGCCGTTGCAATGAGGATAATATAGGGTAACCTTCGAATCTGGGGGGACGCGGCCCCTGCGCAGTTGGCTCAGAAGTCAAATGGGGGCTTGAGGTGTTTGGCTGTCCTGTGTCGCTGCGTGGTTTGTACGTCGGAGCATTAGGTTGCCCTGGTAGACGCCATGACCCGAACGGGGCAGCTCCGGAAACGAGACCTTGATCATAACTCGATCGTTCGTACGATATGATGATGCTTAGGCTACTGAGCTCTTGCAGCGCCGTGTTAAGATCTGAGGAGCTCTGAAATGTGACGTTGAGAATAGAAATCTCCTAAATCAACCGTTAGCTGGAAACAATTATGCGCGTTGAACCGACACAATGATTACCTACATTCTCCAAGTTTGCCGAATACTGGAAACGAAGAGAGCTCTTTGACGATGAACAAGTGATTGAATGCAAAGGATTGTGTTGGCTCGCTTCTGAGGACGCTTTGAAGATGTTCAAATCTAATCTTATCTGGCACTCTGGTCTCAGCATGTGCCTCCATGGGTGGGGGGGTAGGGGGGAAGGGGGAGCGGTTCCAGTGACCGACCAATTCATCAGCCTTGTCTTCGACGTGCACCATCAGAAAGTGGCGCCAGACTGGCATTCGTGGTCGCGAGCCTGTGTATGGTCTGCGTGGAGCAAGCTCGAGTTGCGGTTTGAGTACTAGCTGTGGTTTCTTGTACGCGTTTGGCTTGTCATCGATACTAATGCTCACGAGGTCAAACCGGAGTATTGGTCGTCGATTGTTTGAGACGCTTTTTGGTGCAGGCATCCTGACCTTCAGATACGATGTGTAGCTAGGGTTGAGAACTAGGAAGAAAGTGAGGTATGGGGAAACCTAATTACAACCAGAATGAATCCAAAGCGGAAACTATGGCCTCTGGGGGGAGTTGCAGATGTCGTGGGGACCGGACCTGGAAGGAACTACCCTCTCGTCCGCGATCTTGCCATGCCCGCAACTCATTACAGACGGATTGCTTTCGTAACTTGGGCCGGTCGGATTTCATTCAGATACGGTACATGCCCGGACAAGTGACTAGCACTTACACTCACTATTATTTAAAGGCTAGAGTATCAAGGTAGTGCTTCAAAGTTGTCTTGTGTACATCAGTCTCCTTGGAGGGAAAGCAGGTAGAGTGAAGCAATGATGCGGCTGAAGGTTTACAAACGCTACTATTGCTCTAAGTTTCAGAAGTCATGAGGTCCTAGATGTAGTCACCGTGGTGTAGTCGAACTGGGCAGAAAGGGCATGCCCCCTACTGCGGGCAACGAGCGTGGAGGTGTAGAGAGGTCGTTGCTACAAGGGGGACAGGCCAAGACTGGATAAGCTGGTCCGTGCACAGCGCTAGGCTGCAGGCCCACAGCAACTTTAACCCAGCAGATCGGAGCCAAAAACTTCCCGCGAGTTGCCAATCGCAGTCTCAGGTCGCGTCGCATCCCATCGCCGAAATCGAACTAAATACCGAACACGCGCGCCCCTCCTCGTATCCATCCTAGCGCGTCCTGCTGTGCATCATCACGAATCCGGATTGACCAACGTTTTGTAGCCCGATATCCACGAGCTTGCGAAGAGAAACCATCGGGCGCCGTGTTGCGCTCAATGCGCCAAAATGGCACCGACCAAGCCGACCGTCGAGCACACGGTCGACCGCACCCCCGAATATGAGAAGTTCATTGAGGAATTGCGCGCCTTCCACGAGAAGCGCGGCACGAATTTTGACCCAGAGCCTAAGATGGGAAATACTACGGTCGACCTGCTCAAGCTCTTCAAATACATTGTCCAACATGGCGGCTATGACAAGGTGTCTGACGAGAAGCTGATGTGGCGGAAGATGTGTGAGGGTTTGGGATTGATGCGGCATAACGCTCCGGCAGATGCCTATACTCTGAAGCAAATCTTTTACAAGAACCTGGCTGCGTACGAAATCAAAACGATACACAACAAGGAACCTCCGCCGCCCGAGATTCTCGAATTCACCACAGCCAAGGGAGGCTCGCTTCTCACTCGGACACTGGAAACATATCAAGCAAGGTCCAAGGCCGACAGAGAAGGGTCCACAGAGGACGGTACGCCTAGTAGGGAGCGCCGTGCCGAGGATACTCCAACCTCGAGTCGGGCCTCCCGTGGTCTGCGAGAAGCTCCAGCACCCAGAGTCATCTTTCACCCCGACACGAACCCAACGCGGCAGACCCGAAACGCTTCAGCCCAGCATTCTGGGGCGTCCGGCTCTACGACGCACTCTCAAGCCCACTCTCAGTCCCACCAAAACTCGCAGTCGCACAGCGGCACGCCGGCCGCGATGCACCAGAGCCAGCCTCACCCTGGACGCGGCGCGCCCTCAGCTCTCTATAATCCTCCGGGACCCGACATGAGCAACCCTCTCGTACAGAGTTACCAACCACAGCCGCCTCAGCAGGTGCCGTTGCGTATCGTTGACACTCCTGCGAGCAACCCAGACCTATTCGCAAAGAAGCAGCGGCTGCAACGACAACCAGCAGCTCCGGCACCGAATCCGGCATCTCTTGTTCGTGCTTCTCTTCCTCCAGGTAAGCTATCTCTCACTGCCTACGGCATGCCTAGGCGCGTCACTAACATGAGTAGGTACGCTCGACGGTCCCAACATTTATGAGAGGTGTCTCTTGGCCCTACGCTCCGGTATTCAGGCGGAGCAGGCCTTCGGTTTGAACCATCTGGTGAAGATATCCTACGAACGTGGCGACAAGTACAAATTCTCCCAGTTCAGCGGCTTGGCAGAGGGATTGACCGAGTTTGCTCTTGGCGTCGGGAAACTGTTTTACGACGTCGAATGGACCATCTCTAACGACCCGGATTACGACGACGGCGAGATTGGCGAGCTCGACGGCATCAATGGTACAGCTGACATCCTCGAGAGGATTGCGCAGCTAAAGCCCAAAGACCTGCAAGACAATTTTCAGCCTGCAGAGTTCACGGACCAGCTCGTCTTGATCACCGAAGCCGTTCTGACCATTCGTAACATGGTCATGTTGCCCGAGAACGCCTGGTTCATTTCCGACTATCCACCAGTCAAGGATCTCATATGCATTCTGCTTCACCTTCCGCCATTGGACCTTGTAGTTGAGTTGAAGCATTGTGCTCTCGACATTGCGGAGCAAATAACACCCCATCTAGTCCTCGACTCCGAAGATCCTCTTTACCAGACATTGCTCTCCCAGCTCCAATCATCAGACCGCGGCATCATACTCGCCGCCCTCCGGGCTCTGGGCCGCATCGCCATGAACCATCCCACCGAGACAAACCAGCTGGGTGGAGTTCCGCCTGCCATCCTTCAGTCCCTGATAGATTGGCTGATGCTCAACGACGACGAGCTTGTGGACGCGATCCTAGATTTTCTGTACCAGTACACCGCTGTCGTTTCCAACCTGGACGTGATGTTGGAGGGGACGAATGTTGAGCACCTCGTGGTCCATCTTGTCCGGCTACTCTCTCACGGAGCTAAGCGCTCCCAGCGAGAGGTAGTCCTTAGCGAGGCGCGCCTCGCTTATGAACCCGCCTCCGAGCATGTGATTCCCATTCCCAAAGACCTACAAGAGCGACTATTGGCCATGGAAGAACCTGAGCGTTGCTATGCATGGCTCCGCTGCTTCTTTGAGGAAGACCCGGAGGCACAGATCACACAGATTGCCATCTGGCAGGCGTACAACGCGGCTTTCCTCGAGTCTCTGAAAAGGATGGGCCGCACGATGATCAACGCGCCCGAGTTCATCCGGCACATCAGCACCGTGTACCAGAACGCGGGCGCCCAAGTCGTCCGCGAAGCCAACGGCGAGTCGCAAAAGTTCATCATGCGCGGGATCCGCCCCCGCACCTTCCCCATCACCATCGATGGCCGCGGCTATTTCCAATGCCAGTGGCAGCCCGCGCCTGGCCAACAGCACATCCAGTGCCGCACGTGGAACACGACCGCCGAGAAGATGTGGCAACACATCCTGGCCGACCACCTCGGCGAGGCCCCGACCAGCGAAGACGGCAAGTTTCAGAATCGCGAGGGTACCTACACCTGCGCCTGGGACGGGTGCGCCAAGTACCCGAAACCGACCAGGCTCCAGCTGGCCCAATTCATGACGCATATCAAGACGCACCTGAGGGCCGAAGAAGCCCGGCGCGCCGCAGAGACTGCCGCTGTCCTCGCGCAACCGGACATCCCGTCAACCCCGCACGGCGGCAGCACGGTGGCCGCATCCCCATCCAAGCAGCGGGGGTCCATTTCTGGAGCCGGCGCCGCCGGCGGTGGCAGCATCCCCAAAGGGGCGCGCGTCATCCGCCCTGCCACGACCATCACGCTGACATACGAGGAAACGGCCTCGGCCCGCGACGAGCGCAATCCGAACGCGCCCCCGCAGGCGGCGGGCATACCGCTGTCGGCAGCGCTGATCCTGCGGAACATTGCGCGGAACGTGGTCAAGACGGCGGCCGAGGAGAGGCTGCTTGCTTCTTCTTCCTCCGCCCAACAAGGGGGAGGAGGAGTGGAGGGGGAGAGCAACAAGGCAAAGGACTCGGGAGTCGGGATCAAGGGCGGGTGGAACGAAAGGCTGTTCAGGCCTGTAATGCCGCGGCTGTGGGAGGTGTTTACTGAGAATCGGCTGCTGGCGCCGTACATGACGAGCTTGTTCCAGCTATTGGAGAGGGAGAGGGAGGAATATGCGTTTGGGGACTACTAGCTTGGGGGGGGGGGGGGGAGATAAATCAAGGGACTGCCATGTAGTTCCCTTGCTCCAAGATATGGCGCCTTTTCCCCCCCCGGCTTCGCTGTTTCCTTTTTTTTTTTTTCCCATCTAGTTGGAGAATGAGGCGAGGCAGAGTGGGAAGGGCCGCTTGTGGGGGTGCAGCTGCGCGATAACATCCTGCGGTTGTTTCAATTTCTCTTTCTCTTAGGAACAGGGAAGGTTGAGATCTGGGTCTGGGTCAAGGAACGAGATTCATGAAGGGAACGGCGGCCTTGGAAGAGGCGAAGATGGGTAACACATCCATGACCGCTGTGTAAAGTGTTGTTTTCTGACTTGGTATGTGTGTACAGTAATACCCTTCCTTTGCCTGGAGTTTGAAGGATCAGCGGGGAGGGAGGGGTTGGGTGCTCTCTGTCTGGAATGGATGATCATCGTTAGATCTTGGTTCGCCGATCAGCGGGCGTCTTTTCCCTAGATCGCGATTGGAAAATTCCGAGAATTATACCTTTTATTATTATTATTATTATCTTTCTATATTCTTCGGATCTGTGATGGTCTGGCTCTTGGCCTCCTGTAGGAGTACTCGTGGGCGGTGGAGGGGATATAGAAGCGACCCTACTCCGTACAGGTGGAAATGGCAACACCGGGCAATATTGTTCTGGTGTACTCCGTATGTACTCTCCACGCTTTCGTTTCAGACACCTGCTAAGGATGGCCAATTGGTCTTAAATACATACACACGAGCGCATAATTGAACGTATAGCACATCTGGAGAACTACCCCGGATATCATCATGTACGCCACAAACACCTACCTCAATCCAGTTCTCGTCGTGCCACTTGTCCTACAGAAATTCGATCAGGGTCCGACGGGATGCCGAACTTTTACAGTCTGCCCTGGTTCCCTACGCGACTCGTCGGATCCGACGTTCTGACGTCAAATGGACTGGTAGGTGTGTACGTGCACTCTGCTGTCGGGTCCAAGCTCTGTCCCTGTACCAATGTTATGTACTTGTGTATGTAGTCCGTACACCGCCTGGGATTATGCCTTTGCCGGTCCCGCGTGGCGAAAAAAAATAGAGATGAAGCCATCGTGAAATCTGGGGAAGCAAGGCCTCGCGATTGGGTGGTGGTACCGACGGGCTGGGACAAGGTGTGGCGGTTCGCTTGCATCGTGATTCCGTGCCTTGGCGCTCCTGTCGGGTCAGGCCCCAGATCTCTGTACGATCTCGTCTTTCGACTTGCTCGTCTCGAGGGAGTATGTATGTCTATGTACGGCCAGAGTGAGCAAACCTGCTGCGCTCGGGATGCATGGGGATGGCTGAAGGTTCGAAGCAAAGCTTGAGACCTGAGGGAAATTTTTGTCAAAACGTCCCCTTCCCCCTCTCCCTTTCCTCTCCCCATCCTTCCTCATTGGTGTCACTCGCTCCAAGGCCAGGCCACCAAAAGAGCAATTTTTGGCTCGGTGAACTTCGGACCCACCCGCGCTTGCGGAACGGCAACCGAGCGGCGCTAGTGGAGCAAGCCCACGTTCTGGAATTTTTAACAGGGACTTGCCTGGTCGGGAAAGGGGAAAACAGCAAGGTTGGCGGACGGCTGGAATAATCCGTACACTAGTGTACGCTAGAACTCCAGAACTTGCTGGGATGGTGATGAATCATGACCCTTCCGAGTGTGTTCGTAAGAGGGGCAGCGCTGTCAGGGATGACGTCCCCGGTCAATGCTGATCCAATTCAAAGCGCTGCAAGCCGTGATTTTTAGTTTCGACAAGTCATCATCTGAAAACTCGAAAGATAAGGACCGCGCATCTTGTGTGGCCGGAAGCTGCGTGGGGAGGAGGCGCGGGGTGCGCGCCTTGCGCAACCTTTGGTGAGCTGAAACAACATGGTCGGACAGATCAGGGAAGCGTTATTCCTCCTCAAAAATTGCGCGCTAACACAACCTGTAACAATACACCACGGAGGTACAGTTGCACTGCAGTGACGCGACCACTGCTTGTATGTTTCTGCGGCATACTCCCTGGTGGGCGCATAACTCATGGAGTCCCCTACGCAGTGCTACTATGTATGTAAGTACGTGTGCAGAGTACTGGGGCAGTGTACGGATTACAATGAAAAGTACGATATTTGCCATCTGTGCTTTTTGGCGAGGTGATCGGCGTCCGTTTGGAGCGGGTCCGAATGTTCAGCCAGCGGCGTGGTAGGGATGTCGCAGATGGAAACCGTGGAGGGCGAATTGAGGTTACAGGAGCTCCCGTGTTCGCGGTCAAGTCCCGCGCTCCAAGCTCGCCACCCTAGTCGGGAGACGTGGGGACCGTTCCAGAGCTCCCTGACGCTGCCCCTGATCTTCGAGTCAAGAATGCTCGGGATTCGGAACCCAGGCCGGCAGGGTGGCCACATGACCTGCAAAGCTTTTCTTGGTATGCTGACGTGCAGGTGCCCAATGCTTGAGTCGTGGATATCGGTACTTCGTATATCCATAGTGTACGCAGTACACTATGTGCCGACAAAGGACATGCCCAAACCTGCACATACCAAGCAAGAAGTACATGATGGAGGAGTGTACTTGGCGAATCCACTACCTATGAGCGAATTATCCAACTAATAATGTATTGTGGTGTAGTCCGTAGTGTAGTGTACACTACTAGTGTAGTGTTCTCATAGTACGGAGTAGTGATGTCTTGTCGTACTCTGTAATCAGGGTCTTGTCACGGCAAGTGGCGTTATTCTGTAGTTTCTTTTTTGAGCGAGGCTCCAAGTTGGTCGATTTTATGATGCAGTACTCCGTACACTTGAACTTGCCCTGACTCGGGTCAACGCCGGCGCATCACAGGGAATACAGCGGAGTTAAACCTCAAGCTCCGGATTGCCACGGAAAAGCCGCAATAGCACGGCATGCGAACATGTACTAGTACGGATTACAAAGTAGAGAACGATGTGCTCTTAGTTGGGGCAAACGCAATAGGAGGTTCGGTCACTTCCCAACGCGCCATCCTCGGGATGCTGCTGGCAATGGGCACTAATGCAAGCGCAAAAGAGATACGCGTCTCAGGTGCATGCATGCAGGGGATTCCAACAGCACCTGGCTACTCACCGCTATCGGAGAGACTCAAAAGAACGCACTTTGGGTGTATTCAAATGATGGTTTTTGTTGGTCATGGCTTCTCAAGGAAGCTACCTCAGTTTACTACACCAGTCAGAGGACAAGATTGGGGGTATTGCGAGATTCTAGCCCCCCCCCCCCCACGCGGCGCATCCATCGGATTGTGCTTTGCCAAGCCGTCGGGCGCGGCTTCTACACTGCAACCCCGGGCCAATGCATCTTGTATTGCTGCGGGGCAGCCTGGGTTGACAGGGGCCCTCCACTTTCGATCTTGGCGCCCATTTCGGTCGCCCATTGGGACAAGGGCAGGGCGCGTCTGAACATGAAGGCGAGCAAGGTTAGTGTTCGAAATGGCACCCCAGTTGAGCGAGCAGCCTGCTCCTTGAGGCTGGAATGTCGAGCAGGGGCGCTCCTAGCAGACACGGCCCGAGACAGGGTCGGTTCAGAGGGGCCCGTATCATTCTTGCTGATCAATGGAAGCCCAAGCTGTCGCGAAATCTCTCTGTCGGAGATGTGATGTTTCCTACACTAACCCCCAAGTGTGTGGGCGCAGCGGAGATTGATCGGCCTCCTCGCCAGCCCTGTCAATTGTTGCTCTCCACTTCCCCAGTCGAGTTAAGCAAGAGGAACACAAGGTGAAAACATGACATTTTTAAAGCCGCAGATATTTGCCTTTCAGGCATGGCTGCGGCAGGCGCAAGCCCCGGCTGGTTCCGCGGCAGCCACGCCAAAATCTGGAACACAACACGTATGGCGCGGTCCATGAAAATTGCTGATGGTCTTGTGACTACCTCCCAATCTCTTGGTCCCACAGAACACACCTCACCGCTCACTGATCCTCTCATCGGGATGCTCGGACAGATTGCTTGCTGGTTACCTTTGCGGAAGGGGGTACAGGACATAAATACAAGACCAACATCAGCCCGGGAACTTTTAGATTCTGTAAATATTTTGTGAACATCGGGCACAGACAAATCATTCTCAACTCGGCCGCTGACGATTACGCTGCTTCCTTGGTCTATCAGTTAGCAAATTTTCTTGCAAAGAGGTATGTAGCATCCGGGATTGGTTCGAGAGAGTTGTAGCAGTCAACACTACGCTAGTGGAGGGGCGGTCGAAAGTGACGTGAGGCACCGGCGAGGATGGAAGTCCCAAATGGGTATTCCATTCTAGTCGGGACTCGACGCCATCGAGTACGCTAGTGTGGGAGGTGACAATCAGGACGCTCTGTTTCCCCGCGAACCCAGAAGATAGCCAGCCAGCAACCTCACCACCCTAAGGCTGGAAAGATCCAGAACTCGTGCTGACCCTGCTTCTGCTGCAGCCGTTTTCTTGTGTCTGCGACTAAAATAATCTTCTCCGACCGGCATTTGCCAACCGTGTGTGTGCAGAGTTGCGTTGGAACTTGCAGATCCACAGCCCCCACGATTGTCATTGCGCCGACAGCATTCTCGACTCGCAATTGCCACCGTTCTGGACCCCGCTGGCTCCTTCGCCCCAATCCATCTCCACCCTCCCCTGTTCGCGCAGCCCGAGAGTGCCTCAGTTGGGTCGCCTCAACGTCGGGTTCTCGCTGTTCGCCTTCATATTCAAGAGAGAAAAAAAGAGACTCTCTTATAAATAACAAGAGCCTGGCGGCCATTTGCTAGCTGTCAGGTTTCTGCCATCAACGCGCGGTTTTGTGCTCGCTATTGAGGAGCCCAGGTACCTTCGAGTACCTTAACCCCGCCATCCCAACTTACACACCCGCAACCCGGGTCTCCGACCTCCCTTCTCTGGAAGAGCCGCCAGGACTCACCAGACCCCTCGCCAACGTGCACCCGAGAAGGTTCTCGCCAGTTCATCTGACCCGGCCGTTGCCTTTTCTGAATTCGCGCGCCAGCCGAATCCTTTAGGCCTGATCCCCTAGGTCCAACGCCAGGTCGATAAGCCCTGAATCTTTTATAGTCGGTCGCTGTTGGTGTTTGGTTCATTGGTTGTTCGGTAAACCAATTCAACACCACACACACTTCCGCCACTTTTCTCATCATCCCATCTCAAACCCGCTTTCATCCTCAGCACTCAAACCACAACAATGGCCGCCGCCGCGCGCACCGCCCGCCTGGCCCCGCGCCTCGCCTCCATTTCCCGCCCCGCGGTTGCCCGCGCCGGCGTCTCCTCAGTTGCCCAACGCGCTGCCTTCTCCGTCTCGGCTCGTCGCACGAAGTCCGAGGTCATCAAGGAGACTGAGGTCCCCGTCACTGTCTACAGCCCCGACCATAAGGGCGTTGCCTCGAGCAACTCGGACCACTTTAGCATCCCCGTCAAGAACGGCGCTGCTTCCGCCCCCGAGGCCGCTGCCGAGGACCTGGATGCTGTCACGCCACTGCAGGACAAGGTTTACAGGCAGATGCCGCGCACCCTTCAGAAGATGAGTGTTTATGGCAAGGTTATCATCGTGACTGGGTAAGTTGGTTTTATTGATGTGTGTGTGTGTGTCTACATTGACACACAGGTCGCTCATAGAGAGTCGATGGGTGCTAACTCAACCTCTTATATAGCGGTGCCCGTGGTCTCGGTAACCATATGGCTCGTGCCTGTGCCGAAGCTGGCGCCAAGGCCATCGCCATCTTCGACGCCAACCAGGAGCTTGGAGACGAGGCTGCCGCTGAGCTGCACCAGAAGACGGGCCTCCCCGTATCCTTCTTCAAGGTTGATGTCCGCGACGGTAATGCTATCAACGCCGCCGTGCAGAACGTCGTCGACCTCTACGGTGCCCCCGACGTCCTCGTCAACTCGGCCGGCATTGCCGACTCCAACATCAAGGCCGAGACCTACGACCCAGCCATGTTCCGCCGCCTGATCGACATCAACCTGACGGGCTCCTTCCTCATGTCCCAGTCGGTCGGCCGCGCTATGATGGCTGCCGGCAAGCCCGGTTCCATCATTCTGGTCGCCTCCATGTCCGGCTCCATCGTCAACTACCCGCAGGAGCAGTCGTGCTACAACGCCTCCAAGGCCGGCGTCATCCAGCTCGGCAAGTCGCTCGCCGCCGAATGGGCCAAGTACAACATCCGCGTCAACTGCATCTCGCCCGGCTACATGGACACGGCCCTCAACAAGGTCCCGGCCCTCGACGCCCAGAAGAAGATCTGGAAGTCGCTCACCCCCCAGGAACGCCTCGGTGCCGTCGACGACCTGAATGGTCTCTGCGTCTTCCTCGCCTCGGACGCTTCCGGCTTCATGACCGGCTCTAATGTCATCATCGACGGCGGCTACACGCTGTACTAAGCACTTCTTAATTGGGAATTACGGGATTGCATTCATACCTCTGCGGGATACCCTATATAGACGGCTTGCTGGAATTGTCGGCATTGGACATTGGATGGGGTGACAATTTTCTGTCCAACGGGTTGCGGGAAGGGGGGGTAAATGGGTGTTATTTCGAACACGGCTCATGATAGCCATGGCTTTCCTCTTTATTTACCATACTTTTCCGAGGTTTTTCCATATCTGTGGCTGGTGCCTGTTTCCTTCTGGGTTCGAGGGTTGGCGGCGTGCACACAAGACTTTTGCAAGTCATGGTTGGGAGAGAGAGCACAAAAGTGATCCACATATTCTAATCAAGTTGGGGGCCCGACTTGAGCCTCATGCACGTTTTTTTCTGCTCATCCACCCAAGTGCATGTTACCTTACCAAGTGATCTAATTGACTGGACTGAATACGCGCCGAGACGCATCCTCAGCACGAGCATAACGTAACTTGTCGATGGGTTCAGGGTGGTCCGGTTTCTGCCGTATATGTGCTTTCTGTGTGGCCTGATATTCAGAACATGTGCTCCGTATCGGCGGGACCAAAACCAACAAAGGGAGTTAACTAATCAAGAGGCCTAGCCAGACCCAAAACTCCCTAGCTAAGTCGAACAAACCACCAGGAACTTCGGCCTGTCAGCGGATGATCCCTCTGCTCCCGGGCCTCGAGCTTATGATAACAATGCACGCATCATCCATTCGCATGCATACTCTTACTTTCTCTCGGACCGACGTCAGTGAGACTTAGCAACGCTTTATAAAGATCTGGGTACCCATCATCGATCGCCCACAACCCACAAACGGCTTTGATATCTGGGGGTAAGGGGACAAATCACTTTGTTCATCTAAATTGCCTTTTTTATCCCGTACATACCATACACAAACCTCCCCAATTGCAAAATCACATCCGCGGACACGCAATAGCCGGACCGCACGAGAGCGGCACCCTTTCGAAGCAGTAGCTGCTCTCTCCACTACTCCCCCCCCAAAAAACCATGCTCTCGACTCCTTTTCTCACACTCTTTATCTCTCTGCTCCATCGTGCTGTCCCCTGTAGGCCTATTCTCTCGATCTTCGCTTGCTTTCCGCCCGCTGCAAGGCCACAGAAGGGGGGAGGGGTAAGGCAGCTTCACAGTGTCTCCCCTAGTTTGCCCCAGAACATCCCGGAGCAGGGCGTCCTCCATGCGTAGTGCGGCTTTTGCTGGGGGGGCAATGCAGAGGTGGAAGAGGCAAAGATAGCCACCGTAACAGGACCAGGACCCTGCTTGGCCTCTCCATCTTCTGCCGCCATGCTTGCAACAGATCTCGATCACAAACCAGGGACCAACAATCAGGGCCGAGCCAAGGTAGAGAAGTTCTGATGCCAGGTTCATATCCATCCGTCAATCCGTCCGTCTCATCTCTCTTTTTTGCATGTGCTGGGTCTGATGCCAGACTCAGGCATGCAATCCTATTTCATCGCCAGGATTTGTGACCCGAAATGAACCACCGGGTTCACTCATGCCATGCGTCCCCCTGATGCCGCCGCTGCCGATGCCTCGCCCTTACTCAAGGCCTAGTCTCCGGCCACAAGGAGAACGAGAACCGGAGGGGGACAGATTGAAGCTGTAGGGTGATACGAAACACCTGGCCAGACCGAAATCGGCTTGCTTGCTGTTCTCTGCGCTGCAAAGCTAACGAGAAGCGAGGTGCATTAAGCCCACGGGTCTTGGGGGCAAGAAGAAAGAGAACAATCGACGACCGAACCCCTAGAGGCAAGCGAAGGAGAAGGAAAGAGGAAAACAAAGACCATCCCTCAAAAATGTGGTCTGTTTATTTAAGCCCTGTCCGATGTTGAACCGAGATAAGAAAACGGAAGGGGAGCGAGATACCAGGCAAGGGTAAAAGGGAGAAAGAGAATGAGAAAGAGAGAGAATAAGGGAAAACAAATCGCAGTCATGCCACAAATGCCCGCCTTGCCTGTTCGCTTGCCTACCTGCCCACCCATCCACCCATCCGCCATGTAAGTGATGGGAAAATAAGAAAAAAAATAAATAAAACCGGAAAGCTTGGCTACAACGATTTTCTTGCTCGTGAGCTGGGAAGAAAATGAGCCATGTCCCATGATATATGAGTTCAGAGCAAAGACGCCAAGCAGCTATCAGTAAATGGGGTATCCTGCGTTCAACCTGGGAATAATGGCGAGAAGGCGTGGGTTTCAACGAGCCCATTTACTGTCCTTTGCGGGCTTTTTCCTGTGCTCTGGCTTCCCGCGCCGCCCTAACCAAAGGTGCAAGTGTCGAGAGGTCGACGCACGCCTTCATAAAGTCGTGCTATGTAGCGAGTCAGCAACTGCCCATAACTTGGATTCAAAGACATTTTGAAAAGGGCGGGGTAAACAAATAGAAAGAAAGGGAAAAAAATAAAATAAAAAAAAACCAAGCATACCCTCAGAAGGTCATGGGCGCTAGCTCTCTTCTCCGGGTCGACTTTTAGCGCAAAATACAAGAAGTCGCGGAACACGGGCGACAGTTCTTGCTCGTTCTTGATCTGCGGCGTGCCGTTGGTAGCGATCAGCCACAGAGCGCGCAGCGGCGACTCGGTGAGGTAGGGCGGCTCGCCCTCGATCATCTCGATGGCCATGATGCCTAGAGACCAGATATCCACCTTGCGGCCGTACTCCTTCCGCGTAACCACCTCGGGGGCCATCCAATACGGAGTGCCAACCATTGTCGTACGCTTGTTCTGCGCCTCGTTGATTGTCGCACAGAACCCAAAATCAGCTGCAAGGAGGAGGGGTGGGCAAGTCAGTCCACGGCGACCAGCATGGAGAATGACGCGATCGAAGGAGGAAGGAGAGAAAAAAAAACAAGGGGGGGGGGCCACTCACTGAGTTTGATATTGCCCTCCATGCTGAGCAGGATATTGTCCGACTTGATATCTCGGTGGATGACACCCTTGGAATGCAGGTGCTGCAGGCCACGGAGGGTTTCTCTGCAGACCGACGCAATCTGACCCTCGGTCATGATGTTGAACGTCACAACATCGGTCAAGCTGCCGCCCTCCATGTATTCCATAACGACCCACAACTCTCCCCCGCACAGGTAACTGTCGATGAAGTTGACAATGTTGGGGTGTGAGCTCTCCTTCATGACCAGGATCTCGTTGATGATCAGGTCCTTCTTTGGTTGCTGCTCGAGGTTCATCTGCTTGATGGCCACCAGCCGGTTGGTCCCCCTCTCGTGGCCCGTGTACACGCCGCCGGATGCGCCCTGGCCGATCTTGGTGAAACCGCGGTAGATTTCTCTTGGATCACCCTCGGAGCAGATTCTCTTGAGGGCGGCAACCACGTCAACGCCGTTGCTCTGCCGTGGTCGGTGCCGTGGCCTCGAGCCCGGCTGCGCAACCCTTGCCTGCTGTGGCGGTGGCATCCGATTGGCCCCGTTGGGATCTGTTTGCTGCTGCAGATGCTGGTGCTGCGAGGCGGGAGGGGTCGGCTGCTGCCGCTTGCTCGCTTGCCGCCCCAGCTGGCCAGTCATGGCTGCTTGCGCCTGGGCCATCGCCTGTTCCTGCTGTTGTTGCAACAGCTGTTGCTGGTAGGCCGCAGTCTGGGTGACCGGCGAGGTGACCGAGGGAGATGGGTGCGACGATTGATAGGGCGGCGTCCCATTTGCTCGTGAATTGGACCGTGACCGTGACCTGTGCTCTTCCGGCAGCATCGGCACATTATCTTTGGGAGGAAGATAAGAGGGCGAGGCGTCCTCTCCTGGCTGGGGCATGCCGATGCCCGAGTCCTTGGCCGGGTACGCCGGCTGTATCCTCGGTACGTGATTTGTCGGAGGCTTGGGCGCCGGCCGGCTGGGCATGAGATTGAGGTCCTTGATATGGGGTTTCGGTACTGGAGGTGGTGCGCGGGGATTTTCAAAGCTGCCTTCGTGGGCAACATTGGGAAACCTGGGGCTGGCGGGCGGGCTGATCATGGGGGACATGGCGCCGTAGCCAGTCTGTAGCATGCCCGGAGAAGGGAGGGCGGTCGCGGACAGCGGGGTTGCGAGGCCGCGGAAGTCTGCTGCGCGCGCGTCGTGGAATTTCTCCAGTTGCTGGTCCTCTTGAGGCTTCTCTTGTGTCTCCTTGTAAAATGTCAAGACATCGACAAGAATCTGGGGATGTTCCCGCGTGTCCTTCTCCGTGATGCCGCTCTCATTGATGAGTCGCTGCCACTCCTTCGGCAGCCCCTGGGGGAAAAAAAAGTTAGCATGGGGAAGCAGACACCCAAACGAGCGGATCAGCGTACGGTAAACTGGCCGGTCGTGCTGTCATATCCGACGTGCGTTACGTGAACTGGATTCTCTGGTGCCGAAATCTGCGGCTTCTTGGGCGATCCCACCAAGCTGTTCATGAAACCAGAGAAGCCCGATTTCTTCCTGAGCATGCTGGGGAGCTTGCTCTCCTTGCCCTCGTCGGAGTAGCGCTTGTGCGGGCCGGCACCATTACTCCTGGGGGCAGAGGCCTTTTCGTTCAGGGTAGGGAAATCGCTGGTCGGGAAGGTCGCCGACTGGCGAAGCGCGGGCGGTGAATGTCCCATGGTTCGCGTCCCGGAATCCGCGCGGGGTGGTTGAGCGGGTGGCAATCGGGACGGGGGCTGTTTGGGGTGGGCACGGTTGTTGTCGTTGTCGTTGTTGTGGTGGCGGTGGAGGTGGTCGTCGCTGCTATCTCGTTCAACAGGCGATTTCGTGGCTGCGATGTGGTCGAGGATGGCTGCGCCGTCAAAGGGGGCGCCAATCAGCTCGTCTGAGGTCTTAGAACTGAGGGGTTGGAGGACGTCGGCCGGGACGAATCGTGGCTGCTGGGCGTCCGGTCGGGCGTGCAGGGAGCGGTAGTGCGAGTGCGGCGAGGCAGACGACGCCGCAGATGCGCCGTCGGGATGGGCGGGTGATGGGTGCGACGGGCTTGTGGTTGCAAGAGAGAAAGCGGGTGATTGTCTCGATGCTGCAGGAGTAACAGCGGGGAAGCGTGGCGAGAACTCGGGCGCGTTCGATGCGGGCGTTTTGGCGCCGGTGGCCCGCCGCAAGCTGGCCGAGCTTCGTTTGCTTCCTAGAGATCGGGCGTCAACACGACCATCAGACGTAGCGCTATGTCTGGAGCTCGAGTGGTGAGAGTTGGAGCGCGCAGCCGACGGCGGCTTCTTGGTGAGCCTGCGACGCTGCGAACTAGCGCTGGAGCCACTTGCAAGCTTGGGGCTGTCCATCTCACGGCCCGAACGCTTGGGGAATCGAGGCAAGGGATGCAAGATTGCAACAGAAAATTTCAACATACAATTTAGGTACCAGACAAGGCAGCCAGATGGGCACCTGGCACCAGGGGGGGTAGTGTAATTGAGGCACCGGATGAGGGTTGTTGCAGCGAACAAAATTACGCTTCCTCTCGCCGTTCGTTGCTCCTGCTCGATCGCGTCCGCTGCCAGGCTCTGCTCTCCCTAGGTCCCGCTTGGCTGCCGTTCAAGACGGCCTGTGTCCGCTGGCCACCCGAGGTGGTATTTAGCGGGGCTGGCGTGATTGGCGCCTACGGACTGGGTGAAAGCACAGGGAACTGCCACCACACACACACACACACTCGCACACAGTGCGGGCTTAGTCGAAGGGGGAGGGGGAGGTAAAAAGGGTTCATTCCCCAGGGAACCCAGTGATCTGGCCAAACGGAGCGCCGGCCTTGGTCCCAATACGTATCTCAGCAATGCATACATGCACTTCATTCTACACATCGTTTCCGTTGCTGTCATCTCTGCCTTGCAATGTGCTGTTCTTTGGTGATCTTTGGGGAGCAACTGGACTAACACAAGAAGCGGATATGGAGGATCGGGAGCTTGCCGCATAGCGGATCGCATGACAGCTACGGAGTACGGAGTACTTTGGGGGCGCTAATAATACCTAAGGGGAGATGGGGTCGCACGAAGATGGCAGTCCTGGTCAGTAATGCCTTGTTCGCTGGCTGTCGAACATTGACAGATGAATCTTGCAGTGCCGCACCACTGCTCGGGCCACCTTGGCCATCCCCTGAGGATCTGCTGCCCTGTGGTTGGCACATATCGAGTTCGCATGAAACCCACTACCACCAGTACGGGTTACTTACTGCACCTGGTTTGCAATAGGACTGCGGAACCCGCTCCGATTCTTCAGCCCCAATATCACATGTGCGTTAGACGCGACTGTGTCGACCGATGCACAACCTCACTCAGTCTCGATAGCCGCTGCATCAAAGAGTTTCACTTTAACGCAGGGGAATGGCTGCGGGTGCTCCGTACTCCTGTGGTGTACGGACGTACAGTACTCCGTACATACACAACCTTTATTAAAGGCGGTTAGGCGATGGCGACCAGACGTCCGAGCCCAGCAGGGTTATGGTGGGGCTAGCCGCCATCCATCCACGGGTGCGGGATGAAAGGGCGAAGTGGGGCTCAAACGGAGACGCGCACGGATACAGACGGTTTCTGGTGGTTGGCGCTTTGGAGAGGCTGAATAACCAAACAAACGTTCCTTTGGCACACTCCACCACTGCGCGCCAAAATCTCCGGCAGAAGTTAATCTGAAGGCGAGGGAGAAAAATTGAGATATAAGGGCCAAGCATTTATTTGCAGTGGCGGGCACGACGGCGCCCGGAAAGGGGCGGTCGACGTTTGGCTGAAAAGGACCGTTTGATCCATCATTCCTCCCTTCATGTTGGACCCCACAGCAGTTCTGCGGGCCCCACCCAGCCCGGAGCAGGCCAGAGTCTGGCCATGGCCAAGTTTTTGTTCATGCCGGGATGTGGCTTGTCCGCTTCATTGGGACGGCGATTGCGAGGGCGAACGTTTTGGTCCAAGGTTCGAAAAGGCGTCATCTACATACTTCTGCTCCCGCCCAATTTCGATCCGCTCTCGGCAATGGCCAAGGCGCTTCACCAGACCCCTAGGGTCTTCGTCGATGTGTTATTTGTGCACCAATGACGTACGAAGGGTTCAACTCGACTATTGGACCACCAGACTTACACGTATGGGACAAACAAGTAGAAATCGCAACGACTGGAAACCGCTTGAGCAGACCGGCCGTTTGGTCTGCATGCATGGCCTAATCGGCCACGCTTGAGTTGTCTCGCCGCCAGCATGCTTCGTCTCCCGAACCATCTTAGCCCACCCGCAAACCCCCACAGCGCTGCCGGAAACACTTAAGTGCCGTCCAGAGCGAGTTGCACATGTGATGCGGTTTGCCGTGCAGCGGGACCGCTCTTGATGTTCAGCGCATGGTATGCCTTATTATTAACAACGTTCTCGATATCTGGGTCTTGAACCCGAGATTTGCACCCGCGTGGCGTTCTCGAAACTCGACATGGGCTGTCGATCTCTTGTGGAATGCCACGTTTGTGAACCCCCCGAGACCCTACGCTTGCACCTTGGAGATTCCTTCAAGGAAGGAGAATACATAGTAATGAACCTTAATCCATGCCCATTTCAGTGACAGCCTAAGCTATCCGATTTCACACGACTTTCTCGCCGAGACACATCTCCTCTTAGCGAAGTACCCACAGCCGCGATGACAAGCAGCTGCTAGAGCAATTGCATCAAGGTGATTTCTCGCCAGCTCTCGTCACGGTGAATGCAATTTGAGGGAACACTGAGCCAAAAACAAGAGCATAATCCGTACAGAGAGGATGGATATGAGCCACCAAATTGATCAAATCAAGCAACTTGAAAGACTTTTAACAGACAAGGCAATGCAAAGGGAAGGGAAAGGAAGGGAGGGGAAGGGAAGGAAAGAAAGCATACGCTTTTGTTAAACGAGTTTACTTGTAGAGTTTCTTGCAATACGCAGTAAGGAATGCTACAAAACTATACAATGTCTAGGATGAGGGACCTTGGAAGGGGACGATGCAAGTCGCGCCAAGACTTACGCACGCGCCGCGTACCCCCAACAATTTTTTGGGGAAGTACTCCGTACTTGTTACGACGTTGCAGGACCAGGTGAAATGTCCACTTCCAAAACCGAGCCGAATTGATTTACCACCATCCCCCCGGGTCTTGGGAAACGCCAAATCGGTAGACCCGACAGGTATCCTTTTCCTTTTCGTTCCCTCCTTCCAGCGCTATCAATTTGCTGTGTTGGCTCCAAGTCAGGCGGGTACAATTGCCGGCGCCTCCTCTCCCCCCATATCTCGTTTCTGCACCCCTGCCGAGGGTACCCCGAATCTGCTAACCCGTCAATTCGATCAGACATCTCCTAATCTCCCGTCCCGTTGTTCTCTCTCGGTTTCATCCTACGGTACCTCCACAATGTCGTCCGCCGCCATGTCGAGCGACTTTCCGGAACTCGGCAGCGGGCCGAAGCCCGCGGCCAACGTGGCCCCCGTCTGGCTTGCGCGGGCTCCTGGAGCGTCGGCTCCGGCCTCTGGACGGGCCTCCGGCGCCACCACACCCGTCCCAGAAGCGTCGACGGTCCCGAGCCTCTCGATCCCGGGCCAGAACAAGGAGTACCTGCTCCTGCATCCTGACGACATCCTTCCCCGCGAGCAATTGAAGCGGCCGCTCCCCGACATCGTCAAGGACTTCAACCGCAAGTCTCGCGCCCAGATCAAGATCGTTCCTCATGCCGAAAACATGCTCAGGATTGAGGCGACGGGGCCCAAGAGCGACAGCACGACCCAGGCGCTCAAGGACTTCGTTGGCTTGATCGGTGCCAAGCTGAAGCTCGAGCTGGACATTCATCGCTGGGCGCGACCGCACATCATTGGCAAGGGCGGGGCCACCATCAAGGCCATCCAAGAGAAGACCGGCGCTCGGATTCACGTCCCCAAGGAGGACGGACATGCGGCCCCCGCCGGAGAGGATGACGACGAGCTCATCAAGGTCGTTATCGAGGGCAACACTCAGCAGGCTGCCCACGCCCAGAATCTCATCTACGAGATTATGGGCGAGCGCGCCGGCACGGTCAGCCTCACGTTGAAAGACGTCCCTGCGGAATTCTACCCCTTCATTGCTGGCGCCGACAACAGCAATATCAAGCCCATCGAGCAGGAATTCGGTGTCCAGATCAATGTTCCTGCCGCCCAGCCCTCTTCGTCGACGCCGCCCGTGCCAGTCGCCTCCGGCCGTCCCGAGTTCTTTGCCGCCGCCGATAGCTTTATCCAGCTGCGCGGCGAACGCTATGCCGCCAAGGCCGCCAGGGCCAAGATTGAGGAGCGGGTCCAGGAGCTCCGGGATCAGTTGACGGTACAGCCGGTACACATCCAGCCGGGCCGTCACCAGTTCATCATCGGAGAGAAGGGCATCTCGATGGAGCAGTTCTTCGAGGAGACGGGATGCACCATCGTGTTGCCAAATGACGAAGAGGACGACATGGTCAGGGTTGTTGGGCCTGCCGACCAGGCCGCCGTCGGCGTGCAGAAGACTGTCGACCTCGCCATGGGCATGCAGTGTTCCAACTTCGACATCTCGCGCTTCTACCGCCAGGCCCCTGGTGGCGCTGCGGTCCATGCGCGCAATGTTACGCGCTACCTGAGGCAAAAGCGGGAGCTTGAGCGGCTGGGAAATCTCTATAGTGTTCACTTCAATACCCCCTTCTCGGAGCAGGGCGCTCTGCCGTGGGAGCTCTATGCGCGCGATGGCGCCAATATTGTCAGAGCCCAAGCGGAAATCAAGGCTCTGGTCGACGCTCACCCGCCGGCACGGATGGCTACCGTCACCGTCGATCCCTTCTACTACCAGTACATCAGGAAAGAGGTCTTGCCCCATGTCCGACAGACGTATGGTGTACATTTGGTGATCCCGGAGAATTCGGAACCCAATGCTCCCCTTCTGTTGGTGTATGAGGGTCCCTCGAATCCGGAGTCGTACGAAATCGCTCGAGAACAGCCGAAGCAGAAAGACATCAGCGAGATGCAAAAGGGACTTCAGGATGCCCAAAGCTATATTCTCGGCCTGATGAGCGAGCGGGAGCCAATCGCGTCCAAGACGATTGAAGTACCCGTAAAGTGAGTGTCTGGCCCCTCTCTCGTCCTTTGTATGAATTTGCCGTGCAACCGGCGTTCTGACGTGTCTGCAGGTTCCATCCCCGGCTTCAGAAGTTTATCAAGAATGAGCAGGACAACGCCTCCAACCCGATTCGCGCCCGCGTGTCCAACACCGGCGAATCCGTTCACATTCGCGGCCCTAGCTCTGTTGTGGAGTGGCTTGTGGCCAAGTGCCTCGACTTCGTCGAGCGAGAGAAGCAGGACGAGAAGGAGCGCGGATTTACCCTGGAATTCGATTTCCCCCAGAAGTTTGCAAACCATTTGATCGGTAAAGGCGGGAGCCACATCCGGGAGCTCAGGGAGAAGTTCGACGTCGAGATTCAGGTGGACGATGGCAAGGTGCAGCTGAAGGGGCCAAAGGCCAAGGCCGAGGCTGCCAAGGCGCACATCACTGCCCTCGCGCGTCAGCTGCAGGATGAAACGACATACGTACTCAAGATTGACCCCAAGTTCCACCGGGAAATCATCGGCGCCCAGGGAAGCCAGGTCAATAAGCTGCAGACACGGTACAAGGTCCTCATTTTCTTCCCTCGGAACAACGCAAAGGGCACCAAGGACGACGAGTCTCTCGCCGACTCATCCAGCGATGCCGGGAAGGGCCGCCGTCAACAAGCCCCCGACGAGGTCATTGTCCGTGGGCCGAAGCGGGGCGCTGACGAGGCTCGTGAGGAGCTGCTGTCGCTCCTGCAGTACCTCAAGGACACCTCGTTTACCGCCACCGTGACAGTTCAGAAGAAACAGCTTCCCTCGTTGATCGGCTCCGGTGGTGCTGCTCTGGAGCAATTGCGCCAGGAGACGGGGGCTAAGATCGATGTTCCCAGCGCGAAGGAGTCGACCGAGGATCAGGTGGACATCCAGATCAAGGGCACCAAGGCGCAGGTGGCTGCTGCCAAGAAGATTTTGGAGGAGAAGAAGGCCATCTTCGAAGACACCATAGTCAAGAAGATTGATGTGCCTCGAAAGTACCACCGGGCGCTCATTGGCACGGGTGGTAAGTGTTGGGAGACCCGAGGTTGCATGCGAAGCGCAATGTTGACCGTTCCCAGGTTCTACTCTCCGCGACATCATCGTCAAGGCTGGCGGCTCGAGTGATCAGCGAGAGATGGCCCGCACCATCCAATTCCCGAAGCAAGACGCCGACGGCGACACCATCAAGGTCGAGGGCCGCAGCGAGATCGTGGACAAGATTGTCGCACGCATTGAGGCCATGGTGGCCGAGCGCGAGAGCCAGATCACCGAGACGCTGGATGTGCCTGTCGAAAAGCACAGGTCCATTGTCGGACGCGGCGGCGAGACCAAGCGGAACATTGAGGCCCAGTTCAAGGTCTCCATCGACGTTCCCCGTCAGGGCAGCGGCAGCACAAGCGTGAAGATTGTCGGTCAATCGCCCGATGTCGAAAAGGCCAAGGCCCACATCGAGGACTTGGTCAAGGAACAGCCGGGCGAGACCATCATGGTCCCCCGAGCTCTTCACCACGCTGTTTCCAACAATGGCCAGATCTTCCGCAAGTTCAAGAGCGAATATGGCGTCACTGTCGATCACGCGGGCCAGCCCATTCCACCGAAGCCTGCGGTCGCAACAAACGCACGCGCTAATGGGGGTTCGCTACCCTTGATCACTGACGACGAAGACGCAATCGCCGACGCCCATTCCTGGAAGGTGGTGGAGCAGGCATCCACCGAGGAGGGCGACATCCCCTGGGTTCTCCGCGGCTCGCCGGAAAATATTGAAAAGGCCAAAAATGCCATCAAGTCTGCGCTTGACCAGGCCAACAAGCAGAACGCAACCGGCTACCTAGTCCTGCCCGACCCGAAGACGTACCGCTTCGTTATTGGCCAGGGCGGCAGCAAGGTCAACTCCATCCGCAAGCAGAGCGGATGCAAGATCACTGTCCCGCGTGACCAGACGCAGGGCGATGCCATCGAGATCGTCGGCACCAAGGAGGGCGTGGAGAAGGCAAAGGAGCTCATCTTGGCGGCCGTGAAAGAGGGTCTTAGCTCGAGATCGCCTCGCGAGTAGGGCTCCAGTACGAAAAGGACACAATGGATAAGTCTGTCTCCGTATCAGGGTAGTGATATCGGGTGGCGGGTAAACAAGAACAAAAATGACCGGGGGGAGTGGGTAGCTGAGGTTTACAGAACGCAGTTGGAGGTATATATATATATATATATATATAATGATTATGCTAGCAGCAATACATGCTTTTTTTGGATCCTCTGCCTTGCCTCAACGTGAGAGACCGCATGACATTCATGTTTCTCTAATTGCGTTTCTTAAATCTGCCTGATCAAGTTGGTAGAGAGTGATTGGCCGATTTGGCCGAAAAAAGGCGAGGGATGCTGGGCAAATTCTAGTCCAAGGGAGCCGATGATGATAACCGCCCGGTGTGGTCTACATGAAATCGTCTTCCCCGCCTTCCTCCTCCGTCTCGTCTCCTTCCAGGGGGCGCCCCATCGCCAACCTCGCCGCCTCGTCCGCAAGCGTGATGATATCCCTCAGCAGCTCTTCCGGCCGGCTCCGCGGCGGCGGCAGCGCCGATGATGACGACGACGATGCCGCGGGCCCCGCCCCGGAGGCTCTTTCACCTGCTCGGCTCCCCTGGATAGGCGGCAGCGCATTGTTGGCGTTTTCGTTGTTGGTTTTGTTGTTGCTGCTGTGGTCGTCGGCGGCTCCGGCGGCCGAGCCTGGAGCCGTGGAGGAGGATGAGGATGTGGTGATGGCGGCGGCAGCGCTGGGGATGATTGGGCGGGGCGGGACAGGCTCGCCGGGTACCCTCAGCCGAACCTTGACCTCGCCCGCGACGCCGTCTATCCGTAGGGTCGTGGTCTGCGGTTGTGGAGGTGCCGCCGCCGCAGCGCCGTCGGACCCTTGGGCTTGCTGGGGGGCTCGCAGGTCGGGCGGCGGCGACATGGCGATTAGCTCCCGCAGGTACTTGTTGGCCTCTTCGGAGCCGTCCATGAGCCACTTGAGGCAGATCTGCACGCGCTCCCGGGCGTAGCGGTTGTGGTCGTCGTAGACGCAGCAGTTGAGCAGGCTGATGATGCCGTTGTGGCGCAGGATCTGCGACTGCACCTCGGGGTTCCCCGGGCTGCTCCGTCCGGGGGGCGGTTGCAGGAGGCCCGCGAGAATGTGTAGGATCTGGCCTTTGATGCCGGCCCAGGGGTATTTGTGGGCAGGTTCTTCGAGTGGTGGGGGTGGGGCCAGAGGGCGGTCTTCCGAGTCGTAGCCTGCATCAGGATCGTCTGGATGCGGTGGCGGCTGTTGTTGCTGCTGGGCGTTCTGGCGCGGTTTGTTATGACGGTTGGGCATTTCGACCATGGGCTTCTTGGGAACGCCGGCTTCTAGGCCCTTTAGCAGGGTGAGGAGCTCATAGGTAGCTTCCCACTCGATAAGGTACTGGCGAGTTTCCGGGAGTTCGTTCACAGTCGTGAAAAGCTCGAGAAACTGTTGAATGCCGTCCTTGGCGCGCTCCATGTCCCAGCTGTCGACAGGGAAGTCCGCCGGGTCGCAGAGGTCGTTGCGGATTTGGGCTTGGAGATGCATCAGCGCCGCGCACTCGGGCACTATCCGGCTCCGGATTTGGATGAAGAGGAAGTGGAGCAACTTGACGTCCCGGAGATGCTCTTTTGAATCGGGCGGTGGTGGGTCGTTGTTCCGGGCGCGAAACATGTTGTTGATCAACCTCAACAGGACTGTTTGGGCGGGGGAGATGATGTCCTTGGGAATGCGCAATGACTGCCAGGCGAACGGGATCAGGGCGCTGTGATGAATCGCCTCGACGATCTGGGTGGTAAGCTGGAAGATCAGCGACTGCTCGCTCTTCTCCCAGACGGCGATGAAGACGAGGATCTCCCTGAGCAGGCTCCTCCCACACTCCATTGCCAAGAACATCCTACACCTCGTCTTTTGGAGGTTCTCGCCTGCCCTGCTCAGAGCCAGGCCAGCGTTGTCGAGAATGCATGATTTGACAATCATGTGGAGGGCCTCGATCTGCTTGGGATCAAGAATGTTGGGAACCTCGGTCAGCAAGCCGTTCATGGGCCCCTCGCCATACGAGTCATCATCGTCGATGTCCTCATCCTCGATCATGTCGTCGTTGTAGTCGTGAACATAGTGGCCGCCGTCTTTCCCTTCCTGATCTGCCGAGCCTTCGGGCGCCGGAGCACCCTCTGCGGAATGGACGGAACCCTCGTGCTCGGGGGGGCGGTATGGGTGAGCGTACCGGTTCACCAGGTTTGCTTTGCAGTTTTCCGTCCTCTGCTGCGCGAACTCGACTGTTGGCATTGGGACGACCCATTCGTCATAGTTGGGGTCCCGGACCCTGAGCCACCAAGTATCCACTTCCCTTGACACGCGCCCGTAGGCCTTGTCTTGCTCGAACTTATCGGGCTCGTCCTCCTTCCACTGTGGGGTGATCTTGGTGTCGTCGCCAATGTCGTCTGCTCGTACGCGCACAGTGCCCTCGGGCAGCCAGTTCCAGGCTAGGGGCGAGATGCAAGGCAGGTGGCCGGGAGGGAGCCCCTTGCTCGCCACCGTCTTTTCGTACTCTGTGAGCAGTTGGCGAGCCTTGTCGCAGAAGCGCGAGTTTCTCTCAAACCAGTTCTGAACCTCGGCCTTTGCAACGTCCGGGCGGAACTCCCCGTAGGCGTTCCCGTCGGACTCGTCGGAGAGAGCATCGTCATCGAACAAGACGGTAGACCAGAAGGCCATCTTGTTGCGGTCATTTTTGGCGATCCAGTTGTGGGCTTGCTGCAAACATGTAACGAGTAGTTTTTTGTCTAACGTGGCGAGTTAGCGACGGACATTCATTCCTTCTCACGGACGAGGAGAGGACAGGGTGAGCTCAGGTGGGAAGAGGCAGCCTACATAACTCGGTGATGTCGCTCAGCTTCAACCTAGCAGCCTCCTCGAGAACATCGCCGTCGTAAGCCTTGCTTGTGACGTTAATGCAGAGAATGATGGTTTGGTAGAGCATCTGGTCGAACTGGGCTGCAGCACAGAGGTCTTGGGGGATCTCGGGCTCGGGCACGACCAGCAGGTTCCTGGCGATGTGCATGAGCTTGATGAGCAACTGCAGGTCCTCCTTCAGAGACGGATAGTTCTTCGTGATCAGTGCTGTGCTCTCGAGGGGAGTGACGCCCTTGTCGGGGTCGTTGAGACTGGACAGGGGGCCGATGGACCGAGTAGTCAAGCTAGGAATGGCGGCGGCAAAGTCCCTGGTGAGCCAGATCCAAACCTCAACGCTCTTGGACAATGTCTCTCTAAACATGCATGTCAGTATGTAGCCAGAGAAGAGTTTGGAGGCGAGAGCACTGCCTACCTGACGTCTTTCAGGTTGTGCGTCTTTTCCAGCGTCCTCGAGATGAACTTGGTGACATATGCCATGGTGCGAGGTCCGATGGCCGGATCGAGTTTGAGCCACCCTTCAAAGCAGCTCATGGCAGACGTGAAACATAGCTCCTCGATGGTCAAAGGACGCCCAGTCTCCTTCACTCCTGAGGCAGCCATTTCGGCCGGCAATGCTGAAGATGCCATCGCCGCAGCTTTCTCGGACCAACCACTCCACTTTCGCCGCCGAAGCCGAAGACTTCTTCTCTCCGCCCGACCACAAACTTCTTATTACACTCCCCTCCCTGGCGTTGATGCAATGAAGCACAGAGTGGCAGTAATATGTGTAAAGCGTTATTTGGCGGCTCCAGAACCGACCGAGAAGAGCTACTGGATTGGATTGTGGTCTCTTGGGTCGGGTTCGATTTTGAAAGAACAGCGGTGGTTGATCCTAGGGTTCTCTCGTTTTAGAAAATTTTAGACCGTACTTGTCGTTCCTTCCGCTTGTGAGAAAGAGGCAGTTAATAAAACTGTTAACCCTATGCGAAGTAAATAGTCTGAACGTGCGGTCTTGCCGGATCGGGGGGGTTGGGGGAACGGGTTCTCGAAAGTTTACAAATGGGTTTGTATGTACGGAGTAGTATTCAGTATTCGGACTCCGTGTAACCCGTAATTATCTTATCAACTTTGTAGAGGCAGCTCTGCACAAACCCCGAGGTCTACGCTAACCACTTCCAGCACTAGCGTTCTCAACAGCCCTGCCGACAGGGGTAAGCCCCTCCTGTATCACCGACGTCCTCGCAACGGCGGGGTAAGAGGGCGACCCCTCCGTAAGACCCTCCAAAAATTGCGCCAGCGGAACAGGCAAGTACCCAACTTTATCAACCGCGTATATTACACACCAGGCAACAAGGGAGGCCAATAATCAGGGCCGGTGGCAGATAAAAAAAAACAAAAAAAAAAAAAAAACCAACACCACTCGCACTCCCTCCGTCCGAACTCTTCCTCATTCGTAACGTCGCAAGAAGCTCAGTAGCCCCCCTTCCCATCTCTCTCTTCCACTCTCTTCCGACCGCCGCCGCCGCCCAGAATGACTGTCGACGTCCAATCCCTCCCCACCGTCTTCGACCGTAAGTTCGCCCCTTCCTACCCGTTTCTTTCCGTCTGGGTCTTCCTCCCCTGCCTAAAGCGACCGACCCTCCTGTGTTGAGCGGCGGAATGGAAAACTAACAGAGCAATTCACTCACTCACTCTTTCTCTCTCTCACTCTCTCTCACTCTCTCTCGTGCGCAGGGCCGGTCCACATTGCCGTGATCGGCGGCACCGGTCTGTCCTCGCTCCCGGGCTACCACGCCGTCGCGGCCCTCTCGCCGAGCACGCCGTGGGGCAACCCGTCGTCGCCGATCCTGATCCTCGAGCACGCGGGCGTGCCGGTGGCCTTCCTGGCCCGCCACGGCCTGCACCACCAGCTCGCGCCGCACGAGGTGCCCTCGCGCGCCAACATCGCGGCGCTCCGCTCCATCGGCGTGCGCACCGTCATCGCCTTCTCCGCCGTCGGCTCGCTGCAGGAGCACATCAAGCCCATGGACTTTGTCGTCCCGGACCAGATCATCGACCGCACCAAGGGCGTCCGCCCCTTCACCTTCTTCGAGGGCGGCGTGGTCGGCCACGTCGGCTTCGCCGACCCCTTCGACGCCCGCCTGGCCGCCGTCGTGCGGCGCTGCGCCGCCAGCATGCGCGGCGACGGCGTCGTCCTGCACAGCGGCGGCACCGTCGTCTGCATGGAGGGGCCCCAGTTCAGCACGCGCGCCGAGAGCCACATGTACCGCGCCTGGGGCGGCTCCGTCATCAACATGAGCGCCCTGCCCGAGGCGAAGCTGGCCCGCGAGGCCGAGCTGGCGTACCAGATGATCTGCATGGCCACCGACTACGACTGCTGGCACTCGACCGAGGACGTCGACGTCGCCATGGTGATGAAATACATGGCCGCCAACAGCGAGAACGCCAAGCACCTGGTGGGCGCCGTGCTGGACGAGTTATGCAAGCAGGAGAACAGCGATCTGGTGCTCGCCAAGCACTGGGAAGGCAGCGCTCAGGGGGCGGTCAAGTTCATGACCAAGCCCGCCGGACGGGACCCCGAGGCGATGAAGAGGGTCGAGTTTCTGTTTCCTGGATTCTGGAATGAATAAAAAACGGCGCGGTCGGCTTCTTTTGGGGACGAGTTCTCCGGTTGGGCGTCTTGGGAAGGGTGGCAGCACGGATTGATTGATAGACCAAGTCCGAGAGATAGACTTTGTCGCTAGGAACATAGATATATATCTATAGACCAGTTGCCTGACAGGCCATGGTACGACGCGAGGCGGTAACTTCTCCGGCCAGCGCTGTCCGAGACATGCATTCCCAAAGTATGTTATGTGTATTTGTATAGGAAATCTTCTCCGGGTATCCCAATTGCATCCGCACCATCCATCCTCCAGCCATCATCACACAAACACGCACCAAACAAAACAAACAAAATTTAACACGCCCCGACAACACCAAGAAGAGCGCGCTGTGCAAAACAATCACAAACAAAATCAAGGAGGGGAAAAAAAAAGGAACCGTACACCACACTTCTCCTCCCCGTCTTTCCACAGTCCATCACATCAATAGATACAACGCCCTTACAGCCTTCTCCACAACAGCCACATGCCAGGGCCTCACATCTACATCGCGCTCCGTCACGCCCCTCGCCCGAGCCAACGTGCCTAGGCCCCTGAAATACGTCAACATCTCCCTTAGCAAGACATCATACATGGCCCTCGCGTTGTCGCTGTAGACCACGTTCACCTCCATCGCAACCGGAGCATCGTCCTGTCTCGGGCCGGACCGCTTCACCAGGTACCCGCTCGCGAGGGCCGGGTTGAGGTCCGTGAGGGACGCCGAGTTGTTGAGTCTGTGCGAGACAACCACGCCCCAGGTGGTCTCCGTCACGTCGACGAGCGTGGTGTCGCCGTCCGCATCGGACTGGCTTGTCTGGGATGCCGGTTGTTGCTGTTGTTGTTGTTGTTGCTGGGAGGAGTCGCCGCCGGGGGTCGTGGCACCGGCTGGGGTGCCTGTGTTGCCAACTGGCGTGGACGGGTTTCCGGATTGGTCCGGGGAGAGGACGGATGGTGGCTGCGGGGTGGAGACTGGCGTCGTGTAGAAGACGGAGGGAGCGGATAGTGGAATCGTAGCGGCGGGAGGGATAAGTTGGAGGGATGGGTCGGTTTCGACCGTGAGGAGGACTAAGCTAACATTGGCGCGGCTCTCGGTCT
Organism: Thermothelomyces thermophilus ATCC 42464; assembly: GCF_000226095.1. Taxonomy (NCBI): domain Eukaryota; kingdom Fungi; phylum Ascomycota; class Sordariomycetes; order Sordariales; family Chaetomiaceae; genus Thermothelomyces; species Thermothelomyces thermophilus. The sequence goes on from NC_016475.1 coordinate 1,920,478, forward strand.
GGGCCATGGCCGTCCAGAGCTCCATTTCGTGTTGGTCCATCGGGCCGCATTTGGTGACGACCACGCGCCAATGAACCTTGCAAGTTGAGATCAGATCGTGCGTCGTTTCCCAGATCTCATGCAGGGCATCCCCGAGAGCCCTCGACAACGGTCTGCCTCTCCTGCCGAGGCAGTACGAAGCCATTGACTGAGTGCTGCCCCTGTTGTCTGTCCAGGCGGCGGTGACCCAGCGCTCGTCGACGCTCCTCGCGTAGGCGACGTGGATGCACGAGTTCTCCCGGAGGAGGTTCGGCGATGGCGTGGCGGCGAGCTTGAAGTCGATCCCACGAGGCAGGGCTCGCTCAAGCATGATAGCCGGCGAAGGCATGGGGCCGCCGAAGAGCGCACATCGATCATAGGTCTCGACGCAGAGCCTAGCGCAGTCCGACGGCGACAGCACGACCAGTGACGTCTCTGTTGCCACGGCATCGAGCGGTACGAGCTGAAGCACCAGCTCATTGGTCACCTGCTTCTTTCTGTCCGCCATGCACCGCTTATACTGCTCGAAGAGCTCCTGGAAGGCAGAGCACGAGTCCACAATCGAGCCGGGGTTGTCTGGCGCGTATGCAAAGTAAACAACCAGGTTCCTTTCTGACATGGATAAGCCAGAAAGAGACATGGCGAGATTCGTCATTTGGTCGGTGTACGCCGATCGTGCTCGAGGCTGGTTGAGTCCCGGAGAGACAGCATCATGATCCGACGAGAGCAGCACCAGACCGTCCACAATGTTGCCGATGGTGGGCAACCTCTCAAAGGGCCCCAAATGCAGGGACTCGTACGTGCTCTGGACCCTGTCGAGGAACGCGGAAGCATTGTCCTGCATGCCTTGGGCCTGAGGAACGATGCACACGGCCACCACGCTCTTGGGCCCTTGCACTGGCCCAAGACCTAGCGTGTCCCAAAAGGAAACGGCCGATGGCAGGACCGAGAGTTGAGTCTCGTAACGCCGAAGCTCGACGTGAGGGGTAGGAATCAGAAATATGCTCGGCTTGGGGAACTCAGCCGGCCGCACCTGCACCCTCCCGTTAGGCTGTACGAGCAGGGGCACGTCCTGAACCTCTGCCAGCGGACGGAGCCGGCATCCGACCGCCGCCGCCAAGGACCGTGGTAGAGCTTTTTGCAAACCATTTATGGAGCAGCGGGTTGCCTTGACCAAGCTTCGGCGCAGATCTTGGACCTCTGAGCTTGGGCGCGGTGTAGCCAGTTTGAGAAACCCGCTTGCTGCTTGTTCGGTCAGAATCTGAGCCACGGTGATGAAGTCCTCGTCGGAGCTAGACATCCGGAGCGGCACCGGCTCCGGATCAGCAAAGTATTTCGAAAGGGAAAAATCGGGAATTTCCGAGCTGGACAACCGCGAAAGGTCGACAGGACCGCAGCCCGGGGAGTCTGCCGATATGTTTTCCAGTTCCCTGAACGAGGCAGCCATCGAAATGACGTCGTCTTCCGGGCGCCTCCGCAACACGCTCGACTTGGCTGGAGAGGAGGCACGCCCCAACTGTTCCATCGCATCCTCATCCAATGATGGCGAGCTGTCGTCGTCTGACTCCGAGCGCGAGTCATCTTGTTGCTTCGAACTGTTAGAGTTGGCACTTGCCAACTTTGCCAAAATGGAGCTGATATCTGAAGGAAGCTCCTTCAGATTCTTGCGCTGCTTTATTGAGCCGGAGCCTCTGCCGGGAGTAAGAGGACCCCCGGGTGGAAGAAGCCTGTTCTCCCTTCCCTTCAGCGCCGCGGATGTGAAGTCAAAGAGCCCCCTTTCCCCGTATTTTCTGATAGCAGGTGACAACGCTGGATCAAAATCCACCTTTTCAAAAAGGCTGGGACGCCGAAAGGGCTCTCGTCGCTTCGAAATCGTCAACGACGGAGGGCGAATCGAGGCGCAGATCCGTTTGAAGACGGTTTCGCGATTGAAGGGACTAGGATTTCTCTTTATCCCGATCGCAGAATTACGATTAGAGCTTTGTATATTAGTAAGCTGCCGATGTTCCTCAGCCAGTGTGCTGCGGGCGCGCCTCAACTCTGGTTTGGTGAATTGAGGCGAGATTGGGCGGGCATCCATCTTGCTATCCGTTCCGGCCGAGCCTTCGGTTTGCTCTTGGAATTGGTGATTATCGTTCTCTTGGTTCCCCATGGTGGATGTCTCTAGCTCCGGGAGTCCGGTCAAGTCCATCTCGCCGGAACCAGGATTCTCGTCGAAAAAATTGAAGTCAGCATCTGTTAGTTCGTTCCCTTCAAACATGTCTTCGCCAAGGTCTCCGAACAGATTATCCTCGCCAAAGCTGGCTGTTGGCTGCTCCAGCCTGGTATCGGCGCCTTCCCAGCCGGCGTTGAAGCCATCCGGGGCCGGGGGGTCGCGCTGGGTGGCCGTGAGGTTATTTCCGGCAGCGTTCGTTGTAGGTTGGCCGTCCGGGCTCTGAGTCTGGCCGTTATCAAACGACGGTGTAACCCCCGAGAGCTGCACGCCATCCGGAGGAGTCGGGTACATGGTGCCTGTCGCACCGGGCGGCCCTCCGTTCGCAGAACCGCGCCAGAGAGCCATGGGCGAGAATCCGTTTGTCTGTGGATTGCCCTTCATGTCCGACGGTTCGGGATGGTCAAGCTCTGAAGCCACATCCTTCTCCTTCTTCCTCTTGGAGACGACATCTTCCCTCTCCGATACACCCTGGCACCATAGTTTCGCCTGGTCCAGGGGGTCCAAGTGGGCAGTAGTACCGGTTGTCGCGGGCAGAGCCTTTTCGAGCGACACATCCATCATGGTCTCTATCTTGCGTTTGCGGAAACATAGCACGGCGGGCCATGGTGCGGTTGTGCCGGAGCCAACAAGCGGTGTTCTTTTCCCATCTGGCCTTTGCTCGTATGGTTTTCGTTGGAAGAAGTGGATATTCAACCAAGGGCAACCGTCCAGCAACGATGGGGACATGCCGCTCATCTGGAGCAGCTTGCAGCAGGTCGTCTTCAGTTGCAGGAATTTGTCGCTGTGATCTGACCTGAGCCGGCTGACTTGGGTGTCCGGTGACTGGCCAAACCCGCTGTCGACGACCTGGTTTTCGGTATCCACCACGCCCTGCAGGGTACCGAATGTTCCAAACGGTGCAGCAAGTACGGTTGGCCCAGCGTGCAGAAGACTCGATCGTAGGACATCAGCAGAGGAAACCAGCCCCTGAAGGATAGACACGTGGAGAGAGATAACCAGCGACCCGGTGGTGGTCAGATAGGTACGGAAAGTGGCGAGTGCCGAGCTGCGTGGCGCCTGACCCCAGTCGGCATCGCCAGAGTTGAAGACCTGGGGAGGCAACAACGCAGAACGGCTGTTTAGCAGAATGGCGCCAACGGCGCGGCAAAAGTATGACGTGAGGGATGACAAGACGGCAGTGATGAAGAACTGGTAGATCTCCCGCGCCGGAACAGATCCGTATCCCTTAGCGTTGCCGACCGGAGTTGACGCAACTTTGCCATCCACGACCACAGGAGTAGGAGGGAAGCTGAAGGATTGGGCCCCTCTCACGGTCATGTCCAAGGCAGAGCCATTGGACGACGAGCTGCTCGGTGTGTTGATGGTGCTCGTTCCTAGCGGCCTGTTCTTCAGGAGTCCGACGGGTTCCAGGTTGCCATCCCCAACGACGCCCAATGGATAGCCACAAACCTCCATTCTGTCGTGAAGACCGAGCCGTTCGGAGTGGCTGGCGGGAGTCGAGTCGCCAGAGAAGAGGTAGAAGCACCATATGCCGCGCCGGACGGCGTCCATGTAAACCAGGTGGCCATCGCTGCGCAAGGCATCCTCAACATCGCTCGCGTTGAAAGTGTAGGTTGACGACTGGGCCGCGATGGGCTCGTATATGCGGAAGGAGATGGCCGAAAGGTTACTCTGCGAAGGAGGCCTGTTAGCGTCACGTCAAGCCAAGGAGGTTTGAGAACAGTACAGCCAGCTACTTACAATCAACAGTGTGTTTGTCTCATATTCCCCTGCGTCCATATCGGGGGATGTGCCGCACAAGACGCGGGCTCGAAGGTCGGGCGGTCATTAACCGGGGCCGGTAGTCAAGGGCGCGGTCTGTGGAGAGCTGGCGCATACGGACAAAAGCTCACGACAAGCGGAACTCGGATGGAAAAAGCAATCGACGAGGGAGGTGGTCGGTCGGTTTCTTCCCAGCGGCAGGTGAGTTTTTGAATTGTGGATGTCGTGTTCTATGCGTCCAGCTGCCGAGCTCCATGGCAGCGAGAAATAGAGAATCGGACAGACCCCCCCGCAAATCACAAACGATCAGCAGCCATGGATAGAAGTCCGAGCAGTCGAACCGAAAAATAGGAGAGAGTTGGTGACGACTAATCCGTTCTCGGGGTCACTGGAACGAAGGTCTCAATTCGACATCGGAAAGGACGGGATGAGTTCTGTGACACACAGATATCGACGGCGCTAACAAAACCTCAATGCGATGAAGAGAAAGCAGTTCTGCGATGGCGGATGTATGCTGTATGTCTGGTGCAACTTGACGCGCTTCTTCAAGTATGTCGTTGCAAACTACCCGGCCTGAGGCTGGAAGCAATGTGCACACAGTGCCGAGTCACCGCAAGTCAACAGGGTTACCTAAGTGTTGCCAAGCCACCAAGCTAGGAGTGGCACATGCCCCGTTTCCGCTGCGTTGGTCGAAGAAACGGGGTGTTTGGCGTATGGACTAACCACCTGCAAAAGAGTTCCTTCCGTAGAACACATGATATGTTCTAGCGAGAGACCATTTTCCTCTATCATGCTTGCATCTGTTTCGATTGTTGGCGCGTTTGTTGGTCAGGAACGACTCAACATGGTTAAGTGCTTGGTGCAGAAGAGACATAAACGCGAGCAGCGTAAAATTGCGGGAACTAAGATCAATACGGATTACAGAAGACGGAGTAGTTATTAGATACTTGCACTGTATAGGTAACACAATCTGGAGGAAACCCCCACATAACTAGCGGATGCTTAACCCAATCTGATCTCATCAAAAGCGGGTCAAGGGTATCTCGTGTAATGTATGGGTTCTTCCGCTATTTACACCAGCAAGACGCTCCCCGCCTTCCCGTCTTGGTGGGCGGTCGAAACTTTTTGGTTTTCTGCCCCCGCGACAGCAAGACCTCGCCGCTTTGCGACACCCGGGTTTCCTCCATCAGGCGACATCACCACCCACGATGAAGTTGACAAATCCGGGTCCTGTACCTGTGTGAGTTTTTGTTACTCACTGTATTTTTCGTTTATACAAAGTAACGCAAAAATATCCTGACTAATGTCAACAGATACACCGTCGCGGGGCCCTCGACGGCGAGGCCGCTGCCAGACTGGCTCGCGCGCCGCAGGAAGAGATCGTCGAAATACGATCCCGAAAACCTCAACAACTTCGAGCTACTACAGGAATTCGAGTTTGAAGAAGGCAAGTTACGCTAGTGACTCCATGTTCTGATTTGGCCGTCTCGAATCTAACATCAAACCTTAACAGCAAGCAACTGTGTCCGAGTCAGTGAAGATGGCAATTGGATCATGAGCACGGGGACATACAAGCCCCAGTTTCATGTTCACTCAACTCAAGAGCTCTCCCTGTCCTTCTCCCGCCACACAAAGTCCGAAAACACGACTTTCATCTTCCTTAGCTCTGACTACACCAAGAGCGTGCACCTTCAGAACGACAGATCGCTAGAGTTTCACACGCCGATGGGATGCCACTATGAAGTTCGCTTACCACGCTTCGGCCGAGATCTTGCCTATCTGCGCCAGAGCACCGAAGTTCTGGTCCCGGCGGTTGGGTTGAGCGCGGACGGGTCTGGATTCGGCGAAGTATTCCGGTTGGACTTGGAGAGGGGCCAGTTTCTCCGCCCTTGGCAGGTTGATGTCGGCGAAGACGAAGCTGGAAGCGGTTTACAAGGGAGCATACATGTGGGAGCCGTCAACGTAGCAGCGGTCGCAGAGAAGTCGCACGGTCTCTGTGCATTTGGCACATCGATTAGCACCGTCGAATTCTACGACCCTCGGACAAAAGGCAGGGTGGCAGTTCTTGGAGGTCACGACGGCGAAGTCACCGCTCTAGACTATAGCGATGATGGCTTGTCGCTTGCTCTGGGGACAAGTACCGGCCAAATCCGCATCTTCGATCTGAGAAACCCACGGCCGCTTATGAAGAAGGACCAGGGCATGGGGCTTCCGATTAAGAACCTGATCCATCTGAAGACGCCTACCGAGGAGCGGAAGCTCCTTTCGGCCGACAAGCGGATTATCAAGATCTGGGATGAGCAGACTGGGGATCTCTGGACATCGGTAGAACCGCTGGTCGACCTCAATTTCGTCACGCATGTACCAGATTCCGGCATGATTTTGACCGCGAACGAGGTACGGGCTTACCGGTCAGGCACCTCGTGGATAAGCTTGCTAACAATCGGCTACAGGGCAAACAGATGCACTGCTTCTTCATTCCGAACCTGGGTCTCGCCCCGAGGTGGTGCCACTTCCTTGACAATCTTGTTCACGAGATGGAGAACGAGAAGCAGACCGAGACCTACGACAACTACAAGTTCCTTACCAAACCCGAGCTCAAGTCGCTCAGCCTGGATCACCTCATTGGGAAGACCAACCTGCTCCGGCCCTACATGCACGGCTACTTTGTCGCTGCTAAGTTGTACGACCAGGCCCGTCTTATTGCCAACCCGTACATCTGGGAAGAGGAGCGGGCCAAGAGAGTCAAGGAGAAGATCGAGAAAGAGCGTGCCAGCCGCATCAGAGGCGTCAAGAAAGTCAAGGTCAATCAGAAGCTGGCCGACAAGATTCTGCAGCGGCAGGAGAAGAGGGCTAAGGTGGACCTTGAAGCCGGAATTCTTGGCGACTCTCGTTTTGGCAAGCTCTTCGAAGACGAGGAGTTCAAAGTGGACGAAACGAGCCACGAGTTCCGAGCGCTCAACCCCAGCACCAAAGTGGAGGGCGCTCCGGAGCAGGATGCCCGTTTTGCTACCGATTCCAGTGACGAACAGAGCGATTCCGAAGCTGAACGCAAGCCCAAGAAGCCGAAGAACGATGTGGTTATGCAAGTCTCGTTGTCGACGGCACGGGGCGGCAAGATCAGGGACACGGCGATTGGAGAACGGGAGCAGAAACAGACGCGTACAGCCAAGGTGCGGACTGGTGATGTTGTTGGAGAACAACAAATCACATTCGTACCGGAACCCAAGAAGAAGAACAAGCCGCAACCAGCACCCGAGCCGAGCAAGCGCCAAGACAGGAGGAGCGCAAGCAACAACACCTTCCGCCGATTATAGACCCCTCTTTCGCCTCTTTGCACGCCCTATGATATACAAAGAACATCGCGATATCCCTTGGTTCATTGTTCCTGTGAAACGACTCGATGGCCGCGAGCGCAAATCGTCTTTGGCCTCGTTTGCTTTTCATCAAGGCTTCAGAGACAACCTCGGTCCACCTTCTCAGCAGTCATCATCCGCCAAAAGCCTCGGCCGCCTCATTGTCTCACTTGCGACTGAAATTTGCTCGCTTCCTCTTCGGTTGTTCCAGGCCCTTTTCTAAGTCGAGGTGCTCGGGCGTGATCTTGGGCGTCGGCGGCACATCAGCCAACCTGCTGTGCCCTTCCTTGACTGATTTGGGGAACTCGGTCCGTCCCGGCGTCATGACGGTGACGACTTTTCTTGCCGATCTCCGTATTGTTTCTCGGACTGTCCACTCGCGCTTCTTGGCGATAAAGAAGAGGACTGAGGTGGCGACTATGGGAAACACACGTTAACTTTGAACACGGGCAGATTGGAGAGGAGGGGAGTATGTTTGTTTTGGGAGGGGGGGGGGAGTGGGAGGGGGTCTTACTGCCTAGGATGGCGACCATGACAACGACGACGATGATGGCGATTAGGGCGCCACGGGAGAGGACCACGCCGCCGGTAGAAGGGCCCGCCGCCCCGGCGTCACTGCCGTCGAATGCCCCGTCAGACCCATCGCTGCCATCTGCTGCGAGGGGGAAGGTGTCTATGTCCGCCATGGCCCTTCTCTCTGTTCAGATATATATATTGGCCTAATTGCCGGTGCTCTACCACTTGGAGCAAGTCGACAAATCGATTTGGGTTGTATAAGACGATGTTAGACGATAATTGTCGAATGACCGCGGGACCAGCTGCGGCGAGATGCGGAAGAATGAGAGGAGCTGAAGATTGTGAAGAGAGGGAAAGCTGCGTGGTTTCGGCGCCAGGGTGTGACAGGCAAGTATATGAGGCGAACTACTGCAGTCGGTTTGAGGGCAACTAGGCCAAGAGGGTGAAATCGGCGACTGGTCAAACACCAGAACCCTCGCCTGGTCACAGCACCAAATCCAAGTGATCGGCCCCTATAACAACTTCGGTATCGCCAATGGCTTCGGACCCTTCCATTCCCCAATCAGATAGCTACCGTGGCTCCTACTCGTACCGAATGAACCCACATAGGCTCTGTGACAAAAGGTGCATCTCGTCCGCTGTGCCTGGTTTGGTTCTGCAGCACCACATCCCCTGCGTCACTCTCGGCATTTGCACGGCATTCCACTGCATTTACGAAGTACCTCTCACTTCCCGATGGAGGCCCTCTATCACTTCACTTCACACTTTCTGTCCCGCATTCTCACAATCCCATTGGGCGACGTAGTCGATCTTTTGTGATCTTACAAGCGCCCGCCCATGTGGCGGCACTTGCAGCATGCAGGGAGGGGCCCGAACAACGGTTCCCGACTCGAGCACGATCTGGGTTGGCTGGAACGATTGGGGTACTCGGGCCTGACCCCGGTCCCCCTCGATGCCAAGACAGCAGATGCAGGGGCCGATTGGAGCGTAGGCTGTCGTTAGAATGCAGCGCGGGCGGCTCGAAGTCGGGATCCATTGGACGGGACGAGTCGAACGTCACATCGCAGCGTCAGTTTGGGTTTTGCGTGATGCCAAAAGGTCCTTTCACGCTCTGTAGTTAGTCCTCCAGGTCAGGAAAGACATTGCAGGCTCACCTAGAAAGCGTTCGATGGTCTCGTCCGTTGTCGGGGCAAGCGCCGTCTTGGCAGGTACAAAACCCTTGCCGTACAGGGTGGACCGTGGTAGGCACGCGAAGTTTACTTGCAGCAACGGATCTTGCAGCTTAGCAAGCGATCTTGGCTGATGGATATGAGCATGGTCGCGAGAGAGGTCAAGAGAACGTATAATAGACAAGCAGAGCGACAGAGAAGAAAGAACGGCCATGGGAAAGGCTAGTTGCTGGCGTTAAGACGAGCTTACTCGCTTGTGAAAACACAATTCGGCACATAAGTGATACTGCCATCTCTCGGTAGGAAGCCCAAAGCGGTATTATTGTGCTGTCGTCGTCCCCGCAACCAGCCAACGCACGCCATCTGGTTGCTTCATCAGGATTTCTATTTCAATTAACTTAGACTCTAGGTAAAGACGCTCAGCCTTGATAAACTCTCAAGAAGCTAGACTTACTGTTACAGGATTTGACTGCCAGTGGGTCAGATCTGGCTGACCCACCAACAGGGATGACAGGCCAGGGTTTGACATGTACGGACTACGGAGTATTTAGACAGCATCTCCAAGTGCCGGAGGCAGTTGGAACAATCAACGCATCTTACCACCACTTCTGAAGGCCCATACTGTTGGTCCAGGAGTGCCGCCCACGGCGCGAATACCGCTGTGATGTCGTATTATTGCAGCCTTCTGAGCTGTAGCGATTGCAGCCACCGAGCTGTAGCAGCACCCCTTGCTCCTGACAACAGAGGTTCTGACAATTAACTGAATCATATGATGCTCATTATTGCTCAATATGCACACAGATCCAGTATGTCAGAAGACTCCCCCAAGCCGATGATCATGACCGGGCTAGAAACGAACTTTTGTGACAATTAGCTTTGCTACCGTTTTTAATTAATTCAACGACCACTACTTCAGGGGCATCTGACTTGATTCATTGGCAGGGTACCACTAAGAGAACAATTCATACTTTCCACAAAGTAATAGGAATTAGTACTTGATGGTCTCTCGTGCAGTTCAAGTAAGGAAGGTACCTAGGTAGTCACGAGTTCTTCGATTGGGTCCCAGCTGTGTCGCACACCCTCCAACTGGCCCCAACCGGGAAGGCGCAGAATAATTAGAGCCGTCCCAAATTGAAGTGTCCGAGAGCTTTTCATTTCACTGCACACTTCCTCCTTCCCATCCTAATGGGTCAGAAGCATCAGAGTTCTTCCAGCTACCTGATGATACTCGGCCGAGGCGTTTTGTGCAAATTCATCTCATCTTCGTGTTGGAGCTTCTAGGGCTCTCCTCTTCCCTGCGCTGTTATTCTCAAACACATGTAAGTTATTCTCGAATCCGTCCCGCATCACGATTCTAAATGACCGAGGCGAACTCGGGCCAAACTCCTCAGACAAATATGGCGTTTTCATCACCTGGACAAGCCCGAGCACTTTGTTCTACAGATCAGGTGCCTGCAACAGACAGCTTGCGAGACTCACCAAACGGATTCGAGATTTGTGGCGAAGATACCAAAGCAGCCGGGATCAAACAGCAGGACCATCTCTCCGTTGCCTCCCGGTCACCAGAGGTAAATGGCGAGGACCGGCAGGGAGTTTACGTGGAAGCGGGCGTTGATCATGATTTTGTGCTACTTGAGAAACCATCAGCTCTTTCCAAATCCATTGATCTCGGTAAGGGGTACGAATATGGTCCAGCCATAAAGTTTGGGCCCGACTATTTCACAAAGAGGCCAGGAAAAAGAACTCGTGATCACCAAGACGGCCGCCATGAAAACACGGAACAACTTTCACCCCGCGTAGCCGGGGCAGCCTGCAGCCCTCGCTCCCAGATGCCTTCCCTAGGCAGCGAGCCAACTCATGACGTTGAGAACAACGAATTCAAGGCCACCAATGTTCTGAATCGACCGCGAACACAGCCATCAACAAGAGACCATCGCGACACATCACACAACAGTGACAAGCTCGACCGAACTGAGGCGGGACGAGAAGATTCGCAGATGGATAGAAAGTTATCTTCCTCAGACATCCCTTGTGTCAAGAGAGCAGATCTCTCGACCCAAGATTGGAGGACCGAGGTAGAGAATGGGTCGCCTGGTGCCTTGAGCGAGGAAGGAAACAACTGTCAGGGCGTTCTCCCGGCTCTGGACTCGGCATCCAAAGCAAAACCGTGCGCGTCCTCCGCGCCGCTACAAAGTCATAGTAACAACGCAACTTCCCGTCCTAGGCCATGTTGGCTCAGCCAGTCAGAACCGCTCACAGCCACGGCAGAAAATGCAGTCGGGTACCATCACAACGCACCCGTACCACTGACTGGCGACCCACAGCACTCTGCAAAAAAGCCAAGAGACTGGCATCAGAGCCGCATGGTCAATCGGCCAGTGAGAGAAATAGCAGATGTCAAACCGATCAAACCAGTTCACCATGCTCGTCCAGAGTCACGGAGCTCCAATATTTCGAAGTCGAGGTTGGTGCCTGCTGCACGCTCTCCATGGTGTCAAATACTGATATGTTGAGCAGATCTAGATGCGGATCCTTGGCTTCCAGTCCGATGGTGTGGCAGAGGAGAGCCAAGATCAGCCACGAATTCACGACGGAGATAGCTGGGGTGATCAACCAGTTTACGCAGCAACAAAGCGCCGCAATTGAAGAACAGAAAGCGAAGTATCACAAGTATATCAAACGACTGAAACGCGAGCTTGTAGAGGAATCCGGCGTTATAACTCAGCAAATGTCTCAAATTGACGCCCAGGCTAACAGGATCGAAGACCTACAAAACTCAAAAGAACACGTTGAGAGTCAAATGAAAGAAATTAAAGCCAAGCTGGAGGCATCCGAGAGTCGGATTCGAAGACTTGAGGAGAAGTACCGCGCCTGCAAAACGCATCTCAACTCTGCCATTCAGGAGCAACAGGATCTGTACACTCGCTCGAAGAAACAGTGGGAGGACACAATTGAGGAGGTGCGACGAATCGAGAAATCTCGGAACCTCGAGACCGAGATGACTGTTCGAAAGGCCGAAGCTGTCAGAGAACAGATGATGGAGAAAGTTCGCCAGACCATCGCTCAGAGCAAAAGTGAAGCAGTGGAACGTAAGCTCTTAGGTATCAAAAGGCCGGGTTTCAAAGCTGACTCCCTTCTAGTGTATGGCAAGATAAACACCCTGACCCAGCAGGTTGAGGAAAAAGATGCCGAGCTCAGTCGGGAGCGGGAGTCTGTCCGGTTCCTGACCGAGAAACTACAGAACATAGAGTCTGTCTCAAGCAGTTTTGAAGCGCTCTCCTCCCAGGGGAGGGATATTCTGCAGAGAATAGAAGAGGAACAGATGAGGGCGGAGGAGAGGCAGCAGCAATCCATGAAGGGAATCCGGGACAGGTAAACGATGTGGTAATTGGTTGCTCTATTTGATCGCTAAGAATTTGCAGGATCGATGTGGTTTCCGCCCGACTTGAAACGCTCTCGAATATAATGTCAGAACAACCAGACATCCTCTCTAGTCTTCGAGAGGTACAGAAAGATTCATGGGACAAGTGAGCATAACCATGCTACAGCATCTATTCCCCATCGGCTGACGTAGAACAGCATTACTGGCAAACTTGACAGTATTCTAGAGCTGCGAAGCGCGGCAACGGAAGCTACAAGCCAATTGTCGGCCGACCTTGAACATCAACTGGGAAAAGTCTGGCAGCGGCTAGACAGTCAAATTGAAACATTGACTAGACAGCTGGCGGAGAAAGCAGAAGAGAATGGCATGGTATCCACGCTCTATAAAAGGAATGATGCCGAGTGTGAGGAGCATCTGAACGAGCTCGCAATACTTAGGGCGACTACGGAGAAGCAAGCGAACCAAATCCATGAACTTGAAGCAAGCTTAATAGCGTCAGACACGGTCCATGATGAGAACGAGAAGACGATCCGACTACTGGAGGCAAGAGGAGCAGAGGCCGAGAAGCTAAAAAGAGAGCTCGAGTCTAAAGCAGCTGCTGTGGTCGAGTTGCAGAGCAAATTGGATGCCAAAGAGGGGGCGTATGTGTCAGAGCTGCAGAACTATAGCTCGAACATTCACGAGCTTGCCAAGGCGTTTCAAGAGAAGGATCGATCTTTGGCGACCGTGGCTCATCAAGCAGCGGAAACCGCTCGCTATGAAACCCAGCTCAAGACGGAGAGGATCCAGACCAAACTGGAACAATCCCTCCAAGAGACGACCTTACACCGAGACTCTCTGATTGATCAACTGAGGAAGTTGGAGACAACGATCCAAGAGAAGGAACAAAACGAAATGCGGCAAGCCGAGACAATCTGTTCACTCCGCCAGAGGGTGGCTGTCGAGGAAGCAAAGACACAAGCGGCTGCCCAGCAGCTCTCACAGCAGTCAGCTAATCTAGAACAAGTGGAGCATCGACTGGGCTCACAGATCAAGGACTTAGAGACGAAACTCAGAGCAGCTAGCGACCTAATAAGTGGCTTGGAGAACGAGAATCAGCGTCAGCACGCCAGATCGGAAACAATTGCTGCCGGTCTGAAAAACTGGGCACATAAGGAAGGAGTTCTCATTGACGAGTTTGACAACTTGGGAACCAGCGACAGAAGCGAGAAAGAGATCAGTGACTTTTTGACACACACTCTTGAACTCGTTTTGTCTGCTCGGCGGTCACAAACTACGTCCCTTGAGACCAACCCTACAGGTTCGGTACTTGGAATGGAGAACTCGAGCTTCCTCGCAGGTCAAACCGCCGAGGCTCCGCAGGCAGCTCTACAAGATCATTGTCAGAACGACCGGGTTGAGAGCGACAATCCGAGCGGCGCAATGGCATACCAAACAAAGAGGGAGGGCGACGCCGTGGGAAGAAGACATGTCAAAGAACCGCTGTCGCATGCACCGACGCTGCACAACTTAAGAAGGGTTGTCGTCCGCAGCCCGGCAAATGTACCATCTGAGCCAGCTGCGCCATCAATCGACCAAGAGAAAATGCGGAGAAGAGAGGCAATGCAACCAAAATCGATTATGAAGCGGGTTACCAGAAGTGCAACCAGCAAATTGAGACTGGAGGACTCGAGTTTTGCCGCAGAAGATGGCACATTCAATATAAATGAACAGGATGCCACACAGTCAGCTGTTCCACAAAAGCAAGAAGACAGTGCCAGCTACGCAGAAAGTATGGCGCTGAACACAGATACACCCGAGAACAAGGAGGCACTTTCTAGGCACCCCAAGAAGCGAAGACGCTCACGAACGGCAGGTTCAGAGGATTGGGCGGGCAGCTCCACAAACTTAGGACACGGGGGGAAAGGAGAATCATCCAAGCACAGTACCGAACTAAAGACTGAACGGATGGATTCTAGGGTTTATATTTCGGTTGCTACGGGGCATGAAGAGAAGGGAGCTCGGCCTCGAACCAACAAATACGATTCCTACGGCGAGAAGCCTGTTGCTCGTCATCCACGAAGACATTCAGACAGTGGTCCCCAAGACTTGCCCCGAACATTGTCGGCCACTAATCCTAAACGTCTCAGCCAGAGACAGACGAATGTGCGGACGTATGGTTCGCAAAGGGCGACCGGAGACCCCTTGGAGCTGCAGCCCTTGCTGCAATCACAATCAGAATCACGATATTGGCGGCTGAGGTCGAAAGCCGAGTCACAGGAACCGGTGACTTCCTAACAGAGTGCTGTTTCCCCGAGGGGAACTGAGAGTTGTCTCGGTAGATTTGAGTCATTGAACAGGAGGGAGACCAATTGCTTCTCGAGATTTGCTTCATCAAGAGTTCGCGGTGTTGAGGATGGGGAAGAACAGAGTTTGAGGATGGGGAAGATCAGAGAGCGGTGATTTCTGCTAGAGCGTGTTCAGTGATTGTCTGGTTCCTTCTACCAGTCATGTTCTGTCGATGTACGGTTATATGGCGAGGGAAGCAACCGCACACCAACTATCAGCGTTTGGCGGCAGAACCTAGATATCGCCTTAATGTGAGATACTTGAGATGTTTCGGGGATTTAGGAGCTTGAAGTCAGCAGGGTTCTCACAACTGAACCCACGCAGTGGTCAATGCCGTTCCAGTCAGAGTTGCCGTAGCCTTAGGGTGAAATAACATTTCTCTAATCCTTATTTTCTCTCCCGACCGTAAAACGCCGGCCATAATATGTCATGGCGTCTATGTTTGTACAATGGCGTAACAATGGTATAATACATGTCGCTTGTGAACCAAAGGCGACGGTATCTCGTCGTACATCGGGTCGATTCAAGCGGGGGAATACTTCCTGGCGGGCAGCTTCGACCTCGAGTTGCGAGATATGCTCTCCACCTCCTTTCAGACCTGGGACCAACCCATTCCCTTTCTCTTTTGCTCCCCAAACTCCTGTTGGAGCTCGAGCCTTCATTTGCCTTTTCGTTTCTGCTCGAGGAAGAGGACTCTCCTCCGAACTGTTTGTTTGACGAAAAATTGGGCATTAGCTGGCCATGTCCCCGTTCGCGCAAAGGTACCTTCTCCAACTCAACTCCCCCAAAGAGCGACTAGGGCGGGAAGAAGAAGAAGAGGATGCAGGTCGGGTGCTTGGGAGTTCTCGTACCGATCGGGTCGTATTTGATCATGCTCATGGGTAATGCTGTCCGCGGGCGAGTGAAGGTGTAGAAGTAGCCCGTCATGGCCATGGAGATGAGGCGCACATTGATGATGCGCGACTTGGCTGTGAGTTTGCGAGAGAGGTGTAAACGTGTTGTCAGTCGCTTGCGGAGTTGTCCAAACTCATAACCTCGGGGAGAGGAGGTTATGTTAAGAGGGAAGAGATGTGGGCGCGTACCCTTCTTTGCCATCTTGACCTGCTGCGGCTGCTGCTGTTGTTGCTGCTACTACTGCGTAGGGTTGTCTTGGCGAGGCCGCCCCTCGTGCTTGGCTGGTATGGGAGCGGGATGTCGTTGCCGTTGTCTTTTGTCGTTGTCGCCGCGCTCAGTGGGTCGAGGTTTTGCGGTTCGGAGCTGCGCGGATCATGCACGGACCAGGTCGTGAGAGCGCGCACGGGCCGAGCTTCACGGGCCGGGTCTCGTTCGGGTCCCGTTCGGGTCCGTCTGCTGACGGTTGTCACCTCGAAAATGGCATCCCGGAAGTTTATAATCCGTACCTGTATCTCATACACTGTTCGGAATAACTTAGTGTAAGCACCCGAAGTTCCTACCATGGTATCTCAATATATTCGATCATTTCAAGCGAAAGCCCGAGTTTCAGATCGAACATAGTTTTGCCTTCGGGTAAGAACCAGCCGCTAAAGTGGCTGTCTACCTTACCTTAGCTATCGGTTTTTACTCTGTAGGTATCTTTAAGATTCCTCAAACATACACCGTACATACGTAGTCGCACACCACGCGGTATCTTAGCTGGGTTGAGACACGATTTCAGACCCGAGGGTCTACGCAGTACGGAGTACTCAGCATTTCTTTCGGTTTTGCTCTGAACGTCCTGGCGACACAATTATATTCTAAGTTGCCGCCACCTTGGCAAGAAGCCAAGTTCGTGCTTTGGATACCCTTCAGGTCGAACTGAGCCCGAAAAGTTCCGCAATCCAGGCCTGGCTAGCTAATACCCGCAGCGTACCAGGTAACTTATTCCCGAGCACACATTAGAGTTCGGCTTGTTTCACCGCCTGCGTTATCTCCATTCTCGGAGCTAGGCAGCCCGGGCCCCGAACGAACCGATAAATGCTGGTCTTACCCGTCGATATTTCCTTTGGTCTCGGTTGACTATCTCCTTAGCTCATCGGATGGATGCTGCTTAGACCTCAGCAAGGGGGACAGTGACTGCCCTGGCTGGTACGTACGCAGATACCTCCATACGCAAAGTGCGAATACAGAGTTTTGAGGCGACCAGTTCCTCGCACCGCCAGCACCAATGAACTAACAGCGCTCCTATGCAGTGGTGAACGGAAAGAATACCCCCCATACGGTCGCCAGCGAACCAAAAGTCTCTTCCCCACTGCTGCGCCTCCACTTCTACAGTCTCTTTTTTTCACGCATCTCTGGGCAATTGACCAACGTCAAACTCAGCCGTCAGATGGCGCCGTTGCTCGCCCGGGTTGCCCGCCATGGGACTACGGCGAATCGTGCAGCACTGAGGCATGGCGCGGGGTCCTTAGTGCCCGATCGAGCGCTGCAGGGTCCTAACTGCCAGAGAGGTAACAACCGGAAACCCCTCATGTATTGCGCCCTTTCTTTCCGTCCCACGCGCGGTTTTGTTTCGTGTCGGACCACTTAAGCCGCGCTTGCCCGACACTTGCTCTCAGCCGCAGTCGCAGGCTCACCTACTCCGTAGGCAGCTCGGCGCGCACGACCGGTTTCGGCCGGTGACGAGCGGCCCAACGCAGCGTCTGGGGTATGGCCTGCTCCGTTGGATGCTCGCGCCACACGCCGGGATGAACACCCGGAAGGGGGACGCCGGCAAGACGATTTCACGCTTGAATGGTGCACTCCTCAGCCTTGGTCTGTCAGCTGGGCGGGCTAAGTAGCCTTCCACCGGCTGATTCCCCCTCCTTTATCCCGTCGCGGTGATTTGCCCCTGCTTCAACGGTCTCGTTTCCTGTTCCTCGAATTCTCCGTCCACAGCAGATCCAAAAGTTCCGGGACCCCAGCCCACAGTTTGATTTCTTCAGCGGGCCCCCTCCGCTCCCCTTCGGTCGTGGACCCTGACCCGACGCCACAAAGAACCCTTG
Organism: Thermothelomyces thermophilus ATCC 42464; assembly: GCF_000226095.1. Taxonomy (NCBI): domain Eukaryota; kingdom Fungi; phylum Ascomycota; class Sordariomycetes; order Sordariales; family Chaetomiaceae; genus Thermothelomyces; species Thermothelomyces thermophilus. Next base: position 1,938,204 of record NC_016475.1, read on the forward strand.
TCCTGGTGTGTTTTTCTCTTTGCTCTAACAGTCCAACTCTTCCTCTCGTAGCCGTCTCTGCCAGCCCTACCGCGACTGCCCCGCTTTCACGAGTATACAACCCTGCTGCCCCGCTCCCTAACCGTTCGGCCCGTCGCTTTTCGTTCCTCTGCCAAAGGCTCCCGTCGCAGCAAAAGCGCACCATGGCGTCCAACTCGGGCCGCAGGCTCAACATCGACAACATCAACCCGCACGTCCGCGCTGCCAAGTACGCCGTGCGCGGCGAGCTTGCCGTCAAGTCGGAGGAGTACCGTGCTGCTCTGCAGAATGGCGCGACGGACCTGCCTTTCAAGCAGGTCATCTCGGCCAACATTGGCAACCCCCAGCAGCTCGACCAGAAGCCCATCACATTCATCCGCCAGGTCCTCAGTATCCTCGAGAACCCGGCCCTGCTCGAGAAGGGCGATGTGCTGGTGAACCACCTGGGCTACAAGCCCGACGTGCTGGAGCGGGCCAAAAAGCTGCTCGCCGCCGTCGGCTCCGTCGGCGCCTACAGCCCCAGCAATGGCGCTCCCGCCATCCGCCAGAGCATTGCCGAGTTTCTCGAAAGTGAGTGTTTCCCCCCCTCGGGCCTCCGAGAGCTCTCCGGTCTTTTCGGCCAGCGGCTGACCTCGCACAGGGCGGGATGGCTTCCCGGCTAACCCAGCCGACATCTACATGTCGGCCGGAGCCTCTTCGGGCGTCAATACCCTTCTGCACATCATCTGCGCCGACGAAAAGTCGGGCGTCCTCGTCCCCATTCCCCAGTACCCCCTGTACACGGCCTCGCTCTCGGTCCTGAACGCCACCTGCGTGCCGTACTACCTGGACGAGCAGAAGAACTGGGGTACCGACCTAGCGACGATCAGGGCCGCCCACGAGAAGGCGAAGGCTGAAGGCGTCGACGTGCGCGCCATTGTCATCATCAACCCGGGCAACCCGACCGGTGCCTCGCTCCCGGAGGAGGATATCCGCGCCGTCATCGAGTTCGCCCGCCAGGAGCGCCTCGTCATCCTCGCGGACGAGGTCTACCAGACCAACGTCTTCATCGGCGAGTTCATCAGCTTCAAGCGCATGCTGCGGCAGATGCAAAAGGAGCAACCCGGCACCTACGACAACATCGAGCTCGCCTCCCTGCACTCCGTGTCCAAGGGCATGATCGGCGAGTGCGGCCATCGCGGCGGCTACTTTGAGCTCGTCGGCTTCGACCCGCTCGTGCAGGCCGAGATCTACAAGTTCGTCTCCATCATGCTCTGCGCCCCCGTCATCGGCCAGTGCCTCGTCGAGCTCATGGTCAACCCGCCCAAGCCCGGCGAGCCCTCCTACGACCTCTACATCCAGGAGTACAACGCCATCTTCAACGGCCTCCACGAGCGTGCCACCGCCCTCCACAAGGCCTTTGAGCAGATGGAGGGCGTCGAGTGCGGCGTCCCTCAGGGGTCCATGTACCTCTTCCCCACCATCAAGCTGCCGCCCAAGGCCGCCAAGGCCGCCGCGGCCGAGGGTCGCACCCCGGACGAGTTCTACTGCCTGCGCATGCTCGAGGCCACGGGCGTCTGCGTCGTCCCTGGCTCCGGCTTCGGCCAGAAGGAGGGGACGCTTCACTTCCGCACCACCTTCCTCGCCCCCGGGACCGAGTGGGTCGGCAGCATCGTCAAGTTCCACAAGGAGTTTATGGACAAGTATCGCTGATCGATCCTTCAACCCGCGCCGCCCTCTTCTCTCTTCTCTCTCTCCCACACCCTCTCCGTCTCTCCCCCTCTCTTACCCTCACTTCTCTTCCCCTTTTTTCTTGGTGTGTGTGTCTTGGTTGAAGGAAAGAGGACCCGCAAAGGCGTTTGTTGGGCACGATGCACGAACGAAATAAAAAGACTAGACCAGCCAGATTATCATAAAGAAAAAGCATTTTGAGTAGCATTGCATGCCTTGATCCCATATGTTATTTGAGCATCGGTTCATCCGGTGGCAGTGAAATGATGAAACCTAACATGGAGATCAAGAGTCGGTATTCGGCTCAATTTGCCCTGATGGCCCGCGCTGGACAGGGTGTATGTATGTACTGTCTATGCTGCGTGTGTTAGTATTATAGGCAAGTACGGAGTATTTAGCGGCCGCGCAGCAACCGCACGCGTTTGAATTCAGTCTCCTGGAACGGAGGAGAGTGTTCAGAGAACGGCCAAGACGTAGGGTAAGTTCGTTTTTGCTCACACTCAACAATTGAACACTTGGTCGGAACACTCTTTGCTCGTCAGAATTGGCGGACCAGATGGTCCCTTCACCGTTTAAGCCATTATGCTCGTCTACGATCGACAGATGTCTAAGGGAGCACTGCCCCCCTGATACTCCGCCCTGTAAATCCCCAACATCCTTTCCGGTTCTCTCTCCCCTCGCGCTACACTCCTACGCCCTCTCGCTTCCCCGCAACCGGACAGCTTGGCCGTACTTTTGCAGTTTGGTAATCAACTGGTCGCCCTGGCGCACCACCTCCTGGTACTGCTTGTTCTTGTCGTCGGGTCGGTTGGTCTCAATGACACCGTTTCCGGCGACGCGGTCAATGGTGCAGGGGATGCGGCCGGCGGCGATGAACTTGGCGAGATCGCTACAGGTTGGAACCGCGTTAGCAATGCGCCTTTGCTAGGCTTGAAGAAGCCACAGGAAGGAGAAGAGAGGGGAAAAGGGGGGGGGGGAGGGGGAGAGGACTAACCGGTCCAAAAAGTCCACCGTCACGCCAAAGTCGTTGGCCATGCTGTCGAGCCCCACGACGCGGTAGCTCTGCAGCAGCTGCTGGTAGGCGCGCAGGCGCATCTCGCGGATGAACCAACCCTTGTGCTCGTGCAGGTAGCGGTCCTGCGTGAGGAACTGCTCCTCGACGAGCGCCAGCGCCTGGAAGAAGAGCTTGTACCGCCCGTTGTACAGGCTGCTGACCAGCTGCGCGAGCGGGCTGAAGTCCACCGCCACCTCCGCCTCGGGCTGGTCGGTGCTGCTGCCCAAGGTGGTCAGATTGACGGCCGTGACTCGGCCGGCTGACGGCGCCGTGCTGGCGTCTTGCATCTCGGCGTCGGCACCCGGCCCGGCGGAGATGGCGCCCGAGAGGGCGAGGAGCTTGTCCTCGCCGTCGCCAAGGATGGCCTTGATTTCCGGCGCGTCAACCACCTTGGACTTGAAGTCGACGCGCTTGAGCGAGACGGACCCCGCGAGTACCGCATAGACGACGAGGTTGCTGTAAGTGCAGAGCTCGTACGAGGTGAAAGTGGACAGGCTGTCGAGGAGCAGCGGAGCTGCGAGATTGTAGCTGCGGACGGTCAGCAGGTGTAGGCCCTCGTAGGCTTTGAGCCGGTTGCGGCGGTCCCAGTCGCCGCCGCTCTCGACTAGAGTCTTGGCCCGCTCAACCTGCTTCTTGACGAGGTGCTTGTCGCCGTAGAAGAGACCCATGCGGATGATAGCGAGGACCAGGTCGATCTTGGTACCGAGGATACCCGTCTTCTCGAGGACGTCTTCGTATGCTGCAATGGCTTTTTCCTGTCCAGAGCAAGTCAGCGAACGGATTTCAAGATCGGTGCCTCGTCGGTCTATGCCGCACACACCTTGTCGCCGACCTTGGCCCAGAACTCGGCCCTCTTACCCCGCGCGGCCTGAATCTCCGTCTCGCCGGCTTGCTCGGCGGCCTCGTCCTCTTCTTTCTGAAGCTGCTCCAGCTCCTTGTCATTCTCAGCCTTCAGCGACTGGTACAGGGCCTCGTCCCACGGCAGGTTTATGCTCGCGGCTGGGTTCCTGGTCGCGATCATCCCCACAAGGCTGCTTTTTCTGCTAGTCGGCTTGCCCGGGGCGCTCGCACCGCTCTCGCCTACCGCATTGAGGATGCCGTCTATCGGATGTGCCAGGTAGCGGTAAAACGGGGCCATCTTGTGCTCCGAAATGGCATCCTGGAGGTGCTGGGCGGCCGCCTGTTGTGCCGCCTTGGTGGCGTATGGGTTGGTGATGGTAAAGACATCCTGAGCCAGTGGCAGCAGAGGCCATTTGGCGTATTGCGGATCTGAACCCATGGTGTTCCAAAAGTTGTGCGGTTGTGGGAGGCGGAAAGTGGAAAGTGGGATGTGGGACGTGGGACTGTGTTTGCCGGACGGGGAAGGCGTCTCCGACGGAGGGCGATTCTCGATTCCGAAAACCTCTGTTTCTCTTCGTCGGCAGGGGATGACTAGAAAAGTATTGCTGGAGATGAGGTTACTCTGGGCCCGGTCGGTTCGCGGAGCTGAGACGGCCTGTCCGGTCTGATAGTTGGGATGCAAGTGCAAGTCGCAGGCAGGAAGCGGGAAGCTCCAGAAGGTTGGTTGGCTCGAGCGCTTGATCCGCAAGGCTGCAAGAGCTCGCGTCACTGCAATGCCACGGGCGGAAAGCTGCCGGGCTTTTGGATTTGCAACATCAAACTGGGGCGGACCCGCAGAACGTCCCTCTGTACCACTACGATCGAGACCCACTAGTCTCGCCTTCCGTTTCCGAGTAGGCTCGATCCGGCCGCGCCCCCCCCCCCCCCCAACTCTTGCTGGGATTCAAACAAAGCGCTGCAAAAGGAAAACCGATTTTTTTTTTTAAAAAAAATTCCAAATAAACCTTCTTGGTTGAAGATATTCGATACCAATTTCGAAACAGAAACAATTCATTGGACCCCACGGAACAGAAACGCACAGCAACGCGGTCGCAGCCGCCGTTCGAGGATCACCGATCGCCATGGCCGACAACGACAACGATGAACTGCCACAGCCCTTTGACGCGAAGAAGCTAGCTCCCGCCAAGAAGCGGCAACGATCCCAATCTCCCAACAGAAGCGGAAGCGCGGGCACGTCGGGGGAGCCTCCGCGCAAGCTCAAGCGGCCCGGCCAGCGCGCCCGCATCACCGAGGCCGAGCGGGAGCAGATCCGGCAGCGCGCCCTCGAGCGCGAGCGCCTCGCCCGGGAGCAGGCCGCGGCCGAGGAGCTGAAGCAACGGTCGACCATTAACGATGTGGTGAAGGCCCATTACAACTCCGTCCCGGAACGCGGCCGCGAGTGGCGTAAGACAGAGAGCAGGATCAAAGGTCTGAGGTCGTTCAACAATTGGGTCAAGAGCTGCATCATCCAAAAATTCTCGCCCGACGAGGACCACGCGCCGGGTGCGATGGAGCGAGGCATCAGCTCGGGAAACAAGTTGCTGGTGCTGGATATCGGGTGCGGCAAGGGCGGGGACTTGTACAAATGGCAGCAGGCGCCGCAGACGGTCGAATTGTACGTCGGCCTGGACCCGGCCGAAGTGTCAATCGACCAAGCACGGGAGCGGTACCGGAATATGGCGAACCGTGGAGGGGGCGGCGGGCGAGGCGGCAGGGGCGGCTACTACCACCGGCGCGCGCCGCGCCTTTTCGACGCTCGCTTTCACGTCAAGGACTGCTACACCGAGAGCATCGGCGACGTCGACATTGTGCGGCAGGTTGGGTTTTCGCCCTCCAGCGTCAGCAGCAACCGCGGGTTCGACGTGGTCAGCTTGATGTTCTGCATGCACTACGCCTTCGAGTCCGAGGAGAAGGCTAGGCAGATGCTCAAGAACGTGTCCGGGGCCCTGCGCAAAGGTGGCCGTTTCATCGGATGCATCCCCAACTCCGATGTAATCAGCAGCAAAGTCGTCGAATTCAACAAGCGCATGGAGGAGAGGAAAGCCCGAGCTGCCGCGGCCGCGGCCAGGAAGTCTTCATCGGGCGAACAGCCCTCCTCCTCCTCCACCGTCACCGCACCAGACGGGCCTCCGCCAAAAGCCGAAAAGGAACTTGAGGAGGGCGAGGCAGTAGAAGACGAGAAGGAAGAAGGCGAGGCCGAGGAGACAGCCTCGTGGGGCAACAGCATCTACCGCGTGCGCTTCCCGGGCCCGACCCCGGCCGACGGTGTGTTCCGGCCGCCGTTCGGATGGAAGTACAATTTCTTCCTGGACGAGGCCGTCGAGGAGGTGCCCGAGTACGTGGTCCCCTGGGAGGCCTTCCGTGCGCTGGCCGAGGACTACAACCTAGAGCTGCAGTACCACAAGCCGTTTGGCGAGGTGTGGGAGTCGGAGAAGGACGACCGCGAGCTGGGCGCCCTGAGCGAGCGCATGGGCGTCCGGGACCGGATTACGGGCAAGCTGCTCGTCAGCGAGGAGGAGATGGAGGCAGCCCGATTCTACGTGGCGTTTTGTTTCTATAGGGTGTAGGCTTTCCGCCCTCCGCCCCTGGGGGGGGCTTGCGGTGGCCTAGCTCATCGCAAGTTTATACTTTTCCGCCTCTTCTACGCCTCCGATGGAAGTGGACGTTGGGGGACCATGTTTGACTTCATACCTGGGCTCATGAAGGTGAAATGGCCCATAACTGCCGCGTGAATTCGGCAGCAACGAAACTGCTTACCCTGGGAGCCATCACCACCGGCGTAACGTGCTGAGCGAGTTAGCGTTACTTCCGGGCGACGAAGAGCTTAGCGCAAGCCAGTGAAGCAAGACCTCACCGTCCGTTTTCCTAGGTCCCATTTCCTCGGTGTGATTCAGCGTATGCCTGAGAGCCACGAAAAGACAGAAAGGTAATGATGTTAAGCAGCGGGTATTATAAGTACTGTACAATTAGACACTAAAAATGCTAAGCTTACTTACAACAGGTGAAAGGGGAGCGAATTGGGGGGGGAGGCGGGGTATCATATCCCTCTCGAAAGCACGGCCGCGAACTCAACATCTGTCGAGAAGAGAGATCAAGCGGCAAATGCGACCCTCCAACAACACCTCGTCCTATATAAACATCCAAGAAGAAGAAAAAAAAAACCATCAACCGTAGGAGAACTCCAGTGAATGCACCGTTCTGTCGCTCGCAAGAGCAAGTACGCTCCCATAGCGCAGCCCTTCCTCTCGCGCAGCGACCCATGACCTACACTGAAGAACTCGTCGACCGCCGCCATATCATGAAGGCCGCCAAGGCGGCGCACGAAGTAGCCGCAAGGGCCATGTACAGGCTGGTCCGATCAGGCGGCTCTTCCGACCTGGGGAACGCCGTGCTGGGGTTCGTGGCGGCCTCGGCGAGGGCGACGAACAGCTCGCTGATACTGTTCCAGGTAACGCTGACGTGCAAGGGGGCGGCCATGTTGAGCGCGGCCGTGTAGGCGTCGGGCTGCAGCTCGCTGCGCTGCGTCGTCTTGTCGCGGTCGGCCTTGAGGGCGGTGTAGATGGCTGGCAGGTCGTCCAGCTGCGGGTAGCGCTTGCGCAGGTCGACAATGTGCGAGAAGGAGTCGGGCTCCGACGAGTCGTACGCGTAGCAGATGAGATCGCACGCGTCGAGCTTGGCTTGGTTCTCGAGTATGGCGGGTTCGAGCTCACCGAGCTCTTCGAGGATGAGGTAGCACTGCTTGCCCCCGTGCAGTTCGACGCTGTTGACGGCGCGGCGCGGTTTGATGGTCGGATGATAGAGGGTATCGAAGGGCCGGTTAAGGAAGGCGTCGAGGAGCGACGATTTGCCGGACCCGGCAGACCCGAGGATGTAGCAGAGCACCACGTTGCGCTCGACGCGGCCCGGCCTGCGCCTCCGCTTTCGCGGCTTGGTGACCTTGAGGGCGGCGGTCGTCGAGTCCCACGCGTTTGGCCCCTCGAAGCCGAGGTAGGCCAAGTATTCCAGCGTCGTCTTGGGCTCGAGGAAGGTGGTCATGCTCCATTGGGCAAGCCAGCCTTGCAGGGTGATGTGGCCTGCCTCGTTCCGGACGGTAGAGGAAGGGAACGATGACTCGACCCACGACGGCGGTAAACCGGGGGTAGGAGCAAACAGAGCCGCGAGTTCCTGGTCGTTCAGTCCGCCGTCGCTGTCCTTGTCGAACGTCAGGAACAAATCCATGAAAAAGCGATACCCTGCGGGGCTGAGCTCTGCCGAGGCGTAGTCCGGCACCTCGAACCGCGGATGGAGGAAGCTGTCCTCCAGGCTGAGGCTATCCGTGTAGTGATGCTTCCTGAGGATGATCCATATCGTTTCGTGGCGCCCCTTTTCCGCGTACAGCTTGTTCAGCTGCAGAAAGCCGTTCAGGTCAAGCCCCTTCTCGGTGCTGGAGGTTGGCACCGCCTTGCTCACGGTCGCCTTGATATTCTCCAGCTCGCCGGGCGACAGGGGCTTGTCGAACGACTTGACCTGAAACTCGTGCATTTCCTGGTCGTTCAGATAGCCATCCTGGTCCTTATCGCACAGGTAGAAGATCCTCTTCAGCGCGGCCGTGCACGCGGGCTTCAGCTGGCCCTCCTTGTGATCGTAGAGCGGCGCGATCGGGTGTGTGACGGCTTTCTGGCAGAGGTAGAAGACTTCGATGACGTTGTGCTGCTCCTTGGCGCTCGTGCGAATGCACGAGTCGATTTCCCTGAACTCGGCCATGACCGGCAACATCTCCTCCTCGACCACCTGCGGTGTGTTGCCCGAGCCTGCGAGGTCCGACTTGTTGGCGCATAGCACCACCGGGACGTTAACCCCGAGTGAGCGGAAGTAGGGCATCCAGAAGAGGGCGACGCGCTCGTAGCTGTAGTGGTCCGAGTAGACCAGCAGGATGACGTTGCATTTCCGAATCTCCTTGCGCAGAGTCGTGCGATCTTGGGGGCGGGCGGAGGTGTCGACGATGGTGGTGGTGACATTTTCGGGACTGCCGCTGGTTGGGGGGATGGTGACCTGGGGCAGAACGGATTGGATCTTGTTGGCGACAAAGACGTCCTTGACCAGCGAGGCGATCAGGCTCGACTTTCCCGTGCCTTCGTCGCCGCAGACACAGATCCGAACCGCTGCGTTCGGTCAGCCCGGACTGGTACTGGCAGAGAACAGAGAAAAGAGCGAGCCGCGAGGGTTCGTACCGGTGGTCATTTTTGTTTGTCGGATGATCGGACCTTCTGTTTCTTTCTCAAGACGATGCCATGGTCCGGGAAATTTGGGTCTGGCAAGAGGTAGCAGAAAGAGGTGGGGGCGAACCGAATCTGTGGTGATGGATCGTCAATGGCGAAACGAGAAGTGTGTGTGGCATCAGGCCATGGCGGGTTCTCTTGATGGCCTTCAGTCGCCAGCTGGCGTCCATTTTCGGACATTGTTAGGTAGCTCATCAAGCCCCGCAGCTTGACGTCCTCGCTGGAACCCCCAAGCCCACCCATCAACCATGGATGCTTGCGACGTCGCATCGGCCCGGCCCCACGCTCGCGCATCAGGTTAAGACCAGGCCAGGTACGGAATACATGCATGCATCATCATCATGTTTAACAGTGTAAGGGACAAATAAACAATACAGGTCACGTAGACCGAGGGCCTGCTTCTTTATGTCGTCGACCTCATACCATCAGCCGTGCGCTTAACTGATTCTGAGACCTTGCTTGTAGCCGCCAATCCGATTGGGGATTCGCGCGCTTAGTTAGTGTACTAGTAGGATCAGTTTAGTTAGCGGCCATCTGCCACATTGTGTTCTTCATGAGGGGAGGCAGACGGTCGAAGCCCGTCGTAAACCAACCCGATGAAAAATCCCTCTGCATCATCGAAAAATGACAGAACTTTCTACAGCCCTGAGGTTGCACCAGCCCGTCAGTCGTACGTGATGAATCTGTTATAGATACGGCCAAGAAGCATGCCGGGAAAGGTAATCCGGAGTCCGGGAGCTGTTCGCTACCCCACAGCGTTCCCGTTCTCCCGTCGATCCCGGGTTAAGCAGAATGCTACCCTGTCTCGGCTCTCTTGGCCTTTTGCTACTACCACGCGCCGCTAAATGGAAAGGAGGAAGGCCTTACGCAGTATTGGGACTGTGAGGGAACTGGCAAACATCGCAACCTTACAATCGCGACCTGCGTACCCGTATTTATCGGCGAATTGTCGGCGCCCTAGCAGAACACAGGCTTATCTGCTCCGTCTCCGCAGCCTCCCCTTGCACCCGACCACCTCACTGGGCAGCAGCCGGTCTTGGCGCGCTCTCCGGCCTCAGCGCACTGCGATCCACTACACCCTAGCAAGCCAGAGAGCTACAGGGCCCCCACGCAGCAGCAGCCGCCATGTTGTAAGGAAGCCGTGACGGATGGAATGGCACCACCTCAGCATGGGCGATATATCCCAATGGGCGACGCAGCAGTGGCTAACGGCCTCTTCACAGCGTCCTTCCACCCCCGCCCAGATACTCGACAGGAACGGGGCACAACGGCCTTCCAGCGGGCACGCCTCTGCCAATGATCGAGACGAACAACGTCCTTACCAACCCCTCTGGTCCTGAATACCAGTTTCTGGTGGGCGAGGGTACGCTCTCTCCCGTGGCAACTGCAATCACAGATCGGTGTTAGTTAACCCGCCGCCCCCAGGGTTGTATGTCTTGAAGGAAGATCTTCATCTCGCGACCCCTCCACCACACCCTTCCGAGACACCCTTGACCAACCCGAATCCTCTCTCGACAGCACCCCAACCCGCGACCGCCGGCACCCGACTTACGCTGCTCAACCTCGACGTCAACCCGCTATCGCCTGCCGTCTACCGTACTACCTCGCGATCAGATGGCGCGCCGGGAGGGTCACAGGAGAACCAGGATGAGGGACACTCGTCGACGGACCTGCGCGAGAGCAGCAGCGATGCGGGCCGCATGAGCTCCGTCGATAACCCGCTGTACAGGGCCAACACGAACACGCCGGCCTTTGGAGAGGGCAACAGTCTCCTTGCGCCTGCTGCGCAGAAGGATGCTGGCAAGCGGCGCAAACCCAAGAACAATATGACCAAGAGCAATTCGTCCTTCATCTCGAGAGTGATCAACCACGAGGCCTTGCCCAAGCGGCTGCAAGAACGGGCCAGAGACGGCCTGTTCGCGTTTGCCAACATCAACCGTGCTTTCCAATGGCTAGACTTATCCTCCCCAACAAAGGTAACGCTTAGCGGACAACCGGACGAGAAGAGAGCCTTTCGCTGACCGTTGGCAGGCTGAGTACTTGACCAAGATACTGTTTACTAAGGCCCATTGCCTGTGCCACGATGTAAACAAGGTGACCAAGAGCGCGACGCACATCGACGTCATCATGGGCTTCTCGACCGGTGAGATCATCTGGTGGGAGCCCATCACGCAGCGGTACACCAGGCTCAACAAGAATGTAAGCCTCAAGGCCTCGGCTGTCGGAGCCAAAGGTTGACCACAACAGGGTCTCATCAACGGCACGCCCGTGTCTCAGATCGAATGGATACCCGGATCCGAGAATCTCTTCCTTGCCTCGCACATGGACGGGACGTTGGTGGTCTACGACAAGGAGAAGGAAGACAGCATCTTCACCCCAGAGGACGAGGGAAGCTCCCGCCCTGGCGGAGACGCCAGCGGGACCAGCCGGGTAAACTACACGTCCCGGATCTATGTCCACAAATCGGTTCATTCCAAGAACCAGAAAACCAACCCCGTCGCCGTATGGAAACTGTCCAACCAACGGATCAACGCCTTTGCCTTCTCCCCAGACAACCAGCACCTCGCCGTCGTCTCCGAGGACGGCACCCTCCGGATCATCGATTACCTCAAGGAAACGTTCGTCACTTTCCTTGCCCCTTTCCCCCCTCATATCCCCCATATCCATTCACCGTCAACTGACAATCGTCGATCTCCATAAGGCTCCTTGACCTCCACTACTCCTACTATGGCGGCTTGACGTGCGTCTGCTGGTCCCCCGACGGCAAATACGTCGTGACCGGCGGCCAGGACGACGTCATTTCCATCTGGTGCCCGTCCGAGAGCCCGGCCCTCATTGCCCGCTGTCAGGGCCACCACTCGTGGGTGACGTCGGTCGCGTTCGACCCCTGGCGGTGCGATGAGCGGAACTACAGGTTCGGCAGCGTCGGTGAGGACAGGCGAATCTGTCTTTGGGATTTCAGCGTGGGCATGCTGCATCGGCCGAGAGCGGTACGTTTTTGTTTTCCCCTCCCCCCCCTCTTTTCCCCCCAGCCCCCTTTTTTTCGCTTCTTGTTTCAGTGGTCGTCGTCGAATGATGTGGTTAGTTCTAACGGAGGCAATGTTTGAACGTCACAGGCATCAGTCAGACAGCGCGGCTCGATCTCGTCCCGCCCGGGTGCCATCCCGCTCCACCGTGCTGAAACGTCTGCTACAGCGGGGACGAGGGGTAGCGGCCGGCTGAGGTCGGATTCGAACCTCTCGTCGGGGGCGCCGGGTCCGGCGGATTCGGAGAGGGAGAAGGTGCTGCCGCACCCTGTCGAGCCGAGGGCCACCACAGCGACGCTGCCGCCTGTCTTGGTACGGTTCTTTCCCCCCAATACCGTCATTCCGCGCTCGCAGGACGAAACTGTACATGATTGCTGATACGCGTCGAAATAGAGCAAAACAGTGGATGACGACGTGCTGTGCTGGCTGGGGTTTACGTCGGATGCGATCTTGACGAGTTGCAAGAACGGTATATGCTTCTCATCTCCCTCAGGGGGTGGCGAATCAAGAGTGGGCGCTAACATGCTGTGCAGGACACATTCGGACGTGGACCAGGCCTTGGGAGCTAACGCAGCAGCAGCAGCAGCAGTAGCAGTAGCAGCAGCAGCAGTAGCAGGAGGAGAAGAGGAACGCTTGAACAGTCCTTCGCCTCGAAATTGGGATGGGCGGGAATCGAGGATCCTATAAACTACGCGCCATTGGCATGGATAGTGTTTGTTGTTGCTGTTTTGGCTACCGTGAGGATCTCTTTGTTTGGCCGTTGGTGGGTTGGTCGGCTGGTTGGTTTTCATGGATGATTCGTTGGAGTGCCCGGCATTCGTTGGAGGCTCGCGTGGAGCAAAAAGTGCATCCAGGAGCATTTGCGCTGGTTGTTGTGGATATGATTCGCCGCATGAGTGGAAATGTACTACTGCGTTCCTTGTTCTTTCACGTATCACAGAAAGGCTACATGTTTGGAAAGTCTGAACCAAGTGGTCTCTAGTTCAGACCATTGAATCCTAACTGGGTGCTAGGCCATAGAGCAATAAGACGGAAAACCAAACGATGGAAATGATAGCATGACATGACGAGGGGCTCTTATAAAACCTCCATTCGTGCCTCTCTGTTGCCGCGTGATATTATATAATGGTTGACGTTTCCTCTTGGTACGAAGTATTCCGTCGCATGAGATGATTCGAAAGGCCAAGAGCAGCCGTGCCTGCTATTTGGCCAATCGTTTCGCGCGTTCACAATGTTTGTCGGCCAGAGCCGGTTGACAATGGAGCGATGCAGCGAGGTGGTTGGGAACAAGGGCACGTTAGATTTCAGTGTGGCTGCAGAAGGCGTTATCTGGTACGGAGTACTCGTAGGTTATGCGGTGTAATGTTCGTATCTCTGGATTACCCTTTGGATCCCTGCTCGTTGTCTCGGCCCGGTTTTACCTTGCATACAACTACCAGGGTCACTATGCAAGGTAATCCGTACAGGTAACTGATACAAACCCAGTCATGCGTGCCCAAGCACGCGTTGGGACGGTGCCTGCATGTGCCCGGGACATCATCTCTGTTTTGCAAGCCGAAGGCCCGGGGTATCTAAACCCGAGGGCCGAGCGGTCCTGATGGTCTGATGTTTCTTGAATTTGCCTATGGTAATATGTGGCACATGCAGTTTTGGGACTGTGGTAGGCACAAAAAATGCCGTGGAGGAAAATGGCTTTTCAATTTCGGACTTCCTCGGCTCGGCCTGGACGGGACGATCCCGAGTCACACGGCCGGCTTCCGATAGGGCTGGACGACTTGCGCGGCATGTTTGACGGTGTTGGTGGATACAGGGCCATCTTGTGATGCTACAGTAATGCTAGCATGGGCATCTCGAGGCGGTGGGCATGGCTGCACCTCGGAACGGGCCAGCTGTCATGCCACCCGTGGACAACAACTCCCTACTTTGTGCACATGCATGCTACTCTGCACAGCTTATAAGTACACTAGTATAGTAGTGGCACGACAAGGAGCGGCTTGTCAAACTTCTGTCCTGCACTACGGAGTAGTGTAGCTCAAATTGCCCAAATTGGTGCCTGGTGGAACCGACAATATCGGTGTACCGAGATGTCCCCTGGAGTTGACGTTGATGTTGCGGCTATTAATGATCGCCATCACATGCACTGTACGTACTGTATTTACATATGCTTCTATGAAACCCAGTACATCAGTCAGGTACTCCGTACCTAGTAGTGTACGGATTACTGTGTAACTACATGCGCACTCGACATGGGTGCGAGGCAAATATGGCGCAATGCCGTCGGTGTGTTTCAACACCGCCTACTTGGTCCAATCCCAGCGGTAGACTGAGCACGCGCCCGCGGTGAGTCAAGGAGGCATATCTTCGACGATATCATACGCGGTTCCAGGCCTTCGTGATGACGGGCGGGAAGCGAAGGCACCGACCAATAAGACTGGCTCGACGGTATCCAACAGGGGACAGGTGCCAACCCGATTATCGGAGGCGGGTCCGGTGATAACGACGACGCTTTGGTTGTTGGCCAGGTGTATCGGTCGGTTTCTCTCGATCGGCGAGGGGCCGAGCTCGCAAAGCAGCTTGATCCTGACGACTTGGACCGTCGTATTTTGCTGAGCTTAACCGCTGCTGGTGGCATCATCTGGTGTTTCGATCACTGCTCAGTCCCGCTAGCGACGGCAAGTTGCGGCGAGCATCGGAAAAGATCGTTGTTTCTAGGAAGATCATTTATTTGATGGCGGGACTAGTGTACGGCGGGATCTCGGCATCTGCCGCCCATTGCCCTGTCAAACCTTGTTGTCGTTGTCGGGCAACACTCCACTGCGTCCAAGTAGAGAAATTTGCCATTCTGCTTGCTCTGGCATTTTCGCTTTGAAGACTGGTGGGTCACGGTCGCATTTAGTGTACAGCCCCTTGTTAGTCACCATAGCGGATCATCGGCAGAGGGTCAGTCAACAAACCACGCATCTGACGACAACCAAGCGTCCTCCGACCCAATGGGTATGCGAATACAGTTGATAAGGGATTCTTTGGTTGGCAAATTGCCTGGAACAAGCATTCCAAGTGCTGAGCTACTTACTAAGAAAGTAGTTAGGCTTCTAGACTTTGACCTTTGGAAGTGGGGCAATTGTCGTTTTCATCAGCAAAGCCCAGACTCGGGGCTGCGTCAAAGGACCCTTTCCCGTCCCTTGCGTATTAGTGCGCTTATTATATCATAGAGTACATCCGTAGTGTATAACTAAACAGACACACCTTAACCAGTCGTACCAAGGAACCATATAGGTACTCACACGGAGTTACATCATCACGCGCCTGAGCGGCTGAGAAGCATCGTGTATGTAGGTACATACAACACTTCTGCGCTGTGCCGGACAGCGGCAGAATCGGCTTGCGCGTTGAAATGCCAGGAAGACTGTTTGATATCAGCAGTTCTACGGATATAGCTGGCAACGATCCAATTTGGCCAGCACCGCCTTCCCTACGCGTCCCCCCAATCCTGAGATGAGACAGTTTGGACACCCCACGCTGACCAGATGCCCCACCATTGAAACTGCGCTGATGGTGGTGGGGCTAACGGGTTCTCCTCGATTTTTTTCTTCGTCCCCATCAGTCTCCTGCAAATGCCCCCACGCCCTGCCAAGCAGGGCCTTCGTCCCTTTACTAGTGTGTACTGTGTATGTCATCAAGGTGTAGACTTTCTCGGTGTCGCACGCTGTATTTGGGGATGAGGGATTCCTGAATTGCGTCGCTCCCTTGCTCAAAGACTCTGCTTGAGTTACTCGATACGCTGTAGAGTATCCTATCCGTATGGCGACCTGCTTCAGGTATGCGAAGCGACAAAGACATTTGGGAATGCCGTAACGCGTCCTCCTCTCAGCCGCGCTTCCAGCGCTTGTTCCAATGCCGGAACTGTGCCGCAGGGTCTGCACACTTTTGGCAGTCCTGGATTGGTACGGTACATACTACTACGAGTTGGTACACACAGTAAGTACATGAATTTCCACCCAAAACACACGCCGAGTCCGAAGTACCGAGCGGTGAGTGTCTACTCTGTATTAATTCTCGTAACGCCCAGACCATCCTTGCAGTGCCCCGTTTGCGCGATATGGAATGCAGGCATGAGCTGGGCCTCGCTTGCCGTGGGAGCCCTGCGTATGCCGCGCCACCTTGATGGTTCCCGTACCTCTGGGTTCGACAGTTTTCTCTCTTCTACCCACCCATCCCACGGTTTTGCGACCACTTTCCTACCTTATTTCATGAACCGCAGCATTCCTTAGGTCCCCCACGCGGGCCCTCTCTCTCTCTCTCTCTCTCTGATCCTGCTTTGGCCGATCCGACACCACCGCCCTACACAGCTTCCTTTTTGGATCATGCGGTCCTTAAACCCATTTACCGGGAAACCCACTCTCTTTGAGATCAGGTGAGTGGGGTGCGATTGCGATTGCGGCTCGCGCTATTCCACATGCTGACCTGCGATGAACAACTACAGGCTAGAGAACGACTTCATCGTCTTCCGGGGCAGCGAACATGAGGCCTCTCCGCAACTTCTCAAGGGCACGGTTGTGCTCTGCCTATCCCAGCCGCTAAGAATTGAAGACATCCACTTGAAGCTTATCGGAACTGCTCATTATGCGTACGCTGACCCTCACCCGCTCGTGAAAGACACCACGAAACAGAAGTTGCTCACCGTGTTGCAGCTGGACAGATGCTAAGGTTACGGCGACGGGCATATCCACAAGCAAGGTCGATAAGACGACCCAGATTTACGAGCACAAATGGCCTCCTTTCGCAGGAATCGGCGCAGAGGACCCGACGGACAGGTCAGGCCATCGGATCAAGGGCGAAACGCTCCAGCCGGGAAACTACGAATGGCCGTTTGAGATATTGTTAGAAGGCGACATGGCCGAGAGCGTCGAGGGTTTGCGCGAAGCAAGCATCACGTACAAGCTCAAGGCGACCGTGGCACGGGGCAAGTTGCTGCATGACTTCCACGCTTACAAGCAGCTGCGCATCATCCGGACCCTCGAAGCATCAGCACTCGAGTTTCTACATGCCATGAGCATCGAGAACATTTGGCCCAACAAGATCGATTACTCCATCGTCATCCCGCAGAAGGCAGTGGTCTTTGGCAGCAGCATCCCCGTGGAAATGCGGTTCACGCCGTTACTTAAAGGGCTCGAACTGGGCGACATCACGATCAAGCTGATCGAGTTTCACGACTTCTTCATCACGTCCGTGGGGTATACCGCCGTCAGGGAGTACAGGAGGGAGAGGACCATCGATTCGTGGATAATCCCGGTGAAGAGAGAAGAGCACTGGCAGGACGTCATACAAGACAGCGGCCCCGATGGCTGGGAGGGCCAGGAGGGCTGGGTGGTCCCCGCGACCCTGAACCTGCCTAGGAAGTTAACCCAGTGTCTTCAGGACGTAAACGTCAAGGGGATCAAGGTTAGGCACAAGTTAAAGCTCGTGGTCGCTCTCAATAACCCCGACGGTCACGTTTCGGAGCTACGAGCGACGCTACCGGTGTCGATATTCATCTCGCCTAATATGCCGCTCGACGAGGCCGGTAACCTCGTGCGTCAGGTTCCCACCGGAGCGCCCACAGATGTGGACATTGCGCCGCCTGCTTACGAGGAACATCAGCTAGACGAGCTTTACCAAGATATCGACCCGGTAAACCTCCACTCACCCATTGACGGCCGGTCAGGGGTTAGCAGCCCGCTCCGCGGTCACTCTAGGGCAACGTCGACCGAAAACCTCCCGGCTCTGCTCCAGAGCGCGCCGATTCACCCGGATATGCTTGCGTCTAGGCTACACGACATGTCCCTTGAGGAGCGGCATCGAAATGCGTCGTGGAACTCGAATCTGTCAGGGGCCGGCGCGACCTCGAGGACCGAGGGCACATCTCATGTGGCGGATGAAAGCCACGTTTCACCTCCGCGGTCGGCGCCTCTCACCCGGCACAACAGCGGCGACAGACCTTCGGGGTCCAATACGCCGCCCGAGCACCTCGACTTCCCTGATACTGCGGAGCTGAGCAAGGTACCCAGTTACCACACAGCCGTCAGGACGCCAGTCAGAGTGCAAGCTGCAGACGTGTACGCCCTTCCAGACTACGAAACCGCCCTGAGCACTCCAAGCTCGCCGCCGGGGACTCCTCGGCTGGATGCACGTTCGCAAACGATGCCCTACCACCTGGACGCTGTTCCCAGGGCCGCACAGGAAACGGCTGCGGCTCTAGGATCAGCCAGGGTCCCAACGACGGTGTCGGCTCCGGTTACTGCTGCAGCTTCGAGGGAGCCCAGTCCGCACGCGACAAACCGCAGGCCGGTGATGTCCCATAGGCGGCAATTCTCCTCATCAGGTTTCCTCCACAGCCTCCGCACGCAGTCTTCTCATTAGAGCAGAAACTAGGACGAAGACGAGACACGTCGTCATCACAGCTGCGCCAACTGCGCAATGGTTGTTAAGTCGGGTGTGCCTTGAGCTTCATGCGGCGGATCGCCCTGATCAATGCAGATGACGGGCGACCCTGCAACATCGTCGTTTTGGTGATGCTCTTGCTTTCAATTTTGGTCTCTTTTCTCTCCTTTTCCTCTACGAGGTGGCATGGCTGGCGTTGGTTTGGGCATCGGCATTGGCTTTGGATCGGGTTCAATTCGGTCGAAACGGGATGTTGGGAATCGGCAGAGCGGGGCAACGAAAACATACCAGACTTAAGGTTTTTTTCTTTTTTTGCTAATCCATGACTGACGGGACGGTATACGGTGTTAATTCCCATCTTCTCGATACCCTTTTACAAACCCGACTGGCGGACAGGTTATTACTAATAGAGGTGCTTGAATCGTTTCACTCCTAATTCACTCTTAGCGTTATATAGCGCTTGAACTAGAATCTCTCTCCCCGACAAGACTCCGGGTTGCGTCGGTAGACAAGCAATTACCTGACCTCCTGTATATATATATGCGCATACGTATGTACATAAATAAATGTATGGGCTACTACGAATGCTCACTCGCTATAACTATAACAAATCTTTGTTGGAACAGCCTCTTCGGCTGCACGCAGAGGCCCAAACCACCCTTTGTGAAAAATGCCACTTCGGCGATCTAATTGAGGGGTTTAGGTGTGTTTGATTACACTCCTTCGGGTGTACCCTGCAAGCTCTTGCTTTGATACACTACTTACTAGACTTGTTGCTAGCGAGATAGCCAGCGAGATAGCCATCGACGTCATTGCTTGCAAACAACACCCCTGTGCAGCTGGCGATCTGCACTACGCTTGAAATTACACTAACTACGAGTATTACGACTTACATGTGATGTTCGTATGTGTCATACTCCACCACAGTGAACACAAAGTCAAACTACGAAGCACACCACAACCCGCCACCTTTTTTGTTTTCGAGACGGTCGGCTGATCCTCCTACATCGGGCTGGAAGTTGACTTGACACATCACAGCTGTGCAGATGCAGAGATGGAGGAAAAAAAAGCAATGCCCAGCTGGACATGTTTTGCAGGCCCCACGGCGGCCCATCTCATGCTACGTCATGGTCTGATTGCCGGCCAATTGCTGATCGTCGCAGGGATGGTCGTCTTATGACCCAAACTTTATTAGTGGGGAAGAAAGGGTATATCGCCGGGCGGACCGCCGCTGGCCAGGCCCAGAATGCGAGAGGGGTTCACGGGCAGCGGAGCTTAAGCTTGACCTAAACTGGTGAACGGAACACATACGGAGTAGTGTACATACAATACTATACACGGGACTCCATACATAATTGCCAACTAGAGCGCAAGATTGTCTACTACGCTACATACACTAGTGCGTCCACTAGTTATTCCGCGCACCTGTAGCGTTAGGGCCTCCATCACACATCGCACACATCGCGCACACAACCAGAGGCGCCAGCTACACATCGCCGCGAGCTCGGTCGGCGCGCTGCCCAATCTGACCCTTTGGGTATCGTTGCTCAAGCTTTGGCGATTTGCTCGTTTGGCGAGACCTCCTGGTTCATCGCCTTGACCTAGAGCATTGTTGAGTGGTTGTTCAAGAGCTTTAACTGGAAAGGTGAGTCGCAACGTTGGGACGAACTATACTTTTTTTTCTCTTCTCTTCCTCCTTTGATCCCTCTCCTTGGGTTTCCTTCAGCACGAACATTACAGTCCTCGCCTGCTTCTCTCCTCGAGCCGCCTGACTGACACGATGAAACGGTTTGCTAGTATTCGCAAGGACAAACGGAAGTCCGCAGAGATGGCGCTCTCCCCCACCGAAGCCACCGCCCCATCGAGGCAGGAGACACTCGCGAGCATTGCTAGCGACGAGGCTGTTCCCGACACGGACCCAAATACCGTACGTGCGTGCGCGATTGCATGGGAAGGAATGCGGGGGAGGAAAGAAGCGGCTGATCAGAGTCGGAGTGTGTCTGACGTCGTCCAATAACAATAGACCGCCGGCCTTCTCACGCAGAGGCTGCAGGCGTGGAAGCATGCCGTCGTCTACCTCGAGGAGTACATGGAAGCCTTCGAGAAGCTCCACAAGGCGCAGGCGAAGGAGTACGAGAGGGCGTTGAAGGTACGGTCGCGGCGTTAACTCGTTAACTCGCCATGCCCCTCTCCCCCGACGAGCTCTTCGTCCTTGTTCTGACCCGGGGCCAGACCATCTCGAAACCCCTTAGGGAGGGGGAGCACTTCGACCAGAGCCTCGGCGGCGTCGCCGGTTTCTTCGAGAACATGCGGGTCAACACCCAGGCGCTCATCAACACCAACCTCGAGACGGAAAAGGCCATAAAGGCCTCGGCCCTTCCCATCGTCGAGCGCTTGCACAAGGAGATCAAGCACAAGGCGAAGGAGCTGGCCCACGGCGCCGAGAAGAGCGCCAAGGAGGTCGAGAAGGCCCGCAGCGTCACGCAGAAGCACATCGAGCTGCTCGGCCAGCACACGGCCGCCTTCGAGGCCACCGGCGGCAAGCACAACCCCTCCGAGGACCCCTACGTGATCGCCCGCGGCGTGATCCACCGCCTCCACAAGCAGGTCACCGAAGAGAACAACCAGCACAACGACCTCGTGGCCGTGCAGGGCAACTTCGAGGCCTTTGAGCGCCACATCGTCCAGGTCCTGCACCAGGCCATGGAGACCTTCACCAACCTCGCCGGCGGCCAGGCGCTCAAGGTGCAGGCCCTGCACGCCGACATGCTCGGCGCCGCCCAGCGCATCCCCCCGGACTTTGAGTGGAAGGCCTTCACCAAGCGCGCCGCCGACAAGCTCGTCAACCCGTCCGAGCCGCCCCGGACCGTCGAGGCGATCCAGTTCCCCAACATGTCGCACCCGTCGACCAAGCCCCTCATCGAGGGCTCCCTCGAGCGCAAGTCGCGCAACAAGCTCTCGTGGGGCTACACGACCGGCTACTACGTCGTGACCCCGTGCAAGTTCCTGCACGAGTTCAAGGACGACGACAACCTCCGCCGCGATCCCACCCCGGAGCTGTCCATCTACCTGCCCGACGCCGTCATCGGCGCCCCCAGCGGCGACAAGTTCAGCGTCAAGGGCAAGGACCGCTCCGGCCACGTCGGCGCCAAGCTGGCCGGCACCTCCGAGCTCAACTTCAAGGCCCACTCCCCCGCCGAGGCCGAGAAGTGGTTCCAGGTGATCCGCACCGTCGCCGGTACCGGCCCCGGCCCGGCCTCCCCTCCCGCCGTGGCGAGCCCCGTCGACGAGAAGCCCAAGCCCGTCGTCGCCGTCCCTGCCGCCGCTGCCGCCTCGCCACAGGAGACGGGTATCACCGGCGGCGAGACGGTCGCCAGCCCCGTCGCGCTGTCCGCCTCGGGGAGCGGCGCCGCCGCCAACCCGGTGACGGCGGCGGCGGGTGCTGCTGGTGGCAGTACCGGTTCCGGCGGCTCGCTGGAGAAGAAGGCGACCGGGAATGGCGCTGTTGCCGCTGCTGCTGAGCCCGCGGCGGCGGGTAAGGGGGAGAAGGCTTGATTTTTTGTTGTTTGTTCTTCGTCTTCTTCTTTTACGTTCACATTCCGGCATGCCTGCCCTTGCCCGGGTAAGACCAGAAAATGGAATGGGACAGTTGGGAGAGCAGTGACGGTATAGTATAACGAGGTTGGTTACCTCCGTGGCCCCCTTGCATCCCTTCAAACGGGTCCTGCATATTGGGAAGAGGAGGCAAAGGGGAAGTTTTGGATACAAAATCTGTTTAATACATCAAACATCTAGGTTTTTTTCTTTCTTTCCTTCTTTTTTTTTTTTTTTTTTTTTTTTTTTGGTTCAGATTCCCGATATCCCGTCCTCCCTCACAATGCATCCAGTTCTCCTGGTCGACGCTCGAGCCTACCTCCCTCGCCGTCACCGTCTGCTGTCACTTCCGCGCCTCACATCCCTCCCCCCCTTTTTTTCCCCCAGAAATCAACCTCCACAAGGCAAACGATACGCAGGCGTCAGGGGCAGGCGAGGCAGTTCTGTCGTTCCCATTCCAACCATCTAGCGCACGTTGATTGCAGAGCACTACTGCCTTGTCGTGAGCCATAAAAGCGGCCGTGGGAGGAGGCGTGGCCCGCCTGGATGCGAGTGCTCGGTCCATCCTGTTTTTTTGTCTATTTCACTGTAAGCGGGGAGGCTACGTGATTCCAGAGGCGCCTGCCATAACCGTCTTCGTCCAACGTCAAGCTCTCCATTCTGCCGTCTAGATATGGATAGAGAGGATGGGGATGCAGACGAGATTGAGACGACACCTTGGGTGCGGCATGTATGCATTGTACAAACAACAGCCGTGTTGACCAGTCTGTCAATCTGGAAGGGGTTCTTTCGTCATTGTCGGCAATTCTTCCTCATCCTTCCCCTATGACTTCGACGCCGTCATGTCTGATATCAGCACAGGCATTAAGTGCGGGCAAAGCGCGGCTTCAAGCTAATCGCGGCTGACGGATAAACATGCTTCGGTCGAGTAAGCGGATCGTCATAGCTTACGGAGGGGGACGACCACACCACCAACAACGTCCTGAAGTATCAGTTCCTGGCGGCTTCTGCGCTTGTTATGCAACGGTTAATGGATGGGGCTCGGTCGACGCGATACGCGATCCCAAATTCGCAGATTGGCAGATTGGCGTACCGTCATCCTCTGATGGTGTTACCTAGGCCTCACTACTTGGACTCATCCATCACAGGGCAATCCGACGCAGGACTTGTGTCAGAGGAGGTAGGGTTACGGGTTGGCAATCCCAATCTTCAGTCTCAATATCTCATGCTTGACAAGTTTCCTCGAGAGCGGTCCAGAGACTAGAATCAGCAAGAGAGAGCTAGTCGGCCGTACTGGCGAGAGCGAGTGAGCCAGGGCTGATGCTTTTACTTCAGAGACGAGTGGCCAGGAACTGCGAAAGGTGAATCCTAGAAGGGGATACCCTCGGCCCTCAGCGATGACCGTGGGGTCAGCAGTGAGCAACTAGAGCCGATCGCCCTGTCTCGACAACCAAAGTTACAGGGCCTCTCGCATCTCGACCACCACCTCCCGGCCATGCAACTGGCAGCAGGGCCGCACGACGTGCCAGAGCATGCGTATGGATTGCATGCCGCCGGATGAACCGAGAACCCAATAAGGGAATAGATCAAAAACGAAGCCTCAGCGAATAAGGGACCTTCCCCCCCCCCCCCCCCCAACAACAACAAAAAAAAAAAAAAAAAAAAAGGGGGGGGGGGTTCCGCAAACGTTCGACGGCCTCAATGAGATACGATGGATGGCAACCTCCCCCCGCAAACCAAAGCCACAGGTTTAGATCGAGCCCCGCGACCGGGCCACGTATTTTTGTTGGCTATGCAAGGGGCCAGAAAGAGGAGAGAGGGGGCGGCTACAAGGCACGGATGACGCGCCCACGACGATGGGTTTGAGCTAGCCATCGGGTGGTGGCCACTGCGCATGATTCCTCTCTGGGCATTGCAGGCCAGCGCGCCGTCACACCGGTCCGCAGTGGCCTGGGCAAGCCTTGTGTCACCATGGTTGCGCGGACTCGATATTGCGTTCAGGAGCGATATCCACCAGTCCCGGGAGGTCGAGGCGCGCAGAGCGGAGCAGGAGTGTACGAGCGTATATAAAGAAAAAAAAAAAAGCCCACTCTCGCCCACTTCTTCCCTCCTCATCCGGGGAAACGGCGGGGATTGGTTCCGGGGCTGATAGATACTGAGTGGGCGTGCGTCAAACACTCGCGCCGTGACGCTTCCAGCCAACCGATTCCGGACGTCTGCGGGAAGGGGAAGCTGGTGGGTGGGCGAGACAAGTGTGTAGTGGTCGCATGGCTTGCCGTTATGTGGTGGTGCTACGCAGCCAATCGAATCCGGGCCTTACCCAGCTCCCCCGTTACCCGCGACCTCTGCCGTGTTTCCGCGGTCATGGCCTGGTGAGCGTGTAACGCGTTTTCAGGAGGCTGCTGGGCGGAACGGTTCGCGACTAACTTATCCGATCTCTTCCGTAGCCCTGGACTCGGCTCGCCTTGCCGTCGGGAGCGTGCCACGGCTTCCAATATCATTGTACTGTATACATGGGACTTGAAGGTCGGGTGAAGAAGAGCTCGATCGTGGTCTCATTGGTCGCCTCGTCAACGCTATACGCCTTCGGGAGACGCCATCTCCATCCTAGAACATCGTCCTATGCTATCATTCCTGTGGACGGGATCGAGACTTCTATATCACGAACAATAACTGACCTTTGTCGCTGTCCATCAATTCCTCGAGACAATCCTCTCCTGGAGCTCGACGTCCCTTCAACCTCGTTTCAGAAGCCTTATCCGCCTTCTAAAGGTTGGACCCGTGCGACCTCGCAAGCTTTGTGCAGTCTTTACGAGTCAATCACTTCCTAAACCCTCCCTTCCAGAGCCGTAGGCGTCTCCTGCCCCTGGACCGAGCTGGCACGCCATGACGAAGCAGTGGGATAAATACCGAGAGATCATCATTGCCGAGTACAGAGATCAGAACAAGCCTCTCCACGAGGTCCGGCGATTCATGATGGAGAAGCACGGCTTCAGAGCGTCGTATGTGCAGCCTCCTTTATGTTGGCTTCGCGTCGCTTCTTCCGCCAAGCGCCCACACCTGCTGGGCGCAGGGGATGCTGGGACAAAATGGATCTCGAACACATCCCGCAAGCGTATTGCTCTGTGATGATGCCTAGTCTGACGCTATTCAGCACGCGAGCGTACCGGTCGCGCTTTGACAGGTGGGGAATCCACAAGTACTCGCGTCGGAGGCGGGAGAGCTCCGCAAGTCCCAGCAGACGAAACTCGGTCTCGGGAGGCGATACGCAGCGCTCGCCACGACACAGTCCCGACCCGGACGGCGGCGGCTCGCGAGCAGCTACCCCATTTCCTTCCACTTCCAACGAGCTGTTTCCTGCCGAGATATGCGCGACGATACCGGTGGCGGGCTTTCGAAGGTATGGCCGGCGCAGCGCGACGGGTTGGCGGTCATGAGCTGATGATAGGGCTGTGCCTCAATCCTCTCTCTCCATCCCTAGACCGGACTTTCCATATACGCCAATCACGCCCTCTCCCAGACCGGCTGTCGCACACAGCCAGGGCTTTCCTCTGCATCAGTACGGATGCGGGCTCATGCCTTTGGACTCTCAGCACATCAGCTGCTATTCTCCCAACGCTTTCCCGATGTACGGGCAGGACCAGAGACACACCATTCTCGAGTCCCCGGGCATAGCAGGGCCGGATAAGAACCGCACCTCCATCAGCGGCTACTCGAGCAGATACGGGTATCCGCTGGGAATGCCCATGGACCAGGAATAGCGCCTGAATCATTCCGTTAAGCCCGAGAGCTTTGATCTCTAGAAGAGTTCATTGAAACAAAAAAAGGGCGTCATGGTGTTTGGAGCAACGGTCATCTGCTCGAGGGGTGGTTGGGGGTAATGGATAACTGGATATATATCAAGGGGCGAATCGGGGGATGAGACGCGTCGGGCGGTGCTCCTTCTTGCCTGAAAATGCCGGCCTCACCGGAAAGGGGCAGGCGTGGGGAAGGACAAAAAAGGTGCGGCAAATGCAGTGATTTGCTGCAGGTGGGCAGGTTCGTGGGGAGGTGTACGGAACTGGTGATTCCTAGCTAGGCGGACGAGGACGAGCAGATGGATTGAACGTTCGCTTGAAAAATCAGTCGTCATCCGCGTCAATCTCCTCCATGCGTCGGCGCGACCGGTCTTTTTCCTTCTTGACGTTGACAGATTTTCCAACAATCATGCTGGAATCATCGTCCTCAGGCTCAATATCCGACGTATCGTCCACGCCCCGCCTGGCGGCTTCTGCTGCCCGCTTTACTTTCCGAAGGATCACTTCGTCGAGATAGAAGTCTTTGATACGCAGGTCCTGGAATGCGTGTCAGCTCCCGGGGGGGGAAGAAGGAGTGAAGAAATAAACAGAGAAGCTCGGAAGCCCGGAGGCAGCTCGTACCTTGGAGCAGACGGGACACTTGGCCACGCCGCCGTTGCTTCGGATGAACTCCAGGATGGCAGACTTTTCAAATGTGTGCTTGCACTTATGGTTGCTGTAGGGCTCCTTCATTATCTGGAGCGACAGCGGGCACTTGAGGTCGATGATCTCGCGCTCGACCACAAGGTCGTCATCCTCATTGGCGTCGGGAACGGTGCCTTTGGTCGGCCTGCCATGCTCGTCGAACCAGGTGGAGGGATCGGGGAGGGGAACTTGGTCCTCCGGGTGCAGCGCATCATGCCAAGCCCTCTTGAAGGATATGTAGTCGTTATTGAGTGCGTACCGCTGGTGAGCACTCAGGGCGGCGTACTCATCCGCCTTGGCCTTGCGGGCAGCCTCTAGCAACTCCTTCACGCCGACCAAGGGGGGGCCATCCTCAGGGGTGGCGTCGCCGTCTTCATCGTCCTCTGGCTCTTGCGCCTCTTCATCTTCATCGTCGCTGCCTACCACCCGCCGTCTCGAAGCCTTCTCCTTAGTGTTCCGCTGCTTGGGCTCCGGCCGCGGTTGCTGGGCATTCAGCCCCTCCATCACCTTCTCCAGCACCGCCTGGTGGTCTTCCAGCTCGGCGCGGCAGTCAATCACCCAGCGCAGAGCCTCCTCGGAAGAGTCGGTCAGTTCGTTGATGGTTGCCTCCAGCTCGGCCACATACTCCTCCAGGGACACCTCGTTATCGTTCTTGGCCTCTTCGCCACGGGCTCGTCGCTTCTCCGCCATGTGGGCGAGGGAGCGTTTGCGGGCATAGAGAATGTCATTAATGCTCCCGACACTCTCGAACAGGTAGGTAGACGATTTGGAGAGGTGCTTCTCGTACTGGCGCCTCGAGCTGTCGGTCTCGCGGTTGTTGGACAAGGATGCGAGCTTCTGCTTGATGGACGCATCCATCGG
Organism: Thermothelomyces thermophilus ATCC 42464; assembly: GCF_000226095.1. Taxonomy (NCBI): domain Eukaryota; kingdom Fungi; phylum Ascomycota; class Sordariomycetes; order Sordariales; family Chaetomiaceae; genus Thermothelomyces; species Thermothelomyces thermophilus. The sequence goes on from NC_016475.1 coordinate 1,965,505, forward strand.
ATACGACGGTGGCTCGTAGGGCGGCAGCTCGAGGGGGCCATCTTCGACTTCGGGAGCCCCAGGCGCCCTCGCGTCGGGTCGGCGAGTGCGCTGCAGAAGTCGCGGCATGGCGGGGTCGACGACAACCGTGTGGAGCGGCGGCGGTCGGTTTGTGGGTGTGGTCAGGTCCGCGGATAGGTCTCGTCCTTGCAAAATGCACACTTGGAGTCTCGCAAATCCAACAGTTCCACGTTAGCGAGTGAGGCAGGTTTGTGGCTTGGGCTGGAATTGGGTGAGCGCCGGTCTTTGAAAGCTGGAGCGGCTGCCTTGACCCGGGGAATTCCAATGTTGAGTGTATGGTACTCCGTATAGGAAAGACGCGTCTGTAAGGAAAACGACGCGAAAAGAAAGCGGGGGGATCGCTCATTAGCGTAGAGGATTCAGTGGGGCCGCAGTTCTGCTACTGATCTTATGTACTGTATGTATGTGATCCGTACTACGTATGTACGCATTAACATGTCGTCCGTAATGGCCTGGAACTTGCGCTGCGGCCTGGCCTCCGAAGCAGGGATCTAAATTTACGGATTCCGTATTTTGTACGAAAAATACGTAGGAACAGATGAGGACGAAACAAGCAGACGATTGGTCCTGTGTTACCATTCCATGCTAACGAAACATCACTTCTATCGCCCTGTGGTGCATCACCACGCCAGCACATCAAGTTTACAGATTCGGAGCAAAGGCTAACTGGCGATCATTTCTATGATCTGGTTTCGGTACACGGATACAGATAGATGTCCCCGGTTTTTAGGAGATTGCGGCGAAGTCCCTCCAGCATGAATCGGTGAAGCAGCGACTCCAAGAGGTCACAGGGAACCACGAGACGCAATCACCACGAGTCAGCACGAAATAAACTAAGGTTTTTTTTCTCGGCGGCTGCGTGGTGCATGCTTCACCGTCGATTATCCTGCCAATTGTGTCAATATCGATCATTTCTACAATGACTCGAGGGTGAGATCCGGCGGGATGGTCCTCCATCCCTGTTGGGAGAAAGCATCGGCCCTCGACTCATTCCACCGCACCAGGACCCCGGCTACTCACTGCTACATACTTGGTACGGTGCCGATGCCAGATCGATCCACACCCGTGCCGGTCTAGGGTCCAAATCGGGATGGTAGCGGCAAGATTGTTTCTTTCCGGACGGGGGCCCCGGGGGGGGGGGGGGGGGGCGGTTCTCGCTCGCCCATATAGGGGAGCCTTGATCAATACTGCAAATTAGGTCGACTGCCACCTTCTCCGTATGGTCGATGTTCTGTGTAGTGGGCACCAAGCGTTACTCGCTTGCGATGGCACTGATTCCAGCAGCCTACCTAGGCGTTTGGTAATCGGGACATGTCCTAAAGCATCGAAACCCCTCCGTGCCGCACACCATCAGCTACTAGCCTGACACCCCTCGAGACGGAGTATGGTCACAGTCAGCATACTCGACCCTGGCCGCTCTTGGATCAATCTGTTCTAGCTCTTGTCTCTTCTGCATTCCTTGTCTCACCGGGCAAAAGGGGATGGGGGCGGTGGAGGGATGCTCGAAGGTCTCGATCTCCACACAACACTCGATCCTTTGTCTAAGATCTAGAGCAGATGTTGGTGCCTATCGCGCCATTCGGTTAGCAAATGTTGCTGCTGGTGAGAAGCGGCGCCGCCCTCAATGGCACTCACTGTAAGACCCCTTGGTCACAAATTTAAGGGTCAGGGCGTTCCCGCTGGTGGTCGCGCCGTACGTCCCCGAGTAGTCGGCGCCGTCGAGGGCACAGTTGGCCGCGCACGACTGGTTGTCGGCGCAGATGGTCGAGTTCCACTCGTTGGCCGTATAGCAGTTGGTGTAGCCATTCTTGTCGTGCACCCAGCGCCAGTTGGAGTCGATGACCAACTCTCCCTTTACGCTCGTGCAGGAGCCCCCGGAGCTGCACCTTTGCCAGGTCATCCTGGGGTGCGTTTCGGTGGTGTAGGTACCGACCTGCTGGGCGGCGGCCTTGCCCACGAAAACGGTGGCGACGAGTGTGAGAATGTTGGGGTGCATCTTGGACCAACGTACGTTTCAGTAGGCGAGTGACTTACCTGATGCGATATTGGAGGTGATGCGTCTGGTTTGCAAGAGCCAGACCGCCAGAGAGAGCCTCCTTTTGTATTCAGCTCTTCGAATCCGTTGGGGTAAAACAAACCTGCGGCAGCATGGGCCTGGAAGCCGACGCATAATCTCATGAACACCGAGCTAAACATGGCCAAGCCTCGGTGGGCGAGGCAATATACACGACTACGCCCCGTTCTCCTTTACAATACAGTCCCCCGAGCAATATAACTTCATTCCAGGCACCGTCCGTTTTTACTTGGCCCCGGTCGGAGGGGACTGGGATGTGTCGAACATGACAGAGACCCGCTCAGTCCAAGACCATACATACCAACAACAGTTGAGAAGCATAGAGAAGACTGTCGGCTTGGAGGTTGCCCATGAAGTGTGTGAGGGGTGCTCAAGGAAGAAGTAATGCTACAGATCTTCGCAACATCGCCCCGAGGTTCCCAACTCTCCCGCTCTCTCGTCCATGGAGTAGCGACTCCGATTGAGCCCAAACAGGAGGGCGGAGCTTGAACATCCCAATCCACAGTTTGGGCCCGGTCGATAGTCCGATCCACTAAGCCTTCCCCGGGTTGCGGTGAACGGTATGCTCCAACCCTGTCCGTCTGGTCTGCTCTATGGGAGCGACAAAGAGCGCCGAAATATTTGAAGAATATTGCCAATGTAGCAAAGAAAGCATGCGGACCATGTGACGGAGGGGTAGGTAGCTCGAGCAACTGCTGGTCACAGTGGAACGTTGCCCATCCCGCCACATGCCACCGCGGCTGGTGCGACCTCCGGCTTGTAAGTGACGGGCCCACTTGCGCTTCGCGGTACCAAATTGAGAACCCAGACATTTTGAAGACCGCCGGCAGAGGCATTGCTGGGGAAAGCCGAAGAACAATGGAGGCTCGTATGGTGGTGAGCGAGAGCTGAGGCTGTTGACAGAGGTGTCGCTGTTGAATCCTCATACGACAATGAACATTCCTAAGGTAGGTTCGAAATATTAACGAGATAAGTTGAGAGATCTCCAACTTGGCAAGAGCCTCAACTCGGGAGAGCCGCCGGGGCGGGAAGGTCTAGACCGGGCTTCAATTGGGCACCGGTGTTGAGCTAGCTGCCCACATAGGAAACAAGGTGGTCTAGAACTCTCAACACCAGCTGTTATTTGATGATCCTTTTCGACGCGACACGTTTCCTCTCAGGGTCTAATACCGAGCTTTGTGCCCATTAAGCTTAGTGAATGCACTGGCTGTTGCCCCGGCCACAAGCACGGAGTACATCATGTGTATATCCGAGGACAGATCCAAGTAAGGTACAAATACACGCCTGCCATTCCGAGCTGTTGGATCTGGGACGGGAGGACGTAGACAGGGAGCGCAACCAGATCAGTGCGGCATATAAATGCCACGTACCGCAAGTGAAGAACGAGAACCGAGAAGAGTATGTATGAGCAGCCCCGGCCAAGTCCATGCCATTCACGCGGTTTTCCTTTGCAGCCTGCTTGACCGCCGCCTGCCGTGCTCGACATTGCTGCCTATCCTTTCCGCAACTTCCCCCTTAGTGGCCTGCGATTCGCTCGTCGCAGACTTCTTGGGGGTAGCTCTGCTCCTTTTTGCTGGTATCTCGTCCTTTTCTGCCTTCCTCTTTTTGCTTTTCGGCATAGCGTCCTCTGCAATTGCGTCCTTTGCCCTAACAACTTTCTTGGGTTTTTCCTTCTCCAGGTCAGACTCGATGGGTTCCTCCTTGACGCCGGGAACAATGCGACCACTCTTCTTTTGTATCTCCGGCACATAGCAGCTTGTCCTCCCCCCTACTGTGAGAAAGGCCAGCTTCTCGCCGCTGGGCAAATGGCCCACTCCCCCCTTCTGACCTTTTTCCCATCGGTAGTGGAACAGCCAGTCCTCGGGAAATTGGTCAGAATCCCCGAGCTTGTCGACGGCAAATTGACAGACATGACGAATGGATTTGTAGAGCCTTGTTATCTGCTCATCGCTAAAGTCATCGCAGTATTGTTCTGGATGCAGCTTCGCCTGGTAGAGGACCTCGTCGCCTACCCAGTTGCCGATCCCGCTGATGATGGTCTGGTCAAGAATGAGCGCCTTGATTGGAACATGGCGCGAGCGCATCTTTTCTCGGAGGTAGTCCTCAGTGAAAACGTCGGTGTCAACGACCGGGTCAGTGCCGTTTTCTACGAGCGGGGAGAACTTCCTGATGCTCTCGCCCGGGCAATCCACGAGGCGCACACGGCCAAAGCGGCGGGGATCTGTGAAGGCAACCTCAACTGCCGGGTTCTCGGTTATCAGGTGGAACTTCCAGTATTTCGGGGGCCAGAGATCCATTTCTTCCGGCTTCATCTTCTTGTAATAGTTGGTATATGCGGTTCGATCCCCTTTGATGTGGATCCAGCCTACAGTGGTGTGTTAGCAATCGCAAGTATCCAGGGATCTAGGAACATGGGAGGGAGGTACCTGTCATTCCAAAATGCATCACAGGATGAGGCGGCTGATCGAGAACAAGCCTGATCAAGTTAGCTGCTTGGAACTCCGCGGTCATACGGTATCCTACCAGAAGTATTTGCCTTGTGTCCCCGCTGATAGAACTTTCTTTCCGGTGAGTGCCCTGGAGACCTCCGCTCCCGTCGTTCCGACTTTGCCAAAAACATTGTTATCCTCTACCGCAGTGGCGGTCTTGATTTTCTTCCCAACCAAGTGCAACCGCAGGTAGTGCACCACTCGAGCGACTGAATTGAGTGGTTAGCGAGGTAAACAGAACGGTCAAAGGCTCCAGCATACTCTCCGCAATCTCAGGCATGGTTATTTCCCTTCTGGTTAAGTTTCTGCCAAGGCGGTGCTACGATGGAAGTTTTCCCCCTTGCGAACCTCTTGACGCGCGTCAGCCGAATGAGGTGATGGGGACATTGGTCGTCAAGCAAACGCGACCAGGAAACGGAAGCACGTGACTCGAAGCACAGACACTGCCGGGCGACCCCACTTGAGCTCCAGAGTTTTCCCACTGCTCCACAGCAAGGTCCAGCTTCAAAAATCTGATCATCAGCTTCGAGTTTTCTAGCCTGCTTCTTCCGACTCCCAACCGCCAACATCTTCTGGTAAGTCATCATTTTCCTTGTCCATGATTCGCAGCGCGCAGCAGGCAATTGCCTGATGACAAGCCAATACCGCAAACTAGAGTCTTTGATCTCCGGACATGAAACCAGAAATTGATACGTCAGTCTGATCATTGCTGCTGCCGCCGATCGCGTTGACATTTTTCCTTAGTGACCCCGAGCTAGGTGCTGACATGTAACCAGGATTACTGACGGTTGACATGCGCCGGTCACCACGCGGAAACCGGAGGATTGGTTGGATTGCACCATAGACTCTGGCAGTTCTCGCGGGTGAACAGTCTAGCTCGGCTTAGTAGGAAGCTGACCTGCACTCTCACAGTGGATTGGACGTCTGAGCCTAACAGCATCAAGGTTAGTCTATATTTGCTCTTGCTACTCTTCGTTCCATGATGATCTTTTCTTTGCTTCGGCAAGTTGGAATTACCGACTGATCCTCCTTGAAGAAAACAAACTGGCTGTTTCTGATCCATTTTGCTCTCGGCTCTATCTATGTTTGAACGTCATTCTGGGAGCTTCGAAGACTGACACTCAACTGCTAGATTAATCTCTCTCCGATTAGGTACGCGGATTTATCACCAGATCTTTGACATGTTTCTATGATGAAGCGGCACTGGGCTCCGAATACCCATGAGCAGACATGCCACTTTGCGACAGGCCTAGAAAACCTCGTCCACTGATCAGCACCAGCCATCACCGTCGCTCGCCTTGACTCCTTTGGGAACCCGAGCTAACCATGCAAGATGGCAGTGTCCTGATTTAGTCCGCCACGTCCATTGTTCAATCTGTAAGAACATTTTACCTTTCCAACCCCTCTTTCACTCTTGTGATGACTCTAGATGACGAGTCTGATCCGGGATTCCCGTTGAAGACAACCTTTTTATACTACCATTCATGCTTCTCTGATATTTGTCTACGGACATTGGCAATCGTTCTTCTTTTGACGAACCTTGGCTAACCGATTCTAGGATAGTCACGTAGCCTCTACATTTGACTTGGCCGGCATGGTCTGGCTTTAAGTATGTCCAGCTCGGATCTCATCACTCCACTTCACTGCACATCCACCCTCATGATGACTTGACCTTAAAACAATGACAAGCATATGTCAGAGCTCACGCGAAGACGACATCGTCCTGTCTGATCTATAGCCTGACACATCACCGTTTCGATCACTCTGGATGACCGTATGCTGACAATCGCAGATCAACTTCAAACATGCCACTTGATGTGGACATTCACCCCGCGCCCATGACACGGTAAATGGTAAGAATACTTTCCCCTTCTATCTAAACACTTCAATGATGATTCCAAAATTTTCACGACGGTCTACATAGCTTATGCCTTGATGAGACTGCCGGTGACACGGCTTTAACCCTGATCAAGTTACTTTCCATGCACTTGTTTCCTCTGCCTGTTTATGGTTCACGAGCTAACATAGACAGTGTTCCAGAACGCCTTGACCCCCGTATGTTGTCCTAAACTCATGGAGGAACTGGATGGATGATGGATCTTGGTCACTTGGCCAAATAGAACGACAATGCCATGAGGATGCGGCAAACGTGCCTCAAGTCGTTCTTCGACTTTGTGTTCCATGGTCCGTAGCAATGCATTTTGAGGAAGCTTGTATCGGAGATCTTGCCTGAGGGGTTGGCGGAGTGGTGAAGTCCGAGGAATCGCTCGTACGTGCTGTCGTACTCTGCAATGGTGATGTAAATTTCCCCATGGTCCTGGGAAACGAGCAATCTCCTGAGTGACACCAGAAAAGGCTTAGTACATTGTCTATGTAGAGGACTTCAAATTGAAACCGATTAGTGCGTCAGGTTTGGGGCATAGACATACCGTTTCACTCCAGCCTTGCGACAACGAAGGAGGCCAAAATCCGAACTGGGCGGTTTCTCCAGGTACAGCAACTTGTAGATGTAGGCGGCCATCTGAGCTCCTTCTTGCCATTGAATCCGCCCGAGTTTCTTGCTCCGAGCACACGGCTTGACCTCTATCAGTGCAGCCGCAAGCTGGTGCTCCGTGTGCCTGAGACAGCCATCGGTCCGAGCCTCGAGATACTTAGCCGTATTCCTGCCGGAGGCCGTCGTTGCGGCGTTTCCAGCAGGCAATGACTTGAGAATCCTGAGAAGCTCGCGATTAGGTATCCAGCGATAGCCTCGCGCCCTCAGGGCCTCCTCGGGCTCAGTTAGCGAGTTGAGGAGGAGAAGGAGCGCCATATTGACAATTATCTCGTCTTCCGTTGGTGAAAACTCCGACGGGCGGGCTGGTGACGAGCCGTCCGGGTGTGCCGACGTGTCAGAGACGGGCGACTCAGCCCTAGTGGGGGGAGTGGACGCCCCATGGTGGGCAGCAAGCTCTTCAGCTAGGCGTGCTTCTTCAGCTAGGCGTGCTTGAGCTGGGGAAGGCTTGTCTGGCGGAGAGTAATCGAGGTCAAGATCCATTCTCGATGGCGAGCCTTTCCGGGCTAAGGGGGACTCGGGGATCCATTCGCGGTGGCGTCCGAAACGCACGGGCTGAGGGGTCAACACGACCTTCAAGGAGGAGATATCCATCGTCGCATCTAGTTTGTACACCATATCGAAGTACAGACGGACTAGTGAAAAGATGGAATCCTCGGGATAACCCGTGTGCATTTGTTGAACACTGTCGAAAAAGGCTTTGGACTTGGGCGTTTCAAGGCGCTGAGCCGCCTTTGCGGCGGAAACCTGATCGACATATTCATCGAGCTTGAACCGTTTGCTCGTATACGTTTTCCACAGAATCCTGAGACACAAGAAATGAGCGAAGGTCAGTTCAGAGGCCGACTCCGTGCTTGGCAGATCGGATATTGACAAGGAGTCGGGATTGACGTGAGGCATAACGTCTGCTACGGCCTTTTTCCACTCCGCAGGACGGGCTGGGTTCGCCATGTTGGAGATTCGAGGTGCGCCTGATGACGATAAGGTGCTGTTTTCCGAGGTTGTTGTGGGACGGTAGTGTCGTATCGTGAATTAAGCGCGTTGGCTGCTAGTTAAAGGAGGCGTGGCTGCCTGACTTCGGTCCTGCCTCCAAGAGTACCAAGATCCAGCTTTTATACAATCAGACGCATTGAGGAAGGCGCTCATGCAGTGGTTGTTTGCAACGCCTCCAAAAGATGACTTTCATAACTCCTCTTCTAAAATTAGGGTGGTCGGGCAGGGTCGACTGGCCGGCTGTTGAGCTGGGGCTTGCACGTCTTGCCCACATCAAAACCACGACAAGAGCATCTCTGCAACCTCATGAAACCGGCGTTTTGTTTGAGTCTCTGCGGTAAAGCAGGTCGCTCCGTACGGCCGCAAATGGCTTCAACCCCCCCCTTGCATTAGGACTCGGCGTGTTGGTTCGCACCTCACAGGTGCGGAGTCTATGGATGGCCTTGTTGGTTAGGAGACGGCTCTCTTGTGGACTTCGGTTTCTCGCGTTTCATAGACAATCCTCAGACCAACACATAATACTGCACAGTACGGTCTCTATTTATCCACGTTAGGATTGTTATACAATATCTATATATTGTAGTTGATTCATATGGTACTCACTATATGTATTCCGTAGTGTACTCGGTAATGGTTTTGTTATGGCGCACCACCCTTGACCATGTGGGGTTGTAACCGTTTCTAATTTGCTGTGGGACGAGACGGCCACCCGCCAAGGGTTGGCAGGCCGAGGTGGCTGCGGCGCGTCGCGAAACGGATCCGGAGCATTACAAGCACCAACATCAGATAGTGCCCGTTACCTTACGGCACATGCACGGCACATGCACGGCACAGGCCGTTTCGTCACTTAATCATAACACGTCAATGCAGACGTGACCGTGTTGTGCCTTCTTACAACACCAGATTTTCACCGTGTATTTATTCCGCGCCCACTTTGGCTTCCCCGACCACCAGTCAATCAACTTAACTTCGACCAGATCACCTGCCCATTTTGAGCTTAAGCAGCTTCACCACCACCTCACAATGGCGTCTCGCTCGTACCCGACATCTCCAGAGTTTTGGAAACTCGTGGCGCTTGAGAAAAAGCTGATGGAGCTTCCCGTGGAAACTACGACCTTTTCCATCAGGACTCTAAAGGAAATGGGCATCGATACGGAGCCCCGGCTTGACATCGACGATCCAGACGCAACGGGCTCCTCCCCTGTTTTCTTCAAGCCTTTCCCTGACATTCCCGCTTGGCGAAGCGCCATCAACGATCTTATAGGCGACGAAGGTGATGACTGGGATCACTGTCCCGACGAAAAGGAACACTTTGATCGGCTGTCATGCGCCCTCCATGTCATTCATTCGCTCACATATCTCACGCAGTATGGTATGCTCATGGACAAACTCTACCCCAATGACGCACCGAAATGGTCTATAATTAGGTAAGTGCTTTGTTCCGTTTGGCTCTCTCCTTACGGCCTCATTCTCCTCATAAGCTGCGCAGTATGTATACTTAGTCAGTCCATCAGTGCCGACCAGGGTGTTCACCTTCCGGAATATTCTGCTAGCGATATCCACCTCAGAAAACATGGCGAGCGTCCTATTGAGCCGTTGCCTCAATGGTCCTGCCCTTCGGCCATGGTCGTCAAAAAAACTCGAGAAGTGAACCATATCGTGTGCCCCATAGCCGACAACGTCTCGCACAAGCTCAATCCAGATCACGCACTTCGCAGCGAGATCACTGCTGGAGTCTCCATGATAAGAAGGCGGATTACCGTTACACACGATACGTACAGCCCTATTCCGGTATGTTCAATTCAGCAATGGTTCACTTGAACAGCCTTTCTTAACCACCGGACAGGTCCTTTTACTCTCCTTCTATCACAATGAGACGGTTCGCATCACCCAGATGTGCTGGAATGGCGAGCGCAACCCCATCACTATCCGACAATCACGCCTGATCAACATTGTCTCGAATTCATTCAAAAGAGAGGAGATATACCTACTACTCCGTTGGATGTGTTGTATCCCGCTCCGTGAGCCCAAGGTGCGCCGCAAGCAGTCAACGACCGGAGAACCGGGTCGCCCGGCAACGCCTCTTCGTACAGGCACAGGCTCCAACTCCAGCGCCGCCTCGAAGTCGAAGCCTGCAAGTACACCAGTCGTTACCCATCCCGCAGTGGCCAATGCCCCAACGCCGACGGGGACACCGACGCAGAAGACATCCGGCGCTGTCAGCAGTAACAACAGTCCTGCCCGTTCAGAAGCCCCTACATCCGCGCGGAGAACAACCAACAAAGACACGAATGCCAGTCCTCCTCGTCCAACCACCAACCTACCATTGAGGCCCACTACCCCTCCTACTGCCTCTGCCCCTAGCAAGAAAGCTGCAGGCAACACCACCGCGCGCACGACCCCGGGAGGCAATGGTGCGGCACATCTCCCTGGCCACCACGCCACTTCTCTGGGTGACAATAGTCCTCCCAGGGCGAAGAGCGCCCCTTCCGCTGCCAAGCAAATTGCCGGCTTGCCAGTGCGAGGTGGCAGTACCAGTGGCAATGGTGGCACAAGCAGCAATGCCGGTGTGTCCCATGCGAAGCATTAAGAACCTGATTCCAGATCCATGTCAAACAAGCGCGGATTTTGAATGGGGAGGATGGAGCCGGGAGTGGCTGGCTGACTGGCGTTCCGGTGTTGTGATAAGGCGTTATTGTGCGGAGGCCCTTGGTATCGTTTTTAACCCACCAAGATCGTTGATAACACTTTGTAGTTAGAGATTGTCTGTCTGTCTTGATCATCATACGCATCACACCTCCCCCCTCTCCCTTCCCCCGGGGCCGTTTCCCCCCCCCCCCCCCCCCCCCCGGCAACATTCACAGAACTTGAGCGGAGGATGTTGTGTATTAAGCAATGGTCCGTTACCTATGATTAATGAGCCCGGGGTATTAAAACCCCGATTCCACAGGAATATTTGTGCACGTCAAGCTCTCCTTGAGGATAGATGGACAAAATAGCCTCTCATGTCCCGTTTGCCATCCAATTCTTACTTTCTGTCCTTTTCTCTTTGTTCAAATTAACTCTCTCCCTGAGAGAGCGTATGTCCGGCACGCTGCATACCCAGGAAAACCCAACCCGCCCCACGGTTAGGTCAGACCCCCCTGAACAGAGACATCTGCCGCCAAAGGGTTAAGCTTAAGCGGATTCAGTCTCTAAGCTACAAACCCCTCCTTCCCATTTGGAGGTATACGCTCGTGGGTCTGCTCTTCAGTATCCGAAAGAGGAAGAAAGCTTGATCAACCCCCCACCAGGTCCTTCTCCAACCCCTCCAAGAAACTATCTGCCAGCTTCTTGGTCTTCCTCTCCAGGATCTCCTTCCTCCGCTCCTCAATCTCCTGCTTCCTCTTCCTTGCCTTCTCCTCTCTCTCCCTCCGCAGGGCCTCCGTCCGTGCCCTCTCCTCCTCGAGCGCTCTCATCTCCTCCTGCCGCTTTTCCTCCTCCTTGCTGAACTTGTAGAAGCCGACCCCCTTGGTGCGAATCTCCCGGTCGGCGTCGTAGTGCGTCGCCTCGGGCGGCGTGGGGCTCCGGTCGCGCTTCCGCGCGAGGGCCTCCATCGCCTCGGCGCCGTCGCGGGCCGCGAAGGCCTCCGTCTGGATCGCGTCGCCGTAGATGAGCGTCTCGGGCGCCTTCGGCCGGGCCGACATGTTCTCGAGCTCGGCGGCCGAGGCGGTGCTGCGCTGCAGCCGGAGGATCTGGGAGCGCGTCAGGTAGCGGACGCGGCCGAACTCGTCTGTGTACTCGTGCAGTGTGGTGTCGACGTCGTCGCCGTTGCCGGCTTCCTCCTCCTCCTCCTCATCATCCTCCGAGTCCGAATCCGAGGAGGGAGAGCCGGCGGTTTTGTCCTTGTTCGCTTGGGTCTCGGCCCACTTGCGGTCAAAGTCGACGAGGCCGAACTCGCGCCCGATGTAGTCGCCCCGTTGCATGGCGGCATACAGCCGCGCTTTGGACTCCATCTTGCGGCGGATGAAATCGCGCTCGGCTTTGGTCTCTTCGGTGCCGGAGGGTGACTTGAGGGTGAGTTTGCTGCTGGGCTTCGATTCGCCGTCGGGCCCTTCTTTGCGCTTCACTTTGGTCTTGGACAGGTCGTCTGTCTTCAGCTTCGACGAACGGGTTCGGCCATTGACGGCTGTTGAAGAAGAAGAACTAGTCGCACTATTCGTCGAGGATTCGGCAAGCAGCGAGCTCAGTTGCGAGGCAAAGGCCACAGATCCCGAGATAGCCATCTCCTTCTTCTGCCTCTTGGGGGGCCGTTGCCCGTACAAATTAGGATCTTGTGGCATCCTATTCGATGATGTTTTTGGCGATATACTGGCCCCCTAAGCGGCGTGCCCGTCAAGTGCGTAAAAGCCGGTTCTCCTGCTTACGTAGATGCAGCTAGTTCAACCTCTTTTTTTTTTGTCGGCGGTTTGCTTCAGATGCTACAGCTCATGTATGTACATACCTTTGCGGCCACGGCCTGCATCTGTGGGGAACCCTGCACTTTAACAAAAGTGGGAAGCTTCCGTGTTGCAGGATGCGGCTGCAGCTTCTGAGGCATCCCTGCCACTACACTAGTGTAAGTTATCTTCTATGTATGTACCTGTATTCATGTAACGTGATTCCATTGGTACAGTACTCCGTACACGCGAGGTCGCAGCTGCCAGTGTGGGCGCATCCTCTGCTAGTCATTATCAACAAACGCACCTGAGACTTCAAACCGCAATTCCTGGTTTCCGCCGGCTTACCGCGCATTGCCCACTCTCTTTGACCTGCCAAATTGCGGAAACCGCCATCCAATTCCAGAACTTCATTAAAACTCGCCCTTGATGGAAGTTCGGCTTGTTCGATTGGAGAATATGCAACGCCGCCCTGGACGAACAGCTAGCTGAGCCGGCCGAGCCCAATGCTTCGATTTCGACGGTCCAATCTCTAACACGCTCGCTGTCCCCTACGGCACCATTGCTTATCACGTACACGTAACCGGCAGCTCTGCAACTTCCATATATATCCAGGGCCAGCCTCCGTGCTCACGGGCTGCCGAGCTCAACACTGTCGCCCTCTCCTCGTTCACGAGAGCAGTACAAGATGGCCGACCCCGCCGCTAGTTGGTATGCCTGGCTTAGCGAGTTGAGACTTGTCCCCCAGGAATACCAGTACATAATCAGTGTGATATCCAGCTTCTTTGTGAGTTGAAATGGACACCCCAACTGCCCGCCGCCGCCGCTGACTGGAACTTCTGGGCCAGATCACACTCGCCATCATCCCGATTGCACCCATACTGATACTCGTTATCTACGACATAATTCTCTGGTTCTGGAGACTCGCTGGTGCAAACTGGCGTCTCAGACGCGCACGACGCACCCGGGCGGCCAATACAGAACCCACAAGACCACCAATGATCACTCCGCCCCCGGGCGAATCACTCGGGTCGACGGAAACGAATGAACAACGCCATACCATAATGCCGGAGCAGTGACTGCTGCGTTTCGAAACATGACGGGGTCTCCAGACACACTCGATGAAGAAAGCGTTTGAAGCCCGAGTTCAACCTCACGGAGCTCAATATATTGTGGTTGCGAGCCCAGCGAATTGTGCATCTGGCTAAGCAATCTGGGACAGCACCTTCAGGAGGTCGCTTGTAACGCCCATCGCCGTTACATCACCGCCGGCACCAGCGCCTTGGACGATGAGGGGGTTGCTTCCATACCGCTTAGTGTAGAAGCTAATAATGTTATCGCTGCCCTTCAGCGCTGCAATGGGATGTGAAAGGTCAAACTTCTCCAGCCCGACCTTGACCTGCTTCGTGGCCATGTCAATGCTGCCGACGAACCGCACCACCTTTCCTTCCTTCTCCGCCTCGGCCTTTGTCTCCTCCATCTGCGCGTCAAACGCCGGCAGCTTCTCGAGGAACTCATCGCCAGTGGCGACCGACTCGAGCTCCCTGGGAATCAGGCTCTGAACCGGGAAGGAGGTGGGAGACTCGACCGGCAGGCCCGCCAACCGCGCGAGAATGGTCAGCTTACGTGCGACGTCCAGCCCGTTCAGGTCGTCACGCGGGTCCGGCTCCGTGTAGCCAAGCTGCTTGGCCTTCTTCACCTCGGCGGACCACTTCCCGCCGGCGCCCGAGGTCTGGGCGAAGGAGTTGAAGAGGAACGACATGGTGCCGCTGAAGACGCCCTCGATCTTGGTCACCTCGTCGCCCGTGTCTACCAGGTCCTTGAGCGTCGAGATGACGGGCAGGCCGGCTCCGACCGACGACTCGTGGTAGACCTTGGCGCCCGACTGCTCGGCCGCGCTAAAGATGTCCTGCCACAGCTTGTAGCTGCTCGAGAAGGCCTTCTTGTTGGGCGTCACGACGCTGATGCCGCGGCTGAGGAAGAGCGGATACGCCTCGGCGACCTCTTGCGAGCTGGTGTTGTCGACCAGCACAGTCTTGGAGCCCGAAGTGCCCAGGAAGTCGACCAGCTTGGGGAGCGGGAGCGGGGTCTGGTCGGACGAGGAGAGAGTGGAGATGGCGGTGTTGATGGGGATGGCCACATGGTCGGTGCTGTAGAGAGCTTTCTTGCTCGTGCAGATGTAGGTGAGCACGAGCTTGGGGTTGGGGCGGCGAGCGGCGAGCTGCTCGAGCTGGGAAAGGAAGCACTTTCCGACCCCACCAACGCCTGGGACGCTCGTTTAGCTTGGAGAGGTCGGACACGTGGGACAGTTTCGGGGGGGATTAGGGGCCTACCAATGATGGCGATGTTCACCTGCCGGGCGGAAGCGGCGGCCATTGTGTTGTATTAGGTTGTTATATGATAAGAAGGGAGAGTTAATGCAAATGTAGGTTGCAAAAGAACAAAAAGATGCAGGGCGCAATTGGACGTGGATCGCGGGGTATTCGATCTCAAAAATGTACGTTATGATGCCGATAGCGGGGCAGTTTCCAATTCCCCAAGGGTTGTCGAAAGCGCACCGGCAGGGATCGGCAGCCCCACGCTGCACGAGCAAGTTCAAATTCAGTGGGTCCAGCGTGGGATGTCCTATTTTCTTTATGCTGCAACTCTTTCACATTCTCATACCTTCCTGTATGGAATACAGACGTACACTAACATCGAGCTTTGGATCCGGCAAGTATCAACGCCGCACACAGATACCAAGCCTCTAGACACTAGAATCTCATACAGGAACGGGCTCCCAGAATATAAAACATGGGTGGTGATAAGATTAAAAAAGACAGGCGGCAAAAACGCGAGGCATACCGCGCGGCCATGAGAGAAGAGGGAATCTCGGAGCTGCCCAGGAAAAAGTTTTATCGTCAAAGGGCGCACGCCAACCCCTTCTCGGACCACCGATTGATATAGTAAGCCGGGCAAGGCTGCATCGGGGAGTTGCGCCGAGGTGTCAATCGCTGACTAGAACGTAGCCCCCCACATCCTGACCAGATGGACTGGTCATCGCTCTATCCAGACTACGTCGTCGACGAGCCCCAGGATCAGCAATCACCAGCCGCCCCTGAGACTCCTTCAGACAATAATGACTCCGCACCGCTCAAACCCAAGAGGATATCCAAGGACGTCGAGGTCGCCGACATAGGCTGCGGCTTTGGCGGCCTGCTGGTCGCCCTCGCCCCCCTCATGCCCGACACCCTTATCTTGGGGCTCGAGATCCGCGTGTCGGTCACGCAGTTCGTCGAGGACCGCATCAAGGCCCTGCGCGCGCAGAACCCGGACTCGCGGCTGTACCGCAACGTGGGGGTACTGCGCGCCAACACGATGAAGTTCCTGCCCAACTTCTTCCGCAAGGGCCAGCTGACCAAGGTCTTCATCTGCTTTCCCGACCCGCACTTCAAGGCGCGCAAGCACAAGCAGCGCATCGTCTCCACCACGCTCAACTCCGAGTACGCCTACGTCCTGCGGCCGGGCGGGATCGTGTACACGATCACGGACGTGCTGGACCTGCACGAGTGGATGGTGCAGCACTTTAACGCCCACCCCTCGTTTGAGCGTGTCGGGGAGGAGGAGCAAGAGGCGGACCCTTGCGTCGGGATCATGAGGACCGAGACGGAGGAAGGGAAGAAGGTGGAGAGGCATAAGGGGCAGAAATACGTGGCGCTGTTCAGGAGGTTAGAGGATCCTGCTTGGTGAGACAGGGTTCGGGAGTGATGTCAACAGCTTCCCAATACCGGAACACAACACCGCAACAAATAGCACAAACATCGCTCGGCCAGTAGCATAGTTTGTGGCTATGGTGCGGCTATGGTTGGGGCCCCGCTAATGAACGAGTTTCCTCGGGGAACTCGTCCTCGGATGCTGAGAATACCTAAGTGCATGTGTCGTTTGGCGGCAAGTACAGCTTGAACCAAGTCATCTGCGGGGAACAAAAGGAGGGGGGGGGAAGGACCAACATCCTTACCAGGCAGAAGAGGTGCACTGGATAGACGAGGCAATTTCCTCGGTGTTCATGGGAGAAGGTCGGACAAGCATGCTCTTGCCGGCCGGCCGGAAGAGGAGGGAGAACAGAGCAAAGATGCCCAATGAATACTTCGCATAAACCCGCCGCCGTGCTCTGCTTGTGTCACAGTGCAACAACGAGTGTATCCCTGACCCAGCAGCCCATTACAACATGACCGTATTTCCATAAGACCAACAACATGCTTTGGAAATCGCATTCTCTGTATCCCAGACAAACTACCGTTCCCGCCCAACCACTCTGCGCCAGCTGATATAGAACACCCCCGCCCGAGGACCGAATCCCGTCATGCAAAACATTAACAAGCCTTCTTCTCCCAGCCCGCAAAACAATGACATCCAAACGGAAAACGAAAACCCCAACCTTTGAGGTGAAAAAAAGAAGGAAAAGGAAAAGGCGTTTCACATGTCGAGTGACTGGGTATCATCTCTCATTTCGTCACTGCCAAGCTCCTTTTCGAGCTCGTCAGCCACAAAAGTCTCATACTCCTCCAAGCTCTTCTGGATATGCATCTTGAACTTGATGACGTCGTTGAGCATGCGCATCGTCTCGGTGTGGAGCTCCTCGCGTAGCGCGTTGGCCCGGAGGGTCAGTTGTTCATACCTTGGTAAAAGAAAAAAAAAGGAAACGGCGTTAGCTCAAGCTGGCTCTCTTTGTTGCCGGAGCAAGAGATTTGGCAAAAAAAAAAAAAAAAAAAAAAAAAAAAAAAAAAAAAAAAGGGGGGGGGGGAGGTAGGGGGGCAGGTCCAGGTATACTCACTCAATGTTGGTATTCATCTCCCTCTGTTCCATGAGCTGGACCGACTCGGTCAGCTGGGCCCTCATCTTGGCCAGCTCCTTCTCCATCTTCTCGATCTGGGCGTCGGACGCGAGCTTCTGGGCCGTGGTCACCTCCTTGGTCCTCTCGTACTCCTCCTCGGCGGCGCGCACGCGGTGCTCGAGCGCCTCGACCTCGTTGCGCTTGTCCTCGATGGCCTCCTTGGCCCGGTCCAGCAGGTCGTGGTCCTCCATCATGGCGTCGATGGCCGCCTTGCGCCGTTCCGACACCTCCTTGCGGAGCGCCAGGAAGCTGCTCTTAACTTGCCCCCTGAGGTCCAGGTTGAGCACGTGCGCGGGCTGGTATCCCGTGACCGGGTCCGCGAGCAGCCGATCGCCGTCGCCGGCGCTGTACGAGCCCTGGAGCTGGGACGATGTGAAGTTGGACCCTCCGTTGACCGTCACCTGGAGCTCGTAGTCGCGCCCCTTGGCGTTTACGGCCGTGGAGGGTATCAGGCCGATCTGGTAGGCGACCGTGTTGTAGCGGTCGACGGCGCGCTCGAGGTCGTCTAGCCGCTGGCTGGCCTCCATCTCCCGCTCGGTCACCTTGCGCTTCACGTCCTCCAACCGCTGTTCCGCCGACTCGATGCTCTTCTGGAGACGCTCCCGCTCGGCAGTCATGCGGTCGATATCCTGCATGCTGATCCCCTGGTCGTCCACAGCCTCCTTCAGCCGGCGCCGCTCGTCCTCGGCCTCTTTCAGCTCGCCCTGCAGCTTGTCGAGCTCTTCCTGCAGCACCTGGATCCGGCCCTCGTACTTTTCCGACCGCTGCAGGGCGAGCGTGTTGTACTCCTCGAACTTGGCCTTGTCCTCCTCCATGATCTTAAAATGGTTGTCGAGCACGGCCGGGTCGGGGGTGGACTTCTCGAGCTCCTCGATCTCCTTGAGCAGCCGCGCATTCTCGCCCTCGAGCATCTCCATCTCCTGGATGTACTTGGCGTTGGCACGCTCAAAGTCGCGCGCCATCGCCTGGACGTGCGGTGCCAGCGCCTTCTCGACGTCCTCGTCACCGGCATCGTCATCCATATTGAGCCAGTCCTGGTACGCATTCGTCAGGAAGTCGAAGATGATGTTGTCGCCCCGCGACGTCGACCCCCGCTTCCAAGCACGCATCGTCGTACTCGCGGAGAGCATAGCGCTCCAACATCTGGGCCAGCTGCATCATCCAGTGCAGGAGCCCCAAGAACGTGCTCCAGTTCTGACCTCCCACCGCCGCGATCTGGCTCTTGGTGATGGACCTCTCGTAGGGGTACCGTAACTGTTTCAGAAGTGGCGGCACCTCCTGGTCAATGTTCTTTTGGAAACGGTAACCGGGGTCGATGCGGCGGTAGAGCCACTGGAACATGTAGTTGAAGTCCTTCTGCGTCGGCGACTTTATGAAGTTGTCGGACAGCTTATGGTTCATCTCCATCTCAAAGTTGTTCTTGGCCAGGTAGTCGATCAGCTCCTGCCCGATCCGGTTCTGGTACGACCTGTCCTTGAGCGGGCGCGGGTCTCGTGGCACGCCGGCGGCTTGGGGCGCCTGCTGGAAGAAGCTCTGGTGGCCGCTCATGGGTCCGGCAACTGCGGATGGGCGTGCGCGGTAGACGCTGCTACGGCGGTCATTGTCGGCGGAGGGACCGGGGGTGTGGTACGGCTTGAGCGACGCTGTGGTGTTTGGGTTGTAGCCGGCGACGGAGGCGCGCTTGACGGACGACAGGCCTATGTCGGCTAGATTGGTCCCGGACGAGGATCGCTGAAACATGGGCTGGTTCGGTCGCGACATGGCCAGCGAGTGGCGCGAGCCAGACACGGACCGGCCATGGCCGGCGCTCCCAATCGTGCTCGTCCGCTTCATCGCCGAGGGAGGTTGCGGGATGCCCGAGTTGTAGTTGAGCCCACCAAGGGTCTGCGCAAGCGGTTAGTTCCTCCTTGTGGTGCGTTCATGTACGTTTGGCGAAGGTCATGATGTGTCGCACCTCCCTCGGTCTTCGGACGCTCCAAAGACCATTGTCCTGCGACATCTTGCCAAGGGCTGGAGGTAGTTCTCCTCACGCCCGTCGAGGGATTCGAGGGACCTCAGGGCAGCGGCGCCGGAGCCGAGGATAAAACTGCGGAGCGCTCTGGAAGATAAGCAACCGGTGTTTGCCGCGAATAATACGCCTGAACGTGCAAGTCCGAGCAAAGGTGGTGGTGGGATGTCGCCCGTAACAAGAAAAGATGGATGAAATTACGACGTTACGGCACCGTTGCCCAGGTAAACAAAGTTAACAAAACTGCGGGGCTTTTGGTTGGGTCTCCTCAAGCCGGTCGCGTCAGGGATCCACCTATGCAAGCCAAAGCGGGTCTTGGCACGGTCTGCAGTGGGCGGGCTCTCCCGTCTCGAAAGCACGTGATGCATACCTAACGTTACCTTTTCCAAGTTCCCCAGCGCTCGTCGACCGCTCGGCGCACTAAGTCCGTTCTGTGGGGGCGGCATCGGCCGCCGGAGCTGAACCTCGGCTTGTGATCCGCCATCCCATTTTCCGGCCGATTTCATCAACCATCCGGCGCGTGTTTGCGCAACTCACTTTTCAAGGACTCGATCCTCATTCTGTGTCCCAAAGGAGTCCATTAAAGGGAGACCGTCGTATCATCCGTTCAGAATGACCATCCGCGAGGACCTCGTCGCCTCGGCGGCCAAATGTGAGTTTCTTGCTGCTCGGCCTGTGATCCGGACGCGGTGCGGCTAACACTCTCCCCAGTCCTACAAGACCCAAGCGTCGCCTCCTCTCCGGTCGAGAAGAAAGTCGCCTTTCTTCAAGCCAAGAACCTAACCCAAGACGAGATCAACGCCGCGCTCGCGCGGGCGGGCACACCCGCTCCCGCGCAGGCGTACCCACCACAGCCCCAGCCAGCGTCAGCCGTTGCACAACCGCCCCAATACTATGGCCAATATCCACCACAATATCCGCCGTATGGCTGGCAACAACCCGTTCCTCAGCCTCTTCCGCGCCGAGACTGGAGGGACTGGTTCATCATGGCAACGGTGGTGAGCGGGGTGTCGTATGGACTGTATAGTCTGGGGAAGGTGAGAAGAGAAGTCTAGACAGCAGCAGTCCTTGCCCGCATACGCTAACACAGCGGTAGCGCTATGTCTACCCCCTTATTGCCCCACCCACGCCGGAGCGGCTCGAGCAGGACAAGAAATCGATCGACGAACAGTTTGAGAAGACATTCGCTCTCGTTGAGCAACTGGCCAAGGACACGGAGACCCTCAAGGCTGCAGAGAAGGAGCGCACTGAGAGGTTGGACACGGCGCTTGCCGAACTCGAGACGACCATCAGCGAGCTCAAGTCGGCGAATAAGAGGCGCGACGACGAAGCTCAGCGGATGCGGGACGACTTGCAGAACCTCAAGGACTCGATTCCGCGGGGGCTCAACAACCAGAAGGACCTGACCGATACTAGGTTGCGCGAGGTCAACGCAGAGCTCAAGAGCCTCAAGACGCTCATCACGCAGCGCATGAACCCGACAGCGACGTCGAGCACCATCAGCAGCTACCTACGACCGCAGGCCAGCGGGAGCGCGACGCCAAGCAGCCCGGCGGCCACGCCCGCGCCGGGGGAGAACGCAAGCACCGATGCCAAGGAGGAGCCGAAGCCGGCTGGGCAGAGCACTCCCCTCAACGGCGCCCGTCCCTCGCCGTTCAATAGTGGGATTCCGGGCAAGGCCTCGATCCCCGCGTGGCAGCTGATGGCGTCTAAGAGCGCCGAGCCGTCGAGCAAACCGACCGCGAATGGCACGGGCTCAGAGGGCAGCAGCGGGGCGCAGGAAGAAGCTTCGGGCAGCGCCTAAGAAGTTAATCGTCTAGGACTACGAGTGTATTGAAAAGGGCAAGGACCCTGCAGGAGTGCCATACGCATGCATCGGAACCTGCGGTGCCTGTCCATGCAGTGCACTCACTGTTAACGACACCCTGGGATGACGGAGCTGTATCAATGGTTTTCGCGCTCGGGCGCGTTGATGTGTGTACAGAATATGCTGGCGGGAATGACGGGGCTTAATCGTCAGATGGTCCATATAGGCTTATTTCCGGACATTAATTGCTTTCTTACTCACTCCGTGCAAGTGTGCACTATCTTACAACTCGAGGCGAGTTGCAAGATACAAGGCCTGCCACGGCTTTCCGAGCAGGCACTGCAAAAAAATGATCCTTACAGTTACTCCGTACATATATATAGAGACGGGCTGCTCGGTTCGTGGGCATTCGCGACGAAGTCCTTTGAAAGGGAAGGCTTGCGAGAGCCACT
The DNA here is from genome assembly GCF_000226095.1 of Thermothelomyces thermophilus ATCC 42464. NCBI lineage: Eukaryota > Fungi > Ascomycota > Sordariomycetes > Sordariales > Chaetomiaceae > Thermothelomyces > Thermothelomyces thermophilus. Next base: position 1,987,230 of record NC_016475.1, read on the forward strand.
TTGAATGGTGGGGCACCACCATGACTTCGATGCGGCCAACTAAACATTATTGGAGAATCGGTGCTAATAAAGCGGCCCGTTGCCGAGGCTCTTTCCATTTTGCTCTCGTTAATATTGACCCCAGTCCCCCTTCCCCCCCAGATTGAACCTGCCCACCTCAGTGCCGCCCTGTCCATCTGGCTTCCCCACGTCTTCCCAGTCTCGTCGCTTTCCTGCATTGGCACCTATTAGCCGATGTCTCGGATTCGGACGGTAACCGAGCCGTTCTACACTAGAGATAACATGCAGGAATGGAGCCCTGGTCGCCAGACAACCACTCTCTCACTGGCGTGCTGTTTCCAGACATGGAAGTTGGCAAGCATCTCCTTGTCCCCCTGGGTTTCTGTATGGTTAATAAGTACACACTCTAAGCCCCTTCTGGAGTTTTTCTACGCTCTCCATGGCCATCCTCTCGCCCTGGACCTGTGATACCGCGTGTTCACTTCTAGTATCTCTCCCTTAGTTATTTATTTATTTGTTGATTATCATTGCTGTCATCGTATTTTTTTTCCAACAGCATCTTGATTCTCTTCTCATAGAAATGACGGCTCAAGCACCAGATCCCGGGCCTCGAGCCGCCAACGGGCCAGCGGGCAGCAACCACAAGATGATGCTTGCCCTCCTGCCCAGAGTCCCTCTCATGATGCGGGTGGCTCTCCTTCATATGTTACGCCTAACGCCACAGTCAAAATACCTAGACCTGCGGACCGAGGTCGCGATCGCCATCTTGCGATCGTTCACTAACCCGTCGTCGCCCCGGAGCATCACGGCGACACAGCGAATGGCTGCCCAGGCTCCGGAGCTGAAGGGCAGGATCTGGGTTAGCACGTACGCCTGCCCGCCCCCGCCCGCCGAGGAGAGAGGGCTACAGGACGCCATTGCAAAGGCTATCGACGAACTGCGGGATCCCAGGGTACCAACGCCAACATATGAAATGCCCGAGCCCGCGCATGTCGAGGCGGAGTGGACGGGGTATCGCGCCGACGCGACGCCGAACTCGAGGTTGCCGGACCTGCCCGAGAGGGATCTCTACGCCGAAATGATGAAGGAGGTCAAGAGCCCCGCGACGGTGCTCTACTTCCACGGCGGCGCCTACTACCTGCTAGACCCGGCAAACCACCGTCCGACCACCAAGAAGCTGGCCAAGCTGACCGGCGGACGCGTCTACTCAGTCCGGTACCGTCTCGCGCCTCAGAACCCGTTCCCCGCCGCACTGATGGACGCCTTGATGTCGTACCTTGCCCTCCTCTACCCTCCCGAGGGCGCCTTCCACGAGGCTGTCAAGCCGGAGCACATTGTCTTTGCCGGCGACAGGTAAAATAAACCCCTAACCCCCTGGCACTGCATTCCCCTCTCTCCCTCCCGTGTCTCCTTTTTCTTTTGTTTTCTTTTTTATATATATTTTGCTCCTTTCTTTTTTCCGCAGCAGAGGAAATATAGAAAACAATAACAGCAAAAAGAGAGAAGAAAAAGAAAGGGACAGGAAAGAAACTAACACCTCACGAAAGTGCGGGCGGCAACCTCTCTCTCGCCCTCCTCCAACTGATCCTCCACCTCCACCGCAACTCCCACACCGTCCTCTGGCACGGCGCCGCTCGGGCCGTCCCGCTCCCCGGCGGCGTCGCCGTCAACTCCCCCTGGCTGGACATCACGCACTCGTCGCCGTCGTGCACGGCCAACGCGGCGTTCGACTACCTGCCGACGCTGGACCAGCAGCTCGCGGCCGAGGCGAGGCGGCCGCCCTGCCCGGCGTGGCCGGCCTCGCCGCCGCGCAGGCACCTGTACGCGCCCGACTCGCTGCTCGGCCACCCGCTCGTGAGCCCGGTGACGGCCCGGTCGTGGGCCGGCGCGCCGCCCGTCTACGTCTGCGCCGGCTGGGAGCTGCTGGCGGACGAGGACAAGTTCGCCGCCCACAAGATGTGGCGCGAGGGCGTCGCGGTCGTCTGGGAGGAGTACGAGGCCATGCCGCACTGCTTCGCCATCGTCTTCCCTTACCTGCGCGAGGCGAGGCGCTGTCTGGAAGGGTGGGCGGCCTTCATCAAGGCCGTCGCCGAGGGCGGGCCAACGGCGGCGGCGGCGACGCCCGAGAGCCGGTTCCTGACGATCCGGGCGATGTCGCTCGAGGAGGTGGCCGTCGAGCCGGACAGTCTGTGGACGGACGGGGAGGAGGTGGTGGCTGAGAGGGTCTGGAGAAAGGTCAGGGAGAGGCTGGTGCCGGAGGAGAGCGTTGCCAAGTTGTGAGGCTGCCGCGGCTCTCATGGGGTTCGGTTTAATGTATGTATTGTGCAGAACAGAACATGCTTACCGGTCCAGGGCAGGGGAGGGTTGCAGGTTAGAGCAGAGGAAGTGGTGTTTTGCGCCCGCTCGATAGAGAACCTAGTCCCCCTATCTAATTATACCCAATGTTGGCATCACTTCTTGGTTCTTTCTTTACTAACAAGGGACAGGTTTTTTTTTTTTTTTCATGTTCACAATATTTATCTAATATTTTCTAGGAACAGAAAATTAGATCTTTCCTCCCATTATGGGAGAATGTTGGTGAGGAAGTAACCAACGCCAAGTCAGTCAACAGCTTGACCCACTCACACTCGAAAGATCCCGGCTCGCATCTCAACACATCATAATCCGCAACAGACTCTCTCTCTCCTCTAAGAGCAACCGCACGCCCATCGCCTGGCCACCTTAACGCCGCAATGTAAAACGCCATCTTTCTAGACAGCAAAAGGGGATAGAATTTTTATACATTGGGTCCCCATTTTGCAGCCAATTAGAAAAGAAGAGGAGCAAAGGGAACTAAACGAAACGAAGGGGAAAAAAAAAAGAAAGACAAAAAGAAAGAAAGAGACAGAGAAAGAAAAAGGGATAGAAAAAGATGGATCGCCACAAAGCAGCCGTGGCCAAGATCGCGGCGACGGTGCGCTCCTTCTACGCGGCGCGCGAGCCGTACCGCATCTTCCACGGCAGCACCAACTCGACGCGGCCGCGGCCGTCGGCGTCGCAGACCAAGACGGTCGACATCTCGGCGCTGCGCAACGTGCTGTCGGTGGACACGGCCCGCCGCGTCGCCCTCGTCGAGCCCAACGTGCCCATGGACCGCCTCGTCGAGGCCACCCTCCCGCACGGCCTCGTGCCCCCCGTCGTCATGGAGTTCCCCGGCATCACGGCCGGCGGCGGCTTCGCGGGCACCGCCGGCGAGAGCTCCTCCTTCCGCCACGGCTTCTTCGACGACACCGTCCGCCGCGTCGAGATGGTCCTGGCCGACGGCGAGGTCGTCGAGGCCACCCGTGGGGGGGGAGAAGGGGAAGAAGAAGGGGGGGTGAGGGCGGATCTGTTCCGGGGCGCGGCCGGCGCGGTGGGCACGCTGGGCACGACCACGCTGCTCGAGGTGCAGCTGATGGAGGCGCGCCGGTTCGTCCGGACCCGGTACCGGCGCACGAGGAGCGTGGCCGAGGCGGTCGAGGCGGTCCGGGAGGAGGTGCGCCGCGAGGAGAACGACTACGTGGACGGGATCCTCTTCTCCAAGGACCACGGCGTCGTGGTGACGGGCCAGCTGACGGACGAGGCGCCGCCGGCCGGCCAGAAGGTGCAGACCTTCAGCGGGCCGTGGGACCCCTGGTTCTACCTGCACGCCAAGGAGCGGACGGCGCCCGAGAGGGGCGACGAGGGCGCGGCGCCGGTCGACCACGTCCCGCTGGCCGAGTACCTGTTCCGCTACGACCGCGGCGGCTTCTGGGTCGGCGCGGCCGCGTTCGAGTACTTCGGGTTCGTCCCCTTCAACCGCTTCTCCCGCTGGTTCCTCGACGACTTCCTGCACACGCGCATGATGTACCGCGCCCTGCACGGGTCCGGCGAGAGCGCCCGCTTCGTCGTCCAGGACGTCGCCATGCCCTTCGAGACGACCGAGCGCTTCGTCGACTACACCTCGTCCGAGCTCGGCATCTGGCCGCTCTGGCTGTGCCCGCTCAAGCGGCGCCGCCCGCCCACCTTCCACCCCTTCACGACCCTACCGGAGGGCGTTCGGAAGGAGCCGGGGGATGATGATGATGATGATGACGCCGGGGATGCCGACATGATGCTCAACGTCGGCGTCTGGGGCTGGGGCCCCTCCGACCCGGCCGAGTTCGTCCGCAAGAACCGCGAGCTCGAGAACAAGGTGCGCGAGCTCGGCGGCATGAAGTGGCTGTACGCGCACACCTACTACCCCGAGGACGAGTTCTGGTCCATGTACGGCGGCCGCGGGTGGTACGACGAGCTGCGCGACAAGTACAACGCCAAGACGCTCCCGACCGTCTGGGACAAGGTCCACGTCGACCCCGACGTCGCCCGCGCCAAGAAGCGGCACTGGCTCAAGAGGCTGCCCCCGCTGGGCGGCTTCTATGGCATCTACAAGAGCATACAGAGCAAGGACTACTTGCTGCACCGACATGCGAAGTGGAAGTGGAAGGGCGAGTGATGCTTGCCCTTTTCTCGTCTGTTTTGTTTTCCATCTTTCCTTTCCCCCTTGCTATGCTGAATGTAGCCCACTGTAAAACCATCATGCATATATGTACTGTACTCTAGAACGATTCTTAGAGGTAGAGGGAGTCTTGACTGTGGGATGAGAGAGAGAGTAATCGTGTCAGTTAAGGAATTCGTTAATTTTGTTTTCGAGATTCCCTCTCGGGCTACCGGGACGTCGGCTGCGTAGGAGCGGGGAATCGCCAGGCCGTAGAGAGTAGAAGCGTTGTGGCGCCTGCGCAAGGAGGAGCGATGGCGAATGAGCAGCTACCACGGAGGAGTCCGGGTGGACAAGGGAAATGAAACTAGAAGGAGAAAGACGCGCAAAAGGAGAAGACAGAGAGAAAAAAAGGGGGGGGAACCTCCGCGATTTGCTCCCACAGTGTTTCGCGCACCCAGCGCCTGCTCAGGTTGTTGATTTCCGCATCTCCTCCCTTCATGGTAACTGGAAACACACACCCCTAAGATCCTCCCCAGCCGTGTTATAGCTGGAGAGCTTCTAGCTCCTCAACTACCTGCTTTGTGAATGCTTCCTGGAGCAGCACCCCCACCTCCGAGTCATTGGACTGATCCGCTCGCTCTTCCACGCCGAACCCTCTCTCGCCGTGCGCCCATAGACATCTCTCCACCACCTTCCAGTATCTATCCCCGGCAATGTTGCGCAGCTCCTTGAGCGGGTTCGGTCGGCCCGCCGCCTCAAACGGTGCTCCTGACTTGACCTCCAGCAACCAGTCTCGCACCGCCTTAGACTCCTCGAGCGGTATGTTGGGCAACTTTTCGCCCTCCTTGCTTCCCCTGGCTTTCACCCCTAAATGCATCAGCGTACCCAGCTTCTCCCAGTGTGCTATCTCGAGCAGTACCAAGCCCAGGCTGTACAGGTCGTACGTCTTCTTTGAGTTCCTCTCGGTCGGCGTCTGCCGTTGGATCCCAGGCCAACGATACAGATCCCAGACGATATCCACGTCCCTCGCCGTGGTCTCGGTGCCGTCGGGTCGTGAAAACTCGAAGCCGGACAAGATAGGTTTTTCGGGTTCGTAGTCGAGCCCGGCTCGGCCGGTAGCTCTCTTGCTCACCCCCCCTTCCCCTTCCTTCCCCTCGTCCTGCTCTCCGTCGAAGAAGAACACGACATTATCGCTGAAGATTCCCTTGTGCAGCCAGTTGACGGCATGCAGGTTCAACACTGTCGAGCACAGCTTCGACGCCATGGCAACCCGCTGCGAGAGGCTGGGCTTGAGCCGCGCGTTACCGAGGATCTCGTATAGCGAGACAACGCGGGTGTCGTAGTCGCTGCCCTCGGGCATCTTGAAGAACCAGCCGTAGCGCTCAGCGCCCGAGACGTCGCGGTCGTCGAAGTATCCGACGCAGTCGGGCACGTGGAGAGAGGGGGGCTTGGGCAGGTGCAGCATCTCGGCGAGGGCGACTGTTCGGAGGGCGGATTCCTTGTCCTTGAGGGAGTTGGGTGGCACGTCGCCGAGCCCTTTCCACTCGAGCCAGACGGGGATGTCGCCTTCGCTGGTCACGAGGATGCCTCGCGGCCGGGGGAGGAATTCGGGATTCTCAACCTCGGTCTCGTTCCATGTGAACTCTTCGCTAAGGTCGGACTCGGTGTACTGCCGGACGGTGATGCCGAGGTCGGATCGGGTTTGATGGATGTCGAACTTGGTGTCGCGCTTGAGCTGAGCCAGAATGGTCTCCGAAGTTCGACTGAGCTTCTTGAGCTGGACGAGGCCCTGGAGAGTCCTGTCGTTGGGGTGGGCCTCTTTGTTCTTGCGGGTTACCGCCGACGTGGATATCAGGCTGGTGACGGCGGCGAGCATGTCCCGCAGATCCTGGACGTCGTTTCTGGTCAGGATCATTTCCCGGTACGTCTTGGCCATAATGTCGTCAATTTGCTTTTCCCTGTACGTTCTCATCAGCTCATGGAGCCGTTCCGTTAGGGCGTGGAGGTCCTCCAGGAGCGCGCCGAACGCTTCCTTGTCAATAGCAATCCACCGTACTCTGGCCGGATGGGTGACGATGTCCTTGGTGTTGCGGCCAGCCTTTTCGAAAAACTCGCGGATGTGGTTGGTGCCACGCAGATGTCTGCGTTCCTTCTTCTTTGCCTCGTATGACACGGCCAAGCTCGACACCTCTTTCAGGATGTCGATGTCGGTCGGCTGCTCGTCGGCTCCCTTATCGTCCCCCTCCCCGCCGTATCTGGAAGACTGGGGCAGCTCGTTGCCGTAGCGGGCGTTCAGCTCTCTGAACTCCGACAGCAGCCACTGGATTCGGGCCACTATTGCAACGAGCTCGATGCCATCAGCTCCCAGAGTGGTGCCAAGTGTTGAGCCCTCTGGGACGTCAACCAAACCAGCTGCTTTACCCCAGGCCAACAGACGGTTGTACTCGATTATGAGCTGTAGCCTGTACTGCTCATACTCTCTTGGCATCTCAACCAGAGCCGTGATGAATTTGAAGGCTGACAATACAGTCAGTTTCTTTGCCTAAAGCTAAGAGAATCCAAAGACGTAGCCCGTGACTCACTCCTAACAGCGCTATCAAACACGTCCCATGTGAGGGACAGGACTCCAGATGCGATCTCCATCTTGAGCCAGGTAAAGTGCTCTTTGAGCTTTCGCCCGATGCTGGCAGGACGAGAAGGCAGCACTAAGTTGTGCGAGGGTTCTTCCTGTCTCCTGCTAGATAGAGTGGAAAAGAAAGAAAGAAAGAAATAAGAGGACAGAAAAGAGAAGAAAAGAAAAAGGGATACAACAATCCGACCGAGGCAAAAACAAACTCAAGGTGGCTGGCTTGGAAAGACAACAGTTACGACCAGAGCTCTCAAGTGTTTCGCTCCAGGGTCGACGCTGCTCATCCCGCGCTAAAGTGTAGTTATGCGTGCGGCCTGCGCAAACAGACCCTGGGCGTGAGGCCGCAAAGAAGGCCGTACGACAGTCATATCAGGCCGAAAGCGTACATTAATCAGCCAGTAACAATTCTGGTGCCTTGCCCCGGGAAACCTCACTGCCTAGGCCCCGGGCCTTGAGCCGAGAGGAAGTGGGGGTTTGGCCATAGGAAATGGGCGAAAGCCGTGCGACCTAGGAAGCCGCGGGTCGCTCTTGTGACTACGCTTGCATGCGCACGACTCGAGGTTTCAGAACTTGGGATCTTGGGATCTTGGGATCGGTGATGAACGTATCGCAAAGCTAGGCCTTTAAAATCCAAACTTAACAGCCGTCTCTGCACGTTATCTAGCAGTCCGAGTCTCGCATTTTTATTTTTATTTTTATTTTTATTTTTTTTATTTTTATTTTTATTTTTATTTTTATTTTTATTTTTATTTTTATTTTTATTTTTATTTTTATTTTTATTTTTATTTTTATTTTTATTTTTATTTTTATTTTTATTTTTATTTTTATTTTTATTTTTATTTTTATTTTTATTTTTATTTTTATTTTTATTTTTATTTTTATTTTTATTTTTATTTTTATTTTTATTTTTATTTTTATTTTTATTTTTATTTTTATTTTTATTTTTATTTTTATTTTTATTTTTATTTTTATTTTATTTTATTTTTTTTGTTTTTGCTTTTATCGCTCGATGTGTGTGGTGCCCAGCTACTTCCAAGTTGCCACGGCTTACCAATGGATTGTGAAAGATGAGGTACTGAGCAGAAATTTTTTTTTTTTTTTTTTTTTGGCAGGCTCCAGATTTCCCGAGTCCCAGGTCCCAAATGTATGTACTGTACCTACTCAACCAGTCGATTTGTATCCGGCGGCAAGTGACTGACTGCATGAAGTTTCAGGTCCACGGCAGTCTAGCGTCTGTCGTGTAGGGAACCAAGAGCCACGTGCCAAAGCCACCAATCGGTAGAGTGGCTGTGGCCAGGCGTGCCTTCAGCAGCATTGGGCAGGCCTCGCCCGCTGCGGCGGCTAATGATAGGTTCTGCAGTCACAAGCCAACGCTCAACCCAACGTCATTTTTTAGCAGCAAGAACACCCTGCTTGTTGTTCTCTCAGTGCCTTTTTCCTTCACCGAGCCTCATTCGGAATCTCATTTGTCACTAGCAGCACAACAGTCATTCCGAGTTTTCCTCAGGCAATTGACAGTTTAGAATGACAGACGTCGCAAGCCCTCCGGCCGAACCCCACTCGCTAATACAAGAGCCGGCTTCTGCACTCCGGTCATCCAAGCCGAAGCCGAAGCGGGCGCCGACTCGCGTCTCAATCGTCGCTCCGAAAGGCTCCACCGACCCCGTGGTTACCAGCCCGCGCTCCGGCTCCTCGAGCACTCCACCGGGTCTGAACGTGACGTCGACAACATGGAAGAAGCTCATTCTGACCATCGATGGCGGCGGCATCAGAGGATACTCATCGCTCATCGTCCTCCGGGCCCTGATGCACGAGATCGAGCGTATCGAGCAGTCCCTCAAACCACCGGCCTCCGCAAGCACACATACCGACCGGATACCCCGCGAACAAATACCGGATGAGGTTTTCAGAGAAGGGAAGTACCTGCCATGTCACTACTTTGACTACATCGCAGGCACCAGTGTTGGGGGGTTGATAGCCATCATGCTGGGCATGTTTGGGAACAGCGTCGACGACTGCGTCAACGAGTTCCACCGGCAGAACAAGGCCATCCCCCTCACCGACGACGCCTCGGTCGTATCATCCATCGACTTCCCGCTTGTCTACAGGCGAAGTACCTGGCCGACGAAACGGACACGCTCTTTCTTTGATACGTTTGCCAGATTCACCGTCACGGCGACTGGTCGCACTCTGCCCGGCAGCCCCGCAGCCCCTTCAGTCTCACGAACATCCTCCCAAGCATCCGCTGCATCGAGCGAGTTCCGCAAGGACACGTACCAGTGCCAAACCCTCGCCTGGTGCGCCGAGGTCGAGACCCGCCGCTCGCGACGCCCCTACGCTTTTTGCACCTACGCGGAAGAGGAGGGTGACCCTGAGCAGCTCATCTCGATTCCCGAAGTCGCCAAAGCCATCACCACGCCGTCCCGCTACTCCTTCAAGCCCTTCAAGCTCGGCTCCGGCCAGTTCGTCGACGGCAGCAAGCTGATCCGCGACCCAACGCTGGAGGTCATCAAGGAGATCACCTCCCTCCTGGACGAGTCGGAGCCGCCCATCGACCTGCTCCTCAGCCTGGGCACCGACGAGCACCACGCCTGGTTCTACGAAAAGCTGCGATCCTTGGCCACCTCGCGAGGTTCCCCAGCCTCGGCCGCCAAGGACAAGCCGGCCATCGGCGAGGAAGAAGGGCGATCCTACATCCACTATCACCGCTTCGAGGTGCCCGGGATCAGGCTAGGCTGGCGCAAGAGGTTCTTCCTCCGCCAGATCGAGGAGGCCACCGAGGAGTGGCTCTCGCGACCCGAGCAGAAGGAGCGGGTCGCAAAATACGCGCAGATGCTGGTGGAGCGGCGGCGCGCGAGGGCGGCGACCGCACGGTGGGAGACGTTTGCACTGGGCGTGAGATACGTTTGTTTCCACGAGGAATGCGCCGGGGAGGGTGAGAAGTCGGCCGAAAACAACCGGCTGTTTACAGGGAGGGGGGACTTCTTTGATCACCTCGACAGGAGGCACAATCTGACGAAGAGGGCAGCCAGAGGGCTGGTGGATGTGGAGCAAGAATTGGACAAGGGCAGGCGGTTTGGGTGGTGTTGAGCTTGTACTACATGATGGTCGATATGTACCGGTCCGTCGGTCGGTTAGGCGTTCTTCGAGCTGTTGTTACTCTTTTCCTTCTTTTCCTTTTTGCCCCTAGGAGTCAAGCATTCATAGCGAGCATGGCGTTTTTGGGACATTGGCTAGACAAGATCATCCTTAATGGACAGTGAGACACGTTGGGTGACGGGCCGTGGCGTTCGCTTTGGCGCTTGCATTGGTTCTCGTCACCTCCGCGGAGCCGTCGAATGCGCATAGCAATATGCCCTGCTTGGTGCCTTGACCTTTTTAAGATTCAGCCTGGCCAATGCGTCGCTCCAGTTGTTTATTTCGCATCCAACTATGACCGACTGAAGCGGGTGTACGGACGTACACTACACTACTGTGTAAACTATCTCCCCACTCTCTCGGCAAGCTACCGACATTTCGGAGCAGGCCCACACGATCCGCATTCCGCCCCGCCGCAGTGATGTTTTGTCACGTCGGTTGTGGGTGGCTTTGGAAAGCTTGGCGCATTTGGGAGGCCTCCTGTCTCTCGTCGGCCTTGCCCCGCTTTGGACGGATTTTGGGGGATTCCTGCAAAATCATTCTATCGTTCCGCGATCAAGTGAGTGGCAGGCCATTGATCACGGGCAAAAGATGCGCGATGGCACGCTGGCTGCAGGGTACCGTTGGACTGGCGGCCCAATGATGCAGGGAAACAGCCAGTGCGCGGATTCATGGCGGGCTGATCACGTTATGGCCGCAAAAACGTGGTCCCGGAATGTCTGTTCACTGGCGCAGCCTGGATTCTTAACAATTAGGAAGCGATCATTTGGTTTGGGACACGATACGGGACACTAGACGGAGTACGAAGTAGTTGATGCTTATTTTCAGGCGTTGGTTGCACGTCTTCATTTCGTACTCTGTCCGCGGCGGAGCGCTTGTGTAGTGTTTCTATGGATGTATCTGCCACCCAGTCTGCCTGTTGATCGTCAGAACGAAACCTGAAACATGACGCATATGGACCCTGGCGTCGGGCCCCACAGTCGATCAAGAAAAACTTAATTCGAGCCATTGGAGAAAGTTCTCCACAAATCAGATCGCAACCCCAGATGGTATTACGTCTTTGATCGTTTCCTCAAATCACGATGACAAAGAAGGCGCAAACCGTAGTCTATACCGTAGGAGACTCAGCTTGAATTGTTACCGTAGACGCGGCCCCGGCCAGTGGTCTGCTGTTTGTTGGATCCTTCCATGTTTCAACCGGGACCAACGCGAGCGACGGGTTGCTTCTCTTCCTGACCGATTACGGCACGGACAGATAGGTATTTGACCTCGCAGTGTAAGCCTCGGACTTCAAGAGGAATTGGAACGGAGTGGCACCGGAAGATTACTCTCACCAGGTTTGCAGCTTTTCCGAGCCCACTGCCCTTGGCATATAATCCAACACTACTCGTTTGCAGAAAGAACCCGGGGAAGAAGCTGCATTTGGATAGCGAAGGTAAGTAAGTGCGGTCCCCAGCGCACGATTGCTGATCGCCTCGGGGCAAGCGCAACCCCTTCCTCCCCTCCCCCCCACCGCCTCCTACATACCTCCCTCTTTCTCCTTCCTTCCTTCGGCGATGCCCTGGAGGTAAGGAAGCCAGTCTCTCGAATGGAGAGGAGAAGCCGTTGTTCTTTGGGAGAATAGGAGGAGTGACCAGTATGCCAGCGAGCAACTGACAAGAGCGATTCCAGTACAGAGCACGGAGTAGCAATCCGTCCATCACGGGCCGATACAACGAATAACAAGGGGCTCTGTTCCATTACCAGTCTTGGATCTGAGATCCACCCCACCCGACTCTAGTGCAAACTTGGTGTATGTACGGAGTGCTGCCGCGCCCCAATCTTGGGTCTCTCCCAGCTCGCGCCGAATTATTAGACACAAGCCCGGACATTCGCCACGAGTCAGTCCTCGATTACTTTGCTCGGCCCGCCTTTTCGCTCGGCCGACTGAGCTTCAAGCGACCAGCAGTAGCTTTTTCATTATGTGTAAGTAGCCGGTTTCCCATTTTCTCCACGGTTGACCTTTCCCGCTCTTTCCTTTCCTGCCTGCAGGCCGTTCAGAGCCCACGAACGCGCTTCATGCACCAGGCCGTCCCGCCCGGAATGCATCAGGTTTCCCTCTCCAAGATACCTAAGGTAGCCACGCAACCACCACCACGCACTGAGCAATTGAATACCACCATCGTTCCTTAACCCCCCGCATTGGCGAACCTGTCGCCGGAAGCCGTGGAAACTGCGATCTTTGTCACCCCTTGGAAATGAGCCGCCCCGGGCGTCCAACGCATCCGATTCATTGCACCTTCGCAGCGCCAAAACAGCCATGAGCGATAAAGCCAGCGATCATCTAACTCCTTCCGCAGTCAATCTCAAGACGCGCGACCATTTACGTCGCATTGAAACCGGAAAAATTACCAGCACAGCAAACGGCAACGGCAGTACCAGCTTTGCTGGCTTCGGCGACATGGACGGCGAGCGACGGCCCCTCCTGGGCCACCAGGCTACCTCTACCTTGCACGCAGAACCCGGCTTCTGGCGCCATCTGCTTATCCACGCCGAGAGCACTCCCGGCATTGACAGCCCGAATCCCTTTGTCCGCTGGCCGGCGCAGGTGTGGAACGTGACCAAGATCACTCTGTTTAGCTGTGAGTTTTCCGCTCCCGCTAACTTGGGTCAAGCTACACATGTGCTAAGCTGTATGTGCCGCAGCATGGATCAACCTCCTTCTAGTCTTTGTGCCCTTGGGCATCGTCGCGGGCGAGTTGAAGTGGAGCGCGCCCTGGGTTTTCACCCTCAACTTCTTTGCCATCATCCCGCTGGCCGCCGTCCTCTCGTTCGCGACAGAGGAGATCGCAGGCCGGCTGGGCGAGACGCTCGGAGGATTGGTGAATGCCACCTTTGGAAATGCCGTGGAACTCATTGTCAGCATTGTTGCGTTGCGCGCCGGAGAGATCGAGGTCGTGCAATCGTCCATGCTCGGCTCCATCCTGTCCAACCTGCTGCTCGTCCTCGGCATGTGTTTCTTCCTGGGCGGCGTTTACAACATGCGTGGCCGGGATGGCCACGGCCAGGAACAGAGCTTCTCCACCGCCACCGCTCAGACGACGTGCTCGCTCATGACCCTCGCCTCGGCCTCGATGATACTCCCGGCCGCCCTGTACGGCATTCTCAGCCAAGCGGAGGAACGTAACAAGCAGGCCAGCATCCTGGTTCTCTCTCGCGGCACCTCCATCATCCTACTGTTCCTCTACTGTCTCTATCTTTACTTCGCCCTACGCACGCACAAGAAGCTCTTTGAACCCGAGGCCAACGAGATTACTGGCGACGACAGCGAGGAGGAACACCAGCCTTTGTTGGGGCCCTGGGCGGCGGCCCTCGTCCTGGTCGTAACGACGCTCATCATTTCGGTGTGCGCCGACTACATGGTGGACAGCATTGACGCCCTAGTGGCGACGGGCAAGATCAGCAAGACCTTCATCGGCCTCATCCTGATCCCCATCGTCGGCAACGCGGCGGAGCACGTTACCGCATGCGTGGTGGCCGTCAAGGACAAGATGGATCTGGCCATGGGCGTAGCCATCGGGTCGAGCATCCAGATCGCCCTTCTTGTCACGCCTGCTCTGGTCATGCTCGGCTGGGCGATTGGCCAGCCCATGACGCTTCACTTTGAGACGTGTAAGTTTGTTTCGGCCCCCCTCCCTGCCAAAAGGTCCACCACCAACCAGCGGATTGCTAATGCGAACCAGTCGAAACCGTCGCTTTTGCGCTCTCTGTCCTCGTCGTGACCTACACCGTCCAAGACGGCAAGTCTAATTACCTGGAGGGTGCCATGGTATGTTTATTCTCAGCTCGGTACCAGACCACGACTAATGTTCTCTCAAGCTCCTCGGTCTCTACATCATCATCGCTTTGGCCTTCTGGGTCAGTCCAACAGATGCTCTCGGCAAAATCTAACGTTGAGGCTGGTAGTAGATTCACTCCATCTATCAACATCACTATCCCACCCGGGAATTTCCTTTGACATCTCTTTTACATTTTTTTTCTGGCACAATAGTACGGCGGGCCGTGAATCTATGCTCTTGACTATAATTTGGACAAGAGACATGTCATGCCCGTCAAAGAAAGAGGCAGATTGGTTGGAAGCGGGGCGGGACGAGCAAAGGGTGTGTGGGTAACTGGCACAGGTTCTGTACGATACGTGGCGAGGCTATCTATTTGCGGACCAGCAGTGGAGTTACGGGTCTTGTACGGATTATCTCTGGCTTTGTTTTGCTAGGTAATTGGTGAGAAATTGGTATTGCAGTCTACATGCAACGACTACGGATGCGTCTTTGACGCTGTGTTGTTTTACCTCTGTTCTGTAGCGCTCGAATCGGGCAAGGTGTCCCGACCCTTGACCAAGGCGATACTTGGGGCTTTCATCTGTATTGACAACGAAGCAAGCATTGAGGGCACAGAACACAAGGGGCCAACAGCTCTGAATCTCTCTCCAACCTATCCCGCGGGAATACGCCTCCAGGTCTTGCACAAGGTATTGTACACAAGCCAGGTGACCGTATTTCCGAGAGAGAGAGAGAGAGAGGTACTGTCAAGAGCCGCCAAGATCGTTCCCATCTCCATCAACACAAGCATGTCATGTTTTTGTTTTCGCTTGTCCCATATTGCCACGGATGTATTTTGATCTACACAAGAGTAAGAACTCAGTTTACATTGCTCCATCCCATTCCGGAACACGTCCATTGCTCGATCAGTAGCACGCTGAGGGGAAGATAGAGTAAAAAACAGACAGAAGAAAAGACGGAGAAAAAAGAAGAGTGAAAGTGGTGATGATGACCTAATTGCACAAGTGAGACAAGGAGAGAGTAACAGGTTAATCCGTCCGAGCCATCTCCATCCACCTTCCCCCCAAAATGATGATATCCCACCGTTCGCCCAGTCCACGCACCGAACCGCAACCGCCTGTTTGCTATTTTAACAACGGAAGAAGGAAAGAATGAGCAGGACACGCAGCAGCGATCATCACCGGACAGGCAGATGCAAAGCTCATTGATCTCACCCATGAATTTCCGGCTTAGGCAGGCAACCATTCTGCTGCCGCCATCGCTGCCAGCTTGCTCTTCTTTGAAAGGAAAACAGCCGACACCGGGAGGATACCTTTCCTCAGGAGCTCGATAGCGCGCGGAGAAAGGGACAAAAGAAACGAGAAAAACAACGCAAGGGCGCCACGCCACCATGCCGGTCCGTTTGTCCACCCATCCCCTTATTATACGTAGGTAAGCAACAACATCCCGCGCCGACCGTCTTTATTATTGAGCACATAGAGAGAGAAAAAACACACAGGTAATATGAAGAAAACTCTTTTCCCCCCAGCCAATAATGCAGGATTTTAAGATGTCTGATGTGTGTTAAGGCCGGCCATTAACATCGGCTATCTTATTAAGTCTCACCACAAGAGTGTAAGGGTGGAGAGGAGCAGGGGAGGAGAGCGGCTCATGTGGGGCATCGCTTCATTCCTCTTGCCATCATCTTGGGTCAATGGTAATGTAGTTCCAGCCTCTGAACGGCATCTCGTCGGCTGCCGCTCGCTGTCCCTGACAGATGCAGCTTGGTGAAGGCCATTACTACTGAGCATTCGTCCAGAGCTCTCCCTGACGGCCCTTAGCATCGAACGAGGGATTGGCCGGCTCCGCACTTTCCGGGCGACGGGTCGCTACTGCGTTATTATAGAACATCTGGGCGATTGGAGTTCCGCTCGGATACGACTCGGGATCGGGGTACACATATCCATTGCCGTTGGGACTCTGAGTGGGAGAACCGACGGGGCCAGGAGAAGCCCAGCCCACGCTGCCGATATGGGGACTGCCGACGGCGCTACCAGGCCCCTGTTGGGGTTGCTCGATGCTGGGCTCTAGGGTCTGCGGAGGAGCATACCCGGTCGGGTGTGATGTCGGGCGCATGCCGTTGTTGTACCCCGTAGACGCTGTCGGGGACGGGCTGCCGACATGGACATCGCCGCGGAGGTGCGCGGGAATCGAGTTGCTCAGATACTGCATGTTATTCATCCCGGCCAATTCCGCGCCCGGTGACATGGAGATGGGGCGCTGCCCTGGAGAAGGCGTGGTGATAGGAGATTCATGGTTAGATGCTTGCTCGCTCGCGGACTGCGACTTGTTTCTGGCAGCGGCGGCGGCGGCGGCAGCGGCAGCGGCGGCATTCGCGCCTTGAGCCAGAGCTTCAGCCCGGGCGCGTGCTGAATCTTCAACCGTGCCAACATGATGGTTCTGATGCCTGGTCAACGTGGTGCGTCGGGTGAAGGTCTTTTGGCAGTCGGCATAGGGGCACTTGTAGGGCCGTTTCCCAGAGTGGATACGCCGGTGGCGAGCCAGCGAGCTGCTGTCACTGAAGGGCTGTGCACAACGTTAGCGCGCTCAGGTGCTAGGCTGGAGGTAAGAACATGCATACCTTGCCGCATCGCTCGCACCGGTGTGGCTTCTCACCGGTATGCACGCGTGAATGTACGGTCAGAGCAGACCGTTGAATGAACTGCTTGCCGCACCCAGGATAGTCGCAGACATGGGGCCGAATGCCGCTGTGGATACGTTCTGCCTAGGCGTCAGCTAGAGACAGAGAGAGGAATCACACAACTGCACTTACCGTGCCGGGCAAGATCGCTACGTCTCGCAAAGGGCTTCCCGCACGTGCTGCACGGGAACTGTTTCGCAGGCGGCTGATGGGCGGGCGCCTGGGGGGGCTGCTGGGTTTGTTGATAGGCAGGGTGCACAATTCCAATGTTTTGCTGCATCTCATGCGGGACCATTGGTGCGGGTGCCATGTTGGCATTCGGCACAGGGGGCAACGGTGCCGGGGCCATGGCAGTCGGCGAAGGATACGAGGCGCTCATCGGGCCCGAGTACCTTGGTTGCTCCGAGCCCTGGGGCGAACCCTGGCGATCAACTTGAAGCTGCTGGAGCTGCTGGGGCGGGCGCTGCTGTTGCAGCTCGGATGTTGCGCCCTGTTGAGAAGCCTGTTGTCCGCCGGACTCTGCCTTGATGTTGAGCACATTGCCGATCCCCATCGCACCAGTCGACGATGGTGACTGTGACATGACGAAGCTTTGTATCGGAGACAGAACAAAGCTCTTGAGACCTCTCAAAGATAAGTCGCTGAAGATGACGGTCAGCTTAGGCACGGGATGTAGCGGTGTGCACGCGGCTCAAAATGACTGGCAGGGACAGGTCAAAAAAAGGGACAGATACAGCCAGGGTATGTATAATCGGGGCAGATGACAAGCCACAATCACCCGTTAGCTGTGAGATATCGGCGCGGGCCCGTCCTAACGATGTGTATACCAGCTCATGCGCGTGTCGCGATGGCCGATGGGCAATGGCCGATGGGCAAAGGTCGATGGGGTCGATGGGGTCGATGGGTCGCTGGGTGAATGGGTGAATGGGTGATGATGAAAGAGGAAGAGAGTGCAGGAAAGTGAGAAGTGATGCGGGGCTGACAAAAAGTCAAATTTTTTTCCTCACCTTGATCAAAGACCAAACAAGAGGTCTCAGACCGGGATCCGTCACTCGCTGACGAGCTCCAGAAACAAGAAATACGTTGAAGATTGGCCTCCCAATCTCGGCTGCTCACAAGTATGCTTTGCAGCTCGATGAAGCTGCGCCGTGATCGTTGCTGTCGTGCACGGTTCAGAAAGGGTGCTGTGCTGGCGACCGGGCTTCGCGAATCGCGACTCGGCGCGGATGACGTCGCAGTCAAGCGGCAACCGATGGAAACGGGCTGCGAGGCAGATATACCGTGGTCTGAGCCTGGCGAGTTAGGAGATCGGAGATGCGAGAGAGATGGAAAAGGGAAAAAGAAGAAAAAAATTACAAACTTTGGCCCTGACGGGGAAGGATGAATGGATGGCCAAGATTAAAGCAGACTGGAAAATAAACGTGGCCCTGCACAGGTGAGGATCCTGTAAGAAGGAAAGCCGCATTGGGTGGGCGACACGGTGCAGGGGCAGGTTGAAACGACTGGGGACTGGTAGGGGTTCCGAGGGCGCGCGTGGGTCTGGGTTGCGAGAGCGCGCCACGCGTTAGCAACCGGGGGACGGGTACTTGGTAACTGTGCGATCTTTCATTGCAAGGTGGGGTATTGAGACTGCCGGCTGCTAACATTGGGCCAGGCCAGGGCTAATTCAATCGCCAGCCTTCGTCTGGGAACAAGCATCGAAAAATGCAATGTTTTCCGCCAGGTCGAAATTGGACAAGATCGGTCGCTACGGAATACGTTTCGGTCTAAGGCCCTTCGTTCGAATGATTTACAGAGTACGCTTGATGGCTTGACGCGGGCGATAGGGACTCACAGCGAGCGATTCAAGAAGTCAACAGTTTGCGCAGCACAGCAAGTCCCTTTTTTCGCTACCTGCGATACGAGCAACACTATGGAGACCGTAGCTCAGGTTCAACTAGGTACCGACCTAGGTATTTAGGTAGGTAGGTAAAGTGAACAACCTAAGGTACCTTAACGTACAGTACATTAGGTGCATACATGCCAAAACCTTCAGTGTTGGGCAGAAAAGCTGCTGCGTTCACGAAACGACGAATTCAACGCACGCAACCAACCTAGCAGCAACGAGCATGGAGCATGGCCACACCGCCCTACCACCCGCACTCTCAGCCACCAGGTCGACAGACCCCAGCCATCTTACGAGTAGATAGTCTCCCTTGATTTAGCGCTCACCTGGCTGGCTCAAGATAAGCGCATGGAGCCGCGATGCCGGAGCGGCTAGGCCATCAAACCGAGAGAAACGGAAGGAATGGTTAGCCACTGTTATTTGTTGTCTTAGCCCCAATTGCAGGAGCGGAGCGACTCGGGGAACGCCATCGCGCGCGCTTCCTCGACTCGCAACGACGTTGTTACCAGCTCCTTCGTCGGGGCCGCCGTCTTGTCTATTTTAACCCCCCCCCCGGGGGGCGTTCTTCAATCGGGTACCAGGCCCCTCGGACTGTTGGTGAAGTTCACTCGTCGCCAAACGAGCTTAGTCCGGCGAGCGGGGCCAGATTAAAGCTTCTACGGCTTCGATTTCTGCTTCGATTGCAACCCTCCACATCGGGAATTGCTCCCCAGGCGGCCCCTGAAATTAGGCCGTGCTCCTGCAGGCCTTGTGCTGTTGGCGGCCAAAGCTCCAAGCTCGCTCCAGGCTAGGCAATTCTCCGATTCGAGAAGGAAAAAGTCTTGCTACAAAAGTGTGCATAGCATACTGCGCAGCGAGGAAAAGTGACGAAAAAGAAAAATCAGCAGAAAAAAAAGCTGCCTCAAGCAGCCATTTGCCTGACAGCAGGGAAATCGCAGATTAGGACCCCCCTAATCTCAACAGGGGATTGGCGCAGTATCGGGTGATTTAGGCGTTCACGTCTGAAGACACTGGCGTTTTCGACTTTGGCATCTGGTTGGGCGCATGGACTCACCGATATGGCCGGTGCATGAAAGACGTCCAGATCCCTGCCCTGGACCAGGGGAGCGGCCCCTGAGCCTGGAAGAAATGTTTCCACGTTCCTTCCAGAAGGCGATTTCCGGGCCGCCAGCGCAGCAGCGGCGAACCAGAATCAGTGTTTTGCTGGTCGGCTCTAAACATGAGGTTCCGAGTGTGTGTCAGGGGAGCATCGATCTCTGGCAGCAGCCACGGAGATCGCCTCCCGATGCAGGTCGACACTTGGAGATGCGCCACTGATCGTTGGTTGACTACGCAACTGAGCCGAGGCGAGAAGGGCGGAAGAAGCAGCTTTTGACGTGACACATGACAACATCGCAGGGCAAGTTGGGGTGCGAGGCAGCATTGGATAGTTAACTGGACTTGTGGTACTGCAGTGTGTACGCCGTAGGTAAGGCAGTCCTGCGCATGCAGCATTGAACAACCCTTCATTCACCGACTGGACTTACACTACAGTGTATGAACGTCCATACAGGTGGGTTAAGGATTGCTTCCCTGGTGCTTGGCCGAAACTTCTCCCGCTCCCCTGTCCGCGCGCCTGACGCCAACTCAGAAATACATACATAGTAACTGCTGGTGGGTCCTTTCATGCAGGGCGCAGGGGCCCGATACCCAAGCTGGTCAGTTCCGGAGTTCAAGTACCTTATGTACCTTAGGTATGTACTCATAGTATGTACGGACGTACTGTACTTTTCGTATGTCCTCCGCCCATACACTAATTTCAGCTCTGTGTGAAGTGGTTCATGTACGGAGTATTGGGTAAAGATGTGCAGAGGGTACTCCGTGCCGCTTCCGTCTCGCGTTCCGCTCCCACCCCGCTCCCACCTAGTTTGATGGTTCCAAGCGACCGAGGTCTCGCCACGAGCTCGATAGTCATCTGGCAAGTCCCTGTATCTTTGGTGGCACGCAAGAGCCCAGAGCAAAGCTCCCGCGTGCCGGCGCACATACAGTACAATCCGACATACAATACACATCCGCCGGATTGCTGGAATAGCCATCATACTGGAGCAGTCACTACGGAGCACACTACTATGTAACTACTATGTACACGAACAGCCCATGTGGGACCCAGGGTGGCAGCGGCTTGGCCGAAAAGGCCAGAGCCCAACATTGGCCAATCTCGGCGATCGGCAGCGCGTTATCGAATGTAGAGTAGAGGGTAGGAGGTAGGGCGACCAGGGCGGTCAACAAGACCCCATCTCATCGGCGTGACCGCGAGAGCCATCCATGCTGTGGGCCGAAATGCGTACATTCGTACCTAGCTACTGTCCGGTACTCCGTACATTGCGTTGATATCGTGGCCCAGACGTGTACGCGTGAAGCAGCCGCAAACTTAGCCGCCTGAAGTTTGCCTGCCATGTAAATCGATATTACCTTGTTTTGACGCAGCCCAGGCGCTCCGGGCGCGGCCGGCTTTTACAGGTGCATCTCTCGCGCCTTCCCCGGAGCGAGACCCACTTTTCCGATCTGCCTGCAGGCTCGTCTCGGGACAACAGTGACGGCAACTTGCTCGCTCCTTCCCTGCTCCTCATTCCCCTTTTCCTCCTCCTCCTCCTCCTCCTCCTCCTCTTCCTTCTCCTCCTTCTTCTCTTCTCCCTTATGTCTACGCCGTGATGGCGCGGTCAATGCTCAGCTTCGGATTTGCAACACCGGGACTGACGGCGGGCTCAGGAGAATATCTTTGATGATATCCCGTGTACATAACCCCGAGCGGGCATATAGAGCGGTTGAGAGTGCGAGAGTGCCTTGGTTAGGCGTTTCGGCTTCTGGTTGTTGCTCTTTCACTGTTCTCTTCCTAGCAAAAAAAAAGGAAATAAAAAAAACAAATAACAACTTCCCTGGCTGCTGTTCGCCTATGCAGCCGGTCCGCGTCGGGAGTGAAATCCTGGCGGCTAGGGCGAGATGGCCACAGCGTTTCTGCCGTAAACCGTTGCTTGCTGGATTAGATGAAGAACTAACGCACCCTGCGAGCAGCGTGGCTCGTGACCATCACTTCATCATCCTTATCCAGACCTACCCTAGTAGAACAGCATGGCTCGGAGCGGGCGTGTGCCCAAGCAGTCTCGGCAGAGGTTGATGAGTTTCGTCAAATACATCTCCAAAAAGCCCCAGAAGCTTCAAAACAGACAACAAAGCAAGAATTGTCGCTCAACAGGAAGAGGAGGAGGAGTCGCCGCCGTCATAACCCCCCTGCCTACCAATCTTGATACCAAGCCGTCCGGGAGCACAGTGCTGTTCTGGTTAAGTCGATTCTTCGGCTCTACCACGACGGAGCTTGAAGCACGCGATGCTCGTGAGTGCAGCCCTTCCCCGCTACACCAACCGCAACTACGAGTCGAGCCCCGCCGAACCGATGACCCTCCCGGCCCCCTCCCCTTTGGCCTGGCGTTTCCGCACGGTGACCTGCCGATGGCCAAGGTTCTCCACGCGACCGGCGCCTCTCCCTCTCCCCGCGCAAGCAACAACGGCGAAGTCCCTCGCATGCTTCGCCTTTGTCGCTCAGAGCCCCTCCCTCCTTCGTCGACCAGCCACGCTTGAGCACCGGTTCTTCCCTTGCTTTAGGGATGACAGCCGGGGCGCGGCCGACGTTTGGCGGTCGTGAAGGTGTTGTTGGTCGCTTTGGAGGAACAGACTGCGTTCCTGCGTGTGCCTCTTCGCGTATACGATTCTACCCTTGTCCGTTCCAAGCCTTCGTGCTCCACCGCTTTGGTACCGTACCCGGGGGCGGCAGTGGCCACGACAGGGGGCAGGGTGGCTACTGCGTTGTGTGTATACGGAGTACACACAAGTGCATGTCGATGAACATGGGCGTCGTACATGATGTACATACTCGACAGATAACCTTGTACACGCATATCTGTATTCCGCACCAGGAGACGAATGGTCGAACCCGTAGGACACCACTTCGCCCATCCATCGGTATGACGAGCTACTACCGTATCCAAAACAGTACACGGCTGCTGCACATACAACGAACTCTCATGAGGTGATGTAGGCGGGTTCTGAGAGGTATGGGGTTCTGTTCGCCGCCTCACGTCGGTGATCAGTAATCCTATATTCCTGAAAACTTCCGAGTGGAGAAGTTGATCGACAGCTCTCACTGCATTTGTAAGTCACTCTCGGGAATGGCTCCTACCGCGGTGCCCGCATGCTTTGTATCTGTCGACAACTTGCCGGACGGTGTAGAGAGGTGCCTCATGTCCGCGGAGCATTCGACAACTCCCTCTCTCGGCAAGATCAAGGTAGTCATACTCTGAAAAGACACCCAGGGGGGAGGAGCCGAGGGCAAATAAAAGAGAAGAAGAAAAAGAAGAAGACGGGGGAGACCGAAACAGAGGGAGAAGGGGTGAAAAAAAAGTTTACCTGCAAGAGCAAGCAACATGGCCAGATTCACCATTGAGATCGAGGTTTATTCTGACCTCATTTGCGCGTGGTGCTACATCGGCAAGCGAGCCCTCGACAAGGCCATCCACTTGTACAAGACAGAGCATCCCGACGTCGAGTTCAGGCTGACATGGAAACCCTACATGCTGTGGCCCAACGCAGGCGTCTCGGGTGAGCGTCCCCAAGGTTGCACGGTCGAGTCCGACCAGCTTCGTCACGTTCCCCCCCCCCCTCCTTTTTTTTTTTTTTTTTTGGTTTGTTTGTTTGACAACATGCCCCTACTAACCGCACATTTGCATTGCTCCGGTGTCCTCAGCGTACCGAAAGTGGGCGATACTAGAGCACATCTTCGGCCCCCGCGCGCTCTCCATCCGGAGTCGGATCGACCAGCTGGGCGAGCGATACGGCATCAGCTTCAGGTGGGAGGGCAGGTCGGGCAACACGCGGGACGCCCACAAGCTGATCCTGCTCGCGATGGAGCGAGACGCCGCCGCCGCCCTCCCAAACGGAATGTCGGCCTTGTTTCACAATAACAACAACAACAACATCATCACAACCCTCCAGCAGAGAACGATCGACCACCTCTTCGCCCTGAACTTTGAGCGCGGCGCCGACATCTCCTCGCGCGCCGTCCTCGCCGCCGCGGCGGTCGACCTCGGCCTCTGCGCCACCGAGGCCGAGGCGCTTGCCTACCTCTCGCAGGACGACCCAGACGGGGCCCGACGAGGAGGAGGAGGAGGAGGAAGAGGGGGGCCAGCGGCGGCGGTGGACGAGTCGTCGGCGCGGGCGCGGCGGATCGGCGTCCGCGCCGTGCCGAGCTACGTCGTCCAGGGGCGCTGCCAGGTGGGCGGGATGCAATCGGAGGACGTCTGGCTGGACGTGTTCGAGCGCGCCAGGACCGGAGGCGTGGCCGGGAACGGGGCTGGGAGCGGGCGGGGTCCAAATCGGACGGGTCTAATGTGAGGGAGGAGTGGGAGAGTCGGGAAGGGCGAGTGAGGACCTGGCCAGAATTTGCACGGTTGATTGGTCGGGGGTTGTTGGGCTGGTCAGCGGAAAGGACCACTCTTTTGAGTCTGATGATTATTCTGTCATTTGGGTGTTGGAAACGCCATGAACAATTGTTACCAAGCACACCTCTCTTTTTTCTTCCCAACCAGTCATCAGAGGGCCAAAACCCACGAGACATCTACCAGGTGTTACGGCAAAAGTAGAACCCCCTTGATATTCTCTTGAATAGCAAAGATTGCCGTTGCCTACCCACCGGGAAGCACCGTTGCCTTGAGTATGTTTTTGTTTTCTTTCTTTCTTTTTTTTTTTCCGTCCAGACGAATGAAGCCAGCCACTCTAGCCAGTTTTTATAATAATAGCACAACAAGCCCCACGATTGTTGCTCAGCCCAGTAGCCCATTGATGTAAAGTGTCGTTACCCTGCCTTACCCGCCTAAACGCCATCCCAATGCAATAATAGGTGGTGGAGGAAATTTTTTTTTTAAAAAAAAGAAGAGAGCCGAAAAAAAAAAAACGGCAGAAGGGGGCAACAAAAAAAACATCAACCAACCCTGACTCTTCCTTGTTTCTCAACGTTTCATGTGACTGTAATCCTTCAACAAGTGCTCCATGTGCACGTTGGTCGACTTGCCGGTGCGTCGCTGGGTCTTCTTCTTCTTCTTCTCCGCCTTGGGCGCCTGGGCGGCCTTGAGGCGGGGATCCTCGGAGGCGGGCTTCTGCTGGGCGGCCAGCAGCTTCTGGACGATGTTCTCGACGCTGGGCAGCTCGACGCGGGACCACAGCAGCTTGAGCTGGGGGTCGACCTCGTGGAAGAGGCTCGGGTCGTCGAGCCAGACCATGCGGGCGGCGCCGTCCTTCTTGGCCCGGACGACCAGCAGCTTGTGCTCGGCCTCGAGCTCGTTGATGGCCGCCTCGCAGTCGGGCCAGCCGTCCTTGAGGTCCTTGACCGACACCCCGCTCGCGTCCGTCTTCTTCTGCAGGTAGGCCAGCAGCTGCGTCTTGCTCTTGACGTTCGGGATAATCGGGCGGTGTACGTAGGTGCCCGACCGCCACGTCTGCTCGCTCAGCGACGGATCCGGGATCCACTGGATCTGCGGGTGGCGCCGCATCTGCTCGACAAAGAACTCCTGCTCCTTCTCCGGCCGGCTCGTCGCCGACAGGTAGCCGAGCACGTCGGCGCACGTCTGCGGCTCGTCCTTGGTCCGCAGCCACGAGACCGCGTAGGCCATCTGCGAGATGATGCTGTCGCCCGTGCCCGTCAGCGCCGGCTGCGAGTACACCACGTTGCCGGGCGCCTCGCGCTCCCGCCGCGGCGTGAGGCTGCCCGGCGCCGGCGCCGACGTTGTCGAGCCGACCGACGGCGACGGCGACGGCGGGGCCAGCGAGCGCTTGGTGCCTGCGCCGGAGCCGAGCTTGCTGGCGGCTGCCGACATGCTGCTCAGGAACGACGCCTGCTGGCGATCGAAACTGTTCGACATGGCGTCCGTTTTCTTCCACCCTCTGTGTCCCAATTAATTCTGGTAGCAGCGTCTCTCTTTTGAGTTTCGGAAAACGGTGTCGGGCCAGCGTGAGCTCGTCGATGGCGTTGGCGTTGGCGTTGCTGACGTTGCTGTTGTCGTCGCCGTTGAGATGCGCTTTGTTGCGCGGTTGAAGGATGGTGGCGATGGCGATGGCGATGGCGATGGCGATTGCCCAGGCTCTGGGTGGGCCTTCATTGTCAGTTGGCTAGCAGGGGGCGGGGGGGTCCCGTCTGCAGCAGGGTCCCATTAGCCAATTGAATGAAACCTGGGCACTGCAGCCGGTGCCTGCAAGGGCGGACTATGATTTCCAAGTACTGTACGGATACGGGGTACGGAGTACCATTCGTATATAGCATACCGGTTCGGCTCTCTGGGGGGTGTGCCAGCCTTGGCAAGGGAATCTTCAAAGTGCAAACATATTGAAAACTGCATAGCATCAGTAGGGATGACTTCACATACGAGCCACATAGCTTCAGAAAGCGGTCAGCTGCACTGCAATTGACATGCTTGTTGTGCCGTACCTGACGTGCTCCTGATGTACCAAGTAGAACACGCGAGACAGAAAAAAAAAAGCCGTCTCATCCCAACAAAACAAGCTCCGGCAGCGGGGGTTAGTCGAAAGAACGGCGCTAGCTTTGGGGAAATACAAGATTCTATAAACTAGTACCCGGCATGTGCCAATCCCAAGAATGCCGTTGCCTCAGCTGGCCCGTCCTCAACGGTGGTATGGTGGTGGCGGAGGAGGTGATGATGGACAAGGCGAGGAGCACGGTGGCGAGCTTGGCTTGCTGCTCGCCTCAATGCCCAGTACATGAACATCTGGAATACAGATATCATCCAGCCATTAACATGACCCGTTTGTTGAACAACGACAAAACGCAAGACGCCAATCCTAGGTCGGTACCAGACAGCAGTCTATGCATGGCGCCCACCACAAGCCGCCATCCAAGCACATCCCAGGCCAGAACCCGAGACACTCTCGACCAGACGCTGGTAGCCTTCCCCATCATGATTCCTAGAATTCAATGTCGTAGCGCAGAGTGACCCAAAAAGAAAGCATCGCCATTAAATAAGATAAAGCTCCTATCTGCCTCCGCTACCCGAGTCACCAAGTGGTGAGACCCCACAAATTCAGGCCTGGGCCGCAGCCTGCTGTTGCTGGAGATAGGTGTAGGCAGCGTAACCGATCAGACCGCCGATGAGGATGATGGCGTAGAGACCCACACCAAAACCGGCAGTGGTGTTGTTGGCAGCTGGGGCAACGGCACCGGGGGCGGGAGTCTTGGGCTTGGGGTCGCCGGGCTAAACGGAAACGTCCTGCCGTCAGCTTATCCGTTCCAACTTCTCCTCTTGGAGCGATCTGCGCATTCCGGGTTGCTTACGCCGCGCTTCAAAGTGCCGACTTTGAGCTGCTTGAGCGTTTCGCGGGCCTCGTCGCTGTGGCCGACATCCTCAAACGCCTCAGTGGCGTCCTGGCCAGCGACGTCGAGTAGGACCTCCTCACCACCACTGTTTGTTTTCAACTCGTTAGCATGAACGGTTATCTCTGGGCGGGCGGATGCGGGGAATCCGTCGGAAACCGGCACGGGAGATGATAAGCGGCCGGAGGTTCGAACTGGAAAGGGAGAAAAAAAATTCATGACACTTACGGGTGCTCGTCCACAAACTTGGAGCAGTCGTAGATCTCGTCGTGGATCACGACGTAGAGATCCTTCTTGGTGTTGTGCTCGGCAACATCCTGGTAGGTGAGCTCCTTGGTAGAGGCCATCTTGACTGCCTTGAATCGTTGTCGGGACTCCGAAATGTCGGGGACTTTTCTCTGGACAAGTGGTTCGTTAGCACGGTACACGCGAGCGCTCTCGATAGGCGGTGCGATCCGAGGCAATTGAGGTCGAGAGGCGTACCAAAAGCTCGGAAACTGGGACAACGACGAGAGACGATGGTGTCGGCGCGGCGGCGGGCTGATGAAAGGCGGTGGTCAGAGGAGAGGGAACAGTCACGAAAAAGATCAACAGGTTCCGACCGGCTTTTGGAGAAGGAACCCCGGAGGGACAGGCAGGCAAGTGGACGACTCGAATTCCGCTGAGCCCCTGGGCGGGAGTCCCACTCCGAATGCCGCTTGGCCCCCCTGTGACCAATGAGGACGCTTTAGAATCATGCCATCCGGACTGTGATTCGTCCAAATTCACTATGGTACGATTCGGACTCTGCGATCCGGGTTGACACAGCATTTTGCTGAATCTGCGTGCACTGGCCGGCCGTGCTCAGACCAGCTAGCAAGAAGACATGCCAGGGATGCGTACCGACGGAGGGGAACTGTGTTCTCCGGGGGTTGCGGTGACCGTTTTCCGGGATCGGGTTGTTCCCGCTAGTTTTCACGCCCACAGACCTCCGACAGTGTACCCACCGCCCACACCTCAATCTTTGGAGTTGCTTACCAGCCCCAGACCGTCGCACCGATTAAGCTCGCCTTCGGAAGCGTCTCTCGGTAATCTGTGTACTGTGGTAACCTCTCTGGAACTTCGCGTTAAGCGGAATCGCGAGGTGGCCGACATGAAAGATTACGCAGATCTCACCTTCTCCGCACTGCACTTGCTTTGTGCGCATTTGCCCGCTTCTTTTTTTCTTTTTCTTTTTCTTTTCCCTAGCCTTTTTCCCTTTTCTCTTTGTACTTTCCTCTTCTTTATGAACTGCACCCTGTGCTAGATGGCATTTGTCCGTGTTTCGACATACTATAATAACCGGCCCTCGAGCGAACTACGGACGTACTCGTCTACCTCCTCGACGACCCACCACCGATATCCTGTCCCAACCTGTAGCTCGCAACCTTGTCCCACTCGATCTTCTGCCTCGTGACGGGGAGCTGTCTCCGCAGCGCTTTGAAAGCGCCCTCGCTCAGGCTAGTGAAGCTCCGGTTCAGCTCTTCCTGGTACTTGCGCTCGCCTGCCGAAATCTCCTTGGCGATAGCCGCCCCGGTGCCGGACGGCACGGTCGCCGTCGCCGACTTGTTGGTCAGCAGCCGGACGTTGCCGTCCTCGTAGTAGTGCACGTCGACCTTGATGGATCCCTCCAGAGCGCTCGAGGCCGGGTTGAAGATGTAGAGCGAGCGCCACCGCCCGTTCCTGGGAGGTGTGGTTAGCATGGTAGAAGTCGTGGGGGGCGGGAGTGTTCTTGTTCCTCGGGCTCTCCGTACCAAAAGTTGTTCGGGCTGTACTTGTTCGCAACGATGATGATGGCAATCTTGGAGCCGTTTTCTATGGGGTAGGCGCCGTAGGCCGCGTTCGTGAAGTGCTCGTTAACGTAGGTCGATAGCCCCTTGAGGATCGATTTTCTGGCAACCCGCAGCATTAGCCGTGTATCCATCATGAGGTCCTCCTAACTCGGGAGGCCATACGCCAGATCCACACCGTCGCCCTCGGGCACGTAGCTCTCCACCGCGCTGGCCTTTTGTGTGATGTGGTCGAAAGCGAAGCTGCACGAGCTCTCGAGGTCGTAGTACCGACCGTTGCCCAGGGCACTGTGCGAGCTGATGATAACCGGCTGGCTACCCCCCGGAAGCTTGACTGTCGTAAACTGCTCCTCGTTATACTTTTGGAAGGCCGGGCCCAACTCGTTGACCAAGCCCGGGCTGGAGATGGTCAGGGCTTTGATGTCTGCGGCGGGGTCGGTCAGATGAAGCGGTTAGAACCGAGTGTGCGCGAACTACGTGCCTGCGACAACGTCCGAGAGCTGAGTCGATGCGAGTTAGTAAGTATTCTTGACTGCAGCCTCCGCCGAGGTCAAGAGATTGGGCGGCAAGCTCACCTCTCCCGGTGGAGCTCCCTCCACAAAGGAGGAAACGATGGCCTTGTGAGAAGACATTGCTTCTCAGGAATACGCTCAGGCCGGTATGAAATAAAGAAGTTCTCAGACACTTCCAACGGCGTAAGTTGCGCGGTACCTGATGGTGTCAGACCGGGCGTTTGTCGGTGGTGTCCGACGGGCGCGCAGCTGATGGAATTACGGAGCGTGTACGGAGTAGGGGAGGATGCGGGGCACAATGCGGGCCGCAGCCAGGAGTGCCAAGAACAGCGGGCAGGGGAGAGAGAAACCGCCCGAGTTTCATCTGATATCGAGCAGCTGTGTCCCGCTCAAAGGAAGCCCTGAACTCAACCTAAAATCGCCAAGCTTCAGACGATATAAGCGATTGCTTTATATTCAGTGACGACCATTTGCATTGCACACGGTGTCTTAACTATAAGCCTAATGCCAATTTCTGCCGAAAATGCGCCACTCCGCCCCGCCAACGCCACGCCTCTCTCTCAACGCGATCGATCGCTTTTACGCAGCGAACTGGCTTCGTCATATACCCTATCTTCGGAATAGGTTTAATACTCTAGGACTTTCTTGATGTTGTCATATATTCCTTAACAAGGTTAGCACGGCTCGTGAATCCAGCTGCGAAGAGAGAAAGAGAAAGAAAGGAAGAAAGAAGCAAAAAAAAAAAAAAAGAAAAGAAAAGAAAAGAAAAGAAAAACTTACTCGCAACGTCTGGTGCATTGAAGGCCTCATACATCAAGGGCGTATGTATGCTGAACCCGGCCACGCGAGCAACCGGGGCCTCTAGCCTGATGAAGGTATCCGGGTCTTCCTGGATTGCTGCAGCCACCTCAGCCCCGACGCCAGCATTGATCATGGCCTCGTGGACGACAAGACACCGCCCGGTCTTCCTGACGCTCTTGAAGACAGTCTCCTTGTCCCACGGGTAGATGGTCCGCAAGTCGATCAGTTCCACCGAGATGCCCAGGTCCCTCTCGGCCTGCTTGAGGGCGGCCTCGCACTTGTACAGCGGCTGACCATAGGAGACAATGGTGACGTCGGATCCTTCCTTGAGCACCTCGGCCTTGGACAGTGGCAGCGTGTAGGCGGCGGTGGGGACCTGCTCGACGGCGGCCCGGTACAGGATCTTGGGCTCCATGAACACGCAGGGGTCGTTGCTGCGGATGGCCGACAGCAGCAGCCCTTTGGCCTGGAGCGGCGACCGGGGCATGATGACCCGCAGACCGGGGATGTGTGTGAACAGGCTCTCGGGCGACTGCGAATGGTAGAGAGCGCCGTGGCCGACGCCGCCGCAGGGCATGCGCACCGTTAGCCCGCCCACGCTCCGGCCGCAGGCGCCGTCGCGGTAGCGGAACTTGGCCGCCTCATTGACCAGCTGGTCGAAGGCGGGGTAGACGTAGTCGGCGAACTGGATCTCGGCGACGGGCCGCATGCCCTCGGCGGCGACCCCGATGGCGAAGCCCACGATGCCCTGCTCGGTCAGCGGCGTGTTGAAGACGCGGTCGGCCCCGTACGTCTCGGCCAGCTTGCCGGTGCAGCGGAAGACGCCGCCAAAGGCCACGTCCTCGCCGAAGATCATGACCGACTCGTCCTCGGCGAGGGCGATCGAGAGCGCGTCGTTGATGGCCTGGAAGAGGTTCAGGCGCTTCGTCGTTCCATTGCGCACCTCTGGCGGCAGCTCGGGGTTGCTCAGGGCGGATTGTGATGTGTGAGACAGCAACGGGGTTGTCGAGTAGTCGATAGGTAGGTTCAGCCTCGCATTGGGCGGGTGAGTCGAGTACTGCCGCCGGCGTTGGGAGCAGACGAGCGCAGGGGCGGACGGGGAGAGAGGCGAACCACGCGCCAATGCCCTCGAGAGGGTGCGGAATGACGAATGCTTCATTGCCGATGGGGGAGTCGAGGTCTCCTTCTGCCAGTCTCTTTCACGGAGGGTCGCCGTGCATGGTTAGGAGCAAGTAGGCGTGAGATGCGGGTGGAAATGCGAAGATTGGGAGGT